>NC_136424.1:117327500-118040000 GCF_052625555.1 Lactuca saligna
ATTATGTTGAAGACATAGGCTTCACTTCGCCAGTCGAGGGGGAGAAGGAGAGAACAAGTGATAGTTCAACTGACGAAGGTGAAGGGGATAAGTCAGATGTTGAAATTGAAGTTGAAGCATAACTAAATCCTGAATATGATCCAAGTTATCCTACGCTAGTAAAATGGACAAAAGACCATCCCAAAGAGAAAATTATTGGTGAATCGTCTTAAAGTGTTCTTACTAGATCTCAACTGAAGGCAAAACAAAGAACATTATTCTACAAAGTGGAATTTTGTATGTTTAAATCTTTTATCTCCAAAATAGAGCCGAAAACCATAAATGCTGCACTTGATCATTCTGATTGGGTACAAGCAATGCAGGATGAGGTCAATGAATTCGAACAAAACAGAGTTTGTAGATTGATTCCTACACCGAAAGATGCCTTTGTTGTTGGCTTAAAATGGGTATTTAGAAATAAGCTGGATAAAGAAGGTAATATCATTCGTAACAAGGCTCGGTTGGTTGTAAAAGGCTATTGTCAAGAAGAAGGGATTGATTATGAAGAAACGTTTGCTCCTGTGGCAAGGTTAGAGTCTGTTAGAATTTTTCTAGCAAATGTCCCTCACAAGAACTTCAAAGTTTTCCAAATGGATGTCAAATGTGCATTCTTGAATGGAGAATTAGAAGAAACCGTCTATGTTGAGCAACCACCCGGTTTTGTGAATGAAAAGTACTCGGATCATTGCTACGTACTGGATAAAGCTGTCTATGGGCTAAAGCAAGCACCAAGAGCTTGGTATGAAACTCTTACTTGCTTTCTAAAAATGTCAAAGTTTAAGCAAGGTTCGGTTGACCCAACCTTCTTTCGAAAGAAGGAAGGCGAACATTTGATGATTGTTCAGATTTATGTCGATGATATCATCTTCGGCTCTACGAATCCTAGCGTAACCGTTGAATTCAGAAATTTGATGGAGACTAAATTTGAAATGAGCACAATGGGTCTGATTAACTTTTTCCTTGGTTTGAATATTAGACAGGGACCAGAAGGCATCTTTATAAACCAGGAAGCATACACCAAAAATTTGATGACTAAATTTGGAATGAAGGGTGATTCAAAAGTAAAGGTTCCAATGGCATTCGACACCAAGCTAACCCCATCTATGGAGAAACCGGCTGTAGACATAACTCTTTATCGTCAAATGATAGGATCCCTTATGTATCTAACAACTAGTAGACCAGATATCATGTTCTCTCTTTGTTATTGTGCCAGGTTTCAAGATAATCCAAGAGAACCCCACATGACTGCTGTGAAGAATATTTTTCGATATCTGAAGAAAACTTCATCTCTCGTTCTCTGGTATCCTGCAATATCTGGATTCTTCATACAAGCCTTTTCAGATGCTGATCTTGGAGGATCTGGATTGGACAGGAAAATCACTACCGGAGGATGTCAATTCCTTGACGGAAAACTTGTCAGTTGGCAATCGAAGAAGCGAACCTGTGTTTCATTGTCCACAGCAGAAGCAGAATACATCGCTGCCGCATCATGTACCTCTCAGGTTGTTTGGATTCAAAGTTAGTTAAGAGATTATGGGCTGAGTATGAAAAAGATCCCTCTCTACTGTGACTCTGAAAGTGCAATCAGGATTTGTCATAATCCAGTGCAACATTCGAAAACCAAACACATAGCACTTAGGTATCATTTCATCAAGGATCACGTAGAAGACGGGAACATACAAGTACATTTTGTTCGTTCTGCTGATCAACTGGCCGACAACTTTACTAAATCCTTACCAGAAACAACCTTCAATAAAATATTACAAGGCTTGGGTATGATGGAAGGAGAGTCGGTACCGAATCCTTAATTTTCTCCTTAAAATAAAGACGACAGAGATAGATAGAGCGCTCGGTCTATCTCTGCTCTAGATTTTTGGAAATAAACAGACCATTCCGTAAATCTCGGCTCCGCTCTAACTACTTTTATTAATAAAATAAGGTTTCGATTGTATATTTTAAGTTTTTCTGTTTTTATTCTTTTTCAAAAAATTTCAAAAATCCAAAAAATATTTTATTTTTCTGTTTTTATTATTTTTCAGAAATTTCAAAAATCCAATATATATATATATATATATATATATATATATATATATATATATATATATATATATATTGTTTTAATTGCTTGTTTGTTTTGTTTGATTTCTGTTATTAATAGGTAAACACAAGAATAACCGTCGAAAGATCTCAAGCAGGTATGATTTCACTTTTACACAACCTAGTTAAGTGTCCCTAGAAGCATGCTGCTGTATGTTGTCATAAAGCCTCTATTATCTCGAGTAAGCCTTAATGATTCGATCGATACCCATCGTTTCTTCCAAATCAGGCTATTTTAACTCACTCGGTCTAGAGCTACCTTACTCTTCTCATTTGAGTAAAGAGTTTCTCTGCTCTGTCACTCTTATCTAGGAGAAGGTACATTCGGTTCCTTAACCACCTCCTTATATTCTCCATCTACCTTCGGTTCACTAATGTAACCCTTGAGACTCTCGGTCTTTACCACTGAGGTTTGTGGTTACACAACATCTGTGTTGATGATCTTAGATACGATTACCACGTTCTAAGTGAAACCCAAAATCCGACACCAAAAATGAATTGACGGTGAGTGAAATACTCAAGCATTAACTGGTTACCTAAGGAAATCTTTTTTTATTTTGCGTGATCTTTTACGAAATCGTCTACAGCTAAGACATTTCTTCCCAAAGAGGTCCAGTTTATTTTTTTTTTTTGAGATTTATGCTTCCTATAAGTCATCAACATAATAAATCCCACCTACCTATTCAAAAGATCACATCGGTCTCACAGGTACCTCTACCAACAATCGGTATTATGTTAAAACTCGATGTTCGGTTGGAGGAAAGCCACCCAATGCATATGATCAAAAGAAGGCTTTCACTGTTTATTAACAAACAGTTGATCGTATTTTTCGGGAAACCACAGAAGCACTTCAAGTCTCTCTTGACTTTGAAGGAAGTGATTCTTGCCCGAAATCCTCTGCTTTCTGTATTCTAAAAAGACATCACTCACGTCCAATACACACTTGTTTTATTTCTTTATCTTTCACACTCTTATGCACGAAAATTAATATTTTCCAACATTCTAATTGCTGATTGGTATAAGTTTTGGTTATCCGTTGTAACCAAACACGGCGTAAAAGGGAATTTCAAACGCTTCGAAGATAAGATTTGGGCGCGTGAAGTTGATCCGTTTCAAACCCACGCGTGCTTACGTTTTCGTAGGATTAACCACATTGTCAAATCGCGCTTTTTCAGGCGACGTTTTAGCAACCTCATCATCACGATTTCTCTCTCCAGGCAACCGTATAAATAGGGGTGATCGTTTTATTTGTCATTTACCAGTCTCAGATTATCTCTCATACAAAGTTTAAACTGTTCATCTTCTTCTTTGTTCATCAATGGCGACCTCATCCTCCGCACATGATCAAACTGCAACATCCTCCTTGCTTACAATCCGACCCAACCAAAATCTGATAATCGAAATGAGTCCATTCGCATATGACTCATATATGTTGCATGTGGTGGAATGTCTGAAGTATTCCCCTCTGGTATTGGCCCTAACCCTAGTCGAAGCAGTTCCGATGTCGCTGCTATCTCAAGTGTACTCATCAGCGACGTATGACAAGAATAAGGATCGCATCTACTTCAATATTCACGATAAGAAATCCTCAATTTCAAAGACGAAGTTTTGTTCCCTTTAGGGCTAGCAGTTGATTCCTTCATCATCTCACCTGACTTCATCACAACAACCCAACTCCTCACAATGTTGTATGAGATGGGATACACTGAGGTACTTACATCGATTGCAAAGGTCAAGAAGTCCTGCTTACCATCGCAGTGGAATGGGTTGCTGACCCTGCTCATCAAGGGTCTGGCGGAAAGAAGTGGTAGTTCTGATACCACAAGCAAAGGCTTTCTCACCATTCTTTATGGTTTATATAACGGGATCAATCTAGATTATGGTGCGATAATCTGGTCCCAAGTGGTGCAGAGTTTGAATACCACAACCCGTCACTCAGAGATTTCATGTGGCCGTTTCTGGACCGTGATTACAAGGAAGGACATGGATTCTTTAGAGATTCCAGTTATGCAAGACGCTCTTCTTGCCTCTATCGCTTCATATCACACCACGAAGATTATTTTATCTGATCCACGTAAGTTTCCTTATTATGGATCAATTCTTGAATCAATGTACATGTGTGTCACAGCACATTAACGGGGGGATAATGTAACAACCCGAAATTCCACGCCATCTCTTGTAACTCTTTCGTAGTTCAATTCAAACAACTAATCATCGTTTCCAAATTCGATTCCGATTTTCCTGTTTAATTAAGTCATTAACTTGTATGTATCTAAAATGACTTAATGGGTGTCTTAATAAATTTAGAAATCATTTTAACGCCCCATATTAGTGATCGGAATATTTCTAGAATTTACCGTATCGGGTTACGGCAACTCAATCGCGTACGACCAAAAGCCTCGCCTAACGCCGGTATCGGGTAGAATTCCACCGTGTCCAAAACTTAGACACTATATAAAGTGTTCTAAGCCTTTTCATTTGAAGCTTTTGGCTTCATCTCACTACTCTCTCTCTAACCTCTCTTCTCACTCTAAATTAAGGTCCAAAATCAAAGAATTAAGGCTCCAAATCATAGAGGTAACCTTCCTAGCTTGTTATTCAACCTCTTAGACCTTCAAATCTGATTTCAAAATGAGATTTAGGACCTGGAACATGTGTGTTACGGCCAAGGAATAAGCTTGGGCTGTAAACACACAATAAAGGGGTTTTTGAGCCATTTAACCCTTCCAAATCATTGTTGGGACTTAGATACAACCTTAAGGCTTGCAAATCGGGACTTGAAACATTTAAAACATGAATTTTGTGGGACAAAAGAGAGTTTATGGCCAAGGCTCCTTCTTGGGCCGTAAACTCCTCAAAAATGGGGATTAAACACCTTAAATCATATTAGAATGCCTTGAAACTTAACCAATATCCTTGGAATAAATCATAGAACCACCTAAATATAGTTTGGAGGCCTTAAACATATTAAAACACCACATTTAGGAGTTTACAGCTATAGCACATACTCTTAGGCCGTAAACTCATAAAAGTGTGTCAAATGATGCCCTTAAACCACCCCAAGGCTTGGAAAAATTACTAGAATCACATGTGATTACTCTAAGTGCTTCAAATCAATTATCCTTGACCATAAGAGAGTTTACGGCCATAAACTCCAAGTTTACAGCCGTGAACTCCCTTTTAAATGGTATAAATCCAATGCAAATTAATCCAAGGTATTTTAGAAGTTCATTCCAACATCCCCTTGTCTACATAAGCCATTTTAACACTCAAAACCACACCAACATGAGTTTACGGCCGTAAACTCATGTATGTGTGTGTTTTGTGGCTGTAAACTCACTTGAATGTTTACTCTTGGGGAGTAAACTCAACTCCCAAGTCCCTAGTACCAATACACGTCCGTAGATGTCACTCGGGTCACTCCAAACGCTTGTTTTGAGGTGTTTAACCTCGTCGGAGTGTAATGTTCCATATAATTAATGAATGTGTCCCTAATTGAATATATTTGGACATTATTTCATTTCACATAGGGAGATCGCGAGTAATCAAACCCCGAACCAACGTCTAGTGTCCGAAACCGTCGCATTCCCGAGTCTGGTGAGTTCATACCCCTACCCTTTTTCACTGTTTTCATTGTTTTCAGGGGGGGGGGGGGGGGAACACAAGCAAAGTACGAGGGATTACTTGTACTTAAAAATATGTTTTCATGTGTGTGTTTCACATTTTATATGCTTTTAACTCTGATTGGTACAACTGATAACCGTTTGAACATGTAGATCACATAAACATATATTTTTGAAGTGGGTTTTAAACTGTTATGTTTTACATATATTTCACAAATGGCTTTCCACATTTTATCAGTTAAAAGCATGACATTAAAACATTTGAACATAATACCTGTACACTGTTTTGTCCTTGGTAAAACTCCACATATATATGCGAGTGGAGGACTATCATATTATTATTAGTAAATTTGTTAATCCTGTATGATTGGAGACACATCCTCGGCGAACACTCCACTGAAATACGCGAGTGGAGGACTACACCCGTAACCAAAATCTCTGGGATTTAGAGAGCGTGACCTAAGTGTATAGATCTATACAGGGCTGACTACCCCACACCTGGCTGCTAGCTACAGCTGAACCGAATTGGTTCAAGGGTGACGAAATTCATAAGTATGTGGACTACTTATTGCCACAGGTTTAGTCCATTGTATGGTTATGGAACTATCAATTAGGATAACAGAGATTTACTTATGGTAATAATGAACAACCTTATACAATTCACAAGATAACCAGTTCCCTAGTATACATCTTTCTCATTGGAAACCAACATTCAGGAAAGTATGGGACTTTCCTGGGAAAACATTGAACATAACCACGTATTCAGAAAACATCTTTTACATATAGTAACTAACATTTAGGAAAGTATGGGACTTTGCTGGGAAACCTTGTACATAACCAAGTCTAACAAGAATACATCATTTACATATGGTAACCAACATTCAGGAAAGCACGGGACTTTCCTGGGGAAAACATTACATAACCAAAAAGGGTAACAAATCAGATAACCTTACTTAACATCTTTTACAATTCATAACATACAAATCAGGAAAGTATGGGACTTTCCTGGGAATACATTGGTACATAACCAGAACAGAATGTCAATCCAGATAACTTAACTATACATCTTTACAAGAGAAAACATGTTTTTCAATATACAACTTTACTTTACATGTTGACAAACGATAACCAACCTTTATTAAGAAAATATGGGATTTTCTTGGTGTGCGTAACAGTTTAGAAACAGAAAGGAAACTTGAACAATTTCACAAACAAAAACCGCTTATGAACTCACCAGCGTTATGCTGATTTTCATAACCGCTTGTGTTCTCAGGTCAGCATTAGATCAGGTACCCGAAGATCCTTTTTGCTTGAAGACGGAGTGCTCAGAAGACCCGTTTCATTTTGTTCGTATATATATATATATATATATATATATATATATATATATATATATATGCTATGTATCACAACTGTACAAACTTTACTTTTGAAACAACTGTAAAGTTTTCGTATGTAATGTTTTTGGTTGTTTTACTTTACTTACTATGTGCATTCGAATTGATACTCAACTTGGAGTCAACCCCAGAAATGTTTCCGCCTTCGGTTTTCGGGGTGTGACAGTATAAGTCTAGCATACCCTCCCCGACCCTCAAATTATATATGCTTTACTCCAGGGATTGTTGGCTACAAGACGGAGTAGTACAACCTCAACCCAACCTATACAATTATTGGATTTGGTATCTAAGCCCATAACTATAACTGGTATGTACTTGAACCGATAGTAACATGGTCCTTTTGGGTTGCCGTCACCAGTGCAATTTGATAAAATGGTTTTATTAGAATAAGATTATTTACTATTTATTAATATATTATAACTATAATATATTAATATGGTTATTTAATTAGTATTGTCCAAAAATTAATCTAGAATTAATTTTGTGGGCAAAAGAGACTAATTAAATATGGAGGGATTGATTGTGTAAATCAATGATACTTATAATATGGGCTAAGTGATTTATAATTATGTAAGTCGGCTAAACCAATAATGTGATCCATGGATAGTCCATGGAGGTTAAACCCCTGGATTATAGGAATATGGAATGTCATGGATCATTAGGGTTTACAAAGTGTCACCATATCACTTGCTACAACTATAAATATACCCTTCCATACCCCAAAATCGGTTGCACCTTCAATAAAGACAACTTATTCTGTTAGAACCTTATCTTGGATATTGGTGTTTGTGAACCATTAGAGGCATCACACCTGAGTTGCTCAAGCTTTCAAAGGTCAAGAAGTCTACCCTACTCAAGAGGAATGTATCCTAACTATGATTTGATGATATATAGCTACAATTATATTCTAGCTAAGGTGAATGATTTGGAAAAAGAAAATACATGTATAATTAGAGAAAACAAAGATCCAAATCATTTAGGGTTGCATGTGTACTTAGGAAGTTTTATAGTGCTCAAAACCCAACAGTGGTATATATCTGTGTGTGTGTATCTGTATGTATGTATGTATGTATAAGAACAACTAGCTCTTACCGCTATTAGGCCTCATTCATGAAGTCAGTCTATAAGGGGGGTATAAGGTTGCTGCCTATAAAATGGTAGTTTAATGGGTGTCCACTCTCACCAACTGCTTCCTTGACTGGTGGAGGGTCGTTAGCCGAACGGGTAGGATAGGACACTAATTCTCCCTCATTTAAATTATATTGATAAATATAAAGTAACTAAACTTTTATTTAATTCCCAATCTTAGTTACTTTAGGAAAAATGTGAAAATGGTTCTATACCATGAAATTACACTTTGCACCTTGTTAAGTCGTTAGTGGAGCATGTGTGGTTAATCATGGACTAACAATGTGTGGCAAAGGGTAGCTTGATGTTAATCAATGATCAATGGACTGTGTGTGGTTAACCAACACATTGATTAGGTGATTTGTAACATTCGGTGTACCATGTTAATTTGCATGGTTATTCACACCTTGTTTGTGATCCTCGGCATCGCAGTCACAAACTTGAAGGGCACGGTCGAGATTTAAACATGCCTATGAAAACTTCAATGAATCTCAAAGATCTAGGAATTTCAAACCAATTAAAACCTAATAATCTATTTCATTTTTCATGGTGGAAATTAGTAATTCGTCATTTACCTACCTTTAAATATTCTGCAATTAGATTACGACATCCCTCTTCGTAATTGAAGAATATTGTGTTGGATCCTAGCCTTAATATTTCATATTGAGTGTAATATTAAGGATTCTCGTCTAATCAAAACTTTGTTCTTCTATTTTTCAGATATCTACCCCAAACAATGCTTCCACACCAATATCTTCAGGCTCTTTCTCCGTAATGAAGCTATATGGGAGGGCCATTTTTTATGGATCGAATTTCAACGATTGGATTTGAAACATCAGAATGGCTATTCATTATGAGGACAAATAATATTTCCTTGATAAAGAGTTTAAGGTGATTGATGTCACCACTGCTACTCCAGAATAAATCGTTGAACACACTATTCAAGAGAGGGATGCAACAAAGGTGTCGTGTCTTATGATTGAAACCATGACTGCTGAGCTGCAGAAGTCCTATGGGGACTACTATCCCTCAGAAATGTATCATAATATGATGGAGATATACCATTAAATTTCTCAGCAAAAGAGGTATGAGATCATTGCCTCCATGATCACAACCAAAATGAAGGAGGGTGAACCCATCACGACCCATATGCAGAAGATGCAGAGATATGTGGACCGTTTGCTAAAATTGAATGTCAATTTTGATGAACAGGATGTCATAGATATAATTCTACACTCTTTAGCTTCTTGTTATCATCAGTTTCGTATGACTTATCATATGAACAAAGAGGAGGTCACTCTTAGCAAGCTTCATGGGCTTTTAAGGACTGTAGAAAGCAACCTTAAAGGCAAGTCGGTTTTGTCTACTCCTACTACTACTTCTACCCCTATTCTGGCAATAGGACATGAAAATGGAAAGAAGAGGAAGGCTCCCACCATGAGCAACAAGGGGAAGTCCTTGATGGATACTCTTTTAGTAGGACCAAAGTTGGTTTCGTTAATCCTTCTTCTAATCCGAGGGAAACTGACTACTTCCATTATCATCAAAAGGGCACTGAAAACGATGCTGCTCCAAGTACTTGCAGGACATAAAGGTTGGGAAGGTCAAACCCTCCTTTACAGGAATTAGACTATTCAATATAATAAATCATCAAATGTTAATTCTTGGTTCCTTGATACAGGTTGTGGATTTCACATTTTTTCTGATTTGCAGGGACTAAAAAGAAGTATGGATGTGGAGCATGAGAAGATAAACTTAATCATGGGAAATAGGAAAATGTCGTCTGTGACCAAGATTGAAGTTTATTCTATATTGATTCGAAATATAAACATGATTTTACCTTTTCGTTTAATAATGAAGTTGGTGCAATTTATGCTTATTAGAATGGTGTATTTTATTTTGAAGTATTACCTTGCAATGGTGTATATGAAACTGTGAATGTTGTAGATAACTTAGGAAAGAATGTGTTGAATATTTATTTGTCCAATGCTTTGGACAAGGCATGCTTGTGGCATTGTTGTCTTGGACATGTCAAAAAGAAGCACATAGCCCAATTCCAAAAGGATGGAGTCTTGGAGTCATTTGACTTAAAGTCGGATGACACTTGAGAATCTTGTTTACTTGGAAAGATGACCAAGTCGCCCTTCACTGGTACTTGTGAAAGGGGTGAAGGATTGTTGGACCTCATACACACCGATGTGTGTGGTGTTGGATAAGGTGTCTAAGTCTATATCTATATTTGGTATGTACTTGACCCGATTTGACATGGTCCATTTGGGTTGCATGGTGTCGGAACAATTTGGATAGACTTTTGTGAGAAGAGGATATTTATGATTTATAAATATATTATAAGATCTAATATATCAATATAAAATCATATTATTTAATTATTATTGATCAAGAATGAGTTTGGAATTAATTTTGTGATCAAAAGAGACTAATTAAATAAATGAATATTGAATTGGTAAATCATTCATTCTCATAAAGTGGGCTTATGATCCATAGTTCTTCATGTTGGGCTAGACCCATGTGGTGACTCATGGATACTCCATAGAGGTTAAAACCCATGGATCAAGAAGAATGTGGAAAGTCATGAGTTACATGGTGTAACCCTAATGGGCATACTATATAAAGAAGCCTCATACTAGCAAAATTGGCACTTTAAGATACACAAGTTGTGTATCTATGATGTTTCTGAAATCGACAAGCTGATCTTTGTGAATGACCTACACTACAGGTGAAGATCTTGATGATTAATTATTTCAATCATAAAAATATTATAGATATCAGTTTATGTTGATTGAGTGTTGATATGTGTGCTCAGGACAATGGATTAGCTTGTATTAAACAAATCACTCATAACAGGTAAGCTTCCAATTATTACAAGAATAAGAGTGTTGATTGCCGACTATTCTATTTGTTGGTGAAAAAACTTTCAGATCTTGTTGTCTAATTTCATATATTTTGTGAGATATATTTTTATAGAACACTTAGAAAAATTAAAGAGACTTTTGAATGAGATTGATATACTAAAGGTAAGAATCCACTAAGTGGCTACCTAGTGTCATTTGGGGAGTGCATGTTCACAAGAATATTTGCGGCATACTTGAATATCATCGGTGTCAAAGCTCAACAAGTATGTGTCTCTTAATTACTTGTATTAAACTTAATCTTTCTGAATAGTGAATAATATAGTCTATCAGATGAAGGCTATATGCCTATAGCAACTACTTCCCTTATCTTTATTATTATTATTATTATTACTATTATTATTATTATTATTTTCTACATATGAGTAAGCAAATTACACTAAAGGAATTGTTTCTTAGATTCTCAAGATAACAAACACTTTCCCAACATAATGCAGTAACCGGAAAACATATTTTTTTTTATGGAAACAAGCTCCCCTACCACTACACAATACCCTTTAAATTGTACATCGTCATGTATTAAAAGTAATAGACCTTTCAACGAGCTTCTTTAAAGTACCTCATCACCTAAATTAAAGCCTTATGAAACATATAATTGATATATTATATATGAAATAAATTGTACATCTGAGAGATGTAAATAATTGTGTATAATGAACCTTCATTGAAAATATTCTGGTGATTAATCTTATACAAATTTTATAATTTTCATTTATGTGTTATTTAATAGTTTTATATAAGTAAAAGGTCATCATTTTCCAGTTTATATATATATATATATATATATATATATATATATATATATATATATATATATATATATATATATATATATATATATATATATATATATATCTTCTTTGTGTCGATTTGCTGAAATGTTAGTCGCATCTACAACCACTAAATTCAAATTTTGGTACGGTTAGAATAGTTATTAATTTGTTAAGTTCGTTGGTTTGCTACTTCAATGTACTTTGCCATTGATCCATATATATATATATATATATATATATATATATATATATATATATATATATATATATATATATATATATATATATATATATATATATATATATATATATATATATATGTGTGTGTGTGTCTCTTTGTATTTGTGTTTGTGCTTGTGTGTGTTTGCTAATTTGAAGCTCAATTTTCCAATGCCCATGTTCACATAACGCTATCCCTAAATATCTAAAATAAGTAAATATCAATTGATTTATAAGCACTATAAACCATTTAAAACTATAAGGAGGATTGTTTAGATATTCTGTTATAAACCAAGAATAGATAAAATATGAAATAAATTGATAGAAAATGAAGTAGGGAAAATTAAGCTACAATTTATAGTCAAATTCAGATGACGCGTTTGTAACTATATATGGACATGATAAGTTTGAATGAGATAGAGAAAACGTGTGATCTTTTAATATCAATCAACTTTGACAAAAAAAAAAAAAAAAAAAAAAAAAAAAAAAAAAAAAAAGTTATCTAACATAAAGATATTTGTGTTTGCAAATTTCAAGCTCACATAAGCCTATCCCTAATTATCTAAAATAAGTAAATAGAATTGATTCATATGCAATATTATCCATTTAAAACTATTACGAGAATTATTTAGATATTTTGTTATAAACTACTTATAGATAAAACATGAAATAACTCGACAGAAAACGAAATATGCAAAATTACCCTACTTGTTTTGTAATCCTCACATACATTTATATTGAAATTCAACTGATGAGTTTGGAACTATATATGGACATGAGAAAACGTGTGGTCTTTTAGTATCAATAAACTTTAAAATAATAACAAATATATATATATATATATATATATATATATATATATATATATATATATATATATAGAGAGAGAGAGAGAGAGAGAGAGAGAGAGAGAGAGAGAGAGGTGGGTTCAATTGAGAAAATAAAAAAGGTTGAGAATGGGGGAATCATTCTCAGCCACTCATTTAATCTAAGCATAAAAAACATGGTGGCAAACTTGTAAATATCGTAATAATCTTCAATCTCAAATACGTAACTATAGAGAATTCGATAACTGTTCGTTCATCATCAAAATTTTTCCTCCAACCTTTAATAATCATCCAGATTTCTTCAACTAAACCGGAATTTCTTCGCTATTCATGAAATTGGAATCAGAGTTCTGGACTCTCAATCACAATCGACATTGAGGGACTTAAAATCGGTACTCACAGGTTCCCAATCAGATTTTTGGAAATCAAAATCAAATTGAGAAATCGATAAGAGATAGAATGTCGCATCTAAAGTCGAAATCGGAAGTATATGATGATTTGGAATTAATAACTTGATGTTTTTAACATTTTTAAAATAGTTAACTTGTTTGCACTCCAACTATTTGATCAAATGCATAAACTAAATTACCATGTTATATTCATATATGAATATATGTTTCTCACCTGAATTAGTATATGATTATTAAAAACATAAAACAAATATGCAAGTCTGTATGTTATTCATATGTGAATAACATATAAAAATTATATATATTTGTCAAAATACCTTCAATATTCATAAATGAATATACCTTGTAATATTCATATGTGAATATATTGTGTAATATTTATAAGTGAATATATCATCTAATATTCACAAGTGAATATACTCTGTAATATTTACATGTGATATACCATGTAATACTATGTAACGTTCACATATGAAATATCATTTAATACTCATAAGTGAATATACCATCTAATATTCACAAGTGAATATACTATGTTAATATTCACAAGTGAATTTATCGTCCAATATTAAAATTTAAATATACTATGTTTATTATATGCTATATTCATATATGAATGATACTTCAATTGTAAAAAAAAAAAAAATCATACTTTTTATTCATAAGTGAATAACGAATGTACTTTAATAAAACCTGATGCATTGTTATTCATTTATGAATAACGATACTTGAAAATAAAAAAAATAAAAAATTATTTTATCTTAAAACTATATCAATATGGATGTCTATTTGTAAATAATAAAAAATCAAGAACTTTGGTATATTTAAAATTAATTTTTGATAAAAAAATAGCTTATAAAAATAAAAAAAAAAAAACAAAAAAACTATGTTTTTGTATATATTAAGGTAATGATTAGCATAGTTTAAAGAAATATGTTATGTTGGAAAACACATATGCATTCGTTTTCCATTTCTGCCGGTACGTTGGAACCTTTTGCGGCAAAAATAAATGATTGGCTGAGAATGATTCCCTCATTCTCAACCTCTTTTTTTTCTCAATTGAACCCTCCCTTATATATATATATATATATATATATATATATATATATATATATATATATATATGTGTGTATATATATATATATATATATATATGTGTGTGTGTGTGTGTGTGTGTGAGTGTGTGTGTGTGTGTGTATATATATATATATATATATATATATATATATATATATATATATATATATATATATATAACTCATAGTGACAACCCGAGAACAAAATGTGGTGCGTTTGTAACACCCCAAAAATACGAGCCAAGAATTTCATTTTTAAATACATATATTTATCAAAACATTCGAATTAAAATGTTTACTGATCATAACATTTTATAAAGATATCGCATGTCTGAAAACATTTCATGAAACATAATAATGACAGAGTACAAATCCCCAGGAAGATCTCATGATGCGGAATATGGAGCATGTGTGTGACGGGCCGCTACCACGCCAACTCTTTCCCCTTTGAAAAAGAGGTACCTGAAACCAAAACTGAAAACTGTAAGCACGAAGCTTAATCAGTTCCCCCATCATACAGCATACCATACAATCACATATCATACATATTGCCAGACATTTCTGGGGTGTCGGACGTACCCGGTACGGCCATTCTGGGGTGCCGACCTACCCGTGTCAAGCCATTCTGGGGTGCTGACTACCCATGTCAAGCCATTCTGGGGTGCTGACTACCCTTCGGTCCTGACGACCGAACCTTGGGGACTATTTCACCCCCTACTGCTACTATTACATATATCATAACATAACATATTATCAGACATATCTGGGGTGCCTGAACTACCCTTTGGTCCTAGCAACCGAACTCGAGGACTAGTCCCCTCCTACTACCTCTATCGCATATAACGTAAAAAGCTAGCATGCAAACATATCATCATATACTGTCAGATGTATTTGGGGTGTCTGACTACCCTTCGGTCCTAACAATCGAACTCTACTCTATCACATACAAGATATCATGCTAGCATATAACAGATCAGGTAGTAGCAAACCTAGATGATATCACAAAGACAATCATCTATCATACATCTCCTACTAGTGGGTCGGCATTGTGGCCTTGGACCCACCGCTATTGGAATGTAACTCACCTTGTAGTAGCTGCTGATCTGTGTGGGAATGGCCTGTCTGCTGCTGCTGCTCCGGAAATCCTCCGGCTATAATTCCCACCAAACACTTAGTCAAATACTGCTAACCGCCCTCAGGGTAAATTGTCCATTTACCCTTAACAATTCATGAGTCAAGTCACAGTCAACTGCCAGTTGACCAGACTCGCCGAGTCCCTTTCTCTATACACAAGTCTAATAGTCCTTCATCCTACTCGCCGAGTTGTATGCACAACTCGCCGAGTTCGCCTTCATCCAAAGAACACTCTAAGCTGTGACTCGCCAAGTTGTATGAACAACTCGTCGAGTTGTTCTTGAGACAAGAAGATTGCCATGAACTTGCCGAGTCATGACATTGACTCGCCGAGTGACTTCATGAGTGAGTCTGGCTTCCAACCCACTGAGTCATACCCTATGACTCACTACTCCAACTAGCAAATGCGAAAAGGGGAAAAACCCGGGGACTCGCGACCCGACTCGCCGAGTCAGATGAACGACTCGCCGAGTCTACCTCATGCAAAAACTATACACACGATATTGCTTGAATCTAGCCCATGCCATTCATAGATCTGGGTTCCTAGGGCCTGGTTTACATGTAAAGTTTCCAACTTTACGTGTAGATAATCACCAATGAAGGTTTTAGGGCTCAAAGTGCACCAAAAGGGGTAGATCTAGGACTTTCATGCAATATGACTCCATAAAGGCAGTAGATCCAAGCTCCAGGGACTAAATCATGCTTAGATCTAAAGGTTGACAACTCATTACAACCCACAAAGCACAAACAAGCTTGGGGAATGGCTCAAGAAGGACTTTCATGAAGCTATTAAGGACTACAAGCTTGAAAACAGAGGGAAAACGAGCTATACCTCAAGGAAAACGTTGAGATGTCACAAAGATGCTTGGCCTCCTTCTCCTCTTCTTGATCTACTCTTCTTTCTCCTAAAAAACTTCAAGAACACACAAAAACACTTAATTCTCACAAGGAATAAGGGAAAAAACGATGTTGGGAGCTCTGAGGGTGAATGGGGGCGAGCTTGGGGCGGAAATGAAGGTTTAAATAGGGTGCAAACCCTTGAAATTTAAGGTTTCATCAAACAGCGGTGACTCACCGAGTCCTGAATATGGACTCGCCAAGTCGGCAACTTAAACGTGCCCCCGGACCGCGTCCCTACTCGGCGCGTCGGACCTACAACTCGCCGAATCCAAGGCTAAAAATGACCAATACTTAGATAAATTTTACGTACCAGGAACCAGGTGCTACAAATCTCCCCCACTTATTTTAGACTTCGTCCTCAAAGTCTGGCGCTCGATCCTGAAACAGCTCGGGGTAATGCTCCATCATTTCTTCCACCGGCTCCCATGTCCATTCCGAACCCTTGCGGTGTTGCCATTGCCCTTTCACTAGCTCCACCCTCTTGTTCCTTAAATCCTTCGACTTCCGGTCGAGGATTGCGACTGGGCGCTCAATGTAATTCAGGCTGTCATCAACCTGTATATCCTCTAATGGCACCACCGTTGAATCATCCACAAGACACTTCCGCAGCTGGGAGACATGAATGGTGTTGTGGATCTGGCAGAGCTTGGCTGGCAGATCCAGCCTATATGCCACCTTGCCCACTCGGGCTACAACCCTGAACGGTCCGATGAATCTCGGGCCCAACTTGCCCCGCTTCCTGAATCGAATGACGCCTTTCCAAGGCAACACCTTCAGGAGAACCATATCCCCGACCTGGAACTCCAGGCCTGATCGATGCATATCGGCGTAACTTTTCTGCCGACTCTGTGTAGTCTGAAGCCTGCTCCGAACCTGCTGGATTCTCTCGGTCGTCTTGAGCACCACCTCAGTGCTCCCCATGATCCTCTGGCCAACTTCACCCCAACATATCAGGGTCTTGCACCTCCGACCGTACAACATCTCGAATGGAGGACGGTCAATACTCGCATGGTAGCTGTTGTTGTACGAGAACTCAGCCAAGGGAAGATAGGTATCCCAGCTACCACCGAAATCTAACACGCTTGCCCGCAACATATCCTCCAAAGTCTGGATGGTCCGTTCACTCTGACCATCCGTCTGCGGGTGAAAGGCGGTGCTAAAATGCAGACGAATGCCCAACTCATCATGAAACCTCTTCCAAAACCTAGAAGTGAACCGCACCCCTCGATCTGATATCACTGACACTGGCACCCCGTGCCGCACCACTATCTCCCTGATATAGATATCAGCCAACTTTTCGGCCGAGATACTCTCCTGAATCAGAATAAAATGGGCGCTCTTGGTTAACGGATCCACGATGAACCAAATCGAATCTACTCCACGCGCCGTTCGTGGAAGCTTAGTGATAAAATCCATCATCATATCCTCCCATTTCCAAAACGGGATATCTAATGGCTGCATCTTGATGTGCGGTCTCTGATGCTCGACCTTGACCTTCCTGCAGGTCAAACACCGCTCGACGTACCACGCCACATCCCGCTTCATGCAGGGCCACCAATAGTCTAGGCGAAGATCCCAATACGTCTTCGTCGCCCCTGGATGAATAGAGAATCGGGATTTGCGCACCTCCTCCATCAAGATCTAGCGCACGCCTCCATGATACGGCACCCACACCCTATGGTGTAGTGTCAATAACCCCCGACTATCATAATCGAAGGAGGTGACTTGACCCACTATTCGCTCACTCTTCCGATGCTCCTTCTTCATAGCCTCCTATTGAGCCTCCCGAATCTGCTCTAATAGGGGAGTCACCACAGTCATCCTCATGCAAACATCCCTGATCGGCGCCGCCTTGCGGCTAAGCGCATCGGCCACCACATTGGCCTTCCCCGGGTGGTAAAGGATCTCGCAATCATAATCCTTCACCACGTCCAACCACTGACGCTGCCTCATGTTCAGATTCGGCTGATCCATGAGGCACCTCAAACTCTTGTGGTCCGTGTAAATGGTACAACGAACCCCATAGAGGTAATGCCGCCATATCTTGAGGGCGAAGACCACCGCCCCCAACTCTAAATTGTGCGTCGGGTAGTTCGCCTTGTGAGGCTTCAGCTGCCTCAAGGCATAAGCAATGACATGCCCCCTCTGCATCAACACTACGCCTAAGCCTGAGATTGACGCATCGCAATATACCACAAAATCCTACACGCCCTCGGGCAGGGCTAAAATTGGCACCTCGCAGAATCTCTACCTCAGAGTCTCGAATACTGCTTGCTGCTCAGGCCCCCATCGAAAGACCACAACTTTCCTAGTCAACTGTGTCAGCGGTACGACTATCTTGGAGAAATCCTGAATGAACATCCGATAGTAGCATGCTAATCCTAGGAAACTCCGAATCTCAGATGGAGACTTTGGAACCTCCCACCTCATCACGGCCTCCACCTTGGCTGGGTCTACTGAAATCCCGTTTTGGTTGACGAGGTGCCCAAGAAACTGCACCTCACACAACCAAAACTCACATTTGGAGAACTTGGCGTACAAGCTTTCCCTCATCAGGGTCTCCAAAACCTCTCTTAGATGCTCCTCATGCTCCTCCTGAGTATTGGAATAAACCAAGATGTCGCAGACCGCTCCAACATCAGTCTACACACGTGGTTCATGAGGTCCATGAATGCGGCAAGAGCATTGGTGAGCCCAAACGTCATCACCACGAACTCATAATGGCCATAACGCGTCCGAAATGCGCTCTTCTGTATATCCTCCTCTCTAACCCTCATCTGATGATAGCCTGAACGCAAATCGATCTTGGAGAACCAAGATGCTCCGTGCAACTGATCAAAGAGGTCATCAATCCTCGGGAGTGGGTAACGGTTCTTCACCGTTACCTTATTCAGCTCCCGGTAATGCATACACATCCGGTGCGACCCATCCTTCTTCTTCAGAAACAGGATCGGGGCTCCCCAGGGTGAACTGCTCGGACGAATAAATCCCTTGTCTAGCAGCTCCTGCAGTTGCGTAGACAACTCTTGCATCTCGGGAGGAGCCAATCGATAGGGTACCTTGGCTATCGGAGCTGCACCAGGAACTAGGTCGATCCTGAACTCTACCTGACGCTTCGGAGGTATTCCAGGAAGCTCCTCCAGGAACACATCATAGTAGTCTCGCACCACTGGAACCTCGCTCACCGTCGCCTTACCCATCTCCTGGGTATCCATAACATACACGACATACCCCGCGCATCCCTGTTGAAGGTAGCACCTAGCTCTCGCTGTTGAACATACTATAGGTCCATGCTGTGGCCTCTCATTGTGGATCACCAACTCTCCCCCGCTTGTGGTCCTGACCCGCACTAGCTGCTGTGCGCAATCTATCACCGCCCCATTAGGGCTCAACCAATCCATGCCTATAATCACCTTGTTCCCTCGCAACGGTATGGGAATCAAATCCACCAAATAGCGCTCCTCAAATAACCTTAGGACACAATCCCTGAATACTACGGATGCTCGCACCGATTGATCATCAGCAATCTCTACCTCTAAAGGGCAATCCAACATGCCCGAGGACTCAGTAAACCTCTTGCTTAGCACAAGGGAAACGAATGATCGGGTGGCACCCGAGTCAAACAACACTTGAACCGAAATACCGTTCACATGGAAACATCCTAATGCATATAAATGGAACATATATCAATAATATAACATCATAAAATAAAGTAGAGGGAAAGAATCATACCCATCACCACATCGGGTGCAGCGCGTGCCTCTTCTGCAGTCAGCTGAAACGCCCGGCTCCTCCCCACTAAAGCCTCTGCCTTGCCCTGCTGGCCATCTGTAATCCGTAGGGTAGTTGGAGCTGGCACCTTAACCGGCGCTGGTGATGTCAACTGGGGGCAATTGGCCTTCTTGTGGCCCCTTTGGTTGCAGTGGAAACACAACAACTCAGACGTGTGTATCACAGGTGTAGGGGCGGTACAGTCCCTGCTGAAATGCCCCGTCTTGCTGCACTTATAGCAGCCCAACGATCCCAGTCTACATGACCCCTCGTGAGGCCTTCCGCATTTCCTATAGCGGCTCGGTCCTGACTGGCCTTTCGACCTACCATCTGATTCCTTGGTCTTCTTCCTTGAAGCCCCTCCTGTCTGTCCGTCCTCTGACTTCCTCTTCCGGATGTGCTCCAGATCTATCTCTCTCTCCCTTGCCATGGAAATCATAGAGTCCAAGGTAGGGCAAGCTGAAAAACTGACATGCTCTCGAATATCAGCTCTGAGCATGTCATGGTAGCGGGTCCTCCTCATGTCCTCATCACCCGCTTACTGGGGCAGTAATAATGCCCTCTCCCGGAACTTGGCGGTGATCTCTGCCACAGTCTCCGTCGTCTGCTTCATATCCAGAAACTCCCTGGCCAGCTGTTGAAGCTCGACAGCCGGCACAAACTCTGCCCTGAACCTGGTCGCAAAATCCGACCATGTCATAGCCTCGATAGCCGAGGCTCCTAACGAGTCGCTCACGGACTCCCACCAATCCCTAGCTCGATCTCACAAACACCCTGCTGCATATCCCACCTTCGACCCCTCAGGGCAAAAGCTAATCGTCTGTGTAGACTCAATGTCTGCAATCCATCATTTAGCAGCTATGGGGTCCTGACTGGCCAGATGCCATGTCGCACCTGAATGCCCAGAGTCGATCCTCCATCATCTCCAATATCCCTTCCTTGATCGACTCAAAGATAATGGGGGTCGACTTAAGGATGCCTCTAGTGATCTCTGATGCGATGAACTCACGTAGCCCCTCATCTACTGGATCGGAACCTGGTCCCGAACCCGATCCCTCTCCTGTACTGCCAACTGCTGGCCTCGGGCGTAGTACCACCATTCTGAAATAGAAAGAAATAACAATTTTTAGTGATACTGATACCCCTGGAGGGATCACACCTACTATAAGTTCCCTGGTCTTATCTTAGCCTTCCTCGGTTCGGGTACGGATCCTCTGCTTTCAGTAGTACGGGCGCATACTACCTTCCACATCTATATGTACCTTCCCCAAAGACCGCCTCGACTCAACCACGTCCCTTCCACTACTGCTGATCACTGCTACTCTTATCCTAGGCTTTCCCTAGGAAACCTTTGACTCCATCCATCCCAGTCATCAGCTGTTGATGGTCTCTTTGTGATGCCAATTAGCTATTACCTGAATACAATCACATGCAATGAGGCTCGGATAATCCTTCGAGTAAGGAAATCATCCCTACAATGGTTAGGACTCAAACAAGGGCTACACAATAGGGTTAAATCCAACACTCTGAGATTATTCAACCCTGATCACATGTGACTTCAACGTATCCACCTAACAGCTAACTCCCATCACTTCAAAGCCCACATAGCACAAAGCAAACAACATTTGGACATAAAGAAAACAATCTCAAGCAACTCTATCCTCGTAGAGAAAAACTGAACTAACATATAATGCTAAACTTGTACTATCAGAAATAACCTAAACAGGCTACCCTACTGATGTCTACTCAATTCTAGCATGCAACCTTTCATATATACTGAAGCACATAAAGTAAGAACACAAGGCATCACTCCTTGATCCTTAGTCCTATTCTAGCATGCTGTTCTACAGAAACTGATAAACATATATGAACTTGTATGGGTACATTGGAGAATACTTACTTGAGCTCGGCTGGTAGCGCACATCACACACTTCGTTCTTTCTTAGAACCCTTTACTAGCCTTGTTAGAACACATTTTCTTTTTCCAAAGTCTTTTAATCCCCTAATTTGAGTTCAAACACTCCTGAAGGTGTGTCCGAATCCCTAAAACCAGGGCTCTGATACCAACTTGTAACACCCCAAAAATACGAGCCAAAAATTACATTTTTGAAAACGTATATTTATCAAAACATTCGAATTAAAACGTTTACTGATCATAACATTTTATAAAGATATCTCATGTCTGGAAACCATTTCATGAAACATAATAATGACAGAGTACAAATCCCTAATAAGATCTCATGATGCGGAATACGGAGCATGTGTGTTATGGGCCGCTACCGTGCCAGCTATTTCCCCTTCGAAAAAGAGGTACCTGAAACCAAAACTGAAAAGTGTAAGCACGAAGCTTAGTGAGTTCCCTCATCATATCGCATACCATACAATCACATATCATACATATTGCCAGGCATTTCTGGGGTGCGCGAGCTACCCGGTACGACCATTCTGGGGTGCCGACCTACCCGTGTCAACCCACTATGGGGTGCTGACTACCCATGTCAAGCCATTCTGGGGTGCTGACTACCCTTTGTTCCTGACGACCGAACCTCAGGGACTATTTCACCCATATTGCTACTATCACATATATCATAACATAACATATTATCAGAGATATCTAGGGTGCCTGAACTACCCTTCGGTCCTAGCAACCGAACATGGGGACTAGTCCCCTCCTACTACTTCTATCGCATATAACGTAAAAAGCTAGCATGGAAACATATCATCATATACTGTCAGACGTATCTGGGGTGTCTGACTACCCTTCGGTCCTAACAACCGAACTCTACTACTATCACATACAACATATTATGCTAGCATATAACATATCAGGTAGTAGCAAACCTACATGATATCACAAAGACAATCATCTATCATACATCTCCTACTGGTGGGCTGGCATTGTGGCCTTAGACCCACCGCTACTGGAAGGTAACTGACCTCGTAGTAGCTGTTGATCTGTGTGGGAATGGTCTGTCTGCTGCTGCTGCTCTGGAAATCCTCTGGCTGTAATTCCCACCAAACACTTAGTCAAATACTGCTAACCGCCCTCAGGGTAAATTGTCCATTTACCCTTAACAAGTCATGAGTCAAGTCACAGTCAACTGCCAGTTGACTGGACTCGCCGAGTTGGCTTTCCAACTCGCCGAGTCCCTTTCTCTATACCCAAGTGCAATAGTCCTTCATCCTACTCGCCGAGTTGTATGAACAACTCGCCAAGTTCGCCTTCATCCGAAGAACACTCTAAGCTGTGACTCGCCGAGTTGTATGAACAACTTGCCGAGTTGTATGAACAACTTGCTGAGTTGTTCTTGAGACAAGAAGATTGCCATGAACTCGCCGAGTCATGGCATTGACTCGCCGAGTAACTTCATGAGTGATTATGGCTTCCAACCCACTAAGTCATACCCTATGACTCACTACTCCAACCAGCAAACACGAAAAAGGGAAAAACCCGGGGACTCGCGACCTGACTCGCCGAGTCAGATGAACGACTCACTGAGTCTGACTCATGCAAAAACAATACACGTGATTTTGCTTGAATCCAGCCCATGCCATTCATAGATCTGGGTTCCTAGGGCCTGGTTTACACGTAAAGTTTCCAACTTTACGTGTAGATAATCACCAATGAAGGTTTTCGGGCTCAAAGTGCACCAAAAGGGGTAGATCTAGGACTTTCATACAATATGACTCCATAAAGGCAGTAGATCCATGCTCCAGGGACTAAATCATGCCTAAATCTAAAGGCTAACAACTCATTACAACCCACAAAGCACAAAGAAGCTTGGGGAATGGCTCAAGAAGGACTTTCATGAAGCTATTAGGGACTACAAGCTTGAAAACAGAGGGGAAACGAGCTATACCTCAAGGAAAACATTGAAATGTCACAAAGTTGCTTGGCCTCCTTCTCCTCTTCTTGATCTACTATTCTTTCTCCTCAAAAACTTCAAGAACACACCAAAACACTTCAATCTCACAAGGAATAAGGGCAAAAACAATGTTGGGAGCTCTTTGGGTGAATGGGGGAGAGCTTAGGGCGGAAATTAGGGTTTAAATTGGGTGGAAACCCTTGAAATTTAGGGTTTCATCAAACATCGGTGACTCACCGAGTCTAGAATATGGACTCGCCGAGTCGCCAACTTAAACGTGCCCCCGGACAGCATCCATACTCAACGAGTCGGACCTACAACTCACCGAGTCCAAGGCTAAAAATGACCAATACTTAGATAAATTTTACGTACTAAAAACCAGGTGCTACAACGTTAGATAAAAATTAAGTTGTCAAGGGCATGATCATAATCTTATGTATCTCATTTAATGTTTTTTTATTTTTTTTTTTTGTTTTTTATGTTCTAAAAAAATATTAATAAAATATCTAAAATTAATATACTTAATTTAATTTTCGGATTTTTTTAAAAAAAAAAAAGTACTTTTTGATTTTTTTTTATTTAAAAATGCAAACTTTTTAAAAGTTTTTAAGAAAACATGAATATAAAAAAAAAAAACTTGTTTTTTTTAACTGCAATGTTTTTAAAACAGTAAATAATAAAAAAAACTAGAATATTATAAGAATAAATATAATTTGTTTTAATATAAAAATCAACATTGTATGTGTATACATGAATATTTCTTATACTATAATATTCATAACTAAATCATAAAAAACCCATTTTTATTACTATTCTATAAATATAATTATGCAAGTATTTTATTCGATACAAAATTAAATATACAAAAAAAAAAAATTGTTACAAAATTTCATAGCCTTTTCATGCCTTCGTGTGAATATTTTCATATTTTCTTCAAATTTTCACTTTTCGACTGTTCAATATTTTCCACAAATTCTTCCAAATCTACAAGAGAATAAAAAAAATTGTTTATTTCAAGAACACTTATAAAATATGTGTAAATATCATGTAAGATTCACATGCAATTATATAATGTGATATTCACATGTAACTATATCTTTTAAGATTCAAATGTGAAATTCACAAGAATTTTTTTTTTGAAATTAGTGAGGAACACCCACACAAAATGCATGTGTGTATCCAGACGTAATTCATATGTGATTTACTTGTAATTTACATGTGAATTACATATAATTCATATGTGATTCGCTTGTGATTTACATGTGAATCACACGTAGTTCATATGTGTTGACGAATGATTTACATGTGAATCATATGTAATTCATATGTGCATTACATGTGAATCATATGTAATTCATATGTGAATTACATGTGATTTACATGTGAATCACATGTAGTTCATATGTAAATTACATGTTATTTAAATGTGAATCACATATAATTCATATATGTTCACTCGTGATTTACATGTGATTCATATGTGAATTACATGTAGTTTACATGTGAATCACATGTAATTCATATGTGATTCACGTGTGATTTTCATATAGACTAAACTTTAGTGCTTTTAAAGATAATCAAATAAGTAACTTACTGTGATAAAATAGGGAAACAAGATGATTTTTTCAAGAAAGCAATCAAATGTATAGCTCTGGTAGTAAAAATAATAATTTTAGGTGATATATGAATATATCATGTATTGTTAATATGTGGGTATACCACATTATATTCCCATGTGAATATATGATATGTTAATATATAAAAATTAGAATTTTAAATGAATTTATCTCTATAAAATATTTGATATCTCATTTAGTTTTGTATATCTACAAAAATAAATTCACTTAATTTGGTAATTTCAAATGCAATAACATAAAGAAAAGTGAGACTTACAAATAGCCATGGAAATTAAGCTACAAGCGTTGATGGTTCCTGGCTAATGAGATAACAATTCTAAAACATGAATCCCAAAAGCTACCTGGTAACAAAAATCAAATGCAAAATCAAAATGTCATGTTATATCAGAATACACACCTTATAATCCATCCAAATACTCTCATTTATAACCACAGAACCCTAGAGAAAAAGTCTATGTGCCAAAAGATGATTATATTTGGGAAATTAAATGCAGAAATAAAGGAAACAGTAATAAGGCCAAATTCATAAAATATTTGGGACTTAAAGAGGAAAGCCTCCTTTCCCGAATTTTCTCTATTATAACTTCTTTCTATGTTAATTATAAAACTAACACTCATATAAAGTTTACCAAATTAAGTTGCATTCCCATTATGCCCAATAAAGCATCATAAACATTTTTGTTTGCTAGATGATTAAAGCTCTAAAAAGAGAAAAACAAGTTTATCACACCTTTTAATGAATCATTTAGCGTTTGAAATTGTAAGTTTTATGGTCTTCCCTTCTTTCTTTTCGGTGTGCTATGTCCATCATGTATTTTCACTAGTCCCTATTAAGAACAAATGAACAAATCAAACATTGAGCTAAAGTTATACAAAAACAATCAATGTTTTTTTAAATTAAGTTTATGTGCCAAAAGAATTAGATTCCAAAATCAAACATTAAGCTATATATTTAATCTTCCTAAACTATCTTACAAACCACTTGTTCTTTACATATGACACAAAGCATGACTTAATAGAGAAAGTAAATGTGGATTTCCAAGTTAACTTATAATAGTTAACAAATACTTCCCTAATTTGGTGTTGTAGCATCATCTTTAGTGATTAGCTGGTCATCAAAATCTTTCCAATGATTTGGTTTGCAAATATCCTCAGGTGGCAGGTCACAAGAACCATAGTCAGTGTGATGATTACCAATACAGAAGCACAATTAACAAAGTTAAAGGGTGAAAACATCCTTTGAAGCATTTCAACAAGCATGTTGTGTGCTAAAAATAATCAAAATACATTTTCCAACTCCGAATGTGTCACACCCCCAAACCGGAACGATGGAAACATTAGGGGGTGGATGACGTCATGTATAGTATCACTACAATTAAATAATAAGAATCAAAGTACAACAACCATGATATTGATAATGTAACATCCCCAAATTATGTCCAAGTATTTCGTTTACGAAAAATCCATAATTCATCAAACAACATAATAAAATCATAAGTCGTCTATCTCAAACATCATATCAAAATATTGTATCAAAATATGTGTCAAATATTAGACTCTAAAACATCATAGGCTAAAAACTGTGGTGGGTGCCATGCAATCATCCTGAGTCCTTCCCCTTGCTAGTGGAAATACCTAAAAACAAAACTAACAAATATAAGCACGAAGCGTAAGGAGTCTCCCCAAAATACAACATACCATACATATAAACACATACTACAAACATTGGTCCTAACCCTTTACCCCGGGCCCCACCCAGCATCAGATGAATCCGACATCAGGCCCTGCTTGGCATCAGGCCCTGCTCGGTCTATAGATTTGTTTCTAGGCCCTGCCCACTTTGTACATAAAAACATATAATCATAATCATACTAGTAAATAACATACAATCGCTACACTATAATTGCTAGTCTCAAGGTTCCGCCTATGTTGGGCCCCACCCCAACACTGTTAATAATGAGATATGGAACCCCATCCACACTTGGCTAGTCATGAGATACAGGCCCCCGCCCACACTCATCTTCTTACCAGACACACACAAGTATCACAACGACAACAAGTATAACTATACATGTAGTCCTTCTTTAGGTACCACCCGACATTGAACTGTAGTTCGGAAACATACTTATGAACCTTCCTCGGGCCTCACTCGGCATCAGACCAAAATCCGGAACGTATAAACTACATCGGGCTAATCCCTGCATTAGATCGAAATCCAGTATATACTAACATATATAAACGGACCGACATTGGTGCATTCGACCCGTTCCTATTGGATAAAACTCACCTCACAAGTTAACTATAGAATCCTGCAAATAACCTCTCACTGCTAGCTGGTAGATCCCTAAACTGATGTTCTCTCGACTTCCCGAGCTATCAGTACTGAAATAACACTTAGTGAAAACACAATAGTCCTTACTTGGTGTCAAATGACCGTTACACCCCTGACCCAACAAGATTCACAACCAAGGCACAAAACTATTAAATCCATAAATATCCATCAATGTCCTAATTTTCCAAACTGGGTCCAAAGACTTACATGAGCATTTCCCCAAAGGCCAATAAATTTTTTTGAACCACTGATTTTTTGATGGCCCAAAGTCCAAGCCCGTTGGACCTAATCTAGGCCTAACTACATTCGGCCCACTAAGGCTCAATTCATCATCCAAGGCCCATTAGGGAAAGCCCAGCAATGAAAGCCCAACCATAAGTCCATTAATCTAAATTCCTTCATCCATTATGAGCCTAAAGCAAAGGAAAAGTCCAAGACCAAGCTACCGTACAATCAAAGAGTCCAAAACTTGCACAGGGTCTTCTCACGTTGTGAGCCCTTCATGATTATGTCGTGAGGTTGGGGTTTCAATCCATGAACTTCCTCGAATACGTGCTCACGTCTTGAGGCTTCATTTCTCACACCGCGAGTCCAGATCTGACCAAAAATGAGCATTTATCTTTTAATCTATTAAGCCTTAACATGGGACAGTTTATAGGGTCTTCCTTGACCCCAAGGACCATAAAAATCAAATCTTTTTAGTCTAATATGTCCAATACATGACTTAAACACCAAATTAGGTCAAAATGGAGTAAAAAGGTCCAAGACTCAAACTTCGAGTCCAAAATCATGACAAAAATCCAAATTTGAGACTTATAAGGCTTATGATACCACCATGATCCACAAAGTTGCCAACTTTATGGAATCAATGCATTCTAACCAACATCACAAGCCATAAAATGCATGGAAACTTAGATCTACTAAGAACGGAAAAGAAAGGTAAGGCATGGACTTGAAGATTTACAAAGGCCCAAAAGCTCAACAGGTAGTTGATGATGAAACCAAGAAGCTAACCAATGCACTACAAATGACTGTCTTCTCCTTAATGAGCTTCAAAGCCTCCTAAATCACTTGAATAACACCAAAATGACCAAGAACTTCAATGAGGGCTGATATTAGGGTTTCCAGAGTCTTGGGAGTGAAAGAGGCTAAGGAGGAGCAACCCTAATAAATTTATACCCTTAATAACACAAGACAACTCCTTGATTCCCAAGGACCAATTTATGAGTCATGTATTCATACACTAATCGTATTGTTAATACCGAACTGTGAGTTATCATAACCATGCTTGATGACCTAAGATGGCCTGAATACGATGTTCTTTAGTCGTCGGAATTGGTACGACATTTGTCACCCCAGGCCAGCCGACCAAACTGTAGCTAACAGTTTAGGTGTGGTATTGTCATTCCCATATAGATCTATACACACGTATCATGCTCTCCTTCCAAGAGACTCTGGTTTAACTCATGCCTTTTGTGTGTACTTAGATAAGTACTTGAAGTGTTTCTCACAAAGCTATATTAACGGTTCCATGTAGAATAATGAAAAGCCCTTTTGTAATGAATAACTGTATGTATGTCTCATAAACTATACCTATTATACTTTATATGTTTATTTTCGTATTGTATCCCAAACTTATTGAAATTGTACGTATGTTTCATAAACTATATTTATTATAGTTTATATGTTTGTTTACGTTTTGTATCCCGAAATTAGTAAAATTGTATGTATGTTTCATAACCTATACCTATTATAGTTTAACTTGTATGTTTTGTTGAAATGAAAACCTTTCTATTTTTAACCATTTTGAATTTTTATAATCATAAATCCGTGATAAAGGTATTCCATGAAACTTAGACGTTTTTGTACAAATGGTAAAAAAAATAAGTTTCTAAATTTTTTTTTTGTTCAAAGTTTTGAAAAAAAATTTATACTTAATATATAAGACATATATAAATAAGATTGAAAAGATAGTCAAATAAATGATTCTACCATAAGCCCACAACCAAATAAGGAACATGAAATAAGGCGGAATCACAAATTCTAAGCCTGCAGAATCTTAATTATATATATATATATATGTGTGTGTGTGTGTGTGTGTGTGTGTATTGGTACAAACAACAATTGAAATAAATTTAAAATAGTTTAGATATTAACATAAGATTTCTTGTGTTTTACTTGTATTCTCCCTCCCCTAAAATAATGAAAAGTCGTGAAAACGTAGGGGTATACACTTACCTCGAGTTTATGTTCTTGGTTGGGTACGATGTGGTAGTGGCATTCTTCGTGTTAAAACATGCGGATTACACGAAATCCTAATAGTATTTATACTCGATATTGTATTTAATTTTGTGAAATAATTAATTTAATGTGTTAAATATCACTAGTTTATGTATGAAATCTTACCAAATTAACTCCTAAAATTACTTAAAATGTTTATTTTTACTAGGGAACTTTGGATGAATATATGAAGTGTTCTTGAACAAAATATAAGGTTTAAAGATAATCCGGGAAACTGCTTGAAGATATGATGATTTGCTTATGAGTTTTGAGAGAAAAACAATGAATCTGTGAAGTGAAAATGGGATTATGAGAAGGTGATTTTGGTTTATATATATATATATATATATATATATATATATATATATATATATATATATATATATAGGGATAAAATATGATTTGATGGGTGCATTGGGAAGTGTAATTATCTAATTGGAATGTGTCCTACCTCTTGAAAAATAGAGTTTTCGGCCTATCTTCTTAACCAAAATCATGGAATTCGGTCAACTAGTCTAACCAAAAAGGGAGTTTTCAGTCACGGTTCTTGGTTAAAAAAGGTTTGCGATTCGAAGTAGGGTTATCACATAGGGTTATCGGTTGGAAGGGTGTTTTTGGTATTTATCTGGAATTTCATTCTAAATACCGAAACCACTTTAGTGGGGTATAAATGTCACACCCCAAAACCGGAATGGCGGAAATGTTATGGGGTGGATGACATCATGTCAAGTATCACAACATATGCAGTATATTATTAAAAGTACAACCATTGCATTAATAGTAATTGCTTTACATAGGTTACATTTCATGGCAACATCAAAGTAATACAAGGAATAATATAGATGCAGCTTGGTTCTAGGTTGACTTCGCAAAAGCTCCCGGGGTGTACCTGTCTATCACTGACCACAGAATACAAGTTATTTTGAAAGCGAGTATCAACATTTTTACAATGCTAGTGAGTTCATAAGTATTTAGTGTCATTTGTATAAATACACAATTTTATTCAAAATAACTTTATGTAAGATAGTAGTTTAGAATCTACGGCGTATTATCGTCCTTTCCAGAAAATCCTATATTTTCTAAATAAAAGCAATCTTCTACCAAGACCCGACAAACTTAAGTTTTAAGGAGTAATTTTCCCCATAAATACTGTCATTACCAAAAATGAAGTATTGACTTTAAAGAAAATATAAGAATATCACTAGTAAAAATACTAGGGGAAAAATAACATATGCCTCAGCAGTAATACTGCTGATTAAGGCAAAAGAAATCATAGACTCCAGGAGGGTATCGAATGAATGATACGCCTGGCTCAGTCTAACAAAAGGAAACACAGACTCCAGACAGTATCGAATAAACAATACAGCTAGCAAAGTCTAAAACAAGGAAATACTGTGATAATTCTTGTTACCTTAAGGCCATGAATTATAAGGTAAACATGGCGATACTCGTAACCATTCTGATGGACAATAGAGTACTTGACGCCCTGCAAGCGTCAGAATGAATGTGACATTTGTCACCCCTTGGCATGGTCGACCGGGGACTATAGCTAGCAGTCAGGGTGTGGGAGTGTCAGTCCCGTATAGATTTATACACACAATGCCCGCTCTCCCTCCAAAAGACTCTGGTTACCAACTTGACAATGGGGAAATCCGTGTCTAGAGGATGCATCTCGTAATTTTGAATTCTATTATAAGTATTGGAATAATGATACAGACTCGCGAATGAACTGAATCCTTTGGATTTCTCGTACTAGAAAGAGTAAATAGAATCTCCTAACTATTCCTATAATAGTTACTAGTGGTTTTGGTCTATGAATGATGACTGGAAGGATGCCCTTGCTACCCAAGGGAAATGAACTGGTCTATGGAAACCTTTATGTATGTACGTGTATACATGATATATAACTAATGTATAAACGAACTTCGGACGGATAACCGATACCCACCAAACCACATCCCAATGAGGAAAAGGAAATAGGGAGAACTAGCCTTCCTAAGTATTTTAAACATTATTTATATAACTATACAAATACAAGCATGCATTTAACGACATAAAAGCATAGAAGGAAACTCTAATGAAAACTTTGGAAAACCTTTACACATAAGAAATTTACGACTTGATGTCAGTTTGTAAAACAAGTTTTGAAAATCTTTGGAATCCTTTGAAAATCTTTTCATAAACAGCTGTGAAAATGATTTTTATAAAACATATTAAATGAAGGAAACCTTTGGAAAACTTTTCGAATACTTATGATAATCTAAAAGAGAAATTTATAGTTTAAGAAGAGTTGAAAGCTAGATTAGAACATCTTAAGATGGATAAAACAGTTATCATGCAAAATCTATTTCGCTATATAGGTTTTAAACACATGTGATTTATCTAATAACTATGTAGATCAACTTGTATTCCCCCTATAAAAGTAGTTAAAATCATTTAAAAGGTTAATTCAGGGGTATGAACTCACTTGTTGTAAGTGGATCGGATGGAGGTGTCGGTTGGGTGCTCAGTGTCAAGTGAAGACTTAAACACACTGAATGACCTAGTAACATATGAAGATATATGTTTACATACAATTAGTGATTATTATACTAATTAAACATGTATTGGCATCCTAATGTGCGGAAAACACTTTGGACAAGTGCTAGGAGGCTATTGGGTTGAAATAAGGGGGTGTATGGCCTAGTTAGGGAGTTTACTCTTCAAGAGTAAGCTCTTTTGTGGAGATTTCGGCCCTAAGACCATATCCCCATGAGTTTACAGCCGTAAACTCATGGGTGGTGTGTTATTGGATGCTAAAAGGTCTTATATCACTTGTAGAATTAGGCTAGGTTCAAATCTAGGGCATAGGAAAGGGTTAAGGCTCCAAATGGACTATTTAAGGGAGTTTACAGCTGTAAACATAGATTTTACAGCCATAAACTCTCACTTGGTATTTCACTTCATGATTTAAGGTCTTAAATGAAAGGGTATAAGGTTCTATGCATTTTTCCAAGTCAAATGGGGAAGTTACGGCGTCATTTGGCTTCATTAGGGGAGTTTACGGCCCATGGACCAATCCTTGGGGGGATTACGGCCATAAACTCCTAGGTCCTTAGTTTCGTTGATTTTTAAAGCCCCTACTTCATTTGTGGTTGATTCTAGACATTTACCCAAGCCTTAGGAGGTGTTTAAGGGCAAATTTAACACCCTAATTAGTGATAACGGCCCAAGAAGAGGGTTTTATGGTCCAAGAGGGTTCTTGGGCCATAAACTCATGTTTACTCTCCATATGATAAGTTTTTAGTGTTCTAAGCTCATATGTGCAAGTCCACAAGTCATATCTAAGCCCTTGGAGTGATTTAGAAGGGTTTTCGGGCTTCAAAACCCCACTTTGGGTGTTTGCAGTCCAAGAGTGTTCTTGGGCTGTAAACACAAGATTTTGTCACTTTTGGATGTCTTAAACACGAATTTGCATGTTAAATGAGCTAAACAACAAGTTAGGGTAGATCACTTACTAGTTTGGAGCTTGAAAGAGGCGTTTTTGGATCAAAATCGGCTTTGTAGAGAGAGGGTGTTAAGAGTGGGAAAGGCTTCAATGTGACTACTCAATCGCTTATATAGGGGTTGAGTTTGTAGCTCGGTGGAAATCTACCCGATACTGATGTTAAACGGGGCTTTTGGTCGTACCCGATTAAATGATCGTAATTTGACTTGGTTGAAACTAAAAATTTTCAAGGGAATATTGAGGGTGTTTCTCGTGTTTCTAATTTGTTTCGACTCTTATGAAGTCATAATAAAAGTCCCAGTTTAATTAACCTAATCCAAAAGGTTAACGGACAATTTACTAAAGCGAATTTTATTAAGGGAAGAAGAGGTTAAAATGAGGGATAAATTTCGGGTTGTCATAGTAAATCACTTATTAAATAAATTATATCCTTAACTATTTAATTATTTGTCTTTTGTTTTGAATATTTGACTTTTATTTAACAAGTTTGATTTAGATAGACTTTTATTGACTTACATTGACTTTTATTGACTTGAAATAACGGGTTGTTACATTATCACCCTGTTAGAGGGAATTTCACCCGCAATTATTTCTAAAGTGGCATTCATGAGCTATGTAAAAGATGTGGATACTTTTGTTTCATTTGATATTCTTGTTCCCAAGTGAATTCGGGTCCTCGCTTGGCATTCCATCGAACCTTCACTATTGATATACGACTTTGTTTTCTTCTCATTATTTCCTTGTGTATGATTTCCACCGGTTCTTATACGAAGTGTAGACACTCGTTTATAAGCTACCAAACAATTCTAATAAAAATCTCAAATGGGCCGATATACCTTGCATGTAGTTTACCAAGTTTTTCGAAATGTATCATTCCTTTCCAGGGTGAGATTTGTTGGATATAGTGTCTAAGTCCATAACTATATTTGGTATGTACTTGACCCGACTCGGCATGGTCCATTTGGGTTGTACTTCACCCGAACAATTTATGGATTATTTGAGAATAGTACAAGTTATGATTTATTAATATATTATATGTTCTAATATATTAATATAATATCATATTATTTAACTAGTATTGATCTATAATTAATCTAGGATTAATTTAGAGATCAAAGATATTACTAATTAAATATGGGCTTCTATATTTATATAGTGTGGGCTAATGCTTATTTGGAATGGCCTAGGCTTGCATGGAAAAGTCCATGGATACTCCATGGAGCTTTAACCCATGGATCTCATGGAAATGAAGAGACATGGGTATTAGGGTTTACATGGATGTAACCCTATTCCACCACACTATATAAAGGAGGCTTTGGTTCTTGAAATCCCACTAGTTGACACTTGTTGAGGTGAGGGTCGATTTCAAGATAGTAGTGACTATTCTCTCAAAGTTCCAAGTTTGTGGTGATTTGTGAATTCCATTTGAGGTATTCATACTATTGGTGCTAGACTCTCAAACTCCAAGCAATCAACTACTACTACAAGGTAAGTATTTCTACTAGCTTTATTTGATTCATGTTCCCCATGCCATGCTAGTTAGGATATGAACCTTAGAAAAATAATTATTTGCATGTATCTTAGACAAACATAGCTCCAAGGTTTATTAGGGTTGCATGTGCACTTAGGAAGTGTTAGAATGCTCAAAACCCATTAGTGGTATCAGAGCCTAGCCTTGTTTGTTTGATACTTGATGCAATATAGTTGAAAAAGTCGAAAAACCTGATGTCTGCTAATTGAACTCGCCAAGTCCATGGGGGGGGGGGGACTTGCTGAGTTCATGTGTATCTTCAACCTACTCGGCGAGTAGGTTTATGCACTCGACAAGTAGGAGCGACAGAGTGCAGATTTTCGACTTTAGTTGCTGGAAATGGACTAGAAACATTACCGTAAACTATTTTGGTACTTGAAAACCTGTTTAGAAGGTGTAATGTCTTTGCTAATCCATTTACAACAACTTGTTATCAAAATTACAAAGTTTTATGTGTAATTTTTGATTCATGAAAGTGTTCATATTCATGTTCTTGATCTTATGATGTTTAGATGATCATAGGAATTATTTGTAACCTATGTGGTAGTTTGATTCTTGATCATAATGTGTTTTAATGGATTCCATAACTTGTCCTCAAGTTATGGAAAACCAAGAGTCACACTTAAATTAAAAACCATTAAAAGAACACAAGAGTTAGAAAAATGAAGATTCTTCATTTTATTACTCTATTTAACTCATAAGTTACAAGAAATGAAAAGTTTTGAAAGTTTACAAAAGTTGCCCTCAAGTTTTGGAACAAGTAAAGTCATATTAAAACTTTAGTTCCAACCCTTAGGATTTTAGAAGTTAAAATTCAACTCTTATACTTATAATATTAATAATAATATATAGATGTATCAGATCAAAGTCTTCTTACCGCTAGTACGCCTCATTCACGAAGCTAGTCTATAAGGTGGGTATAAGGTTGTTGCCTATAAAATGGCAACTTAATGGGTGTCCACTCTCACCCACCGTTTGCTTGACTAGTGGAGGGTCATTAGCCGAACGGGTAAGACAAGGACTTATAAATTCTCATTAAATGTATGATAAATATTATAAAGTAACTAAATGTTTTATTAAATTCCCAATCTTAGTTACTTTAGGAAAAATGTGAATAAGGTGTTAATCCATGAAATTACACTTTACACTTTGTCTAAGTCGTTAGTGGAGCGTGTGTGGTTAACCGGCACACTAACTTGGACTTAACAAGGTAGGTAAAGGGTGACTTAATATTTATCATAGTATCAATGGAGCGTGTGTGGTTAATCGGCACATCGATTGAGGGGTAATTTATTAAGGGTACCCAGTAATTTGCATGGTTACTTCACACCTCGTTTTGTGATCCTCGACATCCTAGTCACAAAAATTGGAGGGCACACTCGAGATTGAAACATGCCTTTGAAAATTTCATTGAATCTCAAAAGAATCTAGGAGTTTCTAAGAACCAAGTTCAATATTTTAATATTTCGACTTTGGTGAAAATTGGTGAATCGTCATTCACCTACCTTTCAAATATGGTATTACTTAGATTACGACATACCTCTTCTAAGTATAATATATTGTGATTGGTTCCTAGCCTTAATACTACATTTGGGTGTTTTATTAAGTACTATTCCTATTTCTAAACTAAACGTTTCCTCTTCTCAGATGTCTGCAAATACTGCTGCTTCTGGCTCTAATCCTAATGGCTCATTTTCCCTTATGAACTTGTGTGGGAAAGTCACATTTGATGGATCCAACTTTAATGAAATCAGAAACATCCGAATGATTAGCCGCTACTAGGACAAAGAATATGTCCTCGATAAGGAGCTTTAAGGAGATTGATGAGACAGTTGCAACTCCTCAAGAGATCATTGAGTTTAGGGCACATGAAAGGGATGCCACAAAAGTGGCATGCATCATGATGGCCACTATGACCGCTGATCTCCAAAAATCCTATGAAGATTTCTACCCCTATGAGATGCACCAAGACTTGATGGAAAGATACCATCAAAGTGCTCATCAAGAGAGGTATGAAATCATCTCCTTCATGATAACAACTCACATGAAGGATGGTGAACCCGTCATGGGCCACATGCAGAAAATGCAAAGATTTGTGGACCGTTTGCTGAAGCTAAGTGTGAACTTCCCTGAGGAGCAAGCAATAGATATAATTTTGCACTCCTTACCTTCATGTTATGATCAATTCCGCATGACATACCACATGAACAAGGAAGAGGTCACACTCAGCAAACTTCAAGGACTCTTAAAGACCGTGGAAAGTGGTCTTAAGGGTAATCTGATTGTTACTCCTACTCCTACCAACTCCGCCCCTGTCTTGGCAATCGGGAAAGGATGAGGGAAGAAGAGAAAGAGTTCTTCGAAGGGTACCAAGGTTAGGACCCTTGATGGCTCTTCTTCAAGTGGAACCAAGAAAGGTTTCATCACTCCTTCTTCTGACCCAAAAGAGGCTGAATACTTCTATTGCCATGAAAAGGCACATTGGAAGCGGAACTGACCAAAGTACCAGCAACATGTGAAGGATGGAAAAGTTAAACCCAACCATGTAGGTATTTACACTATCATTTCTAATAACTAACCCCATTCTAAATCTTGGGTCCTTGATACCGGTTGTGGTATTCATATCTGTTCTGATTTACAGGGACTAAGAAGAAGTGAGAATGTGGAGCAAGGAAGGATAAACTTAATCATAGGGAATAGGAAAGTTACACCTGTCACCAAGATTGGAGTTTATACTTTGTCGCTAAGTAGTGGGTTAAATGCAGATTTGAATAAATGTTGTTATTCGCCAGAAATGGCAAGAAATTTTATTTCCTTTCATGCATTGTATAAACAAGGGTTTACGTTTTCATTTAATAATGAAGTTGGTTCCATTGATGCTTTCTTTAATAATGTTCTTTATTTTAAAGCATTACCTTGTGATTGCGTGTATGAAACAGTATCTGTGGTTGATTACTTAGGAAATAATGTATTATGTATTGATTCTATTAATAATAATAAGTTGGATAAAGCATCACTATGGCATTGTCATCTTGGACATATAAGTAAGAAACGCATAGGCCAACTCCAAAAGGATGGAGCCTTGGAGTCCTTTGACCTAAAGTCAGATGATAGTTGCGAATCATGCTTACTTGGAAAAATAACAAAGTCACCCTTCACAGGTTCTTGTGAGAGGGGTGAAGGTTTGTTGGACCTTATACACACGGATGTGTGTGGACCATTCAAACATGCCACAAGGGATGCTAATCGTTATTATTTGACTTTTACTGATGATTACAGTATATATGGATATGTCTACATAATCAAGCATAAGTCAGAGGCTTTCGAAAGGTTTAAGGAATTTACACAGGAAGTCGAGAATCAATTGGGTAGGAACATGAAGATGCTTCGATCCGATCGAGGTGGTGAGTATCTTAATTCAGAGTTCCTCGACTATCTTAGGGAATGTGGGATTGTCTCACAATTGACACCTCCCAGGACACCACAGTTGAATGGTGTAGCTGAGAGGCGTAATCGAACCTTGTTGGACATGGTTCGTTCGATGATGAGTCGAGCTTCGCTACCAATATCATTTTGGTCATATGCCTTAGAGACTGCCGCCCATATTCTTAATCTAGTCCCTACAAAGAAAGTTGCCAAAACTCCTCACGAGATGTGGACTGGTAAAGTACCTAAACAAGACCACATCAAGATTTGGGGTTGCGAGGCTTTTTTGAGGTGCGAGTCTCATGATAAACTAGAACCCCGAAGCGAGAGGTGTATTTTCATCGGCTACCCACAAAGATCCTTTGGTTACCTCTTCTACAGACCTAGTGATAATATGGTCTTTGTAGCAAGAAGAGGAGTCTTTCGAGAGATAGAGTTTATAAGCGAAGGAGACAGTGGGAGGCAAATTGATCTTGAAGAAATTCAAGAGTCAAGTGGTGAAGGAACTTCAAACTCTAACCCTCAACTTGAGGAGGAAACTCCTGTTGAGCCAATTGACGAATTTGTACCTATGAGGGGTTCCACGAGAGTTAGGAATGCACATGAGCATTACTATGGTTTCCATATTACTACAGAAGGTGAGACACTTATTAGTGATGGGACACTAGTAGGTCTGGATGGCCCTAACAGCTATGAGGAAGCCATGGCAGGGCCTGAGTCTGCTAAATGGAAAGAGGCTATGGATAGTGAGATACAATCCATATATGACAATCAAGTTTAGAACTTGGTTGAGAATGTACCAGGCCGTTAGACTGTAGGGTGTAAATGGATCTTCAAGAAGAAGACCGACATGGATGGTAATGTACACACTTATAAGGCTCGACTGGTTGCAAAGGGCTTCTCTCATATTCCTGGAGTGGATTATGATGAGACCTTTTCTCCAGTAGCCAAGATTAAGTAATTAGGGTTATGTTAGCCATAGCTACATTTCATGACTATGAAATTTGGAAAATGGATGTCAAAACCGCTTTCCTTAATGGGAAGTTTACTGAAGATGTTTACATGAGTAAGCCAGAAGGTTTTGTCAGCAACGAATACCCTAATAGAGTGTGTAAGCTTGAGAAATCCATTGATGGATTAAAGCAAGCACCTTGCAGATGGAATCTTTGCTCTGATGAAAAGGTCAAGGAATTTGGCTTTTCTAGGAGTGAAGATGAATCTTGTGTTTATGTCAAGGCTAGTGGGTGCATAATCAGCTTTTTGGTACTGTATGTGGATGACATACTACTCATAGGAAATGACATCCCAACCCTATAGGAAGTAAAGTCCTAGCTTGGGAAGTGTTTTTCGATGAAGGACCTTGGTAAAGCTGCCTATATCCTAGGGATAAGGATTTTGAGAAACAGGAGTAAAAGACTAATTGGACTTAGTCAAAGCACCTATGTGGAGAAGGTGTTGAAAAGATTCAACATGCATAACTCCAATAAAGGTAAGTTACCCATTCAGAGTAATGCTAGATTGAGTAAGACACAAAGCCCTAGTACTGAGGCTGAGATAGCTGAAATGAGTTGACTACCTTATGCTTTAGCTGTAGGATTGATCATGTATGCTATGACGTGTACTAGACCTGATGTAGCCTTTGCTTTAAGCATGGTTAGCAGGTATCAGGGGAACCCTGACAAGGAACACTGGACTTCGGTATATAATATCCTCAAGTACCTGCGAAGGACTAAGGACTGGGTCCTTACCTTCAGTGGGAGTGATGACTTGAGAGTTGTAGGGTATAGTGATGCTAGCTTCCAGACTGATCGGGATAATTTCCGCTCTCAGTCGGGCTGGGTCTTTACCTTAGACGGAGGAGCAATCACTTGGAAGAGTTCCAAGCAGGATACAGTGGCTGATTCCACTTGTGAATAAGAGTATATAGCAGCAAGCAAGGCAGCAAAGGAGGCTATATAGCTAAAGAACTTCATCTGAGATCTTGGAGTTGTACTAGCTGTAAAGGAGCCAATGGAGATTTTCCGTGACAGCAATAGTGCGGTTGCCTTAGCCAAGGAACCAAGAGATCATGGGTGATCTAGACACATTGACAGAAAATATCACTTCATCAGACATCACATAGAAGAAGGAATCCTCGTGTCAAAGAGGGTATCATCGGATGAGAACCCAGCAGATCCTATAACGAAGGGACTGAGTAGGGTTAAGCATCTGCATCATGCTCGGAGCATAGGGCTGAAGGATGATATAAGTTTTAGCAGTTAGATAAATTATGAAATTTGTAAAGTGTAATTGACATTAGATGATGAATAAAAGGTGTTTTATTTATGAGTAAAGTGTTGCTATCTCTTGTCAATCGTTTACTATATTTCTTTTGCATGTTTTGACTTCCAGAATAATTATGTTTGGTATATCATATTGTTCAAACCTCCACAGTCGGTCATATGTCAGAAGTAGGTATGAATCAAGACTGTCATGATTGGTTGCAGAGGTCTAAGGTGTTGGACACGGCTACAACAATCATGAGTGCTCATAAGTTCTGAGCATTAGACTCAACCCACGCTTACTGGAATCACTTCATGGAATTTTATCTCGAGTGATCGTGAGACAGTAATATCATATAAGTCTTCAAACCTAGAGATATGATTTGTTACTTACGAGTTGATTATACATTGATTGTACGAAAACACATTGGTAACTCGATGTTATAAAATGTGCCTTTGTGTATAATTCAATGAGTGGTAGAACAAGCATATGAGTCGAAGTTTATCTATTCCTTCTTGGATTAGAAGCTGATATCTGGGCCCCTCGATGATTGTGTTTTGACCTATGTACCAGGCTCGATCAGAACTAAATTGATGTGTTCAGTTAAGTTCTATGTCAAACAAATCAGAAATCGGGAAACAAATGCTGGATAATAAGTAAGACCATGTTCCATGTATTTTTCCGGCTGATATCTTGAGCAAAGGATTATATGATCACTTATCTAAAATGGAGCGTTCTAGTTCAACAGAGTTTAAAGAGCTACGATTGTTGATCGGTTTCTGAAGTCATACTTGCAACTATAGTTATTAGACTTATCCAAGAGGGAGACTGTTGGATATAGTGTCTAAGTCCATAACTATATTTGGTATGTACTTGACCCGACCTGGCATGGTCCATTTGGGTTGCACTTCGCCGGAACAATTTATGGATAATATTTGAGAATAGTACAAGTTATGATTTATTAATATATTAGAAGTTCTAATATATTAATATAACATCATATTATTTAACTAGTATTGATCTATAATTAATCTAGGATTAATTTAGAGATCAAAGATATTACTAATTAAATATGGGCTTCTATATTTATATAGTGTGGGCTAATGCTTATTTGGAATGGCCTAGGCTTGCATGGAAAAGTCCATGGATACTCCATGGAGATTTAACCCATGGATCTCATGGAAATGAAGAGACATGGGTATTAGGGTTTACTTGGATGTAACTCTAATCCACCACACTATATAAAGGAGGCTTTGGTTCTTGAAATCACACTAGTTGACACTTGTTGAGGTGAGGGTCGATTTCAAGATAGTAGTGACTATTCTCTCAAAGTTCCAAGTTTGTGGTGATTTGTGATTTCCATTTGAGGCATTCACACTATTGGTGTTAGGTTCTAAAACTCCAAGCAATCAACTACTACTACAAGGGAAGTATTTCTACTAGCTTTATTTGATTCATGTTCCCCATGCCATGCTAGTTAGGATATGAACCTTGGAAAAATAATTATATGCATGTATCTTAGATAAACATAGATCCAAGGTTTATTAGGGCTGGATGTACACTTAGGAAGTGTTAGAATGCTCAAAACCCATCAAGATCTTTAATAGGATGTGATCACAACCCTGGAACTCCAAGGATTTTTTCGTTCGTCCGCATAACTCTTTTGTCTGTCTCTAGAAGCATTATGTCATTTTTGGATTTGGATGATCTTTTCAGTTGTTTCTCTTATGATCACGGTATCGGTGAGAGTGTTGTTGGGTACTTGATTCTTGGCTAGTTGTGCATCACCCACTTCAGCCCAGCATAGAGGGGATCTGCACTTACGGCCATAGAGGGCTTCAAATGGAGCAAATTTGATGCTAGTGTGATAGTTGTTATTGTATGAGAATTCAACGAGTGGTAAATGGATATCCCAAGCTTTACCAAAATATATCATACAAGCTGTCAACATGTCTTCCAGCGTCTGAATGGTTCTCTCACTTTACCCATTAGTCTGGGGATTGTATGTCTTCTAGCAAATTTGATGCTAGTGTGATAGTTGTTATTGTATGAGAATTCAACGAGTGGTAAATGGATATCCCAAGCTTTACCAAAATATATCATACAAGCTGTCAACATGTCTTCCAGCATCTGAATGGTTCTCTCACTTTACCCATTAGTCTGGGGATTGTATGTTGTACTCATGTTGACATTGGTTCCCAAGGACTTTTGCAGTGATTGCCAAAACAGCAAGGTGAATCTAATATCTCTGTCAGAGATAACGGATATTGGCACACCATCCAATCATATTATCTCTTTAATGTACATCTTGGTTCCATCTTTTCGGTATCTTTTACTGGCAGGAAGTGAGCAGATTTTTTTAATCTGTCGACGATTACCCAAATGGTGTCATGACTCCCCATTGTCTTGGATAACTTGGTGATGAAATCCATTGTTTATCCATTCCCACTTCCATTTGGCTATTTTTGGTTGTTGTAATAAACCCGAGGGCTTCTTCTATTTTACCTTGACTTTGGCGCTAGTCAGGTACTTTCCCACATAGATAGCAATTTCAACTTTCATATTTGTCCACCAATAAAGTTTCTTGAGATCCAGATATATCTTATCCGAACCGAAATGAACGTACTATCGAATCCTTGGTGCTTCGTTTATCAAAAAGTCTCTGTACCCATCAAGCTTTAGTGTCCATATTCGATTCATGAGATAACAAACTCCGTTACCCTTAACTTCTAGGTTTTTATACATTCCTCTTAAGGCTTCACCTGTCAAATTCTTGGATTTCAAATCTTCCAACTGAGCCTCTTTGATCTGCGTGGACAGGGGTGAATGGATGGTCATAGTTAAAGAATTTTCTCGGCGGCCCGAGTCCTCTTTTCGACTAAGGGAATATTCTAATACATTAGCTTTGATGGGGTGATAAAGAATCTATCATTCGTAATCATTGAGTAGTTCTACACATCGTCTTTGCCTCATGATTAGTTCTTTTTGATCGAAGATGTGCTAGAGACTTTTGTGATCCGTGAAGACTGTGCACATCGTACCATAAAGGTAATGCCTCCAGATCCTCTGAATAAAAATCACTGCTCCTAGTTCTAGGTTGTGTGTGGTATAGTTGACCTCGTGTTTCTTAAGCTGTCTCGAGGCATATGATATGAGCTTTCCTCGTTGCATAAGAATGCATCCTAGCCGTTCTTTGGATGCATCACAGTAAACTACAAAATCTTCCATCCCTTCTGGGAGAGACAAGTTCGGGGGGCTGCATAGGGCTCGCTTTAGTGTCTGGAAAGCAGTTTCTTGTTTTGCTTCCCAGCTGAAGGTTACACCCTTCTGACTTAAGGTGGTAACTGGCTTTACGATGTTTGAGAAGTTTTAAATTGAACCTTCTGTAGTATCTAGCAAGGCCTAGAAACTAACGAATCTTTGTTGGGGTTCTAGGGGTAGTCCAGTTTTTGATAGCTTTCATTTTGGAGGGATCTACATGTATCCCTTCCTCGCTTACCACGTGACCTAGTAATTCCATGTTTTGAATCCATAATTCTCACTTCGAGAACCTTGCTTAGAATTTCTCTTCCCTTGATATTTCCAAGACTTTTCAAAGTGTTGGCTTTGTTCTTCCTTATTTTGGAAGTAGACTACTTTGTCGTCAATGAAAACTATTAGGAACTTGTCTAAGTAAGGTCAACACGCATGGATCATCATGTCCATGAACACTACGGGCACATTCGTTAAACCAAAGGGCATCACTATGAATTTATAGTGACCGTAGCGAGTTCTTAATGTAGTCTTATGAATATCTTCATCCTGGACTCATAGCTAATGGTATTCTGATCTTAGGTCGATGTTTGAGAAGAAACTTGTGTATTGATGTTGGTCGAAGATATAATCAATTCAAGGTAAAGGGCATCGGATTTTGATAGCAAGTTTATTTAATTCTTGGTAGTCTTCCCACATGCGGAACGATCCATACATCTTCTTTACGGACTAGGCCGGTGCTCCCCAATGGGAGAAGCTTGGTCTTATGAATCCTTTTCTTAAAAGTTCGTTTAATTGACTGGATAGTGCCTGTATTTCTGACGATGCTAAACGGTACAGAGATTTGGCTATGGGTGTAACTCCAGAAATCAAATTGATTCAGAACTCGACTTGGCGTTTAGGAGGAACTCCTGGGAGATCTTCAGGGAATATGTGAAGGAGGTTAGAAACTTTGGGATGTCTTTGCTATATTTTACTTCTTGATTATTATCTACCATGTGAGCTAAGAAGGCGCAAAATTCTTTATGAAGATACTTATGGGCCTAGACGTAGGAAATGATTTGAAGGTTTGTGTCGGGTTTGTCGCCATAAATAAGAAGGGTTTCGTTACTTGGCAGATTAAAATGAATGGATTTTTCATAACATAGGATATTATCACGATGAGGACTTAACCAATCCATGCTGATGATAATGTCATAGCTTTTTATTGAGACTAACATAAGTTGGATTTGGAAAGAATTGTTGTTGAGAGTGAGGGTACATCCTGTGTATATGTTGTTAGTGCTCTCGGTCTTTCTGTTTGCCATTTCTACACTGAGTGTGTCTTTTAGTGATTGAGGATTTTATTTAACTAGGTTCTTAAATCTCCCCAGACTTCTTGTTCTAACTTTTGCACTTTGCTCCTCGGGCAGTGTTGTAATAACATTAGAATTTTTAAATCTTCCCAGCTCATGGCGTTGGCTACAGGGAGAGTCAACAATTTGACATAGTCGTTCCACCAGTAGAGGGATTTGTCCATGAAAGTGCATGGTGTAAATTTAACTTTGCTAGTTTTAGGGCACGCACAGATTTGAAACACCGATTCTATCTTCTCGAACCAGCGTGTTAGAGCAATGACACCTCCAGTGCCATCAAAGGATTTGGGTTTAGCATTCATTAAGTCTTTATAGGAACACTTTGTTGGGTATCTGTGGCTTTCTCTGTGATTAGAGTTATTGGCACCACTACCTGCCCCAGTAGCACCACATGCCTTGATTTGCGTCATGCCGGCTGCCACGACGGCAGTTACTGTTGCTTCAAAAACAGCAGGGTCATATTGTGGAGATGGTGGCGGTAGTGTTGGTGGAATGTTGTTGAAACACATATTTGATTTACGTGGTGACACCTTTCTCTATAAGGTTTAAAGAGGAAGTGATGATAAGTCCTCTATTTTGTTCATGAGTAAGGTGACATTGAACAAGATATATATTAATTCTAAATGCATCAAAACCTGAATTTTATGGTTTTTTACTAACCGGTTTACAATAGAAGTGTACTAATATAAGTAAAGAATCGCAATTTTAATTTATGAAATTTATAGAAACACTTCTAATGAATTTGTATAGTGTGACTCATATCAGGCCCCCGTATAATCACCTAGTGTATACAAATTATATATTACCAAGATCAAATAGACAATCGAATAAGTGATCCTACTATAAGTCCACAACCAAACAAGGAACAGTAAGTAAAACGAAATCACAAATTCTAAGTCTATAAAATCTCAATTATTTATAACCCTAACATATACACTTAAAATTATTATCGATCTACCACCAAGGTTACTTTGTTTTCATATGATTTATTCTGGTAAGAAGGCCTTTCTTGACTATTAGTTTATATAACTATTGAGGCCTGAATGTTATTGTTCTAGTGTTATAGTACCATAAAGTACTCCTATAGTATTTGAAATTCATGTTTGAATTTAGAGTTCCTCTTTTATATAGATTTGGTAAGTTTTAAACTTGTTGCAACACCATAATCATTCCCAAACACATGTGGTCGTATCTCAAATAAATATAGTTGATCAGGTTGTATTTATCCAAGATATGATTACATAACTCTCCAAGCTTAACCATAATGTCCAACTCATCTAAATACTTTTATGTAGTTCTTATTGTGATACTATTTCTGGTATGTATGAATGTTTGTATACTTTTACAAAAATACTTTTATTTTAAAAGTATACTTTTTGTCAGAGTGTTTGAGCCCCATTGTATTTATAGTTTTATATCTTGTGTGGTTTGATATAATTAGTTCACTACAAACAGTGCTCTGATACCAATCTGTCACGCCCCCAAACCAGAACGACGGAAACGTTTGGGGGCGGATGACATCATGTACAGTATCATAACAATTGAAAAACATAAATCAAAGTATCACAACCTTGATATTGATAATATATACTTTTTACATCTGTGTGAAAACTAATGTATACTTGACACCAAAATATATAGAAAAAACTGAAAGACATAACTGTATGAAGCTTCCTCTTCTCAAAATCTATATGGATACCAGTTCACCGATTTCCTGAGAATACAAATGGTTTTGAATAGAGTGTCAGCAATTAAGTTGGTGAGTTCATAAGCATCTTTGTATTACAAGTTTGTTATTATTTCGTTTAAACATTAATATGTTCTCTTAGAAAATCCTCTATTTTCTATTGTATATGAATTGTAGTGTTAATACCCTATGACCAAAACATATAAATGTTGTTGTAGTATAAAATAGTATGATGTGGGTTTTAATTCGCATTAAACCATAAAATGAACATTTCCAAAAATGTAAGTTTCTCTTGTATTGGAAAATAGTATACTTTAGTTGTACTTGTATGAAACTCTTTAAATGTATGTGCTTGGAGTCCACCAGTTGTATTGTAAAATACAGTATTGTAGTTTTATTATTAAATAAAACTATATGAAGTTGTTTATTTGTTCATACACTAATCATATTGTTAATACCAAATTGTGAGTTATTATAACCATGCATGATGACCTAAGATGGCCTGAATACAACGTTCTTCAGGCGTCAGAATTGGTATGACATTTGTCACCCCACGCCTACCGGCCTAACTGTAAGAAACGGTTTAGGCGTTCGATTGTCAGTCCCGTATAGATCTATAAACACGTGTCACGCTCTCCCTTCAGGAGACTCTGGTTACAATTTCAGGTCTTTTGTTGGTACTTAGATAAGAACTTGAAGTGTTTCTTACAAAGCTATATTAACGATTACGTGAAAAATAATGAAAAGCCCTTTTTGTAATGAATAACTATACGTATGTCTCATAAACTATAACTATTATAATATAAGTTTATTTCCGTATTGTATCCCTAACTTAGTGAAATTGTATGTATGTTTCATAAACTATACACATTATAGTTTATATGTTTGTTTATGTTTTGTATCTCGAACTTAGTGAAATTGTACGTATGTTTCATAAACTATAACAATTATAGTTTAACTTGTATATTCGGTTGAAAGGAAAACCTTTGTATTTTTAACCATTTTGAATGTTTATAATCGTAAATCTGTGATAAAGATATTCCATGAAATTTAGATGTTTTTGTACAAATGGTAACAAAATAAGATTCGAAAATATTCTTCTTGTTTAACATTTTGAAATAATTTTTATACTTATATATATAATGCGTATAAAAATAAGATTGAACAGACAATCGAGTAAATGATTCTACCATTAGTCCACAACCAAACTTGGAATCGGAAATAAGGCAGAATCACTAATTCTAAGTCTGTTGAATCTTAATTATATATATATATATATATATATATATATATATATATATATATACACGTATATATAAATATATATTTTGGTATTTGTACACGCGGATTACACAAAATCCTAATAGTATTTGTACACGATGTTGTATTTAAATTAGTGAAATAATTAATTTAATGGTGTTAAATATCACTAGTTTACGTATGATAACTTACCAAATTAATTCCTAACCATTAATTAAAATATTTGTTCTTCTTGGGAAATTTGGGTGAAATATGAAGGTTTGAAGATAATCTGGGAAACTATTTGAAGATACGAAGATTTGCTTATGAGTTTTGAGAGAAAAGCAACGATTCTATGAAGTGAAAATGGGATTATGAGAAGGAGATTTTGGTTTTTATATATAAATAGGGATAAAATATGATGTGATGGGTGCATTGGGAAATGCAATTATTTAATTGTAATGTGTGTCACCGCTTGAAAAATGGAGTTTTCGGCCTATCTTCTTAACCGAAATCATGAATTTCGGTACACTCGTCTAACCGAAAAAGGAGTTTTCGGTCAAGGTTCTTGGTTAAAAAAGGTTTTCGGTCCAAAGTGGGGTTCTTGCATAGGGTTTTCGATTTTTATTTTGAATTTGATTCCAAGTACCGAAACCATTTTAGTGGTGTATAAATCAATTATTAAATAAATTACACCCTTAACTATTTAATTATTTGACTTTTGTTTTGAATATTTGACTTTTATTTAACATGTTTGACTTAGATTGACTTTTATTAAGTTATATTGACTTTTATTGACTTGAAATAACGAGTTGTTACATTATCATCCCGTTAGAGAGAATTTTGTCCTGAAATTATTTCTAAAGTCGCACTCATGAGTTGTGCAAAAGATGTGGATACTCTTGTTTCATTTGATATTCCTGTTCCCAAGTGAATTCAGGTTGTCGCGTAGCATTCGAGCGAACCTTCACTATTGGTATACGACTTTGTTTTGTTCTGTTTATTTACCTGTCCATGATTTCCAGCAGTTATTATATGAAGTGTTGACTATTATTTATCTCGATTTCGTCGAGTGGGATTACAAGAGTTTCTTTAGACAGAAACTTCTTTTGATTAGATATGTGAAAAATGGGATGTATGTTAGTGAGTTCATGTGGTAGTTGGAGTTTGTAAACTACCGGACCGATTCTAGCAAGAATCTCAAATGGTCCGATGTACCTTGGATTCAGTTTTCCACGTTTGTCGAAACGTATCATTCCCTTCTAGGGTGAGTCCTTTAATAGGATGCGGTCACAACCCTGGAACTCCAAGGATTTTCTTCGTTGGTCCGCATAACTATTTTGTCTGTCTTAAGAAGCTTTCAGTCATTCTCATATTTGGAAAATCTTTTCAGTTGTTTCTCATATGATCTCGGGATTGGTGAGAGTGTTGTTGGGTACTTGATTCTTGGCTAGTTATGTATCACCCACTTCAACCTAGCACATCGGGGATCTGTAGTTACTACAATGGAGCGCTTCAAATGGAGCAACTTTGATGCTAGTGTGATAGTTGTTACTGTACGAGAATTCTACGAGTGGTAAATGGGTATCCCAAGTTGTACCCAAATCTATCACACAAACTCTCAACATCTCTTCCAGCGTCTGAATGGTTCTCTCACTTTGCCCATCAATCTGGGGATGGTACGCTGTACTCATGTCGACTTTTGCTCCTAAGGACTTTTGCAGTGATTGCCAAAATAACGAGGTAAATCTAATATCTCTGTCTGAGATAATGGATATTGGCACACCATGCAATCGTATTATCTCTTTAATGTATGTCATGGTTAACTTCTCTATCTTATCGGTTTCTTTTAGTGGCAGGAAGTGAGCGGATTTGGTTAATCTGTTGACGATTACTTAAATGGTGTCAGGACCACCCGTTGTCTTGGGGAACTTGGCGATGAAATCCATCGTTATGCGTTCCCACTTCCATTCTTGTATTTTTGGATATTGTAATAAACCCGAAGGCTTTTGGTATTCTACCTTGACTTTGGCACAAGTCAGGCACTGGTCCACATAGGTAGCAATTTCATCTTTCATCCTTGGCCACCAATAAAGTTTCTTGAGATCCAGAGATAGCTTTTCTGAATTGAGATGAACGAAGTATCGAGCCTTGTGTGCTTTGTTCATGACACGGTCTCTGCACCCACTGAACTTTAGTCTCCATATTTGATTCATGAGATAACTAACACTATCACCCTTAACTTCTATGTTTTTTGTACATTCCTATAAAGGGATCACCCGTCATATTCTCGGGTTTCAAATCTTCCAGCTGAGCCTCCTTGATCTGCGTAGACATGTGTGAATGGGTAGTCATAGTTAAAGACTTTACTCGGCGGCCGAAGTAATCTTTTCGACTAAGGGCATCTACTATTACATTGGCTTTTCCAAGGTGATAACGAATCTCGCATTCGTAATCATTAAGTAGTTCTACCAATTTTCGTTGCCTCATGTTCAATTGTTTTTGATTGAAGATGTGCTGGAGACTTTTGTGATCCGTGAAGACTATGTACTTCGTACCATAAAGCTAATGCCTCCAAATCTTTTGGGAAAAAACCATTTCTCCCAGTTCGAGGTCGTGCGTGGTATAGTTGAACTTGTGGTTATTAAGCTGTCTCGAGGCATATGATATGACCTTTCCACGCTGCATAAGATCGCAGCATAGGCCTTGCTTGGATGCATTGCAGTAAGCTACAAAATCTTCCGTCCCTTCTAGGAGAGACAAGATCGGGGCGCTGCATTAGCCTGAGGTTGCACCCTTCTGAGTCAACTGAAGGTTACACCCTTCTGAGTGAAGGTGGTAAGTGGATTAGCTATCTTTGAGAAGTTTTGAATGAACCATCTGTAGTAGCCATCGAGGCCTAGAAACTGACAAATCTCTGTTAGGGTTCTAGGGGTCGTCTAATATTCGATAGCTTGGATTTTGGAAGGATCTACATGTATCCCTTCCTCGCTGAACACGTGACCTGGTAATTCCATGTTTTGAATCCAGGATTCTCACTTCGAGAACTTCACATACAATTTCTCTACCCTTTATGTTTCCAAGACTTGTCATAAGTGTTGGCTGTGTTCTTCCTTATTTCGTGAGTAGCCTAATATTACGTCAATGAAAACTATTACAAACTTGTCTAAGTAAGGTCAACACACACGGTTCATCATGTCCATGAACACTGTAGACACATTTTCTAAACCGAAGGGCATCACTATGAATTCACAGTGACCATAGCGAGTTCTGAATGCGGTCTTAGGAATATCTTTCTCTTGGACTCGTAGCTGATGGTATCCTAATCTTAGGTCAATCTTTGAGTAGAAACTCGCACCTTGAAGTTGGTCGAAGAGATCATCGATTCAAGGTAAATGGTATCGGTTTTTGATAGTGAGTGTATTTAATTCCCGATAGTTTATGCACATGCGAAATGATCCATACTTCTTCTTCACAAACAAGACCGGTGCTCCCCAAGAAGAGAAGCCCAGTCTTATGAATCCTTTGTTTCAAGTTCGTTTAGTTGACTGGATAGTTCCTGCGTTTTTGTCGATGTAAAACGATATAGTGATCTGGCTCTAGGGGTAGCTCTGAGAAACAAGTCGATTCGGAACTCGACTTTGCTTTCAGGAGGAACTCGTGGGAGATCTTCAGTGAATACGTCAGGGAAGTTACAAACTTCGGGATATCTTTGGTAACATTTAATTCTTGTTTCATATCTATCACGTGAGCTAAGAAGGTGTAATTTTCTTTGTGAGGAGACTTCTAGGCCTCGACACAGGTAATGATTTGAAGGCTCGTGTCGGGTTCGTTGCTATAAATAACCAGGGTTTCGTTACTTGGAAGATTAACACGAATGGCGTTTTTGTAACATAAGATATCTACACGATGTGGAATTAACCAATCCATGCCGATGTTAACGTCGAAGCTTTTTATTGTGACCGACATAAGGTCGATTTGGAAATAATTGTTGTTGAGAGCACCGTGTGGCATTGTCAGGGCAACCCCTTTCTCCCGAGACATAGTGACATGGATTCATGAGATTTTAACACATGGCACAATATGAAAATGGGACATGGCAAGGTTCTAGAGGCATGGATGTGGACCAATGATATTGTGACATGTGGTAGAAGCCTATAAGAGCAGCACCACCTTTGGCGTATCGCAATTTTGCATGTTCTTGCATATAAATACTCCTTGTCGTATAACCTTTCATCCCCATAACCCTACAACTTTTTCACTCAGAGTTCTCCACACCTTTAGCTCATTTTCATTAGACTTCTATGTCCTGACGAAGCCCTACGATACATAACGTATTTAACTATGTAGTAGCTATCAAGTAGGATCCCTACGAGTGCGATTTATGGGATTTGATCAAGAAGAATCTCTGTAAGTTAAGATACGCTCGTAATGCTTTCATTGTAACTTATATTTATAATAATTAGTCGTTATTATGAATCTATAAATAAGAACCTTCAGTAATTCCAAGCTATAATACTTATTGATGTAATTATGGAAAAGGTGACTAGAATGGTCATGTTGGCTTGGTTTTTGGATTTCAGGAAGGCTATACGCCATAATGATCCTGCTTCCCAACTGTCATACGTGGTTGTTCCTTATTTGATAGAGCTATCGGTATTCATTAGGATTAGCGATAGGTCTTGCATACAATACTATATTAAGCTATAAACTATTTAGTGATAACATTATAGGCTGATAATGGTTGACCACGTTACCTATTGGTGGAATCATCAACATATTGTTTTCAATCATCTTAGAATAAACCATGTGAGTTTATCTCAATATATTGTATACTCTAGTATGTATCCACTATATGTTAGGATATAGTTACTGTAGTATGAAATGTTGGAAAATTTCTTGATATATGTGCTAATATATTATGTGGGGGTTGAGGGTGGACTAGATTCATGTTGAAGGTCAATAGACATAGGCAGACTAGCTTTATGGTAAAGGCCAAAGTGCGGACCAGCTATATGTTGTAGGAAAAATGGACAAGACCAACTTTATGCTAAAGGCTAAGGGGCAGACCAAATACATATTGTTGGCGATTATATCTATGCATTGTAAAAATTTTGTGGTAGGTTATTTGCATTTTAGGAACTCTATCAAATTCAATTATAGTATTTTCACAATCATAAGTTATGTTCTCCATATTTTATCTATCAAGTACATATTGATGGCAATAATGTCTATGCATTGTATAGTCTTTTCATAATCATAGGAACTCTATCAAATTCACAATTCCATAAGCAAACCTATTATCAGGAACTCTATCAAATTCAACTATAGTTTTTTTCACAATCATAGGATATGCTATCAATCTTTCTCTTTCAAAAGATAAAAAAGACAACAACTTCTATGTTGTTATTTGCTTATATCAGAAGAATGATGCAATGCATTCAATTTAGCATATAACCCTTTTGCTGAATTACAATAGATGTTTCTTTGAACTAACAACATTTTAACATCACTATTTAAAGTGTCCCTATCACACACCAGATCGGTTATTTGCATTTCTATATAATCTACTTTTATTTTCTTCGAATCCAATTGCTTCTAAATCTCTAGTAATTGAGTACTAGATTTCTTAGCCTCATTACTAGCAGAAATAACCAAATTATCAAAATAGCAACAGTATCATCAAAAGTAGTTGGTTCAGAATCATAAGCACTCAAATGAATATCAAAAGATTGGAGAATAAAACGTACCTTCCTTTTCATAGGTGATTTATCTCCAATCTTGGTCATGGAACAACAATCAGTCACCTCTTCTTCATCATCTTCCTCAAAACTTTGCATACATTTCCCCATGCGTAGGATTACGTATTTCCTTGTCATCGGAGCACAAAAACCAAATTTGATACGTCCCTTCATCTTCACCTTCTCCTTTCGCCACCATCGACATACCCTTCACTTTTTCTCTTACTTCCTCCAAAAATTCGACGTAATACGTTGGTGAATTAGTGTCTAAGCCTGTAACTATATTTGCTAAGTACTTGACCCGGTTGTGCATGGTCCTTTTGGGTTGCCTTCACTAAAGCAACTTGACAAGGTGATTTATGGATAGAGAGATTAATATTGTTTATTAATTTTTATATATGAATAATATATTAAAGGAGAAATCATATGGTTTAGTTAATATCAGAAAAGAATAAATTAAGAATTAATTTTATGGCTAAAACACATTAATTAAATAAAGGGGACTTAAACTGTCAATATATGATCGTTGAATATTGTGCTAAGGAGTCTCTTGGACTAGCCATGGACAAAATTAGGGATGTGTCCATCCTAATTTTGGCCATAAGGGATTATGCCAGACGCTTCCTTGGATTGCTTAAAGCGTAAGCTGTCCATTAGGGTTTAGATTGAAACCTTAGCAGCACTACTATAAATAAGACCCTAAGGCATCCAATTTTCAGCCACTTGAACCCTAAGAGTCTTGATTGCCGAAATTATGCCTCTCCCCTCTCTCCAATATCAGCCTCTTGCCTCTGTGGTGTTTGTAAGCAAGTAGAGGAGTGACATTTGTGACTCTAAGCTCCAAGACAAGAAGATTCAAGCCATTATTCAAGAAGTAATAATCTAGATTTATTTTCTTGTGATAATTTCGAAATATGTATGTTAGATCTAGGGTTTATAAGTCTTGCATGAATTGCGTGGACGATAGAGAAACCTAGATCCAAGCTTTAGGGTTTGCATGAGCACATACGATGTTATTTTGTGTAAAACCCATTAGTGGTATCAGAGCCTTGATTGGTTTCTACTGTATTGATGCCTTGTATGTTCATCCTCTCTGGATATCGTTTTTATGCCCTCTGCCCGGCCTGACACGACGAGTCACAAGCTGCAATTGGTGAGTCGGACCAATTCAGCAAGTCGAGGCATCAGATAGAGAGATTTTCGGGATTTCTTGTCGTTTTGCTCAAGGATAATTACCTAAATCATTTTTGACTTATAAAACCCGAATTTTATTGTTGATATATGATTATCCTTACCAAAACAAAAGATAATTACCAATTGTTTGAATAATTAATTCCTTATATGATAATATTTGATTATATAAATTATTTCATGGATTATCTTGTGAGTAAAAATGGATTAGGTCAAATTTAGATAATCATTAAATTAAATGTTTACTTTTAAATTATTTTGTATTTGATACTATGTGTTTAGAAAAGTTCAAAACTTGCGCTAAAGTTTTGAAATTTAAAATTTTTGATTAAAAGTTTATTTGAATTATTTAAATTTCAAACTCTAGAATTATAGGCCATTACCTTATACCCCCTCATTATAAGATATATATATATATATATATATATATATATATATATATATATATATATATATATATATATATATATATATATATATATAAGTTAAACTGCTAGTCTTACCATTAGTAGGCCGCATTCACAAAGCCGATCTATAAGGGGGCTATAAGGTAATGGCCTATAAAATGGTCATTTAATGGGTGTCCATTCTCACCCACCGCTTCTTTGATTGGTGGAGGGTCGTTAGCCAAACGGGTAGGATAGGACAACCGTTTCCATATTAAAATTATAAAGAATTAAAAAAGTAACTAATTTTTTTAAAAAAAAAATCTCAATCTTAGTTACTTTAGTGGAGCATGTATGGTTAACCAACACACCTAATTAGGCTCTAAGGAAAGGTGGCAAACGGTGACTCTTTGTTTGTCATAGTTCGATGGAGCGTGTGTGGTTAGCCGACACATCAAATAGGTGACTGTAACAATGAGGGCACCATGTACATTTGCATTGTGATTCACACTCGCTTTGTGATCCTCGGCAACCCAATCACACACTTAAGGGGCATATCAAGATTTAAACATGCCATTGAAAAGTTCAATGAATCTCAAAAGATCTAGGAGTTTTCAATACATTTAAAACTTAATTTCCTTTTTGTTTTTCATGGTGCAGAATTAGTGAATCGTCATTCACTTATCTTTAAATTATTTGCATGTTAGACTATAGCATCCCTCTTCTAGTTTGTAAATAATATTGTTGGATCCTAGCCCTAATTTCTCATTTGGGTGTTTAATTGGTGATTCATTTCTAAGCAAACTTTGTCTCTTTTCCATTCTAGATGTCGAACGTCAACAACAACGCTTCGGACTCAAATTCCTCCGGCTCGTTCTTGTTGGCTTAGTGTCTAAGCCCGCAACCATATTTGGTAAGTACTTGACCCGGTTGTGCATGGTCCTTTTGGGTTGCCTTCAGCAAAGAAAATAGACAAGGTGGTTTATGAATAGAGAGGTTAATATGGTTTATTAATGTATTATATGAATAATATATTAAAAGAGAAATCATATAATTAAATTAAGGAGCCTACGTAAATTTCCTGTGATAATGAAGGAGTGGTTGCCTTGACCAAGGAACTAAGGGATCATGGTAGATCTCAACATATCGACAGAAAATATCACTTTATTCGACATCAGGTAGAAAAAGGACTCCTTGTAGTGAAGAGGGTATCTTAGAGGATAACCCAGCAGATCCGATTATGAAGGGATTGAGTAGGGTTAAGTACTTACAGCTCTCTAGGAGCATTAGGGTGAAGGACGATATTAGTCTAGATTAGATAGTTTAGAAACGTGTAATAGATAAATTGTAATTAACATTGGATGATTAAATAAATGGGTATTGTTTATGAGTAAAGTTATTGTCTTATGTTAATTGTTTGCCTATTGTTTCATTTTGCATGTTTTGAATTCCCGAATAATAAAATTATTTGAATGGTCCACAGTTTGTTCATATGTTGGAAGTAGGTATGAATGAAGACTGCCATGAATTGGTGTGCATATTGTCTAAAGTGTATTAGACATAGCAAAAGTTTGGTACAACGTTCATGAGTGCTTATGAATAAGATTCATTGGAATAAACCCATGCTTTTTGGAATTGTATCAGTGAATTTATCAAGAGTGATCGCAAGACGATAATATCGTATCTTCTTGAAACCTATATATATGGTTTATTGTTTACTAAGTGGTTGTGCATTGATAATATGTAAACGTATCGGTAACTTGATGTTATAAAACACATTGTCGTGTATGATTTGATTAGTGAATTGTAAATGCATATAAGTCGAAGTTTAACTATTCCCTTTATCCTAAGAGGGTAAAAGCGATATCAGGCCCCTCGATGATTTAGTTTGACTTATGTGGCAGGCCCGGTCAAGACTGAATTGATGAGTTCAATTAATTTCTATGTCAAATAGATCAGAGATTGAGAAACAAACTATTGGACAATAAGTATGACTTTGTTCCATGTAATTGTCTGCACGATATCCATAACGGAGGACCATACGATCCGTTATCTAAAGGACATGTTATTGATGAGATCAGAGCTCGATAATGTCTTTGAGAGCTACGATTTCTAATCGGATTGTGTTTGCTTTTATAGTTACAAGACTTATCCAAGTGGGAGACTGTTGGATAAGTGTCTAAGCTCGTACCTATATTTGGTAAGTACTGGATCCGGTTGTACATGGTACTTTTGGGTTGCCTTCACCAAAGTAAATTGACAGGGTGATTTATGAATAGAGAGGTTAATATGGTTTCTTAATATATTATATGAATAATATTTAAAAGAGAAATCATATAATAAATTTAATATTAGAAAAGAATTAATTAAGAAATTAATTTTGTGGCTAAAAGACATTAATTTAATATCAGGGATATAAATTGTTAAATGCATCATAGTTTAGTATTGGGCTGAGGAGCCTCTTAGATTAGGCATGGATGAAATTAGGTTGTGTCCATCCATAATTTTGGCCATAAGCTGTCCGTTAGGCTTTAGAATGAAACCCCAACATCACTAGTATAAATAACACCCTAAGGCTTCCAAATTTCAGCCACTTGATACCCTAGAGAGATCATAGCCGAAATTATGCCTCTCACCTCTCTCTCATATCATCCTCTTGCTTGTTTGGTGTTTGTAAGCGATTAGAGGAGTGCCATTTGTAACTCTAACCTCCAAGACAAAGAGGTAATCATCTAGATCTATTTTTATGTCAATTTAGAATCATGTATGCTAGATCTATGGTTTTTAAGTCTTGGATGAATTGCATGTACAATAGAGAAACCTAGATCCATGCTTTAGGTTTGCATGAACACATAGGATGTTATTTTGTGTAAAACCCATCAGGTCTCACTCATGAACTTTTGTGGGAGAGTGATCTTTGACGGGTCAAATTTCTATAACTGGATCGGAAACATCCAAATGGTTACTCGTTCTGAAGACAAAGAGTATGTCCTTGATGAAAGTTGAAGGAAATCAACCTCAACACTGCCACTGTTGAAGAGATTGCTGACTTTGAGGCCCATGAGTGTGATTCTACGAAAGTCCATTGTATCATGATGGCGACTATGGCTATAGAACTCCAGAAGTCCTATGAGGACATGTATCCTATGAGATGCATCAAGATTTGCTGGACCGGTACAACCAAAGCACTAGGCAATAAAGGTATGAGATCATCACTTCGATGATCAATGCTAAAATGGGTAATGGAGAGTACCTTATCCGCTCATCTGTAATAGATGAAGAGATATGCCGATCGCCTGCTAAAATTAAATGTTAACTTTCATGAAGAGATCGTAATTGACATCATCCTTCACTCCTTCCCTCACTTCTACAACCAGTTCTGCATGACCTACCACATAAATAAGGAAAAGGTCACTTTGGGCAAGCTTCAAGGCTTGCTGAGGACTGCTTAGAGTAATCTTAAAGATAAGTCAGTTACATCAACTCCTACTCCCGCTGCTGCCATTGTCTTGGCAATAGGGCAAGGGAAGGGTAAGAATAGGAAGGCTCCTTCAAAGAGAAACCACAACGGAAAGTCCTAAGATGGTACCTCTTCTAGTGGACCAAATATTGGTTCTGCTAAACCCAACTCTAACCCCAAGGAGGCAGAGTGCCACCACTGCCACAAGATAGGGCATTAGAAACTAAGCTGCCCAGAGTATCTGCAAGCTATCGAGGATGGGAAGATCAAGCCTTCCTACGTGTGTATTTACACTATTAAATCTAATGATTCATCACATGCTATTTGTTGGGTTCTTGATACAGGATGTGGTTTTCACTTATGTTATGATTTTCAGGGACTAAGAAGAAATAAGGATGTGGAGCATGGGAAGATAAACATAATCATGGGGAACAGAAGACCGTCGTTTTTCACCAAGATTGGAGTTTACTCTTTAGTGCTTAGTAATAGATTAGGGTTTAGATTTAAATAATTATTTCTATTCGCTAGATATGGCAAGAAACATCATTTCTTTTCATGGTTTGCATAGATAAGGTTTTAGATATTCATTTAATAATGAAAAGGGTTCTATTTATGCTTATCTTAATGGTGTTTTCTATTTTGAAGCATTGCCTTGTAATGTAATGTATGAAACTGTGATGGTTGTACATAACTTTGGAAATGATGTGTTATGTATTGATTCTTACAATGATTTGGATAAAGCATGCTTGTGGCATTATGGTCTGAGACATGTCAACAAGAAACACGTACCCCAACTCCAAAAGGATGGAGTGTTGGAGTTATTAGACCTCAGGGACGATGATGTGTGTGAGTCTTGTTTACTTAGAAAGATGACCAAGTCACCCTTCACTGGCAATTGTGAAAGGGGTGAGGGTTTATTGGATCTCATACACACTAATGTGTGTGGGCCCTTTAGATCTACCACAAGGGATGTGAGCCACTTCTATATAACTTTTACCGATGATTATAGCTGATATGGGTATATCGACTTAATCAAGCACAAATCAGAAACCTTTGAAAAGTTCAAAGAGTTTAAACAAGAGGTGGAGAATTAGTTGGGCAGGAAAACCAAGATGCTTCGATCCGATTGAGGAGGAGAGTACCTAAGTCTTGAATTCCACGACTACCTCAAGGAATGCAAAATCGTTTTGTAATTGACGCCTATAGGACACCGTAGTTGAATGATGTTGTTGAGAGGTATAATCGAACCTTTCTAGACATGGTTCGTTCCATAATGGGTCGTGCTTCACTACTTATCTCATTATGGGGGTATGGCTTAGAGACTGCCACCCATATCCTTAACTTAGTCCCTATGAAGAAGGTTGCAAAAACACCTCATGAGATGTAGACAGGGAAATCTCCCTCGTGGGCACATATCAAGGTTTGGGGATGCAAGGCTTTCATATGACGAGAGACTCACAGTAAGCTCGAACCTTGTAGTGAGTGGTGTATTTTCATTGGCTACCCAAATAATTCCTTTGGATATCTCTTCTATAGACCGAGTGCCAACGTTCTCTTCATCACGAGGAGATGGGTTTTCTAAGAGAGAGAACTCATAAGCCATGGGGAATGTAGGAGGCAAATAGATCTTGAAGAGATTCAAGAGTCGAGCGATGAACGAACCTCTAACACTGGCGCTCAACCCGAGGAGGAATCTACGGTTGAACCGATTGACGGATCCTTACCGCTTAGACGTTCCAGTAGATTTAGTGTTCCACCCGTGTTGTAAGGTTTTTCATATAAAAAATGAGGGTGATTCGTTCATTAGTGGAAAGAGGTGATGGATAGTGAGATTCAGTCCATGTGTCACACCCTGAAAACCGAAGGCGGAAACATTTCCGGGGTTGACTCCACATTGAGTATCAAATCCAATGCACATAGTAAGTAAAGTAAAACAACCATTACATTACATAATAAAAGTTTTACAGTTGTTTCAAAAGTAAAGTTTGTACAGTTGTGATACATAGTATATATATAGACAAAATGAAACGGGTCTTCATGCACTCCGTCTTCTGATCAAAAAGGAATCTTCGGGTACCTGTTCTAACGCTGACCTGAGAACACAAGCGGTTTGAAAATCAGCATAAAGCTGGTGAGTTCATAAGCGGTTTTTGTTTGTGAAAATGTTTCGAGTTTCCTTTCTGTTTCTGAAATATTATGTACACCAAGAAAATCCTGTATTTTCTTAAAAGTTGGTTATTGTTTCACAAATGTAAAGTATAGTAAGTTTGTACACTGAAAACATGTCTACTCCTGTGAAAATGTATAGTTGGTTATCTGACTTGTTAAACTATTCTGTTTACTTATCATGTGTTACCAGGAAAGTCCCATACTTTCCTTATTGTATGTTAACAATTGTAAAAGATGCAATGTTATCCAGTTTGTTACTCTTTCTAGTTATGTAAGTGTTACCCAGAAAAGCCCCATGCTTTCCTGTATGTTGGTTTCTAATATAAACGATGTTAAAGATGTAAAAGATGTAATCGTGATTAGGTTCCATGTTTTCCCCAGGAAAGTCCCGTACTTTCTTGAATGTTAGTTACAATACGTGAAAGATGTAAAAGATGTATAAAGTGGTTCATTATTACTATAAGTAAATCTCTGTTATCCTAATTGCGAGTTCCATAACCATACAATAGACTGAAACCTGTGGCAATAAGTAGTCCACATACTTATGACTTTCGTCACCCTTGAACCATTTCGGTTTGGCTGTAGCTAGCAGCCAGGTGTGGGGTAGTCAGCCCCGTATAGATCTATATACTCAAGTCACGCTCTCTAAATACCAGAGATTCTGGTTATGGGTGTAGTCCTCCACTCGCGTATCGGTGGAGTGTTCTCCGAGGACGTGTCTCCAATCATACAGGATTAACAAAATTACTAGTAATAATATGATAGTCCTCCAGTCGCGTATGTGTGTGGAGTGTTACCGAGGATAAAACAGTGTTCAGGTATTATGTTCAAATGTTTAATGCCATGCTTTTAACTGATAAAATGTGGAAAACCATTTGTGAAATATATGTAAAACATAACAGTTTAAAGACCTATTTCACAAATATATGTTACGTGATCAACATGTTCAAATGGTTATCAGTTGTGGTAATCAGTAATAAAAGCATATAAATATGAAACACACATTTGAAAACATGTTTTGAGTAAAAGAATTCCCTTGTACTTTGCTTGTGTTCCCCCCCCCCCCCCCTTGAAAACAGTGAAAAAGGGTAGGGGTATGAACTCACTGGACTCGGAAACACGTCGGTTTTGGATACTAGACGTTGGTTCGAGGTTTGATTACTCGCGATGTCCCTATGTAAAATGAAATAATGTCTATATATATACAATTAGGGATACATTCACTAATCATATGGAACATTACACTCCAACGAGGTTAAACACCTCAAAACGAGCGTTTGGAGTGACCCGGGTGACATCTTCGGACGTGTAATGGCACTAGGGACTTGGGACTTGAGTTTACTCCCCAAGAGTAAACATTTTAAAGAGTTTAAAACCATTGAACACACACATACATGAGTTTACGGCCGTAAACTCATGTGGGTGTGGTTTTGAGTGTTTAAATGGCTTAAATGGACATGGGGATTGTTGGAATGGATTTCTAAAATGCCTTGGAATGAATTAAATGTAAATATACCATAAAGAAGGGAGTTTACGGCCAACACCTTGGAGTTTACGGCCGTAAACTACCCATGGTGAAAAGAAATTGTTTTAAGGCTTAAGGAGTAATCACATGTGATTCTAACTAATTTTCTAAGGTTTGGTATTAGTTTTTGGCTTCAATTAACACATTTATATGATTTTACGGCCCAGACACATAGTCTCTGGCCGGAAACTTCAATATGAGTAAGAAAAATTAGTTTTTGATGCTAAGAACAATCACATGTGATTTCTAGGAATTTATCCAAGCCTTTGGGGTGGTTTAATGCATCATTTGACAAAGTTTTATGAGTTTACGGCCAAGGGTATGTTCCTAGGCCGTAAAATCCTATAAATGATATTTTTGATGTGTTTCAAACCCTTAAACTATTTTTAGATGCATCTAGATTTAACCACAAGGCCATTGGTTGAGTTTCAAGGCATTTGGACATGATTTAAGGCACTAAATCCCCCTTTAAGTGGAGTTTACGACCCAAAAATGTGTCTTGGCCGTAAACTCACTTTTGTCCCCCAAATTTTAAGTCCCAACTATGATTTGGAAGGGTTATTTGGCTTAAAAACCTCATCTTTAGGAGTTTACGGCCCAAGCTTGTTCCTTGGCCATAAAATCATGTTCTTGGTCCCAAAACACAAATTAAACATAAATTTGAAGGCTAAAGAGGTTGAATAACAAGTTAGGGGTGTTACCTCTTTGATTTCAAGCCTTAAATCTTTGTTTTGGACCTTGATTTTGGGATGAGGAGAGAGGTTGTGAGAGTTAGACGAGGCTTTTGGACACGGTGGAATTCTACCCGATACCGACGTTAGACGAGGCTTTTGGTCGTACCCGATTGAGTTGCCGTAACCCGATATGGTAATTTCCAGAATTATTCCGATCACTAAAGTTGGGTGTTAAAATGATTTCTAAATGTATTAAGACACCCATTAAGTCATTTTAATTAAGTACAAGTTAATGACTTAATTAAACGGAAGATCAGAAATCGAATTTGGAAATGACGATTGGTTGCGTGAATTGTACTACGAAAGAGTTACAAGAATTGATACGGAAATTTCGGGTTGTTACACCATGTAAGACAACCAAGTTTGGAATTTGGTTGACAATGTACCAGGTCATAAGACGGTCGGGTGCAAGTGGATCGTCAAGAAGATGACCGGCATGGATGGGAATGTACACACTTATAAGGCACGATTGTTTGAGAAGGTCTTTACTCAAACTCCCAGAGTTGACTATAATGAGACCTTCTCACCAGTTGAGCAAGTAAAGTCTATTCGGGTGATGCTCGACATTGCTGCTTTTTATGACTACGATATATAGTAGATGGATGTCAAAACCACTTCCCTTAATGGGAAGTTGGCTGAGGATGCTTACATTGCTCAACCAGAGGGTTTTTTCGATGCAAAGTACCCTAATATAGTGTGTACGCTTGAGAAGTTCATTTATGGACTGAAACAAGCATCTCGCAGATGGAATATTTGTTTCGATAAGAAATTCAAAGAGTTTGGTTTTCTACGAAGCGAGGATGAATCACGTGTATTTGTCAAATACACTAGGAGTATAGTTATCATCCTCATATTGTATGTCAATGACATACTACTCATAGGAAACGACATCATGAACACTGCATGAAGTAAAGTCCTGGCTTAGGAAGTGCCTCGCTATGAAGGACCTCGGAGAGGCTGCCTATATTTTGGTTATAAGGATAGTGAGAAACAGAAGTAAAAGACAAATAGGATTTAGACAGAATACTGACTTGGACAAGGTACTAAAACGTTTTAGTATGGTGAATTCTAAGAAGGGGGAGTTACCAATCCAAAGTAATGCCAAGTTAAATAAGGCTCAATGTCCGAGTACCGAAGTCGACATAGGAGAGATGAGCTGAGTACCATACGATTCCATAGTTGGCTCGATTATGTATGTTATGACTTGTACTTGCCCAGATGTTTCCTTCGTTTTGAGTATGTGTAACATCCTGAGATAATGCAGGTATTTCCGAACCCTCTTTTATCATTACCTTATTGATTATAGCCCCTGTGATTTAGAATGTAGATCCAAGACAAGTTTAAGGGCCAAGTTTGAAAATTAGACCAAATGGGAGGGTACACTGCGCGTACATAGGAGTACGCTAGGCGTATGAGGGTCCGCCCTAGTACGCTTGGCGTACACTTGTGTACTCTGGGCGTACTAGCATCACAGATGAATAAGGTCTTAATGGATTAATTCCAAGCATTTAGAACTTTATCGATGTCCAAAGTGTTAAAGTTCACGACTTTATGGATCCTTGACATGTTAGGTCTCTCAATATGGAGTTTGGGCGTGAGTGCTTAAGCCATTAAGCACTTAATGAGAATTTACGAAATCATCCAGTATGACCAACGTAAATCCAGTACACCCAACATAAATCCAGTACACCCAACGCACTGGGTCACCCGCCCCGATGGTGGTCAACGTTGGATGAATACGCCCCGCGAACCTTCTCTGTTTGGGTTTTTACATTTGGGTTTCTGGTTTTGGACTGCTTATGGACTAAATGGAATTGGGCCTTTGTTGGACTTGTTGAATTAAGTAATTTGGGCCAGTTTGTGATAGTGGATCTTGGGGTTGGGTCCAATTAGGAGGTTAGGCCCAATTTGGTAAATTGGGCCGATAATGGGCTTTTATATGGACTTTCAAGTCAATGGTTGTGTATTTGGGCCTTAGCCTAATAGCGTAAATGGACTTAATGAATGGTGTGGAGTTTTAGTCAAGACGGTTATTTGGGTAATAATTTGTGAGTTTACCGTGTAATAGTTTGGGATTCCCGGTGAAACAACAGTCAGAGATTTGTAGTATTTCAGCACGACTACCGAGGTGAGTTATCCTCACTATATCAATAGGGTCTAAGGCACCAAGGCTGGCCCTTTATAGTTTGTATCTGGTTATGGTATGATATGTTTATTGTTTACATCCTGGTAATTAGGATGCTGATATGCTTATACGTAGTGACCTGGTTAGGCCAGTATCCTAGTAATAGGATGATGTTATGTTAGTGACCGGCTAGGTTTGTATCCCGATTATCGGGATGTTGCTGTGATTAGAGATCTGTTAGATCGGTTTGACTGTTACATAAAAATGAGTTAGTGTATGATATTTATCTGTGCGTGTTTGTTTGATTGGCGGTTGGGTTGAGGCGGTCCTGCTTTGTGCTTTAGGCCAACATACCCATTGAGAGGTCCGGATAGACTGTAGGCCCTACGAGGTGGTCCAGTCATGCCGAAGGCTTAGGAGCAGTCCAGATAGGCTGTAGGCCGTGCGAGGCAGTCCAGTAAACCTGAAGGTTCATTATGCATGTTTTTCTGTATTGGTTATATGTTAATTATATTGGTATGGCGTTGGTATTTTGGGGTAGCTCACTAAGCTTTGGGGCTTATAGTTTCAGTTTGTTATTTCAGGTACTTCTGCTGATCGAGGGAAGGCAAAGGCCTGATCATACCACTCCTTCTGCTGTTATTATTTATATAATTGATATTGGGATACTCTGATAATTAGTATTTTGAAAACAAATTATGTAATGTTGAATGGTAATAAGTGTTTTGGAAAAGTTTAAATTTTGCTTAAATTTTATGGCTGTTACAACATGGTCATCAAATATCAAGGGAACCTTGGCAAAGCACATTGAACCGCTGTCAAGAACATTGCTAAGTACCTAAGAATGACTAAGGGATGGTTTCAAGCCCTCGGTGAGAGTGATAACTTAAAGGTGCGAGGGTAAGGTGACGCTAGTTTTCAGACCGATAGAGCCAACTACCGTTCGCAGTCAGGCTGGGTCTTTACCCTTAATGGAAGAGTAGTGACTTGGAATAGTTCCAAGCAGTAGACAAGAATTAATTCTGTGACAGGGTGATTTATGAATAGATGGGTTAATTTGGTTTATTAATATATTATATGAATAATATATTAATTGAGAAATCATATGGTTTAATTAATATTAGACAAGAATTAATTAAGAACTAATTATGTGGCTAAAAGACATTAATTAAATAAAGGGGACTTAAACTATCAGATGTATGATAGTTGAATATTGGGCTAACACTCCTCTTGGACTAGGCATGGATGAAATTAGGGATGTGTCCATCCTAATTCTCGCTATTGCTTAAGGCCTAAGTTGTCTATTAGGGTGTAGACTGAAACCCTAGCCGCACCAATATAAATAAGACCCTAAGGCATCCAATTTTTTGCCACTTGAACCCCAAGAGTCTTCATAGATGAAATTGTGCCTCTCCCCCCTCTCCAATATAGTCATCTTACTTGTGTGGTGTTTGTAAGCCATTCGAGGAGTGACACTTGTGACTCTAAGCTCCAAGACAAGAAGATTCAAGCCAATGTTCAACAGGTAATCATCTAGATCTGTTTTGTTGTGATAATTTTGAAATATGTATGCTAGATATAGGTATTATAAGTCTTGGATGAATTGCATGTACAATAGAGAAACCTAGATAGATCCAAGATTTAGAGTTTGTATGAGCACATAGGATGTTATTTTGTGTAAAACCCATCATATGCTTCATCTTTAACCTTATTTTTCTTTTCCTCCTTCTTCCGAAGCATACAGTCACTTTCCATGTGATTAGCACCATGAAAATACTGACAGTCGATTCCAGAGTCTCCTTTAAGTGTCTTTTCAACTTTCACGCCAATCTTCTCACTCTTCTTCTTCTCCTCTCCTACAACTTTTTCCATGAAGTTTCATTTTCTATCACTTGGTTTCGACTTTGGATGAAAAGGTTTCTTGAAATACTTCTTTACTCTATTGTTAGAGTAAAATGAAAAAGCTTCATCATCAGAATTTACAAAAAAACCTTCGTCATCAGAATCTTCCTTCTCAATTGATTCCTTCTCAGCAACTTTTGAGACCAATGCAAGTGGTCATCCAAGATTCATTTTCGATTCCTCAGCAATTTCATTTACTTATCCTTCATGAGTTTTCAGTAAGTTGTACAAGTAATTTAGAGTTGAAGTGTCGAATCTTTGTTGAGTTTTCTCCTTCAGCCTTACATTCCTCCATTCCCTTCGTAATCCCATGATGAAAGTAAGATTGAACTCCATGGTTGATCTTGTAATTCCATAGAGATATAATTTGTAAATGAGTTCGTTCAAAAGACCATAGTAACCTTCAATAGATTCCCCATCCTTCTGTTTGAACTGAAGCAAGCAATCTTCATCTTTTCACTCCCTTGAAAATTTTCTTTGAGAGTTGTCTAGATTTCCTTAGCATATTTACAAGTCCTGGCATAGTTGTAAATAACTGGAGGCAATGAACCACACAACTCCCTCATACACTTTTTCTCATTCTTCTTCAGTCTTTCAGTCTGATCATTAACACTTTGAGATGTAGCAGAGGAACCAATATTTTGAACATTAGTTGGAAGAAGAATGTTTCTTTCAATGCAATCCCAAAGCTCTTCATCCAGTCCATTCAATTAATCTTGCATGTGATCAGCCTATTGATCATAATACTCTGGAATAAGCATAGGAATATTTGTTGAGGATCCTATAAAATGAGAAAAAGACGTCATCATGTTCATATTGAAATTTCCATTGATGTACAGATGATAATGAATTCTCAGAAATGTTTCTAAAATTTTAGAATTAATGGATGATTTGTTCATAAAAAGAAAAAAAACACTCAATTAAACACTAGTTGTAGAATCAAATCACAACAGAAGATCTTCGATGATTTTCAATATCAAAAGTCCAGAAACTTTTGAATCTAAAACTAGACTCCAAATATGATCAATACAATATGAAAATTGGATCATTGCAGTATGATTCCTGGTCTGTTACCAATTGTAGTAGCAATTAAATCGAGTAATGAAATGAAATCAGAGTTGTAAAGAATTACGAACACCGAGAGTAAATATAATATTGTTTCAGCTCAATTATGCTTTTTTTATACAGAGAGCATTTAGACATAATACAAGGAAAAAGTTCTATCTATCTCTAAGTATCAAACCTATTTATAAGAGAAATAGAAAGCATACCTTTCGAGACTACATAACATCATGAACATTACATACCTTTCGACACCTTACAACAAACTTCGACTCTTACAGACTCAAATCATCTATTGGCCCTAAGATAAATGATCAACTATTTCTTCACTCTTCAGCATATCGTATGGACACGAGATATGGATCATACTCAATCTCATTTTCCAAAATTATGCTTCTCGATTTCCCGATTTGTAAAGAGTCAATTCGAATTTAAATTGTAGACATCAATTAGCCCTAGCTGGGACCAACACTATATAGTCAACATCAAATCATCGAGGGTTCCAATGATATCACTTTTCCTATTAAGGAAAAGGAACGAATTGCTTTGACTATGTAGTTATACAATTCACATATCAAATCACACATGGAATAACCCTTTATAATATTTAGTTACTAAATGTGTTTTAGTCAACGAATGTATAACAAATTTGTAAACTGTAAATTACATATCCCTACTTTAAGAATAGTAGATGTTATCATCTTAAAATTACTCATGACAAGACGCATGAAGTAATCTCTAAGCGTGAATTTGTCCAATACTTAAAATCCCTATTCTCAAAGTACTCATGAATATTGTACAAAATCAAATTGCAATGTCTTAACCTCAACTGACAATCTAATATCTATTTATGACATTCTTAATTCACTAATTGCTTCCAAAAGTATGAACAACTGCTGAGCTTTGAAAAATTCAAATTACTCAGAAGTGTAAACATGCAAAAAGAAACACAAAAATAAATTATTGAATAAGGCAGTACAATACTCATAAATAATTCTCTATTATTCATTCAACAAATAAATTTAATTTATTTCGTTACAAGTTTCAAACATACCACCTAACTACTAAAACTAATATAATTTCTTAGTCCTATGCTCCTAGCATGTTGGTAGTGTTTGACTCTTCTCAGAGCCTTTGTGAAAGGATATAAAACATCATCTTCTGATGCTACACTCTTTACTAGAAGGTGTCCTTGTTCTACACAATGTCAAATGTAATGTTACTTTCTATCAATATGCTTTCATCAACCATAATCCTTTGGTTCTTTCGTCAATGAAACCCCACCTTTATTTTCATATAACACTTCTATGGGTTACTGAATAGTTGGACAACTCCAAGATCAACGATAAAGTTCTTCAGCCAAGTCGCTTCCTTTGATGCTTCACTCCCTGGAATGTACTCTGACTCACACGTGGAATTAGCTACTTTTTCTTGCTTGAAACTTTTCCATGTAACCGCTCCTCTATTCAATAAGAATACCTAGCTAGACTACAAACAAAATTTGTCTCGGTGTCACTCTAACCACTTACTCTTAATGTATCACTCTTTTCAATAACTAGCAACATGTATTTCGTTCTTCGTCGATACTTAAGAATATTCATCAATGCGATCCAATAGGCTCCACCAGGATTTCTCTAAAATTGTCTAACCATGCTCAAAGAATAAGGCACATCAGGGCAAGTACAAGTCATTGTGTACTGATGGATCCTATAGACGAAGTATATGGGCAATTCCCTTTTCTTTGAATTCTCTATACTGAAACGCTTCAGTATTTTATCCAAATATATATACTATGTATAAGACCAATAATATGATTCTTCCTATCCCGATGACTCCTTATTCCTAGATTATATGACACTTCCTCTAGATCCTTCATAGAAAAACACTTCCCAAGCCAAGAAATAACTTCTTGAAATGTTTGAATGTTGCATCCAATAAGGAGTATGTCATCAAGATACAATACTAGGAAAGGTAGTATAAACCCACTAGCTTTGACATATACACAAGACTCATCTTCAGTTCTAGAGAACCCAAACTCTTTAACTTGTCATGGAATGAAAGATTCCATCTGTGAGATGATTGTTTTAGTCCATAAATGGATTTATCAAGCTTACAAACGTTATTAGGAAACTTGCCATGTACAAAATCCTTTGGCTGACTCATGTAGATGTCCTCAGATAGTTTCCCATTAAGGAAAGTAGTCATAACATCCATCTTCCAAATTTCATAATCTTGTCATGCAACTATGGTAAGCATGATCCTAATATATTTTATATTAACTATTGCTGAAAAGGTCTCATAATAGTCACTACCTTGGGTGTAAGTAAAGCCCTTTACAACTAGCCTAGCTTTATAAATGTGTACCTTCCGATTCACATCATTCTTCTTCTTGAAGATCCATTTGCACCTAACTGTCTGTCGACCAGGAAGATGATCAACCAAGTTGCATACCTAGTTATCATAAGTAGACCAAACGTTATTGCCCATTGCCTCCTTCCATTTAGCAGTCTTGGGGCCTCCCATTACTTCCTTGTAGTTAGAAGGTTCATCCATATTTACAAGTATAGGATCACCGAAAAACGTGTCACCATATGCAGTAGTGTGGTTACCATAGAACTCAGGCAGTGTGGTAACCCTACTAGTGTTCTTTGAAGTTCATTAATTGGATGACTCTTGAATTTATTTAAGATCAATAACACTCCCACTTTCCTTTATGAATATGAACCCTGTTTTGCAAAAGACTCCTCTTCAAGCTATGAAGACCACGTTCTCACTAGGTCTGTAGAACAAGTATCCAAAGGACATATATGGGTCACCAATCAAATAACACTTATGGGCTTTGGGTTCAAGTTTGCCATGCATCTTTCGTCTTACAAACCCATACCTTGATATGTGTGAGTGAGGGAGCTTTACCTATCAACATCTCATGAGGTAAATGAATAGGAAGAGAAGCTCATATCATCATGGAACGAAACCACATCTAGTAAGGTTCGATTACATCTCTCAACCACACCATTGAGTTGTGGTGTTCTGGGAGGAGTAAAATTTTAAATGATTCCACATTCCTTGAGATAGTCATTGAACTCAATAATAAGATACTCACCACCTCTATCAGATCGGAGCATCTTTATCTTCCTACCCAATTGATTCTCGACCTCGTGCTTAATCTCTTTATAATATCCAAAGGTTTTTGATTTATGTTTGATTAAATAATTATAACCATATATGAATTAATCATTTATAAATGTCATGCAGTTTCGATTAAAATCTCTTATGGTGGATCTAAATGTGCCACACACATCTATATTGATTAGGTCCAATGATCGTTCACCTTTTTAACATGTTACAGTGAAAGGTGACTTTGTCATCTTGCCCACAAGACAAGATGCACTTTCATCATCTGTGGTAAGATCAAATGACTCAAACACTCCATCCTTTAGGTTTTTGGAGATATGTATCTTATTGATGCACCTAATTCAACAATGCCACAAACATGCTTTCACCACACCATTGGACGAATCAATACGAAACACACTATTGCCTAGGTTATCAACACATGTCATAGTTTCATATACACCATCACAAGGTAAAGCTTCAAATATAAAAACACCATTATGATAAGTGGAAATAGAACCAACTTCATTATCAAGTTAATATCTAAAACCTTGCCTGAATAGCGCATGAAATGAAATAATGTATCGCGTCATCTGCTGAATAACAACAATGAATCAAATTAACCATAACAGCACTAATAAGCACAAGTTCATATGTTCCAATCTTGGTAAAAGGTGACGATCACCTATTCTCCATGACAAGATTGAGCTGCCCATGATCCTTGCTTATCTCTTACAAATCATAACAAATGTGGAAACTACATCCTATGTCAAGGATCCAATAATGAGAATGTTTTGCGTTGTTAACTTGAATAGTGTAAATACCCGAAGAGGATGCCTTGATCTTTCCATCTTTCAAGTCCTTCCGGTACTTATGGCATCTTCTTCTCTAATAACCCTTTTCACCATAATGAAAGTAAGTAGCCTCCTTGGAATCACTGAAGGCAGGGACATCAAACTTGGACTTTGACTTTGACCCATTGCTAGACCCTATAGCACGGTCCTTCCCATTTGCTTCGGATTAGGAAGGAGCCTTCCTCTTTTCCCTTTCTCAGATCCAATGGTTAAGATAAAAGCATTTGTTGCAGTAGTGGCATGATTTTTCTTCATCCCCGATTCAACAGTTTGCCACAAATTATACAGCTCATTTAGTGCCTTCTCTGTATTGTTAAAATGATAATTCAGAATGAACTAATCATAACCAAGAGGTAATAAGTTAAGGACTATGTCAATGGCCAACTCATCATCAAATGACACATTGAGCCTGTGGAGTTGCTCCAGATACCTTTGTAGCTTTTGTACGTGAGGGAAAACATACTCTCCTTCCATGGGCTTTCATGCACTGAAAGATTTGGCCACATTGAAATGTTATGTTCCTTCATTCTTGCAGAAATTTCCATCAAGATCGAGAGCTATCTCGTATGGCCAATATTCTTCATTGAACTTGTCCAGTTTTGGTGCCATAGAAACCACCATAATGCAAGTAACCTTTGTGGCATCATCAAAGTTTTTGTTGTATGAGGAAATTCTCTCAAGAGTAGTGGTGGAATGATCGATCCCAACAAGAGGGTTCTTCAAGACCAGAGAGAAGTTTGAGTTGGAGGAGACGACTTGAGTAGAAATGAGTTCTCCATTTCTAGACATCTATATAAAGAGACATAGTTTTAAGTTAGTGATAGAAATGCTTAATATTTTAATCCAAAGTAAATATTCAGGGACAAAATACAAAACACAATTCACAATAAATAGGAGGGATGTCGTATTCTAATTGTGAATTTATCAAGGTAGATAATACAAATTAACCAATTTCAATCTATCATGAAACTCGTAGTTCATTTGAGATTCATTGAATGTTATCAATGACATTTTTAATCTTAGATTATGCTCTTCAAATTTGTAACTGGGATACCAAGGATCACAAATAAGATGTGAATAATCATACAAACCCGTTTGACAATCTCGATGCCATTTATCATCTCAAACTAACGTTCCGGTAAACCACACACACTCTATTAACAATGATATTTTTCTATTTGTCAATCACTCAAGTTTATAGTCTCAAATTAGTGTGTCAGATAAACACTCAGACTCCACTAACGACATATAAAGAGTGATGTGCATTTTCATGGACTAGCATACACTTCACATTTTGTCCTAAAGTAAATAGAGTTTGAGATTTACTCAAAAGGTTATAGTAATTTAATAGCATTATACTTTTAATATTTTATCTCCTATCAAATCTGCTCGTCTAATGACCCTCCAGCATACAAGGGAGTGGTGTGTAAGAGAGGATACACAATGATGGTAATTTTATAGGCCGCTTCGTTATATCCCTTTTTAATATGGCTTCGTGAATGAGGCACACTAGCGATTTAACTGACATGTCTTATACAAATAATATATTAAACATTTAATCATATATACAATATAAGGTATATTTTAAAAAATTTCAAAATATCAGGGTTTATAATTAATCTTTGTAATCAAAATATTCATAATAATTAATTTTAAAGTGTACAATGATTTAATCTTGTATCTTAACTAAATAATTAATCAAATAAATTTAAACCATATTATTTACTAATTAAACAATTAATTAAATAATTTAAACTCATGGATTAAATAATTATTTACCAATCAAACAATTAATTAAATAATTCAAATTTAATCCTAATCCCATATCCTTCTAATTTTTGAAACGGAAAAGGTTTATTAGGTTTTAATTATTAAACTTTTAAATCATTTTAAAATAATAATTAAGGAAACTAGAAATCATAGGGATAAGCATCTATTTTCGAAAATAAGGGGTGGTGGCTAGGGTTTCAGAAACCTAAGCTAAGTCGAAACTTAAGCCTTCAGGGTTTAATTTTTGTAAACCCTAATTTTGATCAATTAATTTTAGTGCACATCAAATAGAAACCTAGGACTCTGATACCACTGATGGGTTTTCAAGGTTATAAAATTAACATGTGGTAGAAAAATACTTAAACCCTTAAGTTCACATACGACCTAGAAAGGATCTATATTTTCTTTATTGATAGCAACTAACTATGTATATCAAGAAACTCTAGGAGAGAGGCTATGCAATCAAAATTCATAGCAAAATAAGGTTACATACCTTTTGATTATTATTATAAATAATTAAAGTAGAATCCTTTTTTCAAGACCTTGAAAAACTAGCACCAAAGTTATGGTACCTCTATTTGCTTGTACCCAAAACACTAGTACAAAGAAGAGTTGAGGAAATAGGATATGTATATCAAGAAACTCTAGGAGAGAGGCAATGCAATCAAAATTCATATCAAAATAAGGTTACATACCTTTTGATTATTATTATAAATAATTAAAGTAGAATCCTTTTTTCAAGACCTTGAAAAACTAGCACCAATGTTATGGTACCTCTATTTGCATGTACCCAAAACACTAGTACAAAGAAGAGTTGAGGAAATAGGAGGCTAGAGGAGAAATTTTGGCTATCCTTCTGAGATATAGAGTGGATGAAAATATGAACCATAAGGATCCTATTTATAGCTGATATGGAGCCCTTAAAACCCTAGTTTGAACAATATAATAATATATTTCAAATTAGTAATTATCCAAACCCTTAATTATCTAATAGGATTATCCTAAAACCCTAAAAGACTATCCAAATTTCTATCCAATCTAGAAGGTTCTAGAAACCATATTTTGTTCAACTATCGAATAATTACAACTCAGTTCCTGTACTTCTAATTAACTCTAATTAACCCAAAAATAACTTCAATTGATTGTGAATTAATTATTATTATTTCTAATTAATATATTATTCAAATAATATATTAATAAATCATTTATTTCAATATTTAAATAATATATTAATCATATAATAAGTTAATAACTCAGCCTTTTCCTCCAAAAGTCATTGTATGCACATATTAGCTTTGAGAGCAACATGAAAAGGAGTATGCTTCTATTTCAAGAATATACGAATTTAGTTATTAGTTTAGACACCTTAATCCAACATAATAATTATAAACTTTATCTTAGCTATTGGTGAGAAGATTTGATCATAGTCAATCCTTTGGATTTTAGTAAAGCCCTATGCAACCAGTCTAGCTTTATAGGTGTGTACTTTCCCATCCACACAGGTCTTCTTCTTGAAGATCCATTTTCACCCGACTATCTTTCGAACAGGTACATGATCAACCAAGTTCTATACTTGGTTATTATACATGGATTGAATCTCAATATCCATTTCATCGTTCCATTAAGTAGCCTTAGTGCCTAGCATTGCTTCCTTGATGTTAACATGGTGATCCAAACTTATTAGTGTTTTATCACTGATAAACGTATACTATATGACGTAATATGGAAACCATAGAATGCAGGTGGCATGCTTTCCCTACTAGAATGACGAAGGGCCAATAAGTTGCCAACTTGGTCAACTAGAACTTCTTCCTTATGTTGAGAACGATTGTTAGCTGAGGTTCCTTCAATTGATGACTCTTGAATTTATTAAATATCAATATCACTCCCACTGTCTTCATTGAATACAATATCTTTCTCGTTAAAGAATCCTCTTCGAGCTACAAATATCACATTTTCACTAGCTCTATAGAATAAGTATCCTAAGGATTTTTGTGGGTAGCTAACGAAATAACACTTCTTCACTTAGGTTTTAAGTTTTTCATGTGTCTCTCGTCTTACGAGTGATTCACAACCCCATACCTTCATATGTGCAAGCAAGGGAGCCTTCCTAATCCAAAAATCATGTGGTATTTTGGAAACCTTCTTTGTTGGAACAAGATTCATGATATTAATGTATGTATCTAAGGCATACTCCCAAAAACTAATAAGACGAGAAGCTCGAATCAACATGAAATGAACAGTATCTAGCAAGGTTAGATTATGCCTGTCAGTTATACCATTAGTTTGAGGTGTGTTGGGAGGAGTCAATTGTGAAATGATTCAACATTCGTTTAGATAGTCATGGAAATAAATACTAAGATACTCACCATGTCTATCAGATCTGAGCATATTTATCTTCTTGACTAATTGATTCTCGATTTCATGCTTAAAGTATCTGAACTTTTCAAAGTTTTCTGATTTATGTTTGATTAAGTAGATATAAACATATATATATATATATATATATATATATATGTTATTACAATATGTAAATATCATCTTATATCAATTAATCTCCTTTGTGGTGGATATAAATAGGCCATAAACATTCGTATGGATACGGTCTAATAATCCTTCACATCTTTCACACGATCTAGAGAAAGGTGATTTTTTTGTCTTTCCCAGGAGACAAGATTCACATTCATCATTTGTTATAAGATAGAATGATTGCAAAACTCCATAATTTTGAAGTTGGGCAATGTGTTTTTTGTTTATGTTCCCAAGATGACATTGCCACAAACATGGCTTGTCCATAGCATTGGTCGAATCCATATGAAACATACTATTGCCTAGGTTGTCCACACAATTTACTGTTTCATACACACCATTACAAGGTAATTCTTTAAACATAAAAACAACATTATGAAAATCATAATTAGATCCAATATCATTATGAAATGAATATCTAAAACCTTCTTTGAACAATTCATAAAAGTAAATCTTTAGCTTTAACACCATTATCGAGCACTAGTGTCACACCCCAAAACCAGAAAATCAGAATACGTTATGGGGTGGAGGACGTCATGTACAATATTATAACAATTGCATAATAGTAAAAACAAGCGACAACAACCATTGCATTAATATAGTAATTGTAAATACAAGCGTGTTCTGTAGAGTTTGATAGACACCAAAAGTATAAAGAAAAATAAAAGATGGGTCTTGTATATGCTCCATCTTCTCAAAAGCTACACTAGTACCTGTTTATTTTTGAACCGAGAATACAAGTTATTTTGAAAAAATAAGTATCAGCATAAAGCTAGTGAGTTCATAAGAATTTAGTTTCGTTACTTGTATAATAGTGTTTACAATCATGTAATATAAAAGCTGTGATTAATGTTTGAGAATAGTTAAAATCCCTAGAAAATCCTATATTTTCCAGATTTGGGCATTTGTAAGTTTGGTCCTTCGAGTGTGTAAAAGTATTCTCATTGAAAGTTTCAGTTATGAAAATAAGGTAATAGTTTTTATTCATGTAAAGTAGATGTGAAAGATACTGCCGGCTGGCTGCAGTAGTGTTGCAAACTTCAATTAGTAATATATATTTATTTACTTCGGGAAGTTAGCTTAACCTATAATTCTGAACGTGTTAATTTGGATATGGATGTGATCTCTCATGTAACCAAATTGAGTGATAATAGAGAGTCTGATGACTTTCCTAGTTATACATAGTGCAGCGATGTTTTGTCACCCCTGGACCTAGTCGGCTCGGACTGTAGTTAGAAGTCGGGATGTAATTGTGTTCGTCTTGTATAGATCTATACATGTAGTTTTTCTTTCGTTCCAGGAAGCTCTGGTTACATGGTATTCGCGCAGTAGAGTGTCGTATAGAGGGATAGTGTGTCACATTCTGGATTAGTGTATTCTCTTGTGTTATAGTATAGTGAACTTTTAGTATAGTATATAGAGTGTTCTCTTTAACATGCATTAACTTGTAATAGTACTAATTATAGTGAGTATCATAGTGATAGAGGTAATGAGCAATAGTCTTAACTATATCTATTATAGTTAAATATAGTGTGGTATTGCATGCCTTCGATTTACAAAGGTATTGAATAAGGTGAAGACTTGCATATCTAACACACACACACACACACACACACACATATATATATATATATATATATATATATATATATGATATATAACTAAGAGTTCAACAAAAGTCAGACAGATAATAGTATACCCTAAGACCACAATCAAACAAGAACAGGAAATAAGGCGAGCTATCGGTCCTAAGTCCTTCAAGTCTTACTTATATAAATATATTGGTGTAGATATAGTTTAAAAGAAAAGTAGTTTAAAAATAGTTTGAAAATAGTTTAATAACAATATAACATAGAAAATGCGTTTGATAATTATTTAAAACAGTTTTGTTGACAAGTAGCTAAAACTATAGAAAATCTTTTTTAATTGCAAGTTATAAATCACATGTGATTTGATACTATAACTTGTTGTATTTGACTTGTATCCCCCCTTGAAACATTTAAAAACATTTGAAAGGTTTATTAAGGGGTATGAACTCACATGTAGCGAGTGGATTGGGTGGAAGTGTCGGATGAGTGCTTGGTGTCAAGTGAAGACTTTAACACACTTTATAACCCTAGTAACATATGAAGACATATGTTTACATATAATTAGTGATTAAAACACTAATTAAAGACGTAATGACATCCTAATGCAAAGAAAAACTATTTGTTCAGGTGCTAGGAGGCTATTGTTTTGCAAGGAAGAAGTGTAAGGCCTCACTATGGAGTTTACTCCTCAAATACTCACCTTAGGTGAGTTTGCGAATGAGGGGCCAATTCCCCCATGAGTTTATGCCCGTAAACTCATGGGAGGAGTGTATTTGTGTGCCTCAAGGTCTCTAATATCACTAAGAAGGGTTCTAAGTTCAATTCCAAGGCTTGAGGGGTGTTTAGGGTTCAAAAGGGGCACTCCCTTGGAGTTTGGGATCCTTGGACCTCTCCTTGGGAGTTTACGGTCGTGAACCTCATGGATTATGGCTGTGAACCCTTGCACACCCCTTATCCTTTGTTTTTGAGGTCCTTAGCTCACTCCTACAAGTTTCTAAGTGAATGTCCAAGGCTAAATAGGGGGTTTAGGGCTCAATTTGCATCATTTGAGGGAGTTTACGGCCTAAGAGTGTTCCTGGGCTGTAAACCCTCTTTCAAGCCTCCAAACTTAATGTTTAATGTCTAAAACACTTCAAGGGTAAGTCCTAAGTTAGTCTCTAAGCCTAAGGAAGGGATTTGGGGGCATTTTGGCACCCTTTTAGGGGTTTATGGCCTAAGAGAGTTCTTAGGCCATAAACTCCTTGTTCTTGACCTTCTTGGATGATTTTCAAGCTATTTAGACATGTAATGAGCTTTAGAACAATCTAGGGTAAGAGAACTTACAATTTGGGGGCGAAAACTTGCGATTTTTGGATGAATCGGGCCTTGAAGAGAGAGAGTGACTAGAGTGGTAAAAAAGTTTAATTTGGTGACCACTCAACCCTTATATAAGGTTTGAGTTTGTGGCCCGGTGAAAATCTACCCGATACCGACGTTAAACGGGGCTTATGGTCGTACGTGATTAAATGGTCGTAGTTTGACTTGTTTGTAACTAAAACTTTTTAAAAGAATATTGAGGGTGGTTCATGTGTTTCTAATTTGTTCCGACCCTTATGAAGTCATTATAAAAGTTCTAATATAATTTTCCTGATCCCAAATGTTAACGGAAAAGCTTAATAAGAACGAGTTCTATTAACGGAAACGGGTTATGGTGACGGAATAAATCTCAGGTTGTCACACCTTTTAAAGACACACGAACAAAAAGGTCAAATCTTAGAATCCTCGGACTGGACAAAAGCATACTTCTTCCTCAAAAATACAGACCAAGCCAAATGTCATGCAAAATGACAAAAACTTCACGTGTCAACGTCAGTCTCAAAAGATCCTCTCTCATGAAAAATCTCGTCGTTCTCAAAGTATTCGCAACTTTTCACAATCTCACAAAACACCAAAAAATCACAAACACCCAGTACTAGGCTTGAAAGTTGACTTAAAACCTGTCCCTACAACCTCACATCATGCATCGATTAGAACGTTGTATGTGACTCCAGGCTCCAAACTCGCTTGGGTGCCCAAATTAACCACTTAACTTTTGTAGGCTTTGTGCAAGGATGATCAAGAAGAAGAATGGTTGATCGATAGTGCCTGCTCCTTGCACATGACCGGAAGGTTAGAATACCTTCGGGATTTCATGCCTATATGAAATGGTGGAAATGTTACTTTTGGAAAAAATGCGAATGGCATTATCCAAGGTTACGGTGTACTCACTACCGGGAACTTCTTAATATAGAAGGTTGCCTATGTAGAAAGCCTTAAACACAATCTCATCAGTGTTGGCCAACTATGTAATGCAGGCCATCGATTAGAGTTTGATGATCAATTATGTTACATCATGAAGAGTGATAGAAGCACTTGCTTAGTCAAGTCTCGATCCGAAGGCCCCATGTATCCTTTGGATGTTTCTCTCATCATTGGTAAACCGCAGCTATGCTTTCTCTCAAAAGTTGTATCCAAAGTTAGCTGGTTATGGCACCACAAACTCGCTCATCAAAACTTCAAATACATTAACTCCTTAGTCACTGAAGAATTGGTCAGAGGTCTACCCATTCTCAAGTTCAGCAATGACACTCTATATCCTGCTTGTGAATGTGGTAAGCAGTCAAAAGCAAGTCACCCCATGGTGATTGACTCCTCTATATCTGAACCACTTGAACTACTCCACATTGATCTCTGTGGTCCATCAACCGTAGCCAGTCTCCATCATAAAAAATTTATACTGGTTATTGTTGATGATGTCACTCGCTTCACTTGGGTATTCTTCCTCAGATTCAAATCTAAAACACCGCAGATGCTAGTAAACTTCATCAAAGAAATAGAACTCCAGATCAAGCTTCCTGTAAGACTCATCCACAGTGACAATGGCACTGAACTCACTAATCATCCTCTCAATAACTTCTTTGTGTCAAAAGGTATTCCTCATAACTTTTCAGCTCCATATACACCTAAAAAAATGGTGTAGTAGAGCGAAGGAACCGCACCCTTGGTGAAGCAGCCATATCTATGCTCAACTTCACATATCTTCCTCTTTACTTCTGGGCTGAAGCTGTAGTAACCACATGTATACCACAACCATCGAGGTTCCAGTACTTGATGATGCTCTACTCTGGTTAATACCACAACCATCGAGGTTCCAGTACTTTATTATGCTTTACTCCGGTTCATACCGCAACCATCGAGGTTCCAGTAGTTGATGATGCTCAAGCTCCCATTCTCACAAAAACACTTCCATCAGCAGTCTAGGTGAACCTTCTCAGTTTCCAAAATAACTCCCTTCAGCAATCCAGGGGGAACCTCTCCAAACTACTCTAGAAAGTGTCATTACCGCTCCAACAAATCAAGATGATTCTGTAGGTTGTTCACAAATCCAAGGGGAACTTCCTTCTCCATCTGAATCTACCTTTGATATTTAAAATATTCCTTCAACTACAACTACTGATCATTTGTTGCCTCGTCTACATGTATGGACGAAGGATCACCCACCAGGTCAAATTATTGGCAATCCATCTGCAGGTATCCAAACTCGATCTGCCAAAGATTTATCTGACCATTGTCACTATGCAACATTTGTGTCCATAGTCGTGCCTTGATCTATCAATGAAGCATTATTAGAACCAGATTGGATCTCTATGATGCAAGAAGAACTGGAAGAATTTGAAAGAAACAAAGTGTGGCATCTTTTTCCCATTCCACAAGGCCATACTATTGTTGGTACAAGATGGGTGTTCAAGAACAAACTAGATAAATCTGGTGTGGTCATTAGAAATAAGGCAAGACTAGTTGCTAAAGGCTTCAATCAACTGGAAGGCATTGACTACGATGAAACAATGCTCCGGTGGCTAGAATTGAAGCAATCCGAATCTTCTTAGCATATGCTTCCCACAAAAACATCAAAGTACACCAAATGGACGTCAAGAGTGCTTTTCTCAATGGGAATCGAAAGAAGAGGTTTATCTTCAATAACCTCCCGACTGTGAAAATATCGATTTCCCTAATCACTGCTACAAGCTTCAAAAGGCAGTCTACTCTCTGAAGCAAGCCCCTAGATCTTGATATGAGACTCTTTCTAAATTTCTAGTCTCTTCAAGTTACAAAAGAGGAGTGATTGATCCCACACTATTTAGAAAGCAAACGGTTCTCACTTTATGGTTGTACAAATATATGTGGATGATATCATCTTTAGATCATCGGATCAAGAAATGATGGATGAATTTGCGAAGCTCATGACAAACAAACTTCAAATGAGCATGAATAGAGAGATTAAATTCTTTCTAGGTCTTCAAGTAAAACAAATTCAACAAGAGATATTCATTCATCAAGAGAAATACACCACTGAACTTCTGAAGAAATACTCTATCGACAACTGTTCCTCGGCAAAGGTTCCTATGGCCTTCGGATATAAGATCTCTGTTGATCCATTTGGCGAATCAGTGGATCACAAGACTTATAGAGGTATCATTGGCTCTTTAATGTATCTCACCGTAAGCCTACTGGACATTTCCATTGCAACTGGTGTATGTGCAAGGTATCAGGCTGACCCAAAAGTATCACACATGACCGCAGCCAAACAAATTCTTCGATACCTAAAAAGATGCAAATCTCTTGATCTATGGTACCCCGTAGGCAATGACTTCAGTATTCAAGCGTTTACTGATGCAGATCATGTCGGATGCAAACTTGATCGAAAAAGTAGTTCTGGTGCATGCCAATTTTTAGGAGGTAGACTTGTTAGCTGGTCCTCAAGAAAACAAAGTTGTGTTTCATTATCTACCGCAGAAGCAGAATACGTGGCCGCAGCCAGCTACTGTTCCCAAGTCCTTTGGATGAAGACACAATTATTAGACTACGGATACAGAATGTTGCGGATACCAATTTATTGTGAGTCTGAAAGTGCCATAGTGATTTCTCATAATCCTATTCAGCACTCCAAGACTAAACATATTGAACTACGGTATCACTTCTTCAAAGACCACATTCTAAAAGGTAATATTGAACTCATCTCTGTCCCTACTCATGAAGAGATTGCTGATGTTTTTACAAAAGCATTTGACTCTACAAAACTCAATGTGTTCCTACAAATGTTGGGAATGATGAATCTGGACCCTAAATTGTGACAACCGTCAATTCAACTGATTATCGAACTCATGCATCTTTGTAAAAACCATTCATGCACAACATGCCACGGCCTAGTAGTATAAATTAGGTCAAAAATCTGGCATAAACTGGGATCCAACTAAGATCCAGGACTAATATACTTGACTCTTACGATTCTAGTAAGTTGCTTAACTACAATAGGAAATGCCAATACCATAATTAGAATGAAACTTCAAACTTTGTTACAATTGAAAAAGGGTATAAAACCCTAAAAATAAATTAAAATATTCTAATTACATTTCAATATGATGGTGAATATCAAACAATGTTCCAAAAACCCTAAAGAGCCAAAAATCCAAATTTATGAACCTTAAAGCTTAAAAACTTTATAATATTTGGCTATAAACTTCCTATTATCAAATTTTTATTAATCAAATTATGGATTATAATCAATCAAATAAAAATTTGATTTATCAAACATTAATCATAATTTATTAGTTAAAAACAAAGATTTTTAAATAAATCAAGAATTACATAAAGAAGATTTTTTATAAAAATTCTTGGGTTTTATAAAAATGAAGAGGGAATTTATTTAATTTGAATTTTAGGAGAGAGAGGGCCTTTAATCCACACAAAATCCGGCCACCCTCTCCCCATGCGCTCCTTCTTCCTAAAACTTCAATCATTAAGATCTAATCCCCACTCTTCCACTTCTCTCTTCCCTCTCTCTCACACTCCACCCTTCTAACACTCAAACTCTCTTTCTCTCTCTAACTCATGAAAATCATCAGCCAAGAACACCTCTCCACACTCAAATCTTCATCCTCCAAAATTAATCTTCAAGGTAGACACAAAAATCTTTCACTTTTCCTTACTTTTCTTCTTGTTTTTAAAAGGTTTTTCTTGTATTTCTCTTCCTTCTACACCATTCTTTATGAACATTCATGAACATGTTCATGAATATCGAGTTTGATGATGATGGTGTTAGGGTTTCACCCAAGAACAACATACATGTTGTTTAATGGTGAAATCCAAGGACAAAAACCTATGTCAAACACTAAATTTCGGATTTTTACAAGTTTTGAAGGTTCAAATACCTTATGCTTTCAAGTATTTCTTTTAAAAACATCACTATGACAAACATATGTCCATGCATGGTCTTCAAACCGTGATGCATGTGATGAACACCAAGCTAATGAGCTTGATGATCAAAGTATATTGTTAATAGTTCATGTAAACGATTTTGTTTATAAAAATATCTAAAAGTTCTTTTCTGTTCAAACCAAAAAATTTTCCAGATTCCCATTAAGGTAATATGAACATTTGGAAAATATCAAGAGTTTTTATCATTTATTTGATTTATTAAAATTGTTGCAAGAAAACAAGGGCATAAATCACATAAAATACTTCCAGAGATTTATAAATCCGGAATACATTTGTGGATGATCCATATGGTGAATAATGACCCCTCAATAAAGGTCATCGATTTTTGTTGCTTTTTAATATGATTTTCGATTTTCTTTTTGTTTGGGTAGAATAAATCACAAAACCACTTTAGAGAGTGTGAAAATTGTATCTAATAATTTTCGCAACTCTTACCTGTAGTCGTAGACTCGGAAAAATAATTTCGGAATTTTTCATCATGCCTTCGTATTTTTCCCAATTTTTGGTAATTATAATGGCCTAAAAATAGGAAAACTAGTTCTGATTATCCAAAATTCGTGAAATTTTACCAGAACATTATGTTGTACATTAGGAGGTTACATAAAAAGTTTGATGATTTTTCTCTACTATAAATTATTTTTCTCCTATTTTCTAAGGTTAAATACATTTAAATACACATAAATACCCAAAACCGGATTATACAATATGAAAACCCCTTTTGGTATTTTTCCCAGATTACTTACACTGTAAATGATGTTACAAAATTTATTTTAACTGTTTATTATTTATTCTTCAATTAATGATTATTTAAGGGGATAAAACAAGGAAAAATAGAAATAACCACTGAAAAATATCTTTTATATTTTTCCCAGCCTAGTTATGTGTAATAACAGTTAAATAAAAAGTTTGGGTAATTTTGGAAACTGTTTTCTATTTATTCCAACTTTTATTGAAATAAATGCTCAAAAACCATAAAATATAATCAAACAGCTTGGAAATCTATTTGTATATTTTTACCAGCTTAGTAATGTCTAATAACAGTAAAATAAAAAGTTTGAGAATTTTTATCCGTTGAATGCTATTTTTCGTAAATTTATGTTGTTATAAAGGCTTAAAATTTTGGAAAATAGTTAACCATATCAAAAATTCGAGGAAAATTTTCTTGAAAACCTCTATTATATTTAGAATGAGAAAATAGAAGGTTGAACAATTTTTGTAAACTATTTGATAATATTTTACATTTTTAGGAGTTTGAAACACATTTAAATGTGTTGAAACACCCTTCAATTTATATTACTAAATCTGAAAAATTAATATCCAAAAGTTGTATTAATCGCATAACTTGTAGAATTTCATCATTTCAGAAAGTTTATAACCAATCAATATAAAATCCAATATTATAACATAAATTGGCATTTCACTATATGTAGAGTTTAGTATATTAGCATTAGATTTCGACATGGAAACTCACTAGTATGTGTTTGATGCCGTAGGTTCCCGGTATTAAGACGTTGGTGTATTCCGAGGCACTACTTGTATCTACTTGAAACATTGTGAGTATTCATGAACTCCCCTGTTTTCAGCTTTTATGTTTTGGGTTGGAAAAGCATGTCCAGAAAAACTATTATGCGCATGTTGTATTTAAATTGATTTGTATCAAATATGATTGCTATTGTATTGCTATGTCTATGCAACACGGAACATGAGAACTTATCGTACTAAGGCCCTTCACTTATCTCTAACCATTAACTCTTTGAGCCAATGGTCATTATGGATAGCGCTATTAGGAATTGACAACTCCTCACTCGCCCTATTGCTGGAGTGCATGATACCATATTCATCTATGGAACGATAAGTATAGATCTCGATAGGGCTTCAGTCATAGGTTTGGTTGAGACTCATTGTTTGCTCATACACATACAAACTCATTTCTCGTTATAGCAATAAACTTATATTCATTAATAGCAATCAACTTTGTTTCTCATTAAAGCAATGTACTTGTATTTACGAAAAGCCTTATTCAAGCTTGATTTTATAAAGTTGTGAACTCACCAACTATTTTCATAGTTGACACTCGTTTTACATGCTTTTTTAGGAAATAATTAGTAAGTGGATATAAAGATTCATCATCATAGAGCATGCTGCATCGTGTTGAAGTTATTTATGAAGTTATCTTTGAACAATGTTATTTTGGAAAAAACTTGTAATTTGTTTCTTTTGAAGCTATGGGTTGTAAACTTTTAAATACTGCTATGGTGATGTATCTATATCTTTTGCAATGAAACCGTTATCGCTGTCATATCTTGCGTTTCCGCTTTAGCGGGGTGTGACATAAATTCTTCTTGAATTAACAGGAACTACAGACCTTCTTGGTATCCATTGCGGTTCTAACTGAAAGTTATCGATAATAGATAGTTTTAGAACATTCTGTGTACCGCAGTCAATGTACCGCAACCATATATTATATCTATCTTTCATGGGTCCTTCTTGTTTGTTAATACTAACTTTTTTACAAGTGCTCCTCTCAGTTTCTCTCACCACGGTCATCCGCCATATCGAAGAAGTCATCCGCAATGATGTGTTCATCTGTAGTTACATTAATTACTTTACAGATAGTTCATTTTTAAATAAAAACATTCCTTGGAGAAACTATCACATTTTTCTCCCCAAAACCTAGTGTTAGACCTATTTTAGGAATGATGAAAAAATAAAAGTTTTTCCAAATCAAATCCTCTTTAATGTCTCTTCCTATTACCCAAACTATCCCATCCATTACAACTTCTACTTTATCCAACGGATTTTTCACACCCACCCTGCACGTACTCAAGATGTGATCTGACATTTCATTAAATGCAGTGTTCTTTTTGGTTAATCGCAGTTATTAATCTTTATCCCTTTTTGTTAATATGTGGTTAAGATTAAAGATGCCTTTTTCGCAGATATACCAGTTTTTTTTACCCAATTTCACCTAGCACAAAAACCTTAATGTTTCCCACTTCTACAAATCACTATAAAACCCCCTTCTTCTCCACAAATGAACCTTTACGCTATCAAAACCCTCAATCTTTCTCTGCAAATTAACAAATCCCTCTCTGCATTCTTCAAGCTTTTTCAAACTCAACAATGGTGAAATCTGGTGCTTCAAAGAAACAATCAAAAGCTTCTGGATCAGCGAACCCAACTTGTTCAGAGTCTCCCATGATTGCCTTCAGCAATTTCAGAGTTGTGTTCGATGATCAATCCACTTACAAACAATGCACCAACCAAATCGATAATCAAATTCATGAAGAATCATCCCCCTTTTGGACCTTTTGATGCATTTATAGACATTGTTCCACTATCCACTCTCTACAAGTGTGCTTTTTCTGCATATCGCCCAGTCGATAATCCTCAAGAAGTTCATCCCAAATTTGTTAATGATGCTTTGGTCATCTTGACCAAAGAAAAGTTCCTTTTAGCAATCAATCTTTTGATTCATCCATCTGTGAAGTTCTTTACTCCATCAATGGCGGATGTCACCACTGCACTGTACAAAATGGTCTATCAGAAGAAGATAAAACGTATTGGTGTGTTCAAGAAGAACCAATTACCTGTGGTATGGCAGTTTGACTGTCACTTTATCATCCGCAATCTGTGTGGTAGAACCGGAGGCACAGAAAACATGGGATTAAAGCTTCTAGAACTGGTTTGGAGCATCTTCACCAGCCGCGATGTGAACTATGCTCAAATTCTATCGGACGATTTTCTCCAGTACATTCCCAAGGAGAACCCGAGGTAGAACCCATTCAAGCTTACTTTTGCTCGATTCTTGTCTTTGCGCATATAAGACTTGCATACGGATGTGAAGATTGACATGGGTGACAACATCAATTTCTTCATCACCAAGGACTTAAAACGATACAACCCTTCCTCTGATCAAAGTATTTTTGGTCCCATCCGCAGACTCCCTACCCACATCCTCACTTCACTTGGTCTCGAGACTGCTGATGTCTCAGACCACATAGAGGCTATGGAAGGTATTGACCCATACCTTCCTACCCTTCCTCTTCCATCCGTAGCCTTAAACCCTAAAGGTACCGCAGTTCCTTCCTCTACCACTCTTTCTATTATCTCTCAGAGACATAAACATAAGGTTTCTTCTCTTCATGGTCCCCGCACCGCAAAGAAATCTTGCACTCCCAAAAAGGATGGTCCCAAATTATCCAAACCATCAAACAAGAGAAAATCACCACCAGTTATCATAACTACTGAACCGAGTCACCATGACTCCGGTAGTGATTCTTTCGAACATGACCAACCCATCTCCATCCTTAAGAAAAGGAAAGCTGATCCCACTAGCCAAATGCATGATCGAACCGATACCTTAACCTCTAAATAGGCTCCGGTAGTCCTTGGGATGCCTGCACACCCACTTGAAAACACCATCTTTTTCCTCTCAGACTCAGAATGTGAGTTTGAATCACAACAGAGAGGAGACTCCCCTCCGGTACATTCCCAAAGGGATAATACTGGCTCTCACCCTAAAGTCTCCAGGGCTTCCCGACTGCATATTTTTTCATCCGAGGAGTTGAACTCCATCCTCTTGAATGTCTCCCATACACTCTAAACACAATCCCATTCGCAAGGCACTTCTTCCGCCTTTGCTAGAACTGAGCCGAGGCCAAACATGACCACGGGTCAAGGAAACCAAGGAAGCTCCGGAAATCCTACTCTACTTACATTACATTCAGGTAGTTTAGGCACGGTCAGCACAAATGTGCAAGGATTCGTGAACCCAATGGACACCTTGGTGCGTTTTTCAGGAACTGACAAAGAAGACTCTAATGATTCTTGGAGCAGATATCAACCCTCTAACGAGGCTGAAGCCAAGAAATATGCCGCTTTTCGTAGGGCATTTCAAGCTTGCAAGGATCAGCAGATCAAGCAACAACAGATCAAAGAACAAGTAATTCAAGATGTGGAAAAGTATTGGCCAGATGCCATCAACAATGCCAATACCGTAGCCAATATCCTGAAGGGCCAAGAATGGATGTCTGCAATGGCAACCAAAGTTCAACAAGCTCAACAAACTACTGCTGATCAGCATGTTCATGAAGCTCCCCCCACTCCAACTTTTGTAGGTTCTCAGTATGAAGAACCTAAAATCGAAGTGAGCTCTGCTCCATTTTTTAGCTTCGATGATGATAAACCACAAGAGGTACACAAACCCTCTCCCTCAGATGATGAGTTTATGATGTTCGATGAAGATGAAGAATCCAATGGGTCTCATCACTCCACAACTAAGCCAAAATAAAAGAAGAAGAATAAGAAGCCCATAGTCACAAGAAAAGAATTCCTAAGTCTTCAACCTAAAGTAGATCAAATCTTAGCTGCAGTCAAGCCAAATCAACTGCAACAAGAAGATAGCCCGGGATCGCAGTCCTTGATGGAAAGAATCGAAAGATTGGAAACAAGAGAGAGATTGGTTGTGGATCGCATCTCTCTAAAAGTTGAAATGGGGATCAAATCACTTGTCAACAATCGTCAAGCTGATTATAAGGAGTTCATGGCTACTGTGGATCACCTTATCTCTGAGGTTACCACAATTAAAACAGACCTTCAAGCAGCAATTGCGAATCAGGCTTCACAATCTAAGAAGTTGATTGCTAAAACTCATACTGCTTATGAGTCAGCAATCTCCGTTCTCCAAACTACTATCAACCGGCTGCAACGATCTCTCTCCACTAACTTCCATGGTATGGCGATTCTTCATCTCACCAAGGAGATTCACAAACTACTCTTCAATCCCTGCATCCCCAATAACTGACAACTGGAAGAAGAGCTCAAAGCTTAATTTCAAACCGTATTTGACAAGGTTGATGGACTTCATCAATGGCTTGAGGAGGCTCTGGGTCTGGACTCCTCAAGAGGGGGAAGTGAAGAAGTCCACAAAGTTCATCACTCTAACCAATCTCCACAACATCATCAAACTCCCCCAATCTCGACTGAAAAAATTCCCACACCGCAACCATCACCGCAACATAAAACACAACTCCCCTCTCCATATTACTCCTGAAAAACCAGAAACGCCCCCGCACTATGTCATCCCCGAGCTCAAATGATTCTCCTGCCTCTTCTCAGAGAAAAAGAGACCGGAGGGTAGCCAAGTTGGCCGAAGAAGTATGGAGACTCTACGAATTTGAGACAGTTATGGATGAATCCTTGATAAATTCTTGGATCAATCCTCACTGAAGACTTCTTGATGATGACTATGTCCCTCATCTTGTTGGGTTTTGAGCATTCTTACACTCCTAAGTGTACATGCAACCCTAAATGTAACAGCCCGGAATTTCAGGTATTTCTTTAAATTATTTTTGGGCACATTTAGGAGGGGACTCGGCGAGTTGGTGCATGACTCGCCGAGTAGGGCCATGGTCTTGGTCGCAGTCGCAGATACGCGACTGGACTCGACGAGTCCAAATAGGGACTCGGCGAGTCGACGCTGATTCAGCTGAACCCTAGCCGTTTCATTTCTGAATCGTATATAACGATCTTATGGCCGTCATGTCGCGTCTTTTGGCCGATTGAAGATACCTTGGGAGTTTGTGGGCATCTGGAACAAGAGTGAGGACTTGAGGAAGCTTGAAGAGATTGTTAGACAAGGAGGAGCAAGGTGGTGATCAAAGGAATCGAGTACTGGAGGTTTGGAGACACAGGGAACACGTTTCCAGGTAATCTTCGGATCAAAATCTGTAGCTTTTACGTTGTATGCAAATTTAGGGTTTAGGAAACCCATTTAAGGATTTGTTAGATTATAGTGTTGTTATAAGCGTTTAAAAACCCCTGTAATAGTATATGTGAAAGTCCAGGAAGCCCCATATCTATATACTTCGAAATCATGCGAAATACAGGAGGCAGCGGATTGACTGCATGGCGAGGACTCGCCAAGTCCAATGATCAGACTCGGCGAGTAGCTTGAAGATTCACTATAACTCGCCGAGTTGTTCTTCAGACTCGGCGAGTAGCTTGAAGGTTCACTAGGACTCGCCGAGTTGTTCTTCAGACTCGGCGAGTAGCTTGAAGATCTACTGGAACTCGTCGAGTCGTTCTTCAGACTCGGCGAGTGGAGTCAGGGTGTCTATACTCGCCGAGTTGCCCTTTGCACTCGACGAGTCCGGTCAAGATTGACCGTTGACCTGTATATAACTTAGTAGGGTCAGTTGTCTTGTTTGATAAGATCATTAACAAAGGATGTGGTATTATAGGGAGCCTGCGGATTAGCGGATCGAGTGCGAGTAGCTCGAAGGGTTTATAGCTTGCATACTACGAGGTGAGTCTTCTCACTATACTTCACCCGGAAGGGTTTGACTGTGAGACCGGAAGGTCGTATGTGTTATATTCATGCTATGTCTAGAGAGGTAGATGCTTTATATGTGATGTATGCTTATATGTGATGTATGCTTATATGGGCCGGAAGGCGAGACTTTATGTGATAGAAAGGACGGTATGATGTATGACTTATGTGTTATGTGTATTATGTTACATGTGTTATGTTTTATACTATTATGGGCCGGAAGGCAAAATACTATGGGCCAGAAGGCAATTTAATACGGGCCGAAGGAGAGATGTTATGGGCCGGAAGGCGATTATGTTACGGGCCGGAAGGCAATGTTATGTGGACCGAAAGGTCTGGGCCGGAAGGCGTATGTGGGTAAGTCGTATATTGGGGAACTCACTAAGCATTTATGCTTACTAGTTGTGTTTATGTTTTTCAGGTACTAGTGATGACCGTGGGAAGGCGCCGGCGTGACACGTACACACTGCCACTGTTGAAGATCCTGGAGATTTATTATTTATACTCTGAAATAAACATGGAATAAACCCTTTTGTCGAATAATGATGTTTTGTTTTAATTGAAAATTTTATTTGAAAATTTGAGTTGTTACACTAAATACCTTGGATCTATGTTTTCTCTATTATACATGCAAATATGAACATCCAAGGTATTATCCTAATCTAGCATACAAAATAATGGATATAACAAGATAGAATACATACCTCTTTGATAGTGCTTGTCTTCATGAAGCTTGAGTGCCTAGTGCCCCAAGTGTGACACCTCAAATGGTTCACACAACACCATAAGCACTTGGAATAACTTAGAGAGAAATTAGAACACTTCATGAAATCGTCTAGCCCTCGTACATACACATAGTCACGATTTCTTGAGCCATGGGTTTCTTTTATATGGTGGCTATTAGGGTTACACCATGTAACTCATGACTTTACCCATTCCTTATGCTCCATGGATTTTAACCTCCATGGAGTATCCATGGGTCACCCCATGGACTTAGTCCATCATAAGGAATCTTGGATCACAAGCCCACATATATAAGAATGAATGATTTACACAATCAACCCATATATTTAATTAGTCTCCTTTTGATCACTTAATTAATTCCAAATTAATTCTTGATCAATACTAATTAAATAACCTTATTAATATATTAGAACTTATAATATATTAACAAACCTTAAGTGTTATTTCTCTCATTTTTAGTCTATCCAAGTGCATGATGCCATGCAACCCAAATGGACCATGCCGGGTCGGGTCAAGTCTTACCAATTATAGTTATGGACTTAGACATTAATCCAACAGTCTCATATGGCTTGTTCTACTACTTATTGAATCATACAGAAAGACATGTTTTATAACATCGAGTTACCAATGCGTTTCGTGTAATCAATGTACTATCAACTCATAGTAACAACTCATATCTCTAGGTTTGAAGAATATAAGATATTATCGTCTCATGATCACTCGTGATAAAATCCATGAAGTGATTCCAATGAGCGCGGGTTGAATCCAATACTCAGAACTTATGAGCACTCATGAGTGTTGTAGCCCTTCGTCCAACAACTTAGACCTCTACAAGCCAACTCATGACAGTCTTAATTCATATCTACTTCCAACATATGACCGACTGTGGATGGTTTGAATAACGTAGTCATTCCGGAAGAATAACCTAGTTTATTCGGGAAGTCAAAACATGCAAAGTGAAACACAATAAAAAATTGAATCAAATATGGTCTCAGAACTTATGAATATAAATAAAACACTTTTTATTTATCACCATATGATTACACATTATTCATTGTATATTGTTTCAGCTATCAACTTTATTCTTGAATTTAAAACAATAGTTGTCCCATGCTCCAAGCATGTACACTATGTTTTTCTAAACACTAGTCATGCCATACACCAAGTATGCATACTATGTTTGTCTATGATCTTTATTTTGTGAACTAGATCAAATGAACATAACTTCAATGATTCTTTTTTCACACTCCCAAATCCTTACTGCAAATGCAAGAATTCCAAATTCATGTCATTTACTGAAATCTGTTAGATTCTAAACTCATATGCATCGATCCTCTTGTAATGATTATGCACAAAGTCAGAAAGACTTAACAACAATCATTACAGAGCATTCCAAAGGAGATCAAGTCCTTGGAACCATCCTTCTTGCATTAAGTTTCCTTAATCTTACACAGATTGAAAATTCTAACTTTGAAACATTTCCAGATTCCATTTCGACTATCACTTCTGAACAAGAGTTGCCTCCTTACAGATTATGTCAATATGGTCCTTCCAGAATTATCACTATACTTCCAATTGTCCTTAAGAAACCAGTCTTTGGTAAACCTTAGATTGTCCTCGACAATTGTTTAATCCTTTTAGTCATATCCAGTTCTAAACCTTTTCCATTCTTAACACCCTAGGCATTTGGAAAATTTTAGAAAGGATGAATATAGCACATGTAATCGATCCTATATCCGAAGCATATGGGACACGATTCATGATGTCTCACATAAAGACTAAACCAGTCTTTTGCTATAACATTTCCATTTCTATTTGCCAAGTTCTCATAATTCAGATTATGAAAAGGGATGCCGTAATCATAATCGAATTTTAGAACGCAAATAATGGACCCATATACAGAATTTCCTTATGTTGAGCCATTCCAACATGAAATTCATATATATCCTTGACTAAATGATTAAAACCTCACGATCTAAGCTTATAGATTTGAGATGAAGTATAATTTCCTCTCCCTTAATTATAGCAAAACAACTTTTTCCCAATTGAAACCTTTTGTTTTTCTATAATTAACATTGCTAACTTGCAATACTTATCATAATTATCATGCTCCCACTAACATGATGATTATTAGCATAACACTTATGCTCCCACTAGCTTTGACATATACTCAGAAAGCTCAACTTCTAGAAATCAATACTTTATTGACTTTGTTACCAAAGTTCAGATTTCGGATACTAGATTGTTTTGATAAGACTTTATCAAAAACATACACCTTCCCTTAGATAGCACACTTGTGTGTCTAAACAATTATGAAGAGGGATGCCGTAATCATAATGGTTAGACCTTTTTGCTACTTCTCACAAGTCCAAGTTAGTGTGCCGGTAAACCACACACGCTCCACTAACGACTTTGAGAATGCAAATATCACAATTGCTATCTAGCTAAAATCTACTTAGTGGAAGTGTTTCCTCACCATCATTTTCATGAATCAGAGAGAAACCTTATGACACTTAGATTTATTGGTGTATGAGTTCCTACCCATATGAATTTGTCAAAACCATAATCACAAGACAAGGATAATGACAAATCCAAACTCATATGGACTGAACTCAATCTTGATTTCTTGCCACCTGGCAGCTCAAGGGCCTACCATTGCTTCCAAGTTGTTGTACAACACATTGAGAACTCTAAGAACTCATATGCGAAGCCAACTTTAACTAGAATGGGCACAGAATATGTCAACACGATAGGTTATAAACCTCAAGTCGTGTGCTAGTGAAGAACTTCAGGTTTCATTCTTGATTAGTTCTTGAGAATTTCAAGACCTTTAAGACTCCCACTGTCCTCTTGACCTATAAGACTTCCTTGTCAAACATCCAAGAGATAGTGTGGATTCTAATCAAGACAAACACTTTACACAATTGGCCTAAGTTGGTCTTTGTTTTATCCAAAACATCACAACTTACCAATTTCAAATGTACAAGAGTAGAAAACTTTTACTCTTACATTTGATAAGTGTTCGTAAACCTTCTTTAAGACATGTCACTCAAGTTACAATCTTAGAGTATGACTCTAAGACTTTTATTAGAACGAAGTATGACTCATCTTCTTGATTTAACCATTTCAACAATTCAAGATCCCTCTTCTTAGTCATAAGAATGCACTAAGATTTCCATAGAGAACTAATTTTGATATGGTTTCTTAATCATTAAGATGATCACAAAACTGATACTAAAGTACTCTCCCACCTTTTCAGATTTGAGAAACTTTTATCCTTCTGCCTAATTTGATTCTTCTTATTCGCTCTGCCATGCATTGGAACCTTTTCCTATGTCTCAGAGTTACACTTAAGCATGTAAGTATAATCATATTTACTGAGATTTAGTAAACTATGACGAATAGCCTTATATCTTTTGTGGTGGACTTAATCAGTGCACATGACTATGTACTCGATCCCTTAGTCCATTACTTGACTCACACATCCATGTGAATAAGTAATTAGTCTTAATTTTTTTCAATACTTGAAAAGTTCTCATTCATCATGCTATACAACTTGCATGATTCCAAGTCCCGGTCCAATTGAGACTTTGGATGATGAGAATCTTTCCTTTATTTGATAAATTTAGACATTACCACAAATGAAAGAATCAATTTCATATTTCCACTCTTGCTATTAATGGAATCATATAAGCAACAATTTTTCCTCAAATGCCATTGTAAGGATAAAATCAAAAATTTCTTTTGTTTTAGAACTATGCGGAAAAACATATCCTTACAACCCATATGAAAAACTTGTTGTTATCTATTCCTAAGCAATATCTCATAACTCCTAAGAATTAGCTCAAGAATCCGATTTTTTTCAAACTATGCGATAGAAATCCATCTATGCGATCAGATTCAGCATATTCTTTCTTTAAGTTCCTTTACTTTTCTTTGATTCTTAAAACATCACCATGTGACCCAGTCACATCATGTATAAGGAATCTCAGAATAGAAACTTAACAGAGTTAGAGTAGTGGACTTTTACCTGAAGTAGAGTCAAACTTATTGACTTTAACATCCTTAGGTAAATTGGCAGCTTCGCAACTAATGCCCCTTCCTTTGGCAATATAAACATATGGACCCTTTGATAATGGTACACGGGACTATCACAGACTTAGTTTTTCTCTTTACCATTTGTTCAACCGAGTTGACTATGGCCGATCCCTTTCCATTGGGAAGAGAATGCTTTTTCTGTATTTCCAGTGTCACCATTGTCAATGTCCATAAAGTTTCAGGAAGTTGATCTTAACAAATAGATAAGATCATTAAGGGTCTTGTCATAGTCTGTTTCATAGGTGTTCCAAAAGAACTCACTATGTGACATAGAAAGTGATTGAACCACCAACTTTCTCTAGAGTGTGACACCCAACTCTCCCGGCTTGTCAATATGTGACTACATCTCCAAGATGTGATCACACCTAGACCTTGCCTTGCCATTAGGGCTTGAGTGATCTTAAACTTTTCAAGAACTTGTGGGTTAGGGAGAATAATTGGAGGAGGAGAGAGAAGTATGATATCCATGGGACATCATCTTCATTAGGAAAGCTTGTTTCAAGATATTTGGGAAGATCATAAATGTCTAAACCAGACATGTTTTGGGAGATATTCAAGATAGTTGATCTTAAATTCCTTAATATGACACCCAATATGAAATATTAAGGCTAGGACCCAACAAACTATTTTATAACTTAGAAGAGGTATGTCGTAATCCAAGCTATAAAACAATTTGAAGGTAGGTGAATGACGATTCACCAATTTCCACCAAGATAAACGAAATGTATTATTAGGTTTTAATTGGTTTTTGAAACTCCTAGATCTTTTGAGATTCATTGAACTGTTCAATGGCATGTTTCAATCTCGAGTGTGCCCTTCAGGTTTTGTGACTGGGATGCCGAGGATCACAAAACAAGGTGTGAAGTAACCATGCAAATTACTTGGTACCCTTAAGTGTTTACCCCTCAATCGATGTGCCGGTTAACCACACACGCTCCATCGATACTATGATAAACATTAAGTTACCCTTTTCCTACCTTGTTAAATACGAGTTAGTGTGCCGGTTAACCACACACGCTCCACTAACCGACTTAAACAAAGTGCAAAGTGTAATTTCATGGATTAGCACCTTCTTCACATTTTTCCTAAGTAACTAAGATTGGGTATTTATAAGAGTTTAGTTACTTAGTATTTATCATTAATACTTTTAATGAAGGGATAATTATAGTCATGTCAAACCCGTTCGGCTAACGAACCTCCACTAGTCAAGCAAGCGGTGGGTGAGAGTGGACACCCATTAAGTTGCCATTTTATAGGCAACAACCTTATACCCACCTTATAGACCGGCTTCGTAAATGAGGCGTACTAGCGGTAAGACCGACTTTACTCTTATACATATATATATTATTGACTTATAATATTATAACGTATAAGGGTTGAATTTTAACTTTTAAAATTCTAAGGGCTAACTTGAAATTAAAGTATTCATAAGAGAAAACTTTACAAATTCCAAAACTTGAGGGCAAGTTTTGAAACTATTCAAAACTAATTAATTCCATAACTTATGTATTTAAAGTAGTTTTAATCGAAAAACTCTTCAAGTTCCATAACTTGTGGACAAATTATGGAAGACTTTAAACTAATAAAGAATTAATCTTTTCTTTATTTTATAACTTATGGAATTAATTAAGGTTACATATTTTATTTATTTATTTATTAATGAAGTGACTCTTGAACCTCCATAACTTAAGTACAAGACTCTTCATCTTTTGTAACCATTGTCAACTTTTATGAGTTTTATGAGTCTTTAATGTGACTCTTCATGTAACTTAAGGATAAGTTACACAAACACATTTTATACTCAACTCTTAGATTAATTTGGATTGAAAACAACTTTTTCACTCAACTTTTCTATTAATCTAAGCAACTCATAAGAACAAGATAATTCAAATCAAACTTTTTCATGTAATTAGTCTAACCTTTAAACTAATACAAAACATGAATCTATTGACAATTATCTTTGAAAATGGATTAGCATGAACATTACCACATTAAAAAACAAGTTTATAAGTTCAAAACAACTTAGGGTAATGTTCCTAGTCCATTTCTAGCCAAAAACCTCGAAAATATGCTGTCTGGGGTCCAACTCGTCGAGTGCATGAACACAACTCGGCGAGTTGGATGCATTTTGCCTTGGACTCGTCGAGTCCCTTCATGGACTCGGCGAGTCTGCTGGGCTGACAGCATCAATTTTGATTTTTCAGCTTCTGTTGCAAGTATAACAAGAAAACAAGCCTAGGCTCTGATACCACTATTGGGTTTTGAGCATTCTAACACTCCTAAGTGTACATGCAACCCTAAATACCTTGGATCTATGTTTTCTCTATTATACATGCAAATATGAACATCCAAGGTATTATCCTAATCTAGCATACAAAATAATGGATATAACAAGATAGAATACATACCTCTTTGATAGTGCTTGTCTTCATGAAGCTTGAGTGCCTAGTGCCCCAAGTGTGACACCTCAAATGGTTCACACAACACCATAAGCACTTGGAATAACTTATAGAGAAATTAGAACACTTCATGAAATCGTCTAGCCCTTATACATACACATAGTCACGATTTCTTGAGCCATGGGTTTCTTTTATATGGTGGCTATTAGGGTTACACCATGTAACTCATGACTTTACCCATTCCTTATGCTCCATGGATTTTAACCTCCATGGAGTATCCATGGGTCACCCCATGGAGTTAGTCCATCATAAGGAATCTTGGATCACAAGCCCACATATATAAGAATGAATGATTTACACAATCAACCCATATATTTAATTAGTCTCCTTTTGATCACTTAATTAATTCCAAATTAATTCTTGATCAATACTAATTAAATAACCTTATTAATATATTAGAACTTATAATATATTAACAAACCTTAAGTGTTATTTCTCTCATTTTTAGTCTATCCAAGTGCATGATGCCATGCAACCCAAATGGACCATGCCGGGTCGGGTCAAGTCTTACCAATTATAGTTATGGACTTAGACATTAATCCAACACATCTCCCATATGCGGAACCCCCTCCAGACGGATATTAGGATGTTCAAATCTCACCGAATGCCAGATACTTCACTGTATTTGAGCAGATCGACCACAACCTTCCGGACGACAAAAGACTTCCTATGGAGTTCGAGAGACTTAGCCAATTCTATGCTAAGCATGCCTCTGCAGTTGAACACATATGGTCTAATGATAGACCATCCGCAGTGAACAATTACAAGATTAGGAAATTCATGAAGGCTGAGTTTATCCACTACACTCTGACCAAAAGGGAGCATGACTACGTCTGCACCCAGGTTGATTTTCCGTGTATGAACCCAGAAGAAGTGTTTCTCATTGTCAGAATCTTTCAGCACAAGTCTGAGAAATATCCAAGGATGAAGATCACTCTTGAAAGGGCCAGTACCTATCTTAAGGAAATTGTCTGTGACTTCGCAAAAATAGATGCAGACATTCATCCCACCATCTCCAAGATTACTGATTTGCCACCACTAGATCCCGCACCCATGCATACCAAAGGCTTTGAAGAAAGATCCTTAGGCGCAACCAATTATCCTGAGCTACGAGTCATTTTCAAGAGGAACACTAACAACGTCAAATATTTCATTCATATGACTACTGTGCATCGTCTCACCAGAAAACAACTTGAGATCTGTCGAAACGCAGTTGAAAAATCCAAGCATACAACCGCAGAGGTCAAGTTTGAAATACTGAGATGAATCAACTGGTTAAAGAACGTTAGGAAGTTTTGGTGGATGCTGATCAAGTTCCTTAAACTTGATAGCTTATCCAAGATAAAGATGTCACTTAGGGGGACATTGTTGAATCAAAAAGTGACCCTCTTGAACTTTTGCTACCGTAGTGCCCAAGCTACTGCAGTCAAGCAACCTCTTCATCTAATGATATTCGAAGTCTTCAAGCACCGCAATCTATATCATTACTTAGTTTATTTTGTCTTTTCTGTAATACACTCTAATGTATAGTATGCCTTGCATGGCTACTCTTAGAGTTATAAACTTCTCTATAAATAGAGATCTTTTCTAATGTATTCAGCACTAGTGTGTGAATCTCTTATCAATTTCTAATACACATCTTCAAGTTCTCATTCTATCTTACTTATCAAAGCTTCTTCCATTATCATCTCTCTTTGTAGAGCAAGTCACATGTGACTTAATCACTAAGATAAGATCTCACTTACTAACTTCGTTTGAATGCATTCCTTGTTTTGAATCTGCTTATGTATATACTTGATATAACAATTGTTGTCATTTACACTTCTTTATTTTTCCGCATCTAACTCACTAACTTCTAATTCTTAATATTATCGTTGAGCAAACAGATCCTTACAGATTAACTATTCCGCTATTTACTTTTTCTAACATTTTGTTCAAGTGTGTCTCAAAGTTTCTCTTAACACACTCAAAAGGAGAATAAACGAACCATGACAAAAGTGACAACAGTTTGTGAGTTCCCCGATGTGTTTCCTGAGGACCTGTCTGGTGTGCCTTCGGAGCATCAAGTAGAGATTAGGTTATACCTAAGTCCTAATGCAGCACCTGTAGCGATGTTGAGTAATTGCGTATGCCTCCAGACAGTTGAAACCTCATGAGGATAACCATATGATGCATGATCTGGTGTTGGGAGTCATAGTGAAAGATTACAAGTACGAAATCCTTTACCACCCAGGTAACACCAATGTTGTAGTTGATGCATTAAGTCAAAAGACAACTAACATGTTGGTAATGGGCATTTTCTTAAGGATAACGATAATTACCACAGTACCGAAGATAATAAAGCAAGCACTGAGCGAAGCAGTTAAGAAAGAGAACCAAAGAATATAGAGAATTATAGGGCAAAACTCTGCCTTCGACATAGATAGTCGTTGGTTTTTTACTGTGCATGGAAGGATTTGTGTTCCATATTCAGGTGAACTCGGATAGTACTAATGGATGAGGCATACATGTCCAAGTTCTCAATTCATAAACGAGCTACAAAGATGTAACAAGACCTCGAACATAGTTACTAATGGATAATATGAAGAGAAATGCAACATGGTACATCGAGTGGTGTTTGACTTATCAAAAGGTCAAGGTTGAACACCAAATTCCCCATGGAAAATTAAATCCTCTTGACATCTCTTTGTATAAGTAGAAATAAATAAATTTGGACGACCAAGTTGCTAAAGACTCCTTATGGAGTAGACACTATCTGGGTGATATTGGATAGATTAACCAAAAGTGCTCACTTTATTCTTATCCAAGAAATCTCCTTTGCATTGAAGCTTGTATAGATTTATGTTAAGGAAGTAGTCTCTAGGTACGAAGCACCTGTTTTGATAATCTCTAATAGAGATGTTTATTTCACTTCTCAGTTTTAGAGGTAGTACCATGATGAAATGGGTACGTGGTTGCATATCAGTACAACTTATCACTCTCAGACCAATGTGCATAGTGAAAGGACTATAAAAACTCTTAAAGCAATGTTAAAGGCTTGTGTAATTGACTTTCGGGGAACCTGCAACACATATCTACTATTAGCGGAATTCTCATACAATAACAGTTACCACTCCACTATTGGTAGACCTCTTTTTGAGATGCTTTATGGAAGGAAGTGTCGAATACCCATATGGTGGGGAGAAGTTGGCAAAGGAGTCATGGGGAGCACTGATGTTTTGATCAAGACCACCAAACTTATTTTACAAGTATAAGAATAACTGTAGACCGCTGAAAGTCACAAAAGATATATGCAGATCAACAAGACAAACGAAGGTCGGAATTCCTTGTAGGAGACCTTGTATTACATAAGGTTTCACCTTGGAAAGGTGTCATAAGGTTTTTAAAAAGGGGTAATTTAGGCCCTAGGTATATCAAACCCTTTCAAGTCATTGATTGAATGGGGAAGGTTTCCTACCATTTGGATAAATATGTAATCTTACCTTTGGAATACATTGACGTAGATGTGCATTTGAGATATGTAGAAAAACTAGTGGAGATCTTCGATAAGAAGACAAAGACCTTGCACAACAAGGTGTAAGTTTAGTGAAGGTTTAGTGGAAACACTGGAAAGGATCGAAATCGACTTAGGAGCTAGAGTAGATATGAATAGCAATTATCCACAGTTATTTTGTTAGATTTCGGGGAAGAAATCCTTGTGATTCAGGGAGAGTCTAACACCTAATTTTTACTATAGCCATGTAAATATTTAAATTACAAAATAAAAATATGTTACTTTCAATCCAAATAGTCATCATACTCGTGTAGGAAACATCTATACGATTTTCGTAGATATATAGAACGTTTAATTTCGAATTACTATGAAGAAGTGATGCTTTTTGAAGTTTCGCAATTAAACCGATATGGCTTCACGTGCCGAAGAAAGTGAATATTGGAAAAACTATTTTTTAGCCTAAGTGATCTACGCGAAAGCTGTAGTGGTGAATTAACAAAATGTGTACATATTTAAAACACCGAAATCAGACTTCATGATAGGAAATTATGATTTTTAAAAACATTAGTGCAACAATGTGATAACATAAATCAAATTTTATAAAAATAGGCTATTAAAAAATATAATCTAAATGAGAGTTGCCGATCTCATCAATAGGAGTCCATTGATATAGAGAAAATCAAGAATGGATTCCATATATAGGACTTATGCTTTCTGTTGCAATCTCTAACAACCTAAGCCTATAAAAAATATTAATTTTAGATAGAATGGGAAATAACTTTTGGGATCTAAAGGAAATTTCTAGATCTCATTAAGATCTTTCCGTGGAAATAAAGAACATTAAAAACAAATCTTATATGAAGAAGTTATGTCATTATAAAAATCTAGAAAATTAGTACTGCGATGATGTGGCACCATGAGAAAGCACCACGTGTCATTATCGGGGCCACCCCTTTCTCCAAAGAGATAGAAATGTGGTTCCATAATATTTTGACACATAGAACCATAGGAACATGACTTGTGGCAATGTTTTAGAAGCACCGATGTGTACTAACAATATCGTGACATGTAAAAGAAGCCCATAGGAGCCAGCACCACCCTTGGGTGCAACACACACCACCCTAAGCATGACACACTTTTGCCTTTTCTTGCCTATAAATACGCCTTTTCACGTAACCTTTCATCCTACACCTCTACAACTAAATAGTACCCATTAAGTAGGAGCCCTACGAGTATGATTCTCAGGCGTTGGTCAAGAAGAATCTGTGTAAATTAAGCTACAATGATAATGCTTTCAGTGTAACTTATATTTATAGTCTTAAGTCATTATTATGAATCTATAAATAAGAACTATCTAGAATTCCAAGCTATAATATTGATTGATCTACCTATAGGAAATGTGACTAGAATGGTCATGCTTACTTGGTTGTTGGATTTTATAAAGGCTATACGTGTCAGTATCGGGGCAACCCCTTTCTCACAAGATATAGTGATGTGATTCCATGATATTTTGACACATGGGACCATAGAAACATGATTTGTGGCAAGGTTTTAGAAGCACCGATGTGTACTAACGATATCGCGAGACGTAAAAGAAGCCCATAGGAGCCAACACCACCCTTGGGTGCAACACGCACCACCGTAAGCATGATGCACTTTTGCCTTTTCTTGCTTATAAATACGCCTTTTCACATAACCTTCCATCCGCACATCCTTACAACCTTATCTCTCTGAGTTATCTACACTTTTAGCCTATTTTCCTTAGATTTCTTTGTTTCGATGAAGCTCTCTAACATATGAGGTATTCAACTAAATAGTATCCATCAAGTAGGAGCCCTACGAGTATGATTCACAGGCGTTGGTCAAGAAGAATCTCTATAAATTAAGCTACAATGATAATGCTTTCAGTGTAACTTATATTTATAGTCTTAAGTCATTATCATGAATCTATAAATAAGAACTATCTAGAATTCCAAAGTATAATACTAATTAATCTACCTACAGGAAAGGTGACTAGAATGGTCATGCTTTCTTGGTTGTTGGATTTCATAAAGGCTATACGTCAATATGGTCATGCCTCCTTGATCCTTATTTGATAAAGCTATTAGTATTCGTTGAGATTAGTGATAGGTTTAGCCTACATTAGCAAAATTCCATAAAACTAATTAGTCATAAAATTATAGTCTGATAATAGTTGAGCGCATTACCTATTAGTGGAATCATCAAGAGATTGTTGTCATTTATTTGAGAGCTTAACCACATGAGTTCATCTCACTATACTATATACTCCAGTATGTATCCACTGTATGTTAGGTTATAGTTGTTATAGTATGCACTTAAGCAGTTAGGCTAAAAAGTTTCCTATAATGTTGAAATATTTCTTATTATATGTGTTAATATATTATGTGGGAGTTGAGGGTGGAAAAGCATTGTGTTTAAGGCTAATAGACTTGGGTGGACTTGCATTATGCTAAAGGCGAAGGTGTAGACAAGGTATATGATGTAGGGAATATAGGGCAGACCAGCTTTACTGTAGTTTGTATAGCTCGATTATTTGAAATGAAATTAGAGTTTGAATTGAATCTAGAACATAAGAGTAAATATACTCTGGATGGCACAATAAAACTTGTAAAAGATTACAAGAGTATGTAGAGTAAGAATACGAGATGCCTAAAATTTAGTCTATCTCTAGAACCTCTCCCTATTTATAGGAACTCAGAAGTTAACAAAAATAAATAAGGACTAAAACTATAAGCTTCGACATACATAAGTGCGGTTATGAAATACATACAACGAAAGCTGAAACACAGTCTTCGACACTAAGACAGAATCAAAACACTTCGAAACCTCACAATGCAATTTCACCTCAACATTCTCCCCCTTTGTGAGCAATGTTGAGTTCTAGTTCATTCGCATCTTTTGTTGTCTGTTGAATATGTCGTCTAATCTCCATCTACCAAATCATTGTTTTTCAAAAATCAACTTCATCTCATTCAGTATTCCTTTTACAATTGTTGATATGAACAAGTAAATTCTTATACTGAGAATTAGTGTATCTTTCAACATCTTCAAATCTGAATAAAAACTTGGTATTCTTGTTGTTTTTATTCTTCCCCATAAAAACTATTCCCAAAGGTTTAACACAAATTTCACCATCAACAAAATCCTTCAACCTTCTGACACATTTCAACAAAGACTGTGGCACCGTAATTTGTTTTCCCAATTCTAAAGCTAGATCCATATTCATTAAGGCAAGAAAATCATACTAATTGTCAATGAAAATCTTGATATGTACAAACCTAAGCAGGAAATCACTTTTGATGTTCACTTTGAGTTTAAAAACATCAACACCATTTAAGATCTTTGAATCAGTAATTATATCATTGAGATTCATCAATGGAAAATCTGCAACTGTGAAATCAAAAGCTACACTATTTACACGAACCATGTGAAAAGGAAAGTTCTGCAAACGACCTTCCAAAATTTGATACTTGGCAACTCCCAACACTTCGAATCTAACAACTTGATTCCTTGGTATAATATTTATATATTTTTTAATGAATTGATTAAGCAACTCGACGAGTTGGTGCCCTAACTCGTCAAGTAGAGACGAATTGGCCACGTGGGTTTTACAACCAACTCAGCGAGTCGAAGAGACCAACAGGACGAGTTGGCGCTATTGGTGGAAAACCTAATTCTTGAGGTTTCGGTCCTATTTAAAGGACCTCAAGCCGTCATTTTCTCCCTACCATCCACCTTACTCCCCTATCGGAAACCCTAACCGTCCAGATTGAGCTAAGAGAGAAAAGAGAGTTAATCTTGGGCATTTTTTTTGATATTTTGGAAGAGAAGAGAGAAGAATCATAGTAAGGAGCAAGAAGGGACTATTGGATCTGGTGTTATTGCATCCATAGCTTTTTTTGAATTTACAAATTCTCTACGTTTCTCATTATGTTGATTAGATCTCATGATTATGGAGTTCTAGGGCCATTTTTATCCTTCCTTGAGATTGTGAGTGTGTTGAGCTTACCTAATGATTGACACTTCAGATTTGGACCTTGTAAAGTCCCTAGAGTCCAAAGGGCCCAACTTCATTCAACTATAGAAGAGTCTTTATGCTTAAAACCCTATATAATATTTGTTTTGGCATTTCAAGCCCTAAGTGCCACGCAAAGATGTAATTATTGTGACTTTACATAAAATCTCAGCCTTGGGAGGCTAGATCAAGAGTTTGGGGTTGTAGATCTGCCTTAGAGGATATTTAGGTTGATGCGAGCCTGAATTATATTGAGAGACCGATAGCGATTTTTGATAGAAGGTTTATGACCTTGAGAAAGATGAAGGTGTTACTTGTTAAGATGCAGTGGAAGCACCGTAGGGGATCCGAGTAGACTTGGGAAGTAGAGTCTAAGATGTACGAGCGGTATCCAGAGTTGTTTCCGGAGCATGACTTGGAGAGCGAAGTTTTATTCTAGTGGGAGAGAATTATAGCATCCCGACACCGAGGTATAATATTTATATATTTATTTATGAGTTGATTAAGCAACTCGACGAGTGGGTACTCCAACTCGTCGAGTAGAGATGAATTGGCCACGTGGGTTTTACAACCAACTCAGTGAGTCTGGGAGACCAACTCGGCGACTTGGCAATGTAAGTAGAAACCCTAATTCTTCGGAGGGTCCATCCAAGTTATGGGACCGAAGGGTTCCACTGAGACACATTGACCGGAGTGTCCTCACTGAGACGCATGAGACCGGAGGGTCCATGCAGAGTTATAGCCATTAGAGGCTTATTATTTGTGCATGTGGTATTTTGGGGAACTCACTAAGCTCATGCTTACCGTGTTATGTGATATATGTTTCATGTACTTCCCAGGATCACAAGAAGGCACCGGCTTGATTGTATACACGAGATAGAGATATGTGTTGAGGATCCTATATTGGTTTTTAAACAATGTATGAACATGTGTTTTTGATAAATTGTCATTTTGGGGAGTTGTGAATTTTAGTTTATGAGAATTATGTGATTTTTAAAATGATTTTTTTTTTTGAAAATTTACAGTGTTACAAGTTGGTATCAAAGCCTTAGTTTGAGGGATTTGGATGTAACTTTGGGTGGTCTGGACTTAAAATAAGGATTTGAGAAAAAAATTTCCAAATAAATATTTTTTCTAAAATGTGAAAGACTTTTAAGAGAAAAACTAGTTGGAGTAGTGTGTTCAATCAACCAGAGCTCGAACGGTGATTTCCCAAATACCCTTACTTATTTGTGTTATGACATATTTATGAGATGTTAGGGATGCATGCTAGAGGGTAGGCTAGGTATTTCACATTTAGAGCTAGAGTTGTCTAATTTGTGATGCCTTAGCCTAGGAGTTGCTGCTCTCAGTTATTTTCCTTGAGTATATGCTGAGTAGGAGTATCTGGAAGGAATTACACAAAAAGAGTTCTAAGTTGAGGGATAATCTAGGAGAGATACCTAGATGAGCATATGGGCGGTCTACTGAGAGAGTAGCATGTTATTCGTGAGAGATAGAGTACTTGTGAATTGGGATCCTAGGAGGAGGACTTGGCACTATCAAAAGTAAGTAGGTTGGCAGCAATAACGTTTCCTTGAGTCAGAGAGTTAATCCCCATATATACCTCTCTAACTTTTTATTCTTCGGGGTGACCATCGCGGGACATAGTAGAGTCAGGTCGTTGAACCTAGTAGTGTAAACAAGGATAGAGAATCCGTTCATCTTCAGACTCCAGAGTTTATATTCTAGTTTTTGCATTTCGCCCCTCGGTCCATATTCAGCTAGCATTAGTTCTCTCAAATCATTCAAACTCATGTCGTTAGCTATCGGGAGAGTCAGGGATTTGACTTGGTTATTCCACCAAGTGAGATCTCTATTTGTAAAGGTTCACGTTGTAAATTTCACTTTGCTGGACTTGGGGCATGCACAAATTTAGAATCTTTATTCGATTTTCTCAAACCAATGAGTTATTCTAATGACACCTCCCGTGCCATCAAAGGATAGAGGTTTAGCATTTGTGAAATTCGTGTATGAACATTCCTCCGGATGAACATGATTATCCCCATGATTGGAAGGATGGGCACCACTACCTGCCCCACTGACACCACTTGCATTGATCCATGTCATTGTTGCTGCCACGATGGTAGTTACTGCTGCTTGGAATATAGCAGAATCATACTGAGGAGGTGGCAGTGGTGGTGGATTTGGTGGATTGTTGTTCTTTCTGTTGGATTTCCTTGGAGGCATGTTTATCTAAAATTATTTAAAAGAACTAGTGATAAGTACTCTAGAGTGATTATGAGTCAGGTAATATTGAATACGACACGTCTTAATTCCAATTGCACTATTTCCTGACTGTTATAGAGTTCTATTAAGCAATTTACAATAAAAGTCTACTAATATAAGTAAACAACCGTCAATTTAATTTATAGCAACACTTGTAATGAATTTGTATAATGTGTTCCGTACCAGATTCTTCTACATTAATTTGATGCATGCAAGTTGTACGTAATTATGATTGAATAGATTGTCAAGCAAAATAGGTCAGCCTTAAGTCCACAACCACACAAGGAATAGGGCCTAAAGCGGACCTACCATTTCTAGGTCAATAGAACTTTAATTACATAATACTTTAACATATACACTAAATAATTATACATTTACCATGAGTAAACAAAATGTTATGAAAATTATGGTAACTCCCAATGAAATAAAATGCTTGTCATTTGATATATATTTTTGTACATATAAATGGAAATATTTAACCTTGATATAGATCTATATTATATCCATATAAAGGAAAATTTGATAGTATTACAACCCACGAGTAGTGTATTCACTTAATCATAGGGTGGAGTTTTACATATAGATAAAAGTAGTGTACATATCTGAGATCCTAGTCTATATCAAAATAGAAGTAGTGTAAACACTATTTGCAGCGAGTATGTCACACCCCAAAATTGAATGGCGGAAATATTTAGGGGCGGTGGACTTCATTTGTATTATCAAAACAATGCAAAATAGAAAGCAAAGTACAACATTTATTACATAAGATTTTAAGTTTACAACTGTGTTTCAAAAGTATAATTTACAAACATAAACATTAAGAAACTTGATCTTCCTCTAAACGTGTTGGTACCTATTTACTGCTTTCTTGAAAATACAAGTAGCTTTGAAAGGAGTATCAACAATTAAGTTGGTGAGTTCATAAGTATGTTATATAAATAACTTGTTGTTTGTTCTATGAAATATGTATTTGTTCTTCCAGAAAATCCTATATTTTTACTATTTTTCTTTATTTTTGAGCCAAAAAATTGTAAAATTCATAACTTTTGCATACGAACTCCGATTTTGACGTTCTTTATATGCACGCGTAGGCGAAAATTATACTCTACGACTTTTGTTTAAACTTCGTCGGCTAATTTTGAATTTATTTTTAATATTTTTATTTTTAACAGACCGGGACAGGAAAATCCGTTAAAAAATCATAACTTCTTTATCCGACGTCCGTTTTTGTCAAACTTTTTACCGTTGTACTAGTATTAACGAGACCTTCGATTCTAGTTTAAGTTGTTTCGGTTAAATCGCGCTCGATCTTTATATCGAGTTTTTAGCTGTCTACCGCTAATTCGAACTTTACAAAAATCATAACTTCTTCGTACGAAGTCAGATTCAAATGTTCAATATATGAAAGTTCATTATTTTTACGAGTTCTAAAAATTTCATTAAGGTCACTAAGGCTAAAACATAGTTTATCAAAAACTCACTTTTTACGCGAAATAGCGTTTGTCGGATTTGTCGCGGATCTTTGATTGGTCATAACTTCTTTGTTATAACTCGGTTTGGGAGTTCTTTATATATTAGGAATCCTTGTTAAAATATCTATAACTTGGTTCATCCCAATTGAGATTATTTAACACTTTAGTTTTGAGGGTTAATTATGTAAATATACCCAATATGATAAAATTTCTCTTTATTATTTCAAAAAGAACTACAAATTACACTATTACATAGGTTTGAAATAACAGTTTGTTACAAAGTACGGTTGTGGGCAATGGATTCTGTAACATGGTGCTCTTTTCCCATCAAACGCCTCTCTAGTGTATTTTGATGCTCTCAAAATACTCTAATTTCAGCTTGAGCTACAACTATCTCTTCTTCAAGCCTCTCAGTGTGGTTTCTAGTTTGATCATGATCTCTGTCCAGATGATGATGATTAACGGCGTTAACTTGGGAAGTAGCGTTTGCTTCCAAAATTCGGTTGATCGATATGTTTGATTGATCAATCTAGCGAGAGACAAGACGTATTATGATAGGGAGGGCCCTGTCAGCAGAACTTCTTCCTTCGAGGTTGTAAAAAGATCGGTTCATACTGAAAGGAGGCCGTTGACCCTGTTCTTGGCTCCATAACCTTAATTCCTCGGCCCATAGGGGCGTCGGGCCCCGAAAGTGTTGTCTACAAACTGGAACACAAGGTGGGTTGTAGAAATCGGGCTCCTCTTCAGAATCCTCATCCATCTCCTCTCCATCCTCATCCTCCTCGGGATCCTCTTCAGGATCATCTTCAACCCACCCATTCTTCCCTTGATCAGGGAAGTAGGGATCTCCGTGCGAGGGATATCCTGTCATAATGTCTATACGAGAATTTAGAGCTAAAAAGCATGCAAAGAATGTAAGCATGTTGTTTTATAGTATTATAAAATACTCCTATACTATTTTAAATGATAAAGGTTCTCTGTATGGTTTATAGGTAAGTTTTAGACTTGTTGCAACCACGATCACTCCCAAACACATGTTGGTCATATCTCAAATAAATATAGCTGATGAGGCTATATTTATCCCAGACATGATTACATAACTGTCTAAGTTTGACTTTAGTGTTCAACATCTAAATACTTTTGTTTTGCTCTTCTTGTGATACTTGTCCTAGTATGTAAACATGTACGTATACTTTTATAAAAATATTCTTGTATTTTAAAAATATAACTCTTAGTCAGAGTTATTTAGCGCCATTGTATTTATAATTTTATATCTTTTATGGTTTGATATACTTAGTTCACTATAAACAATGTTCTCATACTAATCTATCACACCCGCAAACCGGAACAGCGGAAACGTTCGGGGGCGGATGACTTCATGTTCAGTATCACCATAATTGCATAATAGAAATCTAAGCATAACAACCATTACATTGATTAAAGTAAGGTTTTACATTTGTGTTCAAAAATTGTTGTATACGTGACAGCAATTAGTATATCAAATGTTAAATAGACATAAGTCTATGAAGCTCCATCTTCTTCAAAACGTATGGATACCTACTTATTGTTTTGTCACACACCCAAGCCGGAATGACGGAAACGTTCAGGGGCGGAGCACATCATATACAATATCACAACAGTTGTATAATAGTAATCAAATAAACAATAACCATTATATTAATAATATAAAGTTTATATTGTTTTCAAAACATTACTTGATTAACATTAAAACTATAGCAAAAGATAAGACGTAAAGCTCCGTCTTCACAACACCTGGGAGGGTATATGTATGCTAATTTTCCTTAGAATACAAGTGGTTTGAAAAAGTGTCAACATTAAATTTGGTGAGTTCATAAGTATTTTTGTTATAAAAGTATACTCTTTGTTCTTTGGAAAAAGTTCGCTTGTTCCTCCAGAAAATCCTATATTTTCTTAATGACTAATATGATAGTGCGCATTCCTTCAGCGATTATTTAGTGAATACAAATTATATATAATAAAGATCAAATAGATAGTTTACTGTGGATCTACCCTTAGCCCAAAATAAAACAAGTAACAGGAAGAATGGTGAATGTCACACATTCTAGTATCCATAGGATCTTCATTATCTATAATTCTCTCGTATTCACTAAGTAATCACAAAATTAACATTAATTATTCTTTTAGATATGATGAATGTGTTTCCTTCAGAAAATCCAATATTTTTATGGTAAAATGGTGACCACAATAGTTCCTTCTACAATCAATTAGTTTATACTAGCTATATATAATATATTATTGAACGGACAATTGAACATGTAAATCTGCCCTAAGCCCACAACCAAACAAGGAACAAGAAGTAAGGCGGAAGTCACACATTCCACTGTGTCACACCCCGCTAAAGCGGAAACGCAAGATATGACAGCGATAACGGTTTCATTGCAAAAGATAAAGATACATCACCATAGTAGTAATTAAAAGTTTACAACCCATAGCTTCAAAAGAAACAAAATACAAGTTTTTCAAAATAAGATTGTTCAAAATATAACTTCATAATAGCTTCAACACGATGCAACATGCTCTATGATGATGAATCTTTACATCCACTTACTAATTATTTCCTGAAAAAGCATGTAAAACGAGCGTCAACTATGAAAATTGATGAGATTTAACAAACTTTTAATCTATGAAGATCGATTAGATCTTGAACAAGTAAACAAAGACGATAAAAACACAATAATAAGAACGAGACAAGATTGAATCAAACGTGTCGAATGATTAAACAAAATCCTCAGAAGAGCTCGATTAAGAACATCAACTGTAGAGGATTGGAAGGTTACAAGAACGATCAAAGAAACCTGTTGTCGTCTAGATGTATCGCTATACTCAGATCTCTAAAAACCTTAACCTAATATGCATGCAAGCGTAAACATATATACAAAACATAAAAGGTTCACCGTTGGACAGGCCCAAACCGGTACACAAAAAGCCTTAGGCTAAGCGAGCCCAAAAGACGCAATCAACAAAAATGATCTTCAGCCCAACAATCTCCCCCTTTGTGTCAATTTGGAGCGAGACCTTCACTTATTACTTGGGCCAGCAGCTGAAACCGGTACCTTCTTCACGGTACTAAACAGACATTTGGTGATTGAAAGAATGGTCTGTCTAAACCGGATGTACCAGTTAATCATATCTTCAAAATACTTGACGTCATCGGCCGAGTTCTCTTTACACCGTTTGACAATGAACAGCACATGCTCCAAACAGGTTGTGGTGTAAAGATGCTTGTCAGCTAAAGCGAAGAGACATTTCTGTCCTTCCGCTCGAGTGAACATAACTGTGTTGCATCTCGGGTCGATCCTGCCCAGTAGCATTTGATTGAGATCACTGGCCGATCCCACAGGAGCAATTTTGGGTTTCTTCTTGAAGACTGTGGCGACCTCCTGATCCATTAGGGCAACCTCCATGATGTAGCAGATTAACATCCTTTTGACATGGTCTAGAATGGGACCATATTCAGCTTCATTAGTCAAAAGGATATTATACAGGACGATCCAATCATGAGGATTTAGATTCGGTAGATCTGCCAGGGAGATAAGATGAGCATTCTTTGCAGATCCCCGAATCAATTTGAACCGAACGTTTATAAACGTCCCTCAGTATAAGGTTTTAGCACCCAAACGTTTACAATCTTCTGGGCGCTCCATGTAAGGAATTGTGGACGAGCAGCCGCCAGATAGAAGTCAATGAGCTCCCTGTCAAGCTCAGCGTTCGGGTGAGGGACTTCAAAAATGTTAGAGAAGACGTGGAAGATGAACGCCTTTCGAGTCAGCGGCATATCGAACTGCGAATCGACAGTGTTGCTGCAGTTGAACGATATAACCGGCTTGAGCCATAAGATGCTGGGAGTTTCAATGGCCTCTTTGATTAAGCGTTCCCTGGTCCAGGCAGGGAAGAGAGTCTTTCGGCTCTCAAGGAGATCGTGGGCTTCTTTTTGTTTGCGTTCGGCTTCGGCAGCCTCATGCGCCACACGACTGGCATCCTCACCATCCTTGCGACTGTTCTTTCGTTTTAAAATGTCAGCAATGGTCTCCTTGTCGCCTTCTTCGTCTTCATCCTCAGCTATGTTTTTGCCTTTGTTCTTCACACCCGAACCTAAAGTTTGATCAGTTGGAGATGGTTCGGTCGTGTGAGTAGCTTTGGAGGAAGGAGGTTGTTTTGATCCTGTCTTCTCATCTCCCCCTTGTTTCGGAATGGACACAAAACTTGGGAGGCCTTCTACTTTGTTAAGAAGATCGATGGCTGGAGAGAGCTTTTCAGCAAGGGAACGCCTCACCGAAAAGTTTAGGATGGGATCGTGTGCTTCCAGAATGTTGGATATAACAGCGTGGACATCCGAAACACACGTCTTGACCACCTCCCGTTCAGATCGAAGATCTTCCAGTTGTTGTTGGGATTGAGAGAGTTGTGTGGTCTTGACCTCAAGTGCAGTTGTTTTGATTGCCAGATCGTCCATTAACGAACGCTCGGTTGCCAGATCTTCTTGTAGCTTGGCGAGTCGAGCATCAATGGAGGCAGTAAAGGCCGAGTTGTCGCCGCTTATGGTTTGACGTAGATTTGCGAACCAAGGCAACTCCAATGAGACAAAATTGACCAATTGTTGGACAATTGGTTCCAAAGATGCCTTTGTGGCATCTGCACTTTCCTGCAGGGACTGCAGCAGGGTAGAGGCATCAGAAAATAGTTTATTGACTTTTTCGGTCGCTGCCTCACATGCCCTGGTAGATGCCTGAATTGCAGCAGTTGCTGAGGCTGCTGAATCATGTTGAGCCCTGGAGAAGGCATCAACAATCTTCTGAAGGGCAGCTTCAGACAGAGTGGACTGTTGGTTAGACGAGGAGGCGAGAAGTAGGTCAATCTTCTCATTGAGCTCTTTGAGATGTTTCTTGGTTACTGGAGCATCATCCTCCTCGTCACTCTGAACTTGAAACGGACTATAGTAGACCGAATCAAAGATCATGTTTTCTCCCCCAAGATAAGGGTTTTCACCCTCAGATGCATTTTCATGAGATGAAGAGGGTGGAGAGGTTGGGGGTGTTGAGGGTTTGGTAGGAGCAGGTTGAGTGGGTGATGGTATAGTTTCGGTTGGTGGTTGAGTATGAGTAGTTTCGGTTGTGTGGGATTTGGGTTGAGGAGGTTCGGTTACATGTGGTGATTCGATTGTAGTTGTAAAGATTGGTGGAGGGGAAGGAATTGGGGAAATGGGTAGTTCAATCTCTGGGGTAGGGGATCAAGGTGGTGTATTGCCTCGTTGAGGAGATGCATCCCCTTGAGAGTCGTCAGAACCCGAACTCTCACCCTCAGAGTCACTCGTAGAAGAGGGTATAACAAGCTTTCGCTTCGGTTGGGTCTTCCTCTTCTTCGGTGGTGGGGATGGTGCGTCTTTTGGCTGTTTCCTCTTTTTAGAAGAAGTTCCCTTTGAAGCTTTAGAGACTTGCTTTCCTTTTTCTGCCTTTTTACCCCTGCTCACCGGTTTATCTACATCATGAATAGACCTGAGCATATCCGGGGTCAGATCCCTTGGACCAGATGGCCTTAGCTCCTTGAGCTGCCGAATCAACCTGCTATCCGAAGGCACATCACCATACATTGACTCCGGGATAGAGCCAATAAAGGAGAATTTTGATGCATCTGAGACGATGATCTTCTTGGTATGGAAAGTACCAACAGAAGACATCGATGCACCTTCAGCAGTGGGAACATCGAATCTGTTCATGGCCCATTTAGTTATCAGTATCCAGAATCGGGCCAACGAAACTTCAGAGTGTCGGGATGGAGAGGAGAGGCTTTGAATAAGTTGTTGCCATAGAACAAACCCATAGTCAAGGTTGATCCCATTATAAACTCCGTACATGATGGTGAGGAACAGACGACTTGCAACATCTGAACCTGAACTTCTCTCCGACAATCCCTTGAAAAGGACTGTAAATAAACCGTTCCATTGTGGCGGCAAGCATGACTTTTTGAATCTTGCAACTGATGTAAGAACCTCTGTGTATCCCATGTTGTAAAACATGTTATACAGATGACCAATTTGTATCGACTCCGGATGAACTCTGGAATGGTCAGTGGCAAATCCGAGCAAAGTGCAGAAATGCGGGCGAGAGACGGAGGTTTTGTGGTCTCCAATCTCGAAAAATACCCGGTCGACAGCCTTGTCGTAATATGCAGTCGCGTAGACCTGCGATAGGGCCGCCATCGGCACCGATTCGATTCTTGAAAGTGCTGGAACGAGTTGGGAATACTTTAAGCACTCTATGACCGGCGACATGTAGGGGTCGTATGCCATTGGGTTAATATCAATGACCAAACATTGTTGTGGGCGAATGGGAAGAATTTGTGAGGTAGCATGAACTGAAGAGGAGTCATCCATTGATCCAGGTGAGAAGAAGATGATGAACAGGAAACTGTATGGGAGTGTTTGCGTTTCGGAAATTTGGAAGTGGTAAAGAGGTAAAAGGAGGTGTAACGGGCTATTTATAGTGGGTGATAAGAGAGAGAAAAATCGTGTCAAATCTCTTATGGATGACAGTTGGAACGTGCGATGATCACGTAGGAGAGAGAGTGTCAGGTTCCTAGGACCACGCCGCCCAATAAGCGCCGTTTCATAGGGACAAGCCGTTACTGTTTAACCATGCGCATTAAATGCCACAGGTTGAAGAAAGAACGTAAGGTTTAAAAGAATGGCCGTTAAAATTACGATCAACCAGTTATAAAGAAATGTTGAAAGGCTTCTTTTAATTAGGTTAAAAACGACTAGCTTGAAAATAAAATCTCAGAAAGAAAAATAAGAACTAGATCCCAAGGGTAGAAATGTTATGGGTTTGTAACAATTTCATAGGAATCACATAAAATTGGAGATTTTAATAGGGTACTTTCATCAATTCTTTAGTGAGAACTTGAGCAATTTAATTGTTCACCATCAGTTCGTTAGGTGTGGAATTTTGGGTTTCACTTAGTTCGTAGTGACACAATACTAAGATCATAAACACAGATGTTGTGTAACCATAAACCTCAGTGGTAATTTCTGAGAGTCTCAAGGGTTACCATGATGGAATGAGTGTGGTATGTAAAGATGGTGTAAGAGAACAAAGTACCTCTACTGCGAAAAGAGTGACCAAGCAGGAAACTCTTAACTCATGTGAGAAAAGAGTGAGGTAGCTCCCGATTAGAATAAATGAATTGGCCTTATTGGGAAGACAAGGTTTGTGTATACCAGGTCATGAAGGCCATTATTCAAAATCTTATGAGGCTTGAGACACATACAGCAGCATGCTTCTAGGGACATTTAGGTATTTCATAAAATGCATCCCCATAAACGAACACTAACACACAAGAAAATTTTTTGGAATTTTGAGATAAACCGAACCCGAACCTTCGGTTGGTTTCGGTTGAGAAAAGTTTTGAAAAACCGAACCCGAACCTTCGGTTGATTTCGGTTCTAGAAAATTTTGAAAAACCGAACCCGAACCATTGGTTGGTTTCGGTTATAGAAAATTTTGAAGAACTGAACCCGAACCATTGGTTGGTTTCGGTTCTAGAAAATTTTGAAGAACCGGGAAATGTAAGAAAACAAGAATTTTTTTTTTTTTTATTTATTTATTTATTTTTTTTGGAATCAAACGAGGAAAAACAGAATTGTACAAGGAATATACAACATTGAAAAAAACTACCTTTGAAGAAATGAGTGGGTCAGATAGTTGAACCGAACCCGAACGTTCGGTTGGTTTCGGTTCTTATATTTGAGTTTGAGAGGTAGCGTGAGGTACTGACTCTGATTCCATCATACCTAGTCCTTGCAATATTTTATTGAATGATGCTTCAGGAAGAGCTTTTGTAAAGACGTCAGCCAGTTGATCAGTGGTTCTTACGAAGTGAACTTAGACGTTTCCATCTTCCACGTGATCTTTGATGAAGTGATACCTCAGTGCTATGTGTTTGGTTTTGGAGTGTTGCACTGGGTTATGACAGATCCTAATTGCACTTTCAGAGTCACAATATAGTGGGATCTTCTTCATATTGAGTCCGTAGTCTCGAAGTTGACTTTGGATCCAAATCACTTGTGACGTGCATGATGCAGCTGCAATGTATTCCGCTTCGGCAGTAGATAGCGACACGCACGTTTGTTTCTTGGATTGCCAGCTGACTAACTTCCCGTCAAGAAATTCACAGCCACCAGTTGTGCTTTTACGGTCGAGTCCACATCCTCCAAGGTCAGCATCAGAATAGGCTTGGACAAAGAAGCCTGAGTTGGATGGATACCATAGACCTAAGGAGGTGGTTTGCTTGAGGTAGCGTAGGATGTTCTTCACTGCAAGCATGTGAGGTTCGCGTGGGTTTGCCTGAAATCGAGCACAATAACAAACAGAAAACATGATATCAGGTCTGCTAGCGGTTAGATACATTAATGAGCCAATCATTTGACGATAGAGCGTGATATCAACAGCCGGTTTGTCTAGGGATGGGGTAAGCTTGGTGCCGAATGCCATTGGGACTTTGACTTTTGAGTCTCCCATCATTCCAAACTTTGCTAGGAGAGTCTTCGTGTAAGCTTCCTGATTAATAAAGATGCCTTCGGGTCCCTGTCTTATGTTTAAACCAAGGAAAAAGTTAATTGGACCCATTGAGCCCATTTCAAACTTAGTCTCCATCAGCTTTCTGAATTCAGCTGTTAAGCTGGGATTCGTGGAGCCAAAGATGATGTCATCGACATAAATTTGAACTATCATAAGGTGGTTACCTTCCTTTTTGCGAAAGAAGGTTGGGTCAACCGAACCTTGTTTGAATTTAGACATCTTTAAAAATTTTGTAAGCGTTTCATACCAGGCTCTCGGAGCTTGCTTAAGGTCGTACACAGCTTTATCCAGAATATAGCAATGATTTGGATGCCTTTCGTTCACGAACCCAGGAGGTTGCTCCACGTACACCGTTTCTTCGAGTTCTCCATTGAGAAATGCACACTTGACGTCCATTTGGAAAACCTCAAAGTTCTTGTGAGCAGCATAAGCCAGAAATATTCTAACAGATTCTAGCCGAGCTACTGGAGCGAAAGTCTCTTCATAGTCTATCCCTTCCTCCTGACAATATCCCTTTACCACCAGACAAGCCTTGTTCCGTATAACATTACCTTCCTTGTCCATTTTGTTCCTAAATACCCATTTGAGACCAACGACCGATGCATCTGGAGGAGTTGGAATGAGGCACCAGACTTTGTTCCTTTCAAATTCGTTCAGCTCGTCTTGCATTGCTTGAACCCAATCAGAGTGATCGAGGGCAGTATTAACTGTCTTTGGTTCAACTTTTGATACGAATGAGTTGAACATGCAAAACTCAACCTTTGAAAATAAGGAAGTCTGTTTTGCTTTCAGTTGTGATCGGGTCAAGACCTTTTCAGAGACATCTCCAACTACTTGAGAGACAGGATGATCTCTGGTCCATTTGATAAGAGGAGGGTAATTCGGATCAAAGGTTGGGTCTAGTTCAGCATTAATTATTTCTTCTGGCTCAGATTGGCTATCGTAACTGAGCATCATATCATTATGTTCCCCCTCAATTGATGAGCTTTGAAAAACATGAGGTTCAGGTGTTTCTTGTGGTACTGAGCTTCCTGGTGTTGAGGCCTCTTCGGTTGATGAATGTCCTTCGGTTGAAGATGTAGAATTTGGCTCCCCCTGGACTTGTGAGCTTGTCTCCCCCTCGACTTGTGAGCTTGTCTCCCCCTCGACTTGTGAGCTTGGCTCCCCCTCGACTTGAGCGCTTGGCTCCCCCTCGACTTGAGCGTTGTTGGATGGAGAGTCGTCAGAGGTTGATTCTCCTTCATGCATTCTTCTTGCAGCATCTTCGACAATCTGCTTCATGTGATCAACTTTGTTGTCTGCTGCACTTGCTTCGGAGAGTGAAGCTTTCTCTGGTTCGTCAAAGAACTCCAGAAATTTCTCGTATAAATTGGCTACCGAGACTGTGACTTGGCCAGTTAGAGGAAAGATTTCCCCTGCAGTGTCTTCTTTGGCCTGTAGCTTCTTGACATAGGTATCGTCAAAGGTCACATAGTATGTCTCTTCAATCTTTCTCGAACGCTTGTTTAGGACCCTGTATGCCTTGGATGTGAGCGAGTAACCCAGAAATATTCCCTCGTTGGCTTTGACATCAAACTTGTTGCGTTGTTCTTTAGAATTAAAGATGAAGCACCTTGAGCCGAACACATGGAAAAATTTCACATTTGGCTTTCTGTTGTTCAGTATCTCATATGGAGTGAGCGTGAACCTCTTGTTAAGATATGACCTGTTCTGTGTAAAACAAGCAGCCGAAATAGCGTCAGCCCAAAAATAAAGAGGTAAGGAAGCGAAACTGAGCATAGTTCGAGCAGCTTCACACAAAGATCGGTTTCGTCTTTCGACTATTCCGTTCTGTTGCGGTGTGTAGGGAGCTGAGAAATTATGACTAATTCCCTTTTCTGCAAGAAATTCTTCAAACTCCCTGTTCTTGAATTCGAGACCATTGTCGCTTCTGATGTTACGAACAACCTTCTTAAGCTGTACTTCAATTAGCTTGATAAACACTTTCAGCTTTTGAGTCGCTTCAGATTTGAGCTTTAGAAAGAACACCCATGTAAATCGTGAAAAGTCATCAACAATAACAAGAATATACTTGCTACCACCGATGCTTTCGATAGATGAAGGACCACACAAATCGATATGAAGTAATTCGAGTGGTTCAACAACTTTTGTGTTGATTATAGATGGATGACTTTGACGACTCTGCTTCCCCATTTCGCATGCAGCGCACAGATGATCCCTGTCAAACTTAAGCAATGGAAGGCCCCTAACATGACCTCCAGTAACAAGACGGTTGATATCTTTAAAATTAAGATGAGATAATCTTCGGTGCCACAACCAACTTTCATCGGATTGAGCTTTTGACAACAAGCATATAGTTGGGTTTCCTTTGATGGGTTTAAGGTTTAAGGGAAAGATTTCACCCTTTCGCTCTGACTTGAGAATCACTTTCTTTGACTTTTTTTCTATGATTTCAAAACCTTCATCATCGAACGAGACTTTGAGACCTGTACCTCCAACAAGCTGAGATACACTAATGAGGTTGTGTTGGAGTCCTTCCACATAAGCCACCTTCCTTATAGTAAAGTCTCCATTTGTTATCATCCCGTATCCCTTTATAGTGCCAAAAGAATTGTTTCCAAACTTGACGTTGCCACCATTTGCAAGAGATCTATATTCCCTAAGCTCCTCTTTCCTCCCTGTCATGTGACGTGAGCAGCCACTATCGATGTACCATTCTTCGTCGAACTGCTCATCACTTATAACCTGCAAAAATTAGACAGATTTAGGAACCCAAAATTTCTTGGGTCCACGTGAGCTTTGCATGGGAACGGGAACAATAAGAGAGACATCAACAAGATAAGTTCGTTTTATAAGAGTTGTTGCATCTTTCCTTTTAATGGTAAAAACTTTTATTTTGTTAGGATTGGGTGAATTAGGTTTGGATTCTGGTTGGGATTCATTGACCTTTTTCTTCCACTTTTGCTTAGTTGACGAATGAGATTTTTGAAAACAAGAGAAATCAGCTTTAGAGTAAGATGGAGACGAATCGGTGGGAGGAGAAGAATTATGAGACTGAGAAGAGGAATTAGAAGAACGAGAAGAATTTGAACAAGAGGGTTTGGATTGAGAGAAGTTCCGGGATTGAGACTCTAGGTGACCCTTTTGCTTTTGATCATTGGAGGGAATGACCTTAGAGTTTTGTTCTCTTTTGACTTCAGAACCGAACCTTTGCGTTCGGTTGGAACTGTCCTTGGAACCGAACCTTTGGTTTCGGTTGAAGTCCTTTTCAGAACCGAACTTTTGCCTTCGGTTGATATCTTCTTGTGAACCGAACCTTGGCTTTCGGTTGATATCTTCTTGTGAACCGAACCTTGGCTTTCGGTTTTTGTGACTTTCAAGCTTTCCTACAGGATTGTTTTCATACTTTAGATTCTTGTCTTGATGAGAGAAATATGCATTATGGGAATGCCAGAATTGTTTCCTTTCAGAAAGATTCTTCCTGTATATATTGTTCCTTTCTATCTTCCTATTCCTCATCTGAGAAGGTTGATGATGAACATTTGCTTTCGTTTTTGGTGACTCCTTGGCTAGTTCCTTTTGAACTGCAGGAGTTTTACTTTGAGCTGAAGGAGCCGAGGGAATGTCTTCTTTTGCCGAGTGATCATTCTTCTGAGGAATATCTTTTGTACCACTGGTGCTCGGCTCATCGAAGTTGTTCGGCTTATTCAAGGGTTCAGGTATGTATCTTCCTTTGCTCTTCCAGGAAGTTCTTTCAGATAAACCAATGGTTTCGTCTGCATTATCAATTGGAGCTTCCCAGAAGTACTCATCACAACCATCAGCATTGTCTTCGTTTACAATGGCTACAAGTTCAGCTGTTTGATGTTCGGTTACTCCTATTACCTTGTATACTTGATTTGGAGTGGTCCTGACCTTTTGATACACAACAGCTTTCTCAACTAATTTTGGGGACTTTTGATGGGACAACCGAGCGAACTCCACTGAATTTTCAGAAATTAGATTCTTGTGATTTTCAGGCTCGGTTTTAATAAATTCTGAGCAGTCAACTGTGTCCTCTACAGAAATTTCGCTCATGTTATCGTCCTCGTTAAGCTCAGATGCATTTTCAACATCAATTTTGTTTTCTGAGATTACGCTGGCGTTTAAAGAGTCAAATTTTTGCATGGTTTCGGTTCTCAGTTTAAGTCTGTCATTTTCATCCAAAAGATTTTTAAGCATGTTCTTGTGGTCTTTGGATTTAATGAAGGACTCAATTTTGTCCAGTCCATACATGTAGGTTGGATTGACATCATTAGACGATATCACACTCTCACAATTATAGGCTTCGACATCGATTTCATCTTCCTTAAACTCTAGGAAGGGCAAGATCATGCGGTGAATCCTTTGGCCTATTTCACAATCCAAGTGAAGCTGAGTAATGTTAGAATACAGACGTTTAGCAATTAAACAAAAAACGTTTCGTTGTTTTAACAATTTCAAATTGTCTCTTTGCAAATAAATGTTTTCATCTTTAACTTTGACTAATTCCGACTCCTTTAACTCTATCCACATTCTCCGTTCCTCACTCTTCGACGCCGCCCTGCTCAATTGATCAGTTAGGTTAGAATTTGTGACCCGAGTTTGAGTTAAGCTACTATCTAGATGAGATATTCTTGTATTGACATTTTTTAGTTCTTTCTCATAAGAGGATGATGGTACTTTGCATGAAATAAAAACAGATTGTACCTTCTTTATCAGTTCATCGAGCTCATTGAACTGCTGGCTGAGTGGTTTGGCTGTAAAGCACATGTCCTCCTTTGCTTTCTGTCCATCAATGCCTCCATCGGTGTTGTATCCCCTCATTTGAGATACGTCAGAAACCATGAGGCATTTTCCACCACTGCTTTCTTCCTTAGACAAGTAGGCCTTTCCATGAGTAGGCTGCCTCACTTCCTCGTCTTCTGAGTCGGTAGACCAAACTTCCGTGCTACCGAACTCATCACCTAGAACAGAACCCTGCACAACAAGAGCATTAATAGGCGGGTTAGCAGCAGACTTCTTCTTTCTCAACTCATCCAATCTTTTCTGCAACACGGCTTCCTCGTTGTTCCCATCATCTTTTTCAGCCATTTTCTTAAGGACACAGTCATTTGTAACATCCCCTCTGGCACGTATCACAATATTGTCCGCTTTGGGCCACTCGGCACGAGGACTTCCTAGGGGGTCACCCATCCCGGTACTACTCCCGCCCGAGCACGCTTAACTGCAGAGTTATTATGGGATCTGCTGCCCTCACGGCTTTAAAACGCATTGTGACAAGGAAGGTATCCACACCCCTTATAAGGAGATGTTTTGTTCTCCTTCCAAGCCGATGTAGGATCAGGTGCAACCCACCTTCACCCCCCATTATAGGGTTCGACGTCCCTGTCGAACACATCGACCCGTGCCCTAGCTCTGATACCAATTAATGAGATTAAACAAACTTTTAATCTATGAAGATCGATTAGATCTTGAACAAGTAAGTAAACAAAGACGATAAAAACACAATAATAAGAACGAGACAAGATTGAATCAAACGTATCGAATTATTAAACAAAATCCTCAGATGAGCTCGATTAAGAACATCAACTGTAGAGGATTGGAAGGTTACAAGAACGATCAAAGAAACCTGTTGTCGTCTAGATGTATCGCTATACTCAGATCTCTAAAAACCTTAACCTAATATGCATGCACGCGTAAACATATATACAAAACATAAAAGGTTCACGGTTGGACAGGCCCAAACCGGTACACAAAAAGCCTTAGGCTAAGCGAGCCCAAAAGACGCAATCAACAAAAATGATCTTCAGCCCAACAAAAATAGCTTGTGAGTTCACAAGTTTATAAAATCGAGCATACAACAAGGCTTTTCGTAAATACAAGTACATTGCTTTAATGATAAACAAGTTGATTGCTATTAAGGAATACAAGTTTATTGCTATAACGAGAAACGAGTTTGTATGTGTATGAGCAAACAATGAGTCTCAACCAAACCTATGACTGAAGCCCTATCGAGATCTATGCTTATCGTTCTATAGATGAATATGGTATCATGCACTCCAGCGATTCGGGCGAGTGAGGAGTTGTCAATTCCTAATAGCACTATCCATAATGACCATTGGCTTAAAGAGTTAATGGTTAGAGATAAGGGAAGGGCCTTAGTACGATAAGTTCTCATGTTCTATGTTGCATAAACATACATAAAGATACATAGCAATACAATAGCAATCAAGTTTGATAATAACAATTTAAATACATCATGCAAACAATAGTTTTTCTGGACATGCTTTTCCACCCCAAAACATAAAAATCGAAAATAGGGGAGTACGTGAATACTCACGATGTTTCGTGTAGGCACAAGCGGTACTTCGGGATGCACCAACGTCTTACTACTGGGATCCTACGACATCAAACACACACACTAGTGAGTTTCCATGTCGAAATCTAATGTTAATATACTAAACTCTACATATAGGGAAATGCTAATTTGTGTTTTGGTATTGGATTTTATATCAATTGGTTACACTTTTGCTGAAATATTGAAATTTTACAAGTCGTGCGGTTAATTACAACCTTGGAAGGGTAATTTTCCAAATTTTAAGTCTCTATAACAACATAAATTCACGAAAAATAGCATTCGAGGGATAAAAATTCTCAAACTTTTTATTTAACTGTTATTACACAATACTAAGTGGGAAAAATATAAAAATGGATTTCCAAGCTGTTTAATTATATTTTATGATTTATGGGCATTTATTCCAATAAAAATTGAAATAAATAGAAAACAGTTTCCAAAATTACCCAAACTTTTTATTTAATTGTTATTATACATAACTAGGCTGGGAAAAATATAAAAGATATTTCAGTGGGTATTTCTATTTTTCCTTGTTTTATTCCTTTAAATAGTCTTAAATTAAAGAAATAATATTAAACAGTTAAAATAAATCACCATAAATTTTGGTAACATCATTTACAGTATCAATAACCTGGGAAAAATATCAAAAGTGGTTTTCATAATGCATCAACCGGTTTTGGGTATTTATGTGTATTTAAGTGTATTTTAGTGCAATTAACTTTAGAAAATAAGAGAAAAATAGTTTACAGTAGAGAAAAATCCTCAAAATTTTTATGTAACCTCCTATTGTATAATATGATATCCTGGTAAATTTTCATGAATTTTGGATAATCAGAACTATTTTTCCCATTTTTAGACCATTATAATTACCAAAAATCAGGAAAAATAGCTAGACATGACGAAAAATCTTGAAAATATTTTTTGGAGTCACTCATCACAGTTAAGATATGCGAAATTTGGTGGGGGTCATTATTCCCCATAAGGATCATCCATGAATTTATTTAGGATTTATTGACCTTTGGAAGTATTTTATATGATGTATGCCCTTTGTTTTGGCAATAATTCTAATAAATCAAAGAAATAACAAAAGCTTTTGAAATTTTACAAATTATCTCATGCATGCAAGGGCTTTCAAAAGTAAAAATGTTAAGAATGTATTCAGAAGAGAAATGAGGGTAATGATTCCAAACAATTTATGAAAAGTTGCATGCAATAATGCATGAAGTGTAAATGTGACTGAAGTTCATGAATTTTTGTAGCCCATTCAGTGAGGTTTTAAGCCATGAAATTTCAACCATCATTCACTAGATATGTTAAGTTTCTAAGGTATTTTTCCTCAGATTTATGGTTGGGTTTATGGCCATTGTTTAAGCAAGATGAAAATAGTGATGACAGAAAAAGAGCTGTATGCGCAACCTTTTTGTAAAATATTCCAAAAATCGGATATTTAATATTTTACACTGAGATTAGTTAGGTTTGAAATTTAACTCGTGGAACTAACCACTACAAAAAGAATATCATGATTTGGTTAAGAAATGACTGAGTTATGGCCGTTCAAAGTCGAACAAAGTAATCTGGCAAATTGCATGTTTGTTTGTGTGCATTATTAGGGTATTTCAACAAGAACATCATGCATGCCTTTGGTAAGATCCGATTTCTAACACATGCATGGAATGAATGAGCATCCAAGATGTACTAGAAATGGTTTAAATGCTTTTGGTCGTGCATGAACATAAAAGAAATGGAGAAGAACATGAAATATTAGATTTTGATGTCACATGATCATATGTGCATCTTTTTTACTCCTTGCATGGGTTTGATCCCGGATTTTCACCATTTCAAACACATGCATTGTGTTATGGTGAGAATCTACAAACCACAAGGGAAGAATAAAGATTTCTAGCCATGGAAAGGCATAGAATCCGAAAAGTAGAGAAGACTAAGAAGAAAAAGAGGTTTAACCATGAAACTATGGAAGAAGATGTTGTTGTTTACCTTGGTTTTGACCTTGAGAGAAGTAAGAACACTTAAAGGGCTTCAAAATCTGGAAATTTTGCAGAGGTTTGAGAGGATTTTCGTGAGTTTAGAGAGAGGGAAGAAGAGAGTGAAGTGTGTGAAGAGAGTGAAGTGAGAAGAGTGAAGAGAGAAGAGGTGGAGTGTGGGTTTGAGTTTAATCATGAATTTTGGGAAGAGAGTGCATGGGGAGAGGGGATGACCGGCTCTTGCATGCATTTAGGCCTCCTCTCTCCTAAATTTTTAAACTTTATAAAAATTCCCTGCTATATTTTATAAAAACCCAAATTTTATAAAAGTACTTATTAAGTAATTTTGAATTTATTTGAAATCTTGTTTTCAACAATTAAATTATGATTAATACTTGTAATTTATATTTCTATTTCATTGGTATAATCCATAATTTGATTAATAAAATTTCATATTAGGAAGTTTATAGCCAAATTTTATAAAGTTTTTAAGCTTTAAGATTTATAAATTTGGATTTTTGGCTCTTTAGGGTTTTTGGAATATTGGTTGATATTCAACAACATGTTGAAGTATAATTAGAATGTTTTAATTTATTTTTAGAATTTTATACCCTATTTTAATTATAACAAAGCTTGAAGCTTTATTCTAATTATAGTATTGGCATTTCCTATTGTAGCTAAGCAACTTACTAGAATTGTAAGTATCAAGTATATTAGTCCTAAACCTTAGTTGGATCCTAGTTTATACAAGATTTTTGACCTAATTTATATTACTAGGTCATGGCATGTTGTGCATGAATGGTTTTTATAAAGATGCATGAGTCCGAAAATGACCTGAATTGATAGTTGTCACAGTATCCCCCACTTAAAATGAATTTCGTCCCGAAATTCTTTCTATGTCATCGTTTGTCGTCGCAAGGGAAAAGTTGTGGATACTTTTCCTTTATGAAGCCCTCGCGCTCCCAGGTGTACTCCGTCCCGCGTTTTGAGTTCCATCGAACTTTCACAATCGGGATCTTACTCCGCTTAAGTTGTTTTACCTCCCTATCAAGGATTTCTATCGGTTCCTCAACGAAGTTCAGCTTATCATTGATCTTAATTTCCTCCAGGGGTACTATCAATGCTTCGTCAACTAGACATTTATTAAGGTTGGAGACGTGGAATGTGTCGTGAATGGCGCTTAACTCTTGGGGCAATTGAAGTTTATACGCTACCGGACCAATCCTTTCGATGATTTCGAAGGGTCCAACATATCCCGGGCTTAGTTTTCCTTTCTTACCAAAACGTACAAGCCCTTTCCAAGGCGACACTTTTAAAAGTTCCTTGTCTCCTACTTGAAATTCTAATGGTTTTCGACGATTATCCGCATAACTTTTCTGACGATCTCTAGCAGTTTTAAGCCTATCCTTGATGATAGCAATCTTGTCAGATGTTTCCTGGATAAGTTCGAGTCTAGTCAACTGTCTATCTCCAATTTTTGTCCAACATAAGGGCGAACGACACTTGTGTCCATACAATGCTTCATATGGAGCACATTGGATACTCGTGTGGTAACTGTTATTGGGAGAACTCAACTAGAGGCAAATGAGTATCCCAATTTCCTTTGAACTCAATGACACACGCTCGTAGCATGTCTTCTAATGTTTGTATTGTTCTCTCTGTCTGCCCATCTGTCTGAGGGCGGTAAGCTGTGCTCAAATCTATCTTGGTTCCTAGTGCCCTCTGTAACATCCACCAAAATCGAGATGTAAAACGACTATCTCTATCAGAAATGATAGATAGGGGTACACCATGCAGAGAAACAATTCTGTCGATGTAGATTTGGGCCAATTTTTCCATCTTGAAATCTTCTCGATGGGGAGAAAGTGAGCAGATTTCATCAGTCGATCAACTATGACCCAAATTTAGTCATGACCTTTAGCAGTTCTAGGAAGTTTGGTAACGAAATCCATAGATATTTGCTCCCATTTCCATTGGGGAATTTCAGGTTGTTGTAACAAGCCGGATGGTTTTTGATGTTCAACTTTGACTATTGAGCATGTCAAACACTTCCCAACATACAAGGCAATATCCTTTTTCATTCCAGGCCACCAATAGTACCCTTTAAGATCCTTGTACATCTTATCCGCTCTAGGGTGGATTGAGTACTTAGATCGATGAGACTCCTCTAGTACCATGTCTCTCAGGTTGTTAACCCTTGGAATCCAGACCCTGTCCTTAAAATAACGAACTCCATCGGGTTTGGTTTCAAATGTCTCTTCCAAACCATGTAAAGTCTCGCCTGGAAGATTTTCCTTGCATAACGCTTTCTCCTGGGCATCAATGATTTATGATTTCAAGCTTGTCTGAATTACCATTCCCAAAGCTCTCACACGGGAAGGTTTCACTCTTTCTTTCCTACTAAGAGCGTCGGCTACTATGTTAGCCTTTCCTGGGTGATATCGTATCTCGTAATCATAATCACTAAGCAACTCTACCCATCTTCTCTGCCGCATGTTTAACATTTTCTGATCTAGGATATGCTGAAGGCTTTTGTGATCGGTATAAATGATGCACTTGGTTCCGTACAAATAATGCCTCCATATCTTAAGGGCGAAGACTATTGCTCCAAGTTCTAGATCATGGGTGGTATAATTTTTCTCATGCGGTTTGAGTTGTTTGGAAGCGTACGCAATGACTTTCTCTTTTTGCATTAACACACATCCTAACCCTTGATGAGATGCATCACAATACACCACAAAGTTTTCTGATCCTTCTGGTAAAGCCAGAATTGGTGCATTGCACAACTTGTTTTTCAGGATTTGAAATGCCTCTTCATGTTTCTCTTCCCAGAGAAATTTTCTATCCTTTTGGGTCAAAGATGTTAATGGTTGAGCAATCTTATAGAAATTCTCAATGAAGCGTCTGTAGTACCCAGCTAATCCTAAGAACTGTCGTATTTCTATCGGGGTTTTGGGGGCCTCCCATTTCTTGATTGCCTCTATCTTAGCTAGATCTACATGAATTCCTCTCTCGCCGATCACATGACCAAGAAAATGTACTTCCCGAATCCAAAATTCACACTTAGTGAACTTGGCATACAATTTCTGCTCCTTCAACAGCTCCAACACTAGCTTCAAATGTCTATTGTGATCTTCTTTGGTCCGCGAGTAAAAAAGTATGTCATCGATAAATACAATTACAAACTTGTCTAGGTATGGTCTACAGACCATGTTCATCAAATCCATGAATACATCAGGTGCGATCGTTAGTCCAAAAGGCATGACTAAGAATTCATAATGTCCATAACGGGTTCTAAATGATGTTTTGTGAATGTCCTCTTCGTGAATTCTTAGTTGATGATACCCTGACCGAAGGTTGATTTTTGAGAAGTAGGAAGCGCCCTGCAACTGATCGAATAAGTCATCTATTCTAGGGAGGGGATATCGATTCTTGATTGTCAACTTGTTCAGTTCTCTGTAATCAATGCACATTCGGAACGAACCATCTTTCTTTTTGACGAATAACATTGGGGCTCCCCACGGTGAAGAACTTGGTCGAATAAACCCTTGTTCGAATAAACCCTTTGTCTAGAAGTTCTTGAAGTTGTCCGGATAGTTCTTGCATCTCGGATGGTGCAAGGCGATATGGTGCTTTTGCTACCGGTGCTGCTCCGGGAATTAAGTCTATCCGAAATTCGACCTATCTATAAGGGGATAGACCGGGCAATTCCTCTGGAAACACTTCGGGATAGTTTTGAACCACCGAAACCTCCTTGAGTTGCTTAACTTCAGGTTCTCTCTCTAGCACGTGGGCCATGAATGCAATACAATTCTTTTTCAGGTATTTGTGAATCTTCATGCTTGATACTATGTTTAAAATTCTTCCTGGCTTTTCACCGTGTATGATAAGGGTTTCTCCATTAGGGAGAGGTACTCTAATGACTTTCTCGTAACAACCAATGTCCGCTCTATTTTTGGATAACCAATCCATCCCTACTATCACATCAAAACTACCTAGCTCTATAGGAATTAGGTCAATGCTAAAGAGTTTATCAGCTAAATTCAAAGTACAACCAGGAATTATATCACTAGCCCTAATTTCATACCCATCAGAAAGTTCAATAGCATAAGCATTCCTCATCTTTCTCGATTTCAATCCAATTAACGGTCTAAATGCTAAAGAAACATAACTCATATCTGCTCCCGCATTGAATATTACTGATGCAAAATGGTTGTTCAGGAGAAACGTACCTGTTATCACTTCAGGGTTCTGACGAGCTTCTTCTGCACCAATCACAAAGGCTACACCTCTTGGCCGTCCAACTTGATTTCCTTGGAAGTTTTGCCTGGCTTGGCCTTGTCCATTGTTACCAGGTCCATTGTTCAGTTTGGGACATGCTCTAAGGAGATGATCAGTACTCCCGCACTCGTAACATGTCCTTTTTCCCTCCTTATTCACCTTACAATACTTCGAGTAATGGCCTGTTTGCTTACAGTTTTGGCACACTGGGCAAGCTCCCTTGTGAAGGAAGTTACACATATTGCACTTCGGAAGCGGCCCTGAGTACTGCTTTCGCTCCTGCACTTCCCGTTCTTGAGTTTTCACTGGTTCTTGCTCCTGGGCTCTTACCATAAAGTTTCTTGAGACTTTCTGCTTCCTCCCTGACTTGCCTCCATACTTCTTCTCTCCCTGATCTGTTGGCTTCCTCTTGCTACTAGAGCTTTCCTTTGTCGATGGTCCCATCCTTATCACATCATTGGTTAGTCGATTTGCTAGGCTTACTGCACTTTGAATAGTAGTTGGGTTTGCTAAGGTAACCATTCCCCGAGTCTATAGTGCCAGACCCAAGATGTAACGATCTATCCGTTTCTCCTCAGGAGTAACCATGTGAGGTACCAGTTCTGCTAGTTCATGAAATCGGACTGTGTACTTCTCTATTTGTGTTCCAACCACAGAGTGGTGCCAGAATTCAGATTCAAGCTTCTGTAGTTCATCCTTGGTACAATACTCCTCTATCAGCAGCTTCTTTAGGTCTTCCCAAGTTAGCTAGTATGCCGCTGTACAGCCTCGGGTTTGCACTAGAGTATTCCACCAGGTTAATGCCCTATCTTGGAGTAGGCAAGTTGCATACTCAACCTTATTGCGCTCGAGGCATTTGCTAATGTGAAGGACCGACTCCATGCTGTCAATCCGTTTCAGTAATCCAACCGCACCTTCCTTTCCATGGAACTCCTTAGGTTTACAGGCCATAAAGGACTTGTAGTTGCATTCTCTTTCATTGTTTCCCCGGTTTCCTCCACTACTTCCTTGGTTAGCATTAAGTCCTGCATTTACTTGAGTAACAATGTTTGGGATTGCTTGCATGAGTTGTTGTGCTACCATTTGAGCAACATCGGGTGTTTCGTTCTATGGGCGCCCGCGACTAGGCCTTCCTGCCATGGTTCTATGACACAGGAGAAGAAATACGTATAAATACATAAAATAATGTATAATATGTAGTTAACTACTATTTTGAAAACCGTAAGTGTTGTCAAATCATTGGTTTGCATTAATACTAGGCATATAGATTTTTGAAAGAAAAGAAAAGAAAAATCTCTTTTTATTCAACCATTTATCAAATAAAGTTTAGGGTTTGACCTCATAGTAAAAGTTTTCAAACATAAAATAAAATTCTTCATTACCATTTGAGATATTCTTAAAACCAAACCAATACATCAATCCCAAAATAAAGTTTTAAATGTTTCTCCCAAAAGACACCCAACATGGGTTTTCATTTCATAACAAAATAAAATAAAATATTGAAATCAGAACCAAAAGCCAATCGCTATCCCAACAAGAAGCATCAACACCACAATCAGGAACAGCCCACCAAACACATAATATGCTATCATCGCATGACCTGCCTTTCGTCTAGCAGCACTAGCAGTGTCCATCGAATGCTGATACAGGATTTCCATCCCTGTCATCACTTCGTCCAATACCTCCTGTTGCCCAGCTATTACAGCGAGGCTGTGGTGCAGACCTGTTGCCATCGAATACATCCTCCGGGACTCCTCCGGGGTCATACTTGGCTGCCTGACAGGTATCCCTATGACTCACTGTGGTGGCGGTGCTCTCGATCCTGCAACGCTGGGTCCTGCTCCACTAGGTCCTGCCGTGCCATGTCCTGCTGTGCTGGCGGGTATCCTTCCTGGAATGGGAACACTCTTCCTCGCCGTCCTCCGAATGCGAAGTCCATAAAGCGGTGGTTGTCGCAACACCGATGTAGGTGATGCCTCGCGTCGTTGACTCGGGGCGTTGTCATTGCTGATCTCCACCGAGTTCCCAGTATCTTCTGTATCCTCTGATGGGTCTTCTTCTACCGAGGCGAGGGGATTACGTCTAGGGATAACAGTGACGTAGCCGGATTCATCGGCTGAGGCGGTAGCGCAGGAAGATGACGATGTTGACATAGTGGACTGTGACATAGTTTCAATGAGATATGAAATAAATGACAATGCATGCCTATAATATGCAATGCTTACACACACCGAAATTAACCTTTTGAATTTTTGAAATAAAGTTTTCTCAAATATTTTTGTTGAGCATATTCCCATTATAATTACCTTAAGATTTGTATAAATCTTTCCTTAATTAAACATAGGTGATCAGGCTATGTTTAATCGAGGTCCAATAATACAACTCCCGACCTAATTATACTAGTAATATGTTTGTTGTAAAAAGAATTTCTTTGTAAGTTTTAGTTATAGGTTGTGTTTTCTTAAAGAAAAACCGATTTTCTCTATAACTTTAGCTCTGATACCACTTCTGTCACACCCCGCTAAAGCGGAAACGCAAGATATGACAGCTGTAACGGTTTCATTGCAAAAGATAAAGATACATCACCATAGCAGTATTTAAAAGTTTACAACCCATAGCTTCAAAAGAAACAAAATACAAGTTTTTCAAAATAACATTGTTCAAAATATAACTTCATAATAGCTTCAACACGATGCAGCATGCTCTATGATGATGAATCTTTACATCCACTTACTAATTATTTCCTGAAAAAGCATATAAAACGAGCGTCAACTATGAAAATAATTGGTGAGTTCACAAGTTTATAAAATCGAGCGTACAACAAGGCTTTTCGTAAATACAAGTACATTGCTTTAATGATAAACAAGTTGATTGCTATTAAGGAATACAAGTTTATTGCTATAACGAGAAACGAGTTTGTATGTGTATGAGCAAACAATGAGTCTCAACCAAACCTATGACTGAAGCCCTATCGAGATCTATGCTTATCGTTCCATAGATGAATATGGTATCATGCACTCCAGCGATTCGGGCGAGTGAGGAGTTCTCAATTCCTAATAGCGCTATCCATAATGACCATTGGCTCAAAGAGTTAATGGTTAGAGATAAGGGAAGGGCCTTAGTACGATAAGTTCTCATGTTCCGTGTTGCATAAACATACATAAAGATACATAGCAATACAGTAGCAATCAAGTTTGATAATAACAATTTAAATACATCATGCAAACAATAGTTTTTCTGGACATGCTTTTCCACCCCAAAACATAAAAACAGAAAATAGGGGAGGGCGTGAATACTCACGATGTTTCGTGTAGGCACAAGCGGTACTTCAGGATGCACCAACGTCTTACTACCGGGATCCTACGACATCAAACACACATACTAGTGAGTTTACATGTCGAAATCTAATTCTAATATAGTAAACTCTACATATAGGGAATTGCCAATTTATGTTTTAGTATTGGATTTTATATCAATTGGTTACACTTTTGCTGAAATATTGAAATTTTACAAGTCGTGCGATTAATTACAACTTTGGAAGGTTAATTTTCCAAATTTTAAGTCCCTATAACAACATAAATTCACGAAAAATAGCATTCAAGGGATTAAAATTCTCAAACTTTTTATTTAACTGTTATTACACAATACTAAGCTGGCAAAAATATAAAAATGGATTTCCAAGCTGTTTAATTATATTTTATGATTTATGGGCATTTATTCCAATAAAAATTGAAATAAATAGAAAACAGTTTCCAAACTTACCCAAACTTTTTATTTAATTGTTATTATACATAACTAGGCTGGGAAAAATATAAAGCATATTTTTCAGTGGGTATTTCTATTTTTCCTTGTTTTATTCCTTTAAATAGTCTTAAATTAAAGAAATAATATTAAACAGTTAGAATAAATCACCATAAATTTTTGTAACATCATTTACAGTATCAATAACCTGGGAAAAATATCAAAAGTTGTTTTCATAATGTATAAACTGGTTTTGGGTATTTATGTCTATTTAAGTGTATTTTAGTGCAATTAACTTTAGAAAATAAGAGAAAAATAGTTTACAGTAGAGAAAAATCCTCAAAATTGTTATGTGACCTCCCACTATATAATATGATATACTGGTAAATTTTCAAGAATTTTGGATAATTAGAACTATTTTTCCCATTTTTAGACCATTATAATTACCAAAAATAGGGAAAAATAGCTAGACATGATGAAAAATCTTGAACTTATTTTCTGGAGTCACCCATCACAGGTAATGTATGCGAAAACTGTTAGATATAATTTTCACATCCTCTAATGTGGTTTTGTAATTTATCATGCCCTAAACAAAATAAAATTAGAAATCATATGAAACAGTAACAAAAATTGCTGAAATCTGGTGAGGGGTCATTATTCCCCATAAGGATCATTCATGAATTTATTTAGGATTTATTGACCTTTGGAAGTAGTTTATATGATTTATATCCTTTGTTTTAGCAATAATTCTAATAAATCAAAGAAATAACAAAAGCTTTTGAAATTTTCCAGATTATCTTATGCATGCAAGGGCTTTCAAAAGTAAAAATGTTAAGAAGGTATTCAGAAGAGAAATGAGGGTAATGATTCCAATCAATTTAAGAAAAGTTGCATGCAATAATGCATGAAGTCTAAATGTGGCTGAAGTTCATGAATTTGTGTAGCCCATTCGGTGAGGTTTTAAGCCATGAAATGTCAACCATCATTCACTAGATATGTTAAGTTTCTAAGGTATTTTTCCTCAGATTTATGGTTGGGTTTAAGGCCATTGTTTAAGCAAGATAAAAATAGTGATCACAGACAAAGAGCTGTATGCACAACCTTTTTGTAAAATCTGCCAAAAATCGGATATTTAATATTTTACAGTGAGATCAGTTGGTTTTGAAAGTTAACTCGTGGAACTAACCAATACAAAAAGAATATAATGATTTGGTTAAGAAATGACTGAGTTATGGCCATTCAAAGTCGAACAAAGTAATCTGGCAGATTGCATGTTTGTTTGTCTGCATTATTAGGGTATTTCAACAAGAACATCATGCATGCCTTTGGTAAGATCCGATTTCTAACACATGCATGGAATGAATGAGCATCCAAGATGTACTAGAAATGGTTTAAATGCTTTTGGTCATGCATGAACATAAAAGAAATGGAGAAGAACATGAAATATTAGATTTTGATGTCACATGATCATATGTGCATCTTTTTCACTCCTTGCATGGGTTTGATCCCGGATTTTCACCATTTCAAACACATGCATTGTGTTATGGTGAGAATCTACAAACCACAAGGGAAGAATAAAGATTTCTAGCCATGGAAAGGCATAGAATCCGAAAAGTAGAGAAGACTAAGAAGAAAAAGAGGTTTAACCATGAAACTATGGAAGAAGATGTTGTTGTTTACCTTGGTTTTGACCTTGAGAGAAGTAAGAACACTTCAAGGGCTTCAAAATTTGGAAATTTTGCAGAGGATTGAGAGGATTTTCGTGAGTTTAGAGAGAGGGAAGAAGAGAGTGAAGTGAGAAGAGTGAAGAGAGAAGAGATGGAGTGTGGGTTTGAGTTTAATCATGAGTTTTGGGAAGAGAGTGCATGGGGAGAGGGGATGGCTGGCTCTTGCATGCATTTACGCCTCGTCTCTCCTAAATTTTTAAACTTTATAAAAATTCCCTCCTATATTTTATAAAAACCCAAATTTTATAAAAGTACTTATTAAGTAATTTTGGATTTATTTAAAATCTTGTTTTCAACAATTAAATTATGACTAATACTTGTAATTTATATTTCTATTTCATTGGTATAATCCATAATTTGATTAATAAAATTTGATATTAGGAAGTTTATAGCCAAATTTTATAAAGCTTTTAAGCTTTAAGATTTATAAATTTGGATTTTTGGCTCTTTAGGGTTTTTGGAATATTGTTTGATATTCAACAACATGTTGAAGTATAATTAGAATGTTTTAATTTATTTTTAGAGTTTTATACCCTATTTCAATTATTACAAAGCTTGAAGCTTTATTCTAATTATAGTATTGGCATTTCCTATTGTAGCTAAGGAACTTACTAGAATTGTAAGTATCAAGTATATTTGTCCTAAACCTTAGTTGGATCCTAGTTTATGCAAGATTTTTGACCTAATTTATACTACTAGGTCATGGCATGTTGTGCATGAATGGTTTTTATAAAGATGCATGAGTCCGAGAATGACCTGAATTGACAGTTGTCACGCACCGCCTATCAGATATGATTTATATAAAACCAATTTGTTGTCTTAATCATTCCAAGACCGAAAAACACAAGTATAATTATCATACTTAGTTTGATGATACCTAGATTTAATTGTAAGTAAAAGTAGCTGAAGATGTGTTTCCCCTGAAAATCCGATGCGACGATACTACTCTTCTATGATCACTTAGTATATACGAGTTGTATATAACAGAGATCGAACTGACAGTTGAATTGGTGAATTTTCCCTAAGCCCACAACCAAACAAGGAATAGGAAGTATGGTGGAAGTCACATATTCCACTATCTACGGGACTTCAATATCATGTTGTATATACTGACTAATCACATAGTTAATATGCATTGAAAGTGTTTAAGAAAAAGTATATTACTACGTAAATATATCGTTCTTTTCTCCTTGTGAGTTCATATAACCATACCTATATGACGAATATCCAAATACCACGTGAATCATACGTCAATATTGTTAATGAAGTTTGTCACCTGTAGACCTACCGCTCCAACTGTCCTAACAGTCGAGGTGCTTGATTGTCAGTCCCGGATAAACCTATAGACAAACTCACGTTCTCCCTCTAGTAGACTCTGCTTCATAAGGCTAGACTTTCCTTTGTACTTAGGTAAGTACACGAAGACGTGTCTCACAATTAGCTTCAATGAATTTACAAGTAATTATTCAAAAACCTTTTTATAAATAACAGTTAATTTTGTAAAAAGATTCTTTTGTTCCATAAACTATACTTATTATAGTTTATAAGTTTATTTCCACGCTTAAACCTGGACTTTGTAAAATAGTTCATATGATCCATAAACTATACATATTATAGTTTATAAGTTTATTTCCATGATTTAAAATTTTTCTCATTCAAGTGTGTATCAACAGTAAGGAAAGCATAATATGTAAATTAAATTTAACACAAAATTTCTAATGTTTTACTTGTATCCCCCCCCCCCTCCTAAAAACATTGAATAGTTTGGAAAAATATGGGGGGTATGAACTTACCTTGTGTGCATTTTTGACTAGATATCAAGATGTAAAAAGTGACCTTCGAGCTATAATACAAGAAAGTGATCGTATCCTATAAGTATTTTAAGATACGATTATGTGTGAATAAGATGTCTTAACAATACAAGTATTCTATAAAACTAAATATTTAAGGAATACTTACTTAAGTTGTATCTTGTTTCGAAGAAAAACATTCTACTGGAGCTTAATTTGCACTAAGATGAAGGAAAAGGGTTTGATTATTGAGAGAGATACTTGATGTAGTTTTCGTTTGCTGGAGAGGAAATGGAAAATGATCCTAATATTATATCTTAAGTAGGAAGAAACATATGAGGCGATTGCATTGGTAATAAAATCCGATCACATTGGACACCTAAATTGTAAATCAAGTGGCACCTTATCTACTTAAGGCATGGGAATTCGGCCACAATGAAAGGGATTTCGTTCTACTATGTCACACCCCGAAACTGAAGGAGGAAACGTCTCGGGGTGGAGGTGACTTCATGTGAATATCATAACCAATGTACATAGTAAGCGAAGTAAAACACAAAACATTACATTACATAGATTTCATTACATCACTTTGAAAAGTAAAGTAGTACAAGTTTCATAGATACATAGTTTAAACAAAAGAAAGACGTGACTTCCATTCGCTCCGTCTTCTGCAAAAGGACGTGGGGTACCTATCTAAGTAGAACCTGAAAATACAAGCATTTTAAAAATCAGCATAAAGCTGGTGAGTTCATAAGCGGTTTGTTTTTATGAAAATGTACAAGATTCATTTTGGTTTCTGAAAATGTTACGACCCAAGAAAATCCCATATTTTCTTAAAAGTAAAGTTTAGTCGTTCTGTTATGTTACACTATTCTGGTTACGAATTGTGATTACCCCAGGAAAATCCTATATTTTCCTAACGTGAAAGATGTGTACTGGAAATCTAATTAACCTTGTGAAGTGTGTGTTTGTTTATCAACCCAAAAATGTAATGTAAAAGATGTATACTGAAAACCTGTTTATCATAGTAAACTAATTCTTAAGTTTATTAATTTACTATATCCATTATTACTGAAAGTAAATCACTGTTTTCCAAATTGCGAGTTCTATAACCATACTAAAGACTAGATATGACTCGAGACGAGGCCAATATCTTCTATGAGTTTTGTCACCCTTGAACCTTTCGGTTCGGCTGTAGCTAGCAGCCAGGTGCGGGATAATCAGTCTCGTATAGATCTATACACTTAAGTCACTCTCCCTACCTAAGAGAATCTGGTTACAGAGGCGGTCCTCCACTCACGTATCTCTATGGAGTGTTCTCCGAGGACGTGTCTCCAATTTATAGGAATAACAAATCTACAAGTAATAATGCGGAAAGTCTTGTTTAAGTTCTATCTACAAAGATGATCCTCCACTCGCGTATCTTTGTGGAGTGTTACCGAGGACAAAACGACATACTAAGTTTCCTGTACAAAGTTCAAGGATTATTTTTTTTTAACTATTTATAATATGGAAACCATTTGTGAAAATATAAAGTATAACAATTTATAACATTTTTCACAAATACTATGATAATGAAATCTGCAAGTTCAAACGGTTATTTGATGTGAGTAACAGTGTTAAAAATATATGTAGTATGAAACACAAAACATATAAAATAAGTTTTGAGTACAAGCATTACTTGTACTTTGCTTGTATTCGCCTTCCCCCCCCCCCCCCCCCCCCCCTGAAAACAGTGAAAAACATTGAAAAGGGTAGGGGTATGAACTCACCGGACGAAAAATGTGTCGACTGGGATGCTAAATGTCGGATAAAGGCTTGAAAACGTGTGAGGTTCCTATGTAATGTTAAATGATACACAAATGTATCTAATTAGACTTCAAAACACTAATCAGATACGATTATACACTCCAAGATGCAAAAACACTTCAAATTAAGTGTTTGGAGTGACCCGGGTGACGTTTATAGACATGAATGACTTGGATATGGAGTTTACTCTTCAAGAGTAAACTCTAAGGGTTTTTCACGGCCCTAAACACCACATCCCCATGAGTTTGTGGCCGTAAACTCATGGTGGGGTGTTCTTATGTGCTAAATGGCCTTAAATCAAATGAGAGGTGTTGCTAGGTTTGCTTCTAGGGCATTATCAAGGAATTAATTGAACCATATGGACCAATTTATGAGTTTACGGTTGTAAATTCTCACCCAGATCATTCTTAAGTGTTTTGAAGGTCAATGATTAATCATAAGTGATTCTACTCAATTTTACAAGCCAAGGGGTGAGGTTAGGGCATCAAACAATCGATTTATAGGAGTTTACGGCCCAGGAACCCATTCTTGGGGGGTTTACGGCCGTGAACTCCTTATGGAGTTGTTTTCATCAAGTTTATGCTCCCTAACTTGTTTGTGGTTGCTTCTAGACTTTATTCCAGGGCTTATGAGGTGTGTAAGTTGCATTTTAACACCCAAAAAGGAGTTTACTACCCATGAAAGGGTGTTTACGGACCAAGCATGTTCTTGGGCAGTAAACTCATGTTTACTCCTCAAATGTTGAGTTTAAGGTGTCGTAAGTCCAATCCAATAAGTCCTTAAGCCATATCTAAGCTCCAATGGTGATTTGGAAGGGTTTTAAGGCTCAAAAACACCATTTATATGTGTTCACGGCCCAAGAATGTTCCAGGGCCGTAAACACATGTTTGAGGTCCTAAATTATGATTTGAACTCGAAATTGAAGGCTAAGGATGTTGTAGGAGAAGCTAGGATGGTTACCTTGGTGTTTTGAAGCTTGAATTGGATGATTTTTGGATCAAATTCTTGAGTTGAGGAGAGAGGTTAGAGAGAGAGTGAAAAGGCTCCAAATGAGTCTTAATTCACTTTAAAGATGGTTTGAATTTGATACACGGTGGAATTCTACCCGATACTGATGTTAACCGAGGATTTTGGTCGCACCCGATAAAGTTGACATTACCCGATATGGTCGAAACTAAAATTTTTCTAATCACTAGTTTGGGATGTTTTCACATGTTTTCAACATGTTTGGATACTTACAATGTCAAATAAAAGTCTTAACTTAATTGACATAATCCAAAAACGAAATCAGAATAATTCTATTAAGACGAGTTTTACGGTCGGAATGGGTTGCGGCGATGGAACAACTTCGGGTTGTCACATTATCCCCCTGTTAGAGGGAATTTCGTCCTGAAATTCAAAGATTAAGATACAAGTTATGGAAAAGGATGTGGATGTGTCTTCTGTATCGGGTGTTCGTCCTCCTAAGTGAATTCAGGCTCTCGCTTGGAATTCCAGCGAACCTTCACTAACGGGACATGGCTTTGTTTCGTACGTTTGATCTCTCGATCTATGGTCTCAATTTGTTCAAGAGGGATTACTAGGGTTTCATCGGACAGGCACTTTTAACGATTCAGGATGTGGAAGGCAGGATGGATGTTTCTAAGTTTTGAAGGTACTTAGAGTTTGAAGGCTACGGGGTTGATCCTAACGAGGATCTCAAAGGGTCTAATGTACTACGAGTTAAGCTTTCCGTGCTTTCCATAGTGTACCATGTCTTTCCAGGGGGAGACCATTAACAGTACACGATCTCCAACCTGGAATTCCAGAGGTTTCCATTGTACATTGGCGTAATTCTTCTATCGATCTTGTGAAGTTTTCAATTGTTCTCGGGTCTGGATGATCTTCTCGACAGTTCTGCAGATGATTTCAGAACCAGTGTGAGTACTACCGGGGAATCGACTCTTGGCTAGCTGCATGTCTCCTACCTTGACCTAACACAAGGGAATCTTCAGTTTTGACTGTAGAGGGTTCCAAATGGTGTAGTCTGGATACTGGTGGGATAACTGTTATTATACGAGGGCTTGATCAAAGGTAAAGGGGTATCCCAAATTGCTCAGTAATTTATGATACATGCCCCCAGCATGTATTCCATGACCTGAATAGCTCTCTCACTCTGTCCAATCATCTACAGATGATAGGTTGTACTCATGACTAGCTTGGTTTCGGGAGTTTTTTTTTTTTTTTTTTTTTTTTTTTGAAGGAATCTGCCTAAATCTTTAGGTAAATCTGCTATCTCAATCAAGGTAAGGGACGCAGGTATACTATGCAGTCGGACTACTCCTTGGATGTGGGTTCGCGTGAGTCTTTCCATCTTGAATGATTCTCTGATCGGAAGGAAGTGAGAGGATTTTATCGAGGGATCGACCATTTCCAAATGGTATGGTACTCACTCGGGAAAACTAGGTAACTTGATGGTGAAATCCATGTTGGTTATTTACCATTCCCATTCGGGTATCTAGGCTGTTGGAACAGTCCCGAGGGTTTCTGACTAGGCTTCTCAGGTCTGAGTGAGTAAACGGGTCTAGATGGTCATTGCCAATGTCTTAGTCTTGCTATCTACGCTTTCCTTTTGGCTAAGGGCGCCTCATGTTCATGTCTTTCTGATCGAAGTTATGCTGTAGTCTCTTATGGTCAGTGAAATTCGCGTACTTGGTTCCATTAAGATCATGTCTCTCAATCTTCAGTGCAGAGACTGTTGCTCCAAATTCCAAGTTGTGAGTTGTGTAGTTAACTTCGTGTGCCTCTTGTTTGTCTCAAAGCGTGAACGGCAACTTTTCCTTCTTGCCTAAGCACATGATCTATACTCTGATTGGACGTACTGCAAAGGACAATGAAGTCCTTTGTTTCTTCTGGCAGGGACATGTTAGGTGTGATACGTAATTCTTACTTCAATACTTGGAATGATATATCTCACTTTTTACTCCAACATAAAGGGTACACCTTTCTGTGTCGGAGTGGTTAGGGGTTCGATGATTTTGGAGGAACCTAAGGTCTATCTTCGAGGAGTAGCTAGCTCCTGAAATTTATCGAAGAAGTCATCTACTCGAGAAAGAGGATATCAGTTTTGATGGTCAACTCATTAAGCTGACTGGATAACTCCTGCATTTCTGCTGGAGCAAAAATGGTACGGAGATTTGGCTGCAAAGGTAGTTCCAGGGATTAAGTCGATACGAGACTCGATTTGACGTTCGGAAGGAATTCTCGAGACCTCTTCGGGAAGATATCAGGAAGATTACAGTTTTCGGGGACGCTCTAGAGGTCTTTAACTTTTTTTTTTCTCGCTGATTGTATGGACTAGGAATACCTAACACTCCTTTTTGCAGAAGTTTTCGAGCTTTGATACAGGAAATGATGCGAAGATTTGGGCTAATCTTGACACCATATATCATGACGGTTCGGTCAGGGGGGAGATTAAGACGAATAGCTTTTTCATAACAAAGCGTATCAGTATGATCAGGACTCAACTGATACATGCCAAAGATAACATCGAAGCTCTTTATTGAAACTGACATCAGGTCAATGAGGAAAGAATGATTACTCGAGGTAAGGATACAGTTTAGAGATAAGTCGTTAGTGCACTCATTCTCACTGGTAACCATATTGACGGTAAATGTTTCGGTTATTAGACGAGGACTACGTTTACAAAGACATTTGAATGAATGACTAATAAAACTTTCTTGACACTAGATTCGAAAAGGATGTGAGCATAAGAATTGTCGAGAAGAAATATACCTGCGGTGATGGTGGGATCAGTGGTTGCCTCCTCTTGCTTTATTGCTAAAACCATCTCGGCATTGTTGACGTTGTTGGTGGTTGTTGCTTTTGGGCAGTTTCGTTTGAAATGCCCGATCTGTCCACAACCATAGCAGGCCTCTCCAGTACTCGATCTGGAAGCTTGATTGATTGGATGAACTGGTGTTCAGCAGGTTCGAGCGGAGTGGCCCTTTTTGCCACATCATTTGCAGAACAACTCACGACATGGGCCAGGGATACGATGGTGATAACTGCACCTGTTGCACCAAGGGTGATTGCCAGCATACCCAGTGATAGGTGCTTGAGCTATAGGCGCAACAACTGGAGTAGTGGTAGCTTGAACTATAGACACAGCAACAGGAGTAGCGACAGCTTGAACCGCCACAGTTTCACGCCTCTTGGAGGGTCCTTGGTGTGACAACCCGAAGTTCATTCCATTATTTGAAACCCGTTTTCGATAACAAAGCCATTAAAGTTCCAAAATTTGCCGTTAACTTTGTTTTAATTAAATTATTGCGACTTCCATTAATGTTTTAATAATTTTAGAATACATTTTTAAGACATTAAAATATTTTCTATTTCATTTAGAAAATACTTAGTTTTATTTAAGTTGTAGTTACGACAACTTTATCGGGTGCGACCAAAAGCACCGTCTAACGGCAGTGTCGGGTAGAATTCCACTGTGTCCCCAACTTTAAGCATATATAAAGTTGAGAGAGCCTCATTTGAAGCTTTTTCCACTCTCTCTCTACTTTCTCTCTCTACTCTCTCTCTAGAATCCGATTTTGAGCCAAAAACACCCAAATCAAGCTTCAAAACATCAAGGTAACTTCCCTAACTCATGATTTAGCATCTTAGACCTTCAAATTCGGAGTTTTTATGAGGAATAATACCATAAACAAGTGTTTACGGTCTAGGCACCTCCTTAGGCCGTGAACACCTCATATGAGGGTTTTGAAGCCTCAACACCCCTCCAAGACACTTCTAGGGCTTAGATTCAACTTAGAAACTTGCATGCATGGACTAAAGACCCCAAAATCATGACATATGATGTATGGACATGAGTTTACGGCCCAAGCATGTTCTTGGACCGTAAACCCTCATGCATGGACCATAAACTCATGTTAATGAGTCAAAATGCCCTTAAACACCTTCAAAATGCTTCCATGGGAGTGTAGAACCTCATAAACCTTCATGTGATGCACCAAAACATCCTCAAATGCATCAAACTTGAGTTTACGACACAAGAACATTCTTGGACCATAAACCCACCTCCTTAGACCGTAAACACCCAACAAAGGGTGTTAAGGTGCCTTTAATCCCTTGAAAAGCTTAGTTTTGGACCTAGAATCACATGTGATTGAATTACAACCATCAAAGCCCTTAATTCATGGACAAACATGAGTTTATGGTTGTAAACTCATGAGTTTAAGGTAGTAAACTCCCCAAGAACATCTCCTTAGACCTTAAACTCATTTCCAAGACCATTTCAAGTCCCGATCACTTCCTAAGCCATAAATTCGACCCTAGAACATTCCTGTGTGCATTGTAAGACTTTTTGGCATCCAAAAACACACAAACCATGAGTTTACGGCCATAAACTCATGGGGAACGAGTCATTAGAACTTTAAACCCTCTTATGAGTTTACTCTTGAGGAGTAAACTCCATATTTGAGCCTTATACGTCCCTAGATGTCACCCGGGTCACTCCAAACACTTGATTTGAAGTGTTTTCGCGTCTTTGATTGTATGATCATATCTAATTAGTGATTTAAAGTCTAATTAGATACATTTTCATATCATTTCATATTACATAGGAACATCACGCGTTATCAAGCCCCGAACCGATACTTAGCATCCAATCTGACACGCTTCTCGACCGGTGAGTTCATACCCCTACCCTTTTTCAATGGTTTTTAAATGTTTTCAGGGGGGAATACAAGCAAAAGTACAAGGATATCTTGTACTTAAATTCATTACTTCATTTTAAATGGTTTCATAATTCGCATGCTTTTAAGAATTGAAAACCCACTAACAAACTGTTTTAACTTGCAGAGTTGTTTATTCAAACGATTTCAATTCTTATTATTAAATACTGTAATGTTTCACAATTGATTTTTCACACTTATATTGATAGAAAACATAACACATATGTAATGTCTTTAATAAAACACCCAAGGCTCGAGTGTAAAGGACAAACACCATTAGAAAACATAACGCATATGTAAAGTCTGTAATAAAATACCCTAGGCACGAGTATAAAAGACAGACACCATTAGAAAACATAAATCAATCGTAATGTCCTTAATAACACACCTAGGCTCGAGTGTAGAGGAAAAACACCTTTAGAATACATAAAACATTGTAATTTCCTTAATAAAACACCTAGGATCGAGTGTAAAGGACAAGATCCATTAGAACTTAGATAGTCATAGATACTACTTCCCTAGGCACGAGAAGTAAAGGGAAATCTTAAAGATTGGAGACACGTCCTCTGTAACACTTCCTTGGCTCGAGAGAGCGGAGGACTACCCCTGTAACCAGAATTCCGAACGTAGGAGAGCGTGGCTTGAGTGTATAGATCTATACGGGACTGACAATCCCGCACCTGGCTGCTAGCTAGAGCCGAACCGAAAGGTTCAAGGGTGACGAAAGTCATAAAAAGGATATTCGCCCTGGCCCGAGTCATATCTAGTCTAAAGTATGGTTAAGGACTCGCAATCAGGATTATTAAGGCTTTACACTTATTTATTAGTTTTATGTACGTAATAAAACTAATGCACATTTGAACATAATCGGAATCGGTAACAGTTCACACACACACACATTCAGGAAAAACATGGGGTTTTCCAGGGGATAACATTGATCATAATCGGAATCGGTAACAGTTCACACACACATACATTCAGGAAAACATGGGGTTTTCCTGGGGATAACATTAAACATATCCACGTTTTATAGAATACATCTTTTACATTGATAACCAACATTTAGGAAAGTATGGGACTTTCCTGGGGAACGTTTACATAACTAGAAAAGTGTAATAAACTGGATAACTTTACATCTTTCACAATCGGTAACACATAATCAGGAAAGTAAGGCATTTTCTGGGAATACATTGGTACATAACCAGAACAATATATCAAACCAAATAACCTAATAGTACATTTTTGCAAGAGTAAACATGTTTTCAGAGTACAACTTTACTTTACATTTTGAGAAACAATTACCAATCTTTTTAAGAAAATATGGGATTTTCTTGGTTAACCACTTTTTCAGGAAACCAAAGGAACTCGTTCTTTTCATAAAACAAAACGCTTATGAACTCACCAGCTTTATGCTGATTTTCAAACCGCTTGTATTCTCAGGTCCGCATTAGACAGGTACCCAACGATCCCTTTTGGCGAAGACGGAGTGCGTAGAAGACTCGTCTCATTTTGTTCATATATACTATGTATCACACTTGTACAATTTACTTTTGAAACAAATGTAAACTTTTATATATGTAATGTAATGGTTGTTTACTTTGCTTACTATGTGCATTGGTTTGATACTCAACGTGGAGTCCACCCCGGAAATGTTTCCGCCTTCGGTTTTTGGGGTGTGACAGATTGGTATTAGCGCCCTTGTTTATACCAAACCTTACATGGTATAAAACTATAAACACTAAGGGGCCTAAGTGCTCTGAACTAAAAGTATCCTTCAACGTATAAGTATTTTCAAAAGTATACAAGTATACCTAACCGTCGAGATCCGAAACTACACATAGAACAAAACATAAGTAAATGGGTGTTGTATGCTGCAGTTAAACCTGGGCAGTTATGTAGTCGTGTCTAGGATCAATATAGCCTGGCCAACTATATTCATTCGAGACACGACCAACATGTGCTTGGGAGTGACTGTGGTGTGCGGCATGCCTAAAACTTACCCAGATGCCACAAACACCGAGCCAATGTCGTAAGAAAACCATGAAATACTATAGGAGTATTTCTCGAGCCAATCCTTGTTAGAAATCCTCAATCGAGCGTTGTTTCCCTGATCATTTCTTTAACGATAAATCTTATGTTTTGCTAACTCCTTCCTGTTTTATCACTTATACGGAATATATAACTGTCATATCTCTTGATTCAATTCGGAGGACTTATCATCCTCTCTTTCTTGATCTTATTAGATCAAGATGCCTCCAAGAAAGAAACCCAACACAAAGAACAACAACAATCCTCCTCCGCCAGCACCTCCTCCTCAATTTGATCTTGCATCGCTTCAGGCAGTTCTTACTACCGCAATGGTAGCCGCCATGTCACAAAGTAACCCCAAAAGTTCAGGAGGTGGTCCCCAACCCCAGAACCTAGAATATAGTCAGGGACACCAAATAGGGGGTTCCTATAAAGACTTCATGAATGAAAAACCCACGTCCTTTGATGGCACTCGAGGTGTCATTTCCCTCACCTGATGGTTCGAGAAAACCGAATCAATCATTGAAATTAGTGCCTACTCAGAATCTGATAAGGTGAAGTTCGTCGCCTGCACCTTTATCGACAAAGCACTGACTTGGTGGAACAGCCGAGTCAAATCCCTAACTTTACCTATAGCTAATGCCATGGGTTGGGAGGCCATGAAGGAACTTCTGCTGGCTGAGTACTGCCCTCGGGGCGAAATGCAGAAGTTAGAACACGAACTCTGGAACTTGAAGATGAAGGGTTCTGATATTGTCGCTTACACTTCCAGGTTTGATGACCTGGCGCTACTCTGTCCGGGAATGGTTACCCTGGAGAGTAAGAAGATACAAAGATTCATCTGGGGGCTGACCCAGCCAACAAAAGGGAATGTCATAGCTGCGAGGCCAGACACATACGACATTGCTAAATGTTTAGCACGAATCCTAATAGATCATAGTGATGACTTTGAAGAAGCATCTACCACTCCTGAACCAACAGAGAGGAGTGGCGAGAAAAGAAAATTTGGGAAGAAGAAGGAAAGTCAGATATCGCAAGAGTCTTCGAAGAGGCAACAAACTGTGGCAGTTTACGCTGCTACTACCCCTGCAACTATCTCTGTTGCTGGAGCCTCAGCTCGAAAACCTGCCAGTAGGTATGCTGGAACCCTTCCTAGTTGTGACAAGTGCAACTATCATCACCTTCCTTCCGGTCCATGTATAGAGGTATTTTGCAACAGTTGTGGTATAAAGGGTCACATGGCGAAAAACTGTAAGACACCAACGCAATCAACCAGTCAAGCTTCCAGAGCGGGCATTGGTCGGGCCTGCTATGGTTGTGGAGAAGTTAGACATTACAAGCGAAACTGCCCTAAGGCAGTAACATCTGGCAACACCGAAAGAGTTCTAGCGATAGGACAAGAGGAGGCGGCCACCGATCCCACCGTTGCCACAGGTATATTTCCCTCGATAAATATTATGCCTGTGATTCTTTTCGATTCTAATGCTGAAAGAAATTGTTAACCTTCCATTCAAACATCTTTCTAAACCTTATCCTTCATTAGTAATCGAAAACATGTACCGTCGAGATGGTCATCAAGTGAGAAGGAGGACGCTAACTCCATATCCATAGATCGTATCCTCAATTTGGATGATTATTCCTTTCCATTCGATCTAATGTAAACTTTTCATGAAATGCTTTGATGCCATCTTTGGCATGAATTGACTGAGCCTCATTCATGCTATTATCCTTGACTTCGAAAGTGTCGTCTATCCGAATCTTTCCCCCGACCCGACTTTCGTGATCATCGGCATCAAACCTTCGCATCTTCGTGCATCAAAGCTTAGAAAGTTTCCCATGCATTCCTCGTCCGTATGATATTTGGGAAACAAGAAGTCCGCAACTCTTTCCCCGATGCCTTTCCCGAAAATTCTCGATAATTCCTTCCAAACGCGTAGTCAAGTCTCACATCGACCTAATCCCTGCAATTACCTCATAACCAAAACCTTAGTAAGGACGATGTCTCCAAGACAGCAACCAGGACTTGATACGATCACTACGAGATAGTAGTGGTGCCCTTCGGTCAAACCACTTTCCGGTAATGTAGATAAGCAAAGCAGTCATACCGGTGAACCTTTCCAACAACTAAGGCGATAGGGAATTAGTCGGCACCCGGAAAATACCCACAGAAACCTATCGATTCTTGGGTCCCATCGATTATTATCGCAGACCTACCCAGAAATTTCTTCTAGAACCATCAGACCCTTAGCTACTCGGCTCCATGAAGATGTGCTTTCCTGTTGGAGCGTGTGTCCTATTGAAGGCTTTATCCCAGAGAAAGCATGATATGCTTTGAGGAATGAGAACCTCTTCCCTTGTGATACATTAGACCCTTTGCGATCCTTGTAGGATCGATTCTGTAACCTTCAAACATCGGCTACCCTCAGAACTGAGTAACATTCCTCTGGTACTTCACGTCTTGGTCTTTAAGAAGTATCTACCCAACGAAACTAAGACGCGTCCCGATAGTGAGGGTTCGCTGGAAAGTGAAGCGGAGACCCGATATCACTTGGGAGCGTGAGAACCCGGAGCAGCTGATCCATCCGCATCTCTTTTCATTTCATGATTTGTATCTTAATTCTCAATTCCGAGATGAAATTCCCGCTAACGGGGGGGGGGGGGGATAATGTGACAACCCGAAGTTCGTTCCATTATTTGAAACCCGTTTTCGTTAACAAAGTCGTTAAAGTTCCAAAATTTGCCGTTAACTTCTATTAATGTTTTAATAATGCTAGAATACATTTTTAAGACATTAAAATATTTTCTATTTCATTAAGAAAATACTTAGTTTTATTTAAGTCGTAATTACAACAACTTTATCGGGTGCAACCAAAAGCACCGTCTAACGGCAGTATCGGGTAGAATTTCACTGTGTCCCCAACTTTCAGCATATATAAAGTTGATAGATCCTCATTTGAAGCTTTTTCCACTCTCTCTCTACTTTCTCTCTCTACTCTCTCTCTAGAATCCGATTTTGAGCCAAAAACACCCAAATCAAGCTTTAAAACATCAAGGTAACCTCCCTAACTCATGATTTAGCATCTTAGACCTTCAAATTTGGAATTTTATGAGGAATGATACCATAAACAAGTTTTTATGGTCTAGGAACCTCCTTAGGCCGTGAACACCTCATATTAGGGTTTTGAAGCCTCAAAACCCCTCCAAGACACTTCTAGGGCTTAGATTCGACTTAGAAACTTGCATGCATGGACTAAGGACCCCAAAATCATGACATATGATGTATGGACATGAGTTTACGGCCCAAGAATATTCTTGGACCGTAAACCCTCATTCATGGACCATAAACTCATGTTAATGAGTCAAAATGCCCTTAAACACCTTCAAAATGCTTCCATGGGAGTGTAGAACCTCACAAACCTGCATGTGATGCACCAAAACATCCTCAAATGCATCAAATTTGAGTTTACGGCCCAAGAACATTCTTGGACCATAAACCCACCTCCTTAGACTGTAAACACCCAACAAAGGGTGTTGAGGTGCCTTTAATCCCTTGAAAAGCTTAGTTTTGGACCTAGAATCACATGTGATGGAATTACAACCATCAAAGCCCTTAATTCATGGACAAACATGAGTTTACGGTTGTAAACTCATGATTTTAAGGTAGTAAACTCCCCAAAAACATCTCCTTAGACCTTAAACTCATTTCCAGGACCATTTTAAGTCCCGATCACTTCCTAAGCCATGAAATCGACCCTAGAACCTTCCTGTGTGCATTGTAAGACTTTTTGGCATCCAAGAACACACCAACCACGAGTTTACAGACATAAACTCATGGGGAATGAGTCATTAGAACCGTAAACCCTCTTATGAGTTTACTCTTTAGGAGTATACTCCATATCCGAGCCTTATACGTCCCTAGATGTCACCCGGGTCACTCCAAACACTTGATTTGAAGTGTTTTCGCATCTTGGAGTGTATAATCATATTTAATTAGTGACTTAAAGTCTAATTAGATACATTTGCATATAATTTCATATTACATAGGAACCTCACGCGTTATCAAGCCCCGAACCGATACTTAGCATCCAATCCGACACGCTTCTCGACCGGTGAGTTCATACCCCTATCCGTTTTCAGTGGTTTTTAAATGTTTTCAGGGGGGGGGGGGGAGAATACAAGCAAAAGTACAAGGATATCTTGTACTTAAATTCATTACTTCATTTTAAATGGTTTCATAATTCGCATGCTTTTAAGAATTGAAAACCCACTAACAAACTGTTTTAACTTGCAGAGTTGTTTGTTCAAACGATTTCAATTCTTATTGTTAAATACTGTAATGTTTCACAATTGATTTTTCAGACTTATATTGATAGAAAACATAACACATATGTAATGTCTTTAATAAAACACCCTAGGCTCGAGTGTAAAGGAAAAACACCATTAGAAAACATAACGCATATGTAAAGTCTGTAATAAAATACCCTAGGCACGAGTATAAAAGACAAACACCATTAGAAAACATAAATCAATCGTAATGTCCTTAATAACACACCTAGGCTCGAGTGTAAAGGACAGACACCTTTAGAATACATAAAACATTGTAATGTCCTTAATAAAACACCTAGGCTCGAGTGTGAAGGACATGATCCACTAGAACTTAGATAGTCATAGATACTACTTCCCTAGGCACGGGAAGTAAAGGGAAATCTAAAAGATTGGAGACACGTCCTCTGTAACACTTCCTTGGTTCGAGAGAGCGGAGGACTACCCCTGTAACCAGAATCTCCGAACGTAGGAGATCGTGGCTTGAGTGTATAGATCTGTACGGGACTGACAATCCCGCACGTGGCTGCTAGCTACAGCCGAACCGAAAGGTTCAAGGGTGACGAAAGTCATAAAAAGGATATTGGCCCTGGCCCGAGTCATATCTAGTCTGAAGTATGGTTAAGGACTCGCAATCAAGATTATTAAGGCTTTACACTTATTTATTAGTTTTATGTACGTAATAAAACTAATGCACATTTGAACATAATCGGAATCGGTAACAGTTCACACACACACACATTCAAGAAAAACATGGGATTTTCCTGGGGATAACATTGATCATAATCGGAATCGGTAACATTTCACACACACACACATTCAGGAAAACATGGGGTTTTCCTAGGGATAACATTAAACATAACCACGTTTTACATAATACATCTTTCACATTGATAACCAACATTTAGGAAAGTATGGGACTTTCCTGGGGAATGTTTACATAACTAGAAAAGTGTAATAAACTGGATAACTTAACATCTTTCACAATCGGTAACACATAATCAGGAAAGTTGGGGACTTTTCTGGGAATACATTGGTACAAAACCAGAACAATATATCGAACCAGATAACCTAACAGTACATTTTTCCAAGAGTAAACGTGTTTTCAGTGTACAACTTTACTTTACATGTTGAGAAACAATAACCAATATTTTGAAGAAAATATGGGATTTGCTTGGTGAACCACTTTTTCAGGAAACCAAAGGAACACGTCCTTTTCAAAAACTAAAACGCTTATGAGCTCACCAGCTTTATGCTGATTTTCAAACTGCTTGTATTCTCAGGTCCGCATTAGACAGGTACCCGACGATCCCTTTTGGTGAAGACGGAGTGCGTAGATGACTCGTCTCATTTTGTTCATATATACTATGTATCACACTTGTACAATTTACTTTTGAAACAAATGTAAACTTTTATATATGTAATGTAATGGTCGTTTACTTTGCTTACTATGTGCATTGGTTTGATTCTCAACGTGGAGTCCACCCCGGAAATGTTTCCGCCTTCGGTTTTCGGGGTGTAACACTTGGGAACTCTGACCCTTTTGCTTTTTCCAGAAAACTTTCTTACTCTTATTACGCTTGTTCTGATGCTCCTGAACATTTTCATGGTTTTGGGGGTTGGTGTTACTTCTTGGTATACCGAACCTGTCAGGGTACAAATATACCAATGCGGCGGAAATAGCCAACTGAATCATCATTGGATCGAATCGAGAAAGAGGTGGCAACGGAGGGCTATTGTTACTTGACCTGGGTCCTTTCTTTGAAGACATTTTGATCTAAAATGATTAGGAAAAAGAGGATGGTAAGTCCTCTGTATTAAATCAAGAGATATGAAACAAAGGATATCTCTTTAAGACAGACATATAATTCTATTTAGCGATAAAGCAGGAATGAATTATCAAGGCACATAAACTATCGCTAAAGGAATGATCGAGGGGAAACGCTTGAATAAGAATTTTCAACAACAAAGTTGGATCATGAAATACTCCCATAGTATTTCATGATTCGTTGCGATGACTGCTCGTTGTTTGGGGTATTTGGGTAAGTTTTAGGCTTGCCGAACACCACAGCCACTCCCAGGCACATATTGGCGGTGTCACGAATGAATATAGTTGATCAGGCTATATTGACCCTAGACACGACTACATAACTGCCCAGGTTTAAACGCAGCATACAACACCCATTTACTTATGTTTTGTTCTACTTGTAGTTACGGATCTCGGCGGTTAGGTATACTTGTATGTATTTGAAAATACTTATATTTTGAAGTATACTTGTAGTTCAGAGCACTTAGGCCGCTTAATGTTTATAGTCTTATACCATGTAAGGTTTGGTATACTCTGTTCACTATAAACAAGGGCTCTGATACCAATCTATCACACCCCGAAACCGAAGGCAGAAACGTCTTGCGGCGGAGGTGACTTCATGTGAATATCATAACCAATGTACATAGTAAGTGAAGTGAAACACAAAACATTACATTACATAGATTTCATTACATCAGTTTTAAAAGTAAAGTAGTACAAGTTTCATAGATACATTGTTTAAACAAAAGAAAGACATGACTTCCATTCGCTCCGTCTTCTGCAAAAGGACACAAGGTAAGTGTCTAAGTAGAACCTGAGAATACAAGCATTTTAAAAATTAGCATAAAGCTGATGAGTTCATAAGCAGTTTGTTAATATGAAAATTTACAAGATTCCTTTTGGTTTTTGAAAATGTTACGACCCAAGAAAATCCCATATTTTCTTAAAAGTAAAGTTTAGTTGTTCTGCTATGTTACACTGTTCTCGTTATGAATTGTGATTACCCCAGGAAAATCCTATATTTTCCTAATGTGAAAGATGTGTACTGAAAACCTGATTAACCTTGTGAAGTGTGTGTTTGTTTACCAACCCAAAAATGTAATGTAAAAGATGTATACTGAAAACCTGGTTATCATAGTAAACTAATTCTTATGTTTATTAATTTACTATATCCATTATTACTCAAAAGTAAATCTCTGTTTTGCAAATTGCGAGTTCTATAAGCATACTAAAGACTAGATATGAGTCGAGACGAGGCCAATATCTTCTATGACTTTTGTCACGCTTGAACCTTCGGTTCGACTGTAGCTAGCAGCCAGGTGCGGGATAGTCAGTCCCGTATAGATCTATACACTCAAGTCACACTCCCTACCTAAGAGATTCTGGTTATAGAGGCAGTCCTCCACTGGCGTATCTCTAAGGAGTGTTCTCCGAGGACATGTCTCCAGTTTATAGGAATAACAAATCTACAAGTAATAATGCGGAAAGTCCTGTTTAATTTCTACCTACAAAGATGATCCTCCACTTGCGTATCTCTGTGGAGTGTTACCGAGGACAAAACTAAATACTAAGTTTCTTGTTCAAAGTTCAAGGATTATGTTTTTAACTATTTATAATATGGAAACCATTTGTGAAAATATAAAGTATAACAATTTATAACATTTTTCACAAATACTATGATAATGAAATCTGCAAGTTCAAAAGGTTATCTGATATGATTAGCATTGTTAAAAACATATGTAGTATGAAACACAACACATATATAATAAGTATTGAGTACAAGTATTACTTGTACTTTGCTTGTATTCCCCCCCCCCCCCTGAAAACAGTGAAAAACATTGAAAAAGGGTAGGGGTATGAACTCACCGGACGAGAAATGTGTTGACTGGGATGCTAAACATCGGATCAAAGCTTGAAAACGTGCGAGGTTCCTATGTAATGTTAAATGATACACAAATGTATCTAATTAGACATTAAAACACTAATCAGATACGATTATACACTCCAAGATGCGAAAACACTTCAAATTAAGTGTTTGGAGTGACCCGGTGACGTTTATGGACATGAATGACTTGGATATGGAGTTTACTCTTCAAGAGTAAACTCTAAGGAGTGTTCATGGCCCTAAACACCACATCCCCATGAGTTTACGGCCGTAAACTCTTGGTGGGGTGTTCTTATGTGCTAAATGGCCTTAAATCAAATGAGGGGTGTTGCTAGGTTTGGTTCAAGGGCATTATCAAGGAATTAATTTAATCATATGGACCAATTTATGAGTTTATGGTAGTAAACTAAATTTTTACAGCCGTAAACTCTCAACCATATCATTCTTAAGTGTTTTGAAGGTCAATGATTAATCATAAGTGATTCTACTCATTTTTACAAGCCAAGGGGTGAGTTTAGGGCATAAAAAAACCCATTTATAGGAGTTTATGGCCCAGGAACCCATTCTTGGGGGGTTTACGGCCATGAAATCCTTATGGAGTTGTTTTCATCAAGTTTATGGTCCCTAACTTGTTTGTGGTTTCTTTTAGACTTTATACCAGGGCTTATGAGGTGTGTAAGTTGCATTTTAACACCCAAAAAGGAGTTTACTACCCGTGAAAGGGTGTTTATGGCCCAAGCATGTTCTTGGGTAGTAAACTCATGTTTACTCCTCAAATATTAAGTTTAAGGTGTCCTAAGTCCAATCCAATAAGTCCTTAAGCCATATCTAAGCTCCAATGGTGATTTGGAAGGGTTTTGAGCCTCAAAAACACCATTTATATGTGTTCACAGCCCAAGAGTGTTCCAGGGCCGTAAACACATGTTTGAGGTCCTAAATCATGATTTGAACTCGAAACTGAAGGCTAAGGATGTTGTACAACAAGCTAGGATGGTTAACTTTGTGTTTTGAAGCTTGAATTAGATGATTTTTGGATCAAATTCTTGAGTTGAGGAGAGAGGTTAGAGAGAGAGTGAAAAGGCTCCAAATAAGTCTTAATTCACTTTAAATATGGTTTGAATTTGATACAAGGTGGAATTCTACCCGATATTGATGTTAACCGAGGCTTTTGGTCGCACCCGGTTAAGTTGACATCACCCGATATGGTCGATACTAAAATTGTTCTAATCACTTGTTTGGGATGTTTTCACATATTTTCATCATGTTTGAATACTTACAAGGTCAAATAGAAGTCTTAACTTAATTGAACTAATCCAAAAACAAAATCGGAATAATTCGATTAAGACGAGTTTTACGGTCGGAATGGGTTACAGCGATGGAACTGTTGGATTAATGTCTAAGTCCATAACTATAATTAGTAAAACTTGACCGGACCCGGCATGGTCCGTTTGGGTTGCATGGCATCATGCATTTGGATAGACTATAACGAGAGAAATAACACTTAAGGATTATTTAATATATTATAAGTACTAATATATTAATAGGATTATTTAATTAGTATTGATCAAGAATTAATTAAGTGATCAAAAGAAGACTACTTAAATATATGGGTTGATTGTGTAAATCATCCATACTTGTATAGTGGGCTAATGCTCCATGGATTATCAAGTTAGGCTAAAACCCATAGGATGCTCCATGGATGGTCGATGGTGTATTTGAACCCATGGATCCAAGGAAATGGAAAGCCATGACAATTAAGGGTTCACCCTAATTGTAACACTATATAAAGATCATATTCTTGGGGAAATCGACACTATGGGTGAGTGATAGGGCTAGTCGATTTTCATGAAGTGTGGTGTTTCTCTCTAAGTTATTCCAAGTGTATTTGGTGTTGTGTGAACCATTTGAGGTGTCACAGTTGAGGCACTAGGCACTCAAGCTTCATGAAGACATTCTACATCAAAGAGGTATGTATTATATCTTGTTATATTCATTGTTTTGTATGCTACATTAGGATAATACATTGGATGTTCATATTTGCATGTATAAAAGATAAAACACAGATCCAAGTTATTTAGGGTTGCATGTACACTTAGGAGTGTTAGAATGCTCAAAACCCAATAGTGGTATCAGAGCCTAGGCTTGTTTTCTTGTTATACTTGCAAAACTGCTTAAAAATCGAAGTTGTTTCTATCTGATCATCAGACTCGGCGAGTCCATCTGGAGACTCGGCGAGTCCGTGCCTAAAAGGTGATCAAATCGATCCAACTTGCCGAGTTGGTTCATGCACTCGATGAGTTGGATCCCCAAACAGCATAAATTCGACTTTTTTTGGCTGGAATTGGACTAGGAACATTACCCTAAGATGTTTTTCGACTTATAAACTTGATTTTGATGTGGTACTGTTCATGCTAATCCAATTTCAAAGATAATTGTCAATAGATTCATGTTTTGTATTAGTTTAAAATTTAGACTAATTACATGAAAAAGTTTGATTTGAATTATCTTGTTCTTATGAGTTGCTTAGATTAATAGAAAAGTTAATTGACTATGTGTTTTCAATCCATTTTAATCTAAGAGTTGATTCTAAAATGTGTTTTTGTAACTTGTCCTCAAGTTATATGAAAAGTCACATTTAAGTTTGATAAAACTCATAAAAGTTGGCAAAAGTGACAAAATGAAGAGTCTAGTTCTAATTAAATGGTTTTATGACTCCATAACTTGTCCTCAAGTTATGGAGGACCAAGAGTCTCTTCATTAAATAATAAACAAAAAATATATAACCTTAATTAATTCCATAAGTTATAAAAATAAAGAAAATTTAATTCTTTTATTAGTTTAAAGTCTTCCATAACTTGTCCTCAAGTTATGGAACTTGAAGAGTTTTTGGATTAAAACTACTTTAAACACATAAGTTATGGAATTAATTAGTTTTGAATAGTTTCAAAATTTTCCCTCATGTTTTGGAATTTAAAAAGTGTTCACTGATGAATACTTTAGTTCCAAGTTAGCCCTTAGAATTTTAAAAGTTAAAATTCAACCCTTATACTTTAAAATATTATAAGTTAATAATATATATATATATATATATATATATATATATATATATACATATATACATATATATATATATATATATATATTTATATATATATATATATATATATATATATATATATATATATATATATATATATATATATATGTAACAACCCGAAAATTCCGTATCATTTCTTGTAACTCTTTCATAGTACAATTCGCGCAACCAATCGTCGTTTCCAAATTCGATTTCCGATCTTCCGTTTAATTAAGTTATTAACTGGTACACATTTAAAATGACTTAATGGGTGTCTTAATACATTTAGAAAACATTTTAACACCCAACTTTAATGATCGGAATATTTCTAGAATTTGCCATATCGGGTTACGGCAACTCAATCGGGTACGACCAAAAGCCTCGTCTAACGCCGGTATCGGGTAGAATTCCACCGTGTCCAAAACTTAAACACTATATAAACGTGTTTAAGCCTCCATTTGAAACCTTTGGCTATTCCTCATTTAACTCTTCCAACCTCTCTCCTCATCCAAATTCAAAGGTCCAAAACAAAGATTTAAGGCTTGAAATCAAAGAGGTAACACCCCTAACTTGTTATTCAACCTCTTTAGCCTTCAAATTGATGTTTAATTCGTGTTTTGGGACCAAGAACATGAGTTTACGGCCAAGGAACTAGCTTGGGCCGTAAACTCCTAAAAATTGGATTTTTAAGCCCTAAAAACTCTTCCTAAGAAATGTTGGACATTAGTAATGGCTTAATGACTTAATGGAAAGGACTTATAACATTTAAAACATTGATTTTGGGGGACAAAACTGAGTTTACGGCCAAGACACATTCTTCGGCCGTAAACTCATGTTCATGGGGTTTTTGAGCCAAATAACCCTTTCAAATCATAGTTGGGACTTAGATATGACCTTAAGGCTTGCTAATCTAGACTTGGAACACTTTAAACATGATTTTTGGGGGACAAAAAAGAGTTTACGGCCAAGACATATTCTTGGGCCGTAAACTCCTCTTAATTGAGGATTTAGAGCCTTAAAACATGTTCAAATGCCTTGAAACTCAACCAATGACCTTGTGGTAAAATCTAGATGCATCTAAAAATAGTTTAAGGGTTTGAAACACATAAAAAATGTCACTTATGGGAGTTTACGGCCTAGGAGCATACCCTTGGCCATAAACTCATAAAACTATGTTAATGATGCATCAAATACACTCAAATAGCTTGTATAAATTAACTAGAATCACATGTGATTGTCCTTTGAAGCTCAAATCAATTTTCCTTGGCCATAGGTGAGTTTACGGCCGTAAACTCTTATGGGGTGGCTGTAAACTCCCATTTAAGTGTTAAAATTTCATTCAAACAATTCCAAGGCATTTTAGAAATCCATCCCAATAATCCCCATGTCCATTTAAGGCATTAAACACCCAAAATCACACCCACATGAGTTTACGGCCGTAAACTCATGTATGTGTGTGTTCAATGACTATAAAATCCTTAAAATGTTTACTCTTGGAGATTAAACTCAAGTCCCAAGTCCCTAGTGCCATTACACGTCCGAAGATGTCACCCGGGTCACTCCAAACGCTCGTTTTGAGGTGTTTAACCTCGTTGGAGTGTAATGTTCCATATGATTAGTGAATGTATCCCTAATTGTATATATATGGACATTATTTCATTTTACATAGGGACATCGCGAGTAATCAAACCCCGAACCAACATCTAGTATCCAAAACCGACACATTTCCGAGTCCGGTGAGTTTATACCCCTACCCTTTTCACTGTTTTCACTGTTTTTAGGGGGAACACAAGCAAAGTACAAGGGAATTCTTGTACTCAAAACATTTTTTCAAATGTGTGTTTCATATTTTATATGCTTTTATTATTGATTGCCATAACTGATAATCAATTGAACATGCAGATCACGTAATATATATTTGTGAAATAGGTCTTTAAATTGTTATGTTTTACATATATTTCACAAATGGCTTTTCCTAGTTTATCAGTTAAAAGCATAACAATAAATATTTGAATAATACCTGTACACTGCTTTGTCCTCGATAACACTCCACACACATACGCTAGTGGAGGACTATCATATTATTACTAGTAAATTTGTTAATCCTGTATGATTGGAGACACGTCCTCGGAGAACACTCCACCGAGATACGCGAGTGGAGGACTACACCCATAACCAGAATCTCTGGTATTTAGAGAGCGTGACTTGAGTGTATAGATCTATACGGGGCTGACTACCCCACACCTGGCTACTAACTACAGCCGAACCGAAATGGTTCAAGGGTGACGAAAGTCATAAGTATGTGGACTACTTATTGCCACATGTGGACTACTTATTGCCACATGTGGACTACTTATTGCCACAGGTTTCAGTCTATTGTATGGTTATGGAACTCGCAATTAGGATAACAGACATTTACTTATAGTAATAATGAACTACTTTATACATCTTTTACATCTTTCACATACTGTAATTAACAATCAGGAAAGTACGGGACTTTCCTGGGGAAAACATGGAACCTAATCACGATTACATCTTTTACATCTTTAACATCGCTTACATTAGAAACCAACATGCAGGAAAGCATGGGGCTTTCCTGGGTAACACCTTCATAACTAGAAGGAGTAACAAACTGGATAACATTACATCTTTTACAATTAGTAACATACAATAAGGAAAGTATGGGACTTTCCTGGTAATACATGATAAGTAAACAGAACAGTTTGACAAGTCGGGTAACCAAACTATACATTTTCACATGAGTAAACACGTTTTCAGTGTACAAACTTACTATCCTTTACATTTGTGAAACAATAACCAATTTTTAAGAAAGTACGGGATTTTCTTGGTGTACATAACATTTCAGAAACAGAAAGGAAACTCGAAACATTTTCACAAATAAAAACTGCTAATGAACTCACCATCTTTATGCTGATTTTCAAATCGCTTGTGTTCTCAGGTCAGCGTTAGAACAGGTACCCGAAGATTCCTTTTTGATCAGAAGACGGTGTACATGAAGATCCGTTTCATTTTGTTTATATATACTATGTATCAAAACTGTACAAACTTTACTTTTGAAACAACTGCAAAACTTTATTATATAATGTATTGGTTGTTTTACTTTACTTACTATGTGCATTGGATTTGATACTCAACGTGGAAGTCCACCCCGGAAATGTTTCCGCCTTCGGTTTTCGGGGTGTGACAGATTGGTATCAGAGCCCTTGTTTATAGTGAATGAAGTATACCAAACCTTACATGGTATAAAACTATAAACACTAAAGGGGCCTAGGTGCTCTGAGTTAAAAGTATCTTCAAACTACAAGTATTTTCAAAAGTATACAAGTATACCGAACCGTCGTCATCCGTAACCACAAGTAGAATAGAACATAAGTAATTGGGTGTTGTACACTATGATTAAACCTGGGCAGTTATGTAGTCGTATCTAGGGTCAATATAGCCTGGCCAACTATATTCATTCGAGACATGGCCAACATGTGCTTGGGAGTGACTGTGGTATGCGGCATGCCTAAAACTTACCCTAATATCCCAAACATCGAACAATTGTCGTAATCAATTCATGAAATACTATGGGAGTATTTCTCGATCCCAATCCTTTGTAGAAATCCTTGTTCGAGTGGCTTTCTATGATTATTCTTAGCGATAAATTATCTGTTTTGATAACTCTTTCCTGCTTTATCTCTTATTCAAATCATATAACTGCCATCTCTATCGATTCAATAAAGAGGACTTACCATCCTCTCTTTCTTGATCTTATTAGATCAAGATGCCTCCCCGAAAGAGACCTAGCTCAAAGAACAACAACAATCCTTCTTCGCCGCCACCTCCTCCCCAGTTTGACCTAGCATCGCTCCAGACGATGATGACAGCTGCAATGGTAGCAGTTATGTCACAAATGAACCATAGTGGTTCAGGGGGTGGTCCTCAATCTCAAAACCCCGAAGTTAACCAGGGATACCAAAGAGGGGGTTCCTACAAAGATTTCATGAACGCAAAACCAACATCCTTCAATGGCACTGGAGGTGTCATTTCCTTATCTCGATGGTTCGAGAAAATCGAGTCCATCTTTGAAATCTGTGCTTGTACGGAGTCCGATAAAGTTAAATTCGCGGCCTGTACCTTTGTTGATAAAGCCTTGACTTGGTGGAATGGCCGAGTCAAATCTCTAACCTTACCCGTAGCCAATGCCATGGGCTGGGAAGCCATGAAAGAACTTCTTATTGCCGAATAATGCCCTCGTGGTGAAAGCAGAAACTAGAGCACGAGCTCTGGAACCTGAAGATGAAAGGTTCCGACATTGCTGCATACACTTCCCGATTCGATGATCTCGCACTTCTCTGCCCGGGATTAGTTACTCTTGAAAACAAGAAGATCGAAAGGTTCATTTGGGGGTTATCCCAACCAACAAAGAGTCATGTTTTGGCTGCTCGTCCGGATACCTATGATAGTGCTAAGACTTTAGCTTAAATTCTGATTGATCACAACGATGACGTTAAGGAAATCACTACCAATTCTGAGCCGACTCAAAGGAGTGGCGAAAAGAGAAAATTATGGAAGAAGAAGAAGGGTCAATCTTCTCAAGGATCTTCCAAGAAACAGCAGACGGTAGCAGTCCATGCTGCTACTACTACCCCTATTGCTGTTGCTTCTGTCATGGGATCCACGGCCCCAACTCCTACCAGTAAATATGCTGGTAACCTTCCTCTCTGTGACAAGTGCAAATACCATCATCATCCTGGTCCCTGCCAGGAATTATCTTGTACCAATTGTGGTAAGAAAGGACACACAGTTCGATTCTACAAAACTCCTACCCAATCAGCAAACCAATCATCTGGAGTAGGTGTTAGTCAAGCCTGCTACAACTGTGGAGAAGTTGGGCACTTTAAAAGGAACTGTCCCAAGAAGTCAACTGCTGATAACACTGGAAGGGTTCTAAGCATGGGACGGGAGGAAGCAGTCGCTGATCCCACTGTTGTTTTGGGTACGTTCCTTCTCGACAACTCATATGCTAGTATTCTTTTCGATTCGGGTGCTGAAAGGAGTTTTGTTAGTCACGCATTCAAACATAATCTAAAACCTAATCCTCAACCACTAACTGAAACGTTTACCGTCGAGATGGCTAACGGTGAGAACGAAAGCGCTAACAACGTATTCATAGGTTGTACGCTTACCCTAAATGATCACTCATTTCCTATAGATCTCATGCCCGTTTCCATTAAGAGCTTTGATGTTATCATTGGCATGGATTGGTTGAGTCCCAATCATGCTGATATTCTTTGTAACGAAAAAGCTATTCGTCTCAATCTTCCTTCGGATCAAACTCTCGTAATCTATGGCGATAAACCCAGTTCCAATCTTCCTATCATTTCTTGCATCAAAGCTCGAAAGCTCCTATGGAAGGAGTGCATTACATTCTTAACCCATTTGTGATCAACGAGAAACAAGAAGTTAGAGACCTCGCGAGCATCCCCAAAGTCTGTAACTTTCCTGATGTGTTTCCCGAAGAGCTTCCAGGAATCCCTCCAGAACGTCAGGTCGAGTTCCGTATTGACCTAATTCCTGGAGCTACCCCCGTAGCAAAGTCTCCATATCGCTTAGCTCCGGCAGAAATGCAGGAGTTATCCAGTCAACTCAATGAATTGCACAGTAAAGGATTCATTAGACCGAGTTCCTCACCCTGAGGAGCTCTGGTTCTGTTTGTCAAAAAGAAAGATGGATCCTTTCGGATGTGTATCGACTATCGTGAACTGAACAAGTTAACCGTTAAGAACCGATATCCTCTTCCACGAATAGATGACCTCTTCGATCAACTCCAGGGAGCCAGCTACTTTTCAAAGATAGACCTTCGGTCAGGGTACCATCAGTTAGGAGTCCAGGAGAATGATGTTTCCAAAACTGCTTTTAGGACTCGGTATGGACACTACGAGTTCGTAGTGATGCCCTTTGGTCTAACCAATGCACCGACTGTGTTCATGGACCTGATGAACCGAGTGTGTCGTCCTTTCTTAGACAAATTCGTCATCGTGTTCATTGACGACATCCTCGTCTACTCCCGAAGCGAAGAAGACCACAAGCAACACTTGAGACTAGTATTGGAGACCCTTAGATCCGAAAAGCTATACGCGAAATTTTCAAAATGTGAATGCTGGATACGGAAGGTAACTTTCCTCGGTCACGTGGTAAGCGAGGAGGGTATTCATGTAGATCCTTCCAAGATTAAAGCGATAGAGAATTGGTCGGAACCGAAAACACCCACAGAAATTTGTCAATTCTTGGGTCTCGCCGGCTACTATCGACGATTCATTCAGAACTTTTCCAAAATCGCCAAACCTTTAAATACTCTAACACAGAAAGGTGTACCCTTTTGTTGGAGTGATAAACATGAAACTGCATTCCAAACGTTGAAGAGAGGCTTATGCAGCGCGCCTGTTCTGTCTCTGCCTGAAGGGACAGAGGACTTCGTTGTCTACTGCGATGCGTCTAATCAAGGTTTAGGCTGTGTGCTTATGCAAAGAGGAAAGGTGAATGCCTATGCCTCAAGACAGCTGAAAGCACACGAGGTCAACTATACCACACATGATTTGGAACTAGGAGTCGTAGTCTTTGCATTGAAGATTTGGAGACATTATCTCTACGGAACCAAGTGCACGATCTTCACTGATCACAAGAGCCTGCAGCACATCTTTAATCAGAAAGACTTAAACATGAGGCAACGACGATGGGCTAAACTACTCAGTGATTATGAGTGTGAAATCCGTTACCACCCCGGTAAGGCCAATGTGGTAGCAGATGCCCTTAGCAGAAAGGATAATGCAGGCCACAAAGTGCAGAACCAGACGATAACCATCCATTCCAACTTACCCATACAAATCCGAGAAGCCCAGTTAACAGCCCTCAAACCCGAGAACATGCCAAATGAAGCCTTGAGAGGAATGGAAAAGAAACTTGAGATCAGAGGTGACGGAGTTCACTGTTTCATGGATCGAATCTGGATTCCTAAGTCCGGTGGATTCAGGGAAATAGTCATGGAGGAAGCGCACAGAACCAAATACTCTGTTCACCCAGGTTCTGACAAGATGTACCTGGATCTCAAGAAGCAATATTGGTGGCCAAACATGAAAGCTGAGATAGCTACATTCGTGGGCAAGTGCTTGACTTGCACCAAAGTCAAAGTTGAACATCAGAAACCCTCCGGTCTGCTCCAACAGCCCGAGATCCACGAGTGGAAATGGGAGATGATTACCATGGACTTTATCACCAAACTACCCAAGTGTTCTAGTGGGTACGATACCATTTGGGTAATTGTTGATCGTTTAACAAAATCTGCTCACTTCATTCCAATCAAAGAATCATACAAGATGGAAAGACTCGCGCGAATCTACATCCAGGAAGTAGTACGTCTACACGGTGTACCTGTATCCATTATCTCTGATCGAGATAGCAGGTTTACCTCCAGATTTTGGCAATCCCTCCAGAAAGCCCTTGGAACCAAACTAGATATGAGCACGGCGTATCATCCTCAGACCGATGGACAGAGTGAGAGAACAATCCAAACCCTGGAGGACATGCTTAGGGCATGTGTCATTGACTTTGGAAAGTCGTGGGACACACATCTATCTTTGATCGAATTCTCATACAACAACAGTTACCACACCAGCATTAGGGCTACTCCGTTCGAAGCCCTATACGGTCGTAAGTGCAGATCCCCTCTGTATTGGGCCGAGGTTGGGGATACACAGTTAGCCAAAACTTGAGTCCCCGACAGTGCTCTCACTGGTCCTGAAAGCATCAGCGAAACCACCGAAAAGATCATTCAAATCCGTAACCGATTGAAAGCCTCACGAGATCGCCAAAAGAGTTACGCTGATAATCGTCGGAAACCACTAGAATTTCAGGTTGGAGACCGTGTCCTGTTGAAAGTCTCGCCCTGGAAAGGCACTGTACGCTTTGGCAAGAGTGGGAAACTTAATCCAAGGTACATTGGACCCTTCGAGATCCTCTCCATGATCGGTCCAGTTGCCTATAAACTTCATTTACCTCACGAACACAGTAACATTCATCCTGTCTTCCATGTTTCAAATCTCAAAAAGTGCCTATCCGATGAAACCCTAACAATTCCCTTAGACGAGATCGAGATCAATGAAAACCTCAACTTTGTGGAGGAACCGATCGAAATCATGGATCGAGAAGTCAAACGTACAAAACAAAGTCGCATCCCGTTAGTGAAGGTTCGCTAGAATGCCAAGCGGGGACCGGAATTCACCTGGGAACAGGAAGATTCAATGAAACAGAAGTATCCACAATTCTTTCTTGATCCATGATTTGTATCTTGTCTGGTGTTTTAAACTTTGAATTTCAGGACGAAATTCCCTTTAACGGGGGGATAATGTAACAACCCGAAACTTCCGTATCATTTCTTGTAACTCTTTCATAGTACAATTTGCGCAACCAATCGTCGTTTCCAAATTCGATTTCCGATATTCCGTTTAATTAAGTCATTAACTGGTACACATTTAAAATGACTTAATGGGTGTCTTAATACATTTAGAAAACATTTTAACACCCAACTTTAATGATCGGAATATTTCTAGAATTTATGTATCGGGTTACGGCAACTCAATCGGGTACGACCAAAAGCCTCGTCTTACGCCGGTATCGGGTAGAATTCCACCGTGTCCAAAACTTAAACACTATATAAACGTGTTTAAGCCTCCATTTGAAACCTTTGGCCAATTCCTCATTTAAATCTTCCAAACTCTTTCCTCATCCAAATTCAAAGGTCCAAAACAAATATTTAAGGTTTGAAATCAAAGAGGTAACACCCCTAACTTGTTATTCAACCTCTTTAGCCTTCAAATTGATGTTTAATTCGTGTTTTGGGACCAAAAACATGAGTTTACAGCCAAGGAACAAGCTTGGGCAGTAAACTCCTAAAAATGGGGTTTTTAAGCCATAAAAACCCTTCCTAAGCAATGTTGGACATTAGTAATGGCTTAATGACTTAATGGAAAGGACTTATAACATTTAAAGCATTGATTTTGAGGGACAAAAGGGAGTTTACGGCCAAGACACATTCTTGGGTCGTAAACTCATGTTCATGGGGTTTTTGAGCCAAATAACCCTTCCAAATCATAGTTAGGACTTAGATATGACCTTAAGGCTTGCTAATCTAGACTTGGAACACTTTAAACATGATTTTTGGGGGACAAAAGAGATTTTACGGCCAAGACATATTCTTGGGCCGTAAACTCCTCTTAATTGAGGATTTAGAGCCTTAAAACATGTTAAAATGCCTTGAAACTCAACCAATGACCTTGTGGTAAAATCTAGATGCATCTAAAAATAGTTTAAGGGTTTGAAACACATCAAAAATGTCACTTATGGGAGTTTACGGCCTAGGAGCATACCCTTGGCCGTAAACTCATAAAACTATGTTAATGATGCATCAAATACACTCAAATAGCTTGTATAAATTTCTAGAATCACATGTGATTGTTTTAAGCATCAAAAACTAACTTTTTCATGGGTTTAAGAGAGTTTACGGCCTTAGAACATACCTCTGGGCCGTAAACTCTAAAAAGTGTGTTAAATGATGTTCTAAATTCATAACAAGGCTTGGAAAATTAACTAGAATCACATGTGATTGTCCTTTGAAGCTCAAATCAATTTTCCTTGGCCATAGGTGAGTTTACGGCTGTAAACTCTTATGGGGTGGCCGTAAACTCCCATTTAAGTGTTAAAATTTCATTCAAACAATTCCAAGGCATTTTAGAAATCCATCCCAACAATCCCCATGTCCATTTAAGCCATTAAACACCCAAAATCACACCCACATGAGTTTACAGCCGTAAACTCATGTATGTATGTGTTCAATGACTGTAAACCCCTTAAAATTTTTACTCTTGGGGAGTAAACTTAAGTCCCAAGTCCCTAGTGCCATTACACGTCCGAAGATGTCACCCGGGTCACTCCAAACGCTCGTTTTGAGGTGTTTAACCTCGTTGGAGTGTAATGTTCCATATGATTAGTGAATGTATCCCTAATTGTATATATATATATGGACATTATTTCATTTTACATAGGGACATCACGAGTAATCAAACCCCGAACCAACGTCTAGTATCCAAAACCGACACATTTACGAGTCCGGTGAGTTTATACCCCTACCCTTTTCACTGTTTTCACTGTTTTTAGGGGGAACACAAGCAATGTACAAGGGAATTCTTGTACTCAAAACATGTTTTCAAATGTGTGTTTCATATTTCATATGCTTTTATTATTGATTGCCATAACTGATAATCAATTGAACATGCAGATCACGTAACATATATTTGTGAAATAGGTCTTTAAACTGTTATGTTTTACATATATTTCACAAATGGCTTTCCCTAGTTTATCAGTTAAAAGCATAACAATAAATATTTGAATAATACCTGTACACTGTTTTGTCCTCGGTAACACTCCACACACATACGCAAGTGGAGGACTGTCATATTATTACTAGTAAATTTGTTAATCCTGTATGATTGGAGACACGTCCTCGGAGAACACTCCACCGAGATACGCGAGTGGAGGACTACACCCATAACCAGAATCTCTGGTATTTAGAGAGCGTGACTTGAGTGTATAGATCTATACAGGGCTGACTACCCCACACCTGGCTGCTAGCTACAACCGAACCGAAATGGTTCAAGGGTGATGAAAGTCATAAGTATGTGGACTACTTATTGCCACATGTGGACTACTTATTGCCACAGGTTTCAGTCTATTATATGGTTATGGAACTCGCAATTAGGATAACAGACATTTACTTATAGTAATAATGAACTACTTTATACATCTTTTACATCTTTCACATACTGTAATTAACAATCAGGAAAATACGGGACTTTCCTGGGGAAAACATGGAACCTAATCACGATTACATCTTTTACATCTTTAACATCGTTTACATTAGAAACTAACATGCAGGAAAGCATGGGGCTTTCCTGGGTAACACTTACATAACTAGAAGGAGTAACAAACTGGATAACATCACATCTTTTACAATTGGTAACATACAATAAGGAAAGTATGGGACTTTCCTGGTAATACATGATAAGTAAACACTACAGTTTGACAAGTCGGGTAACCAAACTATACATTTTCACATGAGTAAACACGTTTTCAGTGTACAAACTTACTATACTTTACAGTTGTGAAACAATAACCAATTTTTAAGAAAATACGGGATTTTCTTGGTGTACATAACATTTCAGAAACAGAAAGGAAACTCGAAACATTTTCACAAATAAAAACCGCTTATGAACTCACCAGCTTTATGCTGATTTTCAAATCGCTTGTGTTCTCAGATTCCTTTTTGATCAGAAGACGGAGTACATGAAGATCCGTTTCATTTTGTTTATATATACTATGTATCACAACTGTACAAACTTTACTTTTGAAACAACTGCAAAACTTTATTATGTAATGTATTGGTTGTTTTACTTTACTTACTATGTGCATTGGATTTGATACTCAACGTGGAAGTCCACCCCGGAAATGTTTCCGCCTTCGGTTTTCGGGGTGTGACAATATATATATATATATATATATATATATATATATATATATATATATATATATATATATATATAAGAGTAAAGTCAGTCTTACCGTTAGTAGGCCTCATTCATGAAGCCGGTCTATAAGGGGGGTATAAGGTTACTGCCTATAAAATGGTAGTTTAATGGGTGTCCACTCTCACCTACCGCTTCCTTGACTAGTGGAGGGTCGTTAGCCGAACGGGTTTGACAGGACTATAATTCTCCCTTCATGAAAAGTATTAATGATAAATACTAAGTAACTAAACCTTTTATAAATACCCAATCTTAGTTACTTAGGAAAATGTGAATAAAGTGCTAATCCATGAAATTACACTTTACACTTTGTTTAAGTCGGTTAGTGGAGCGTGTGTGGTTAATCGGCACACTAACTCGTATTTAACAAGGTAGGCAAAGGGTAACTTAATGTTTTTCATAGTATCGATGGAGCGTCTGTGGTTAACCGGCACATTGATTGAGGGGCAAAACTCTTAAGGGTACAAAGTAATTTGCATGGTTACTTGTCACCTTGTTTTGTGATCCTCGGCATCCCAATCACAAAACCTGAAGGGCACACTCCAGATTGAAATATGCCATTGAACAGTTCAATGAATCTCAAAAGAATCTAGGAGTTTCAAATCCAATTAAAACCTAATAATACATTTCGTTTATCTTGGTGGAAATTGGTGAATCATCATTCACCTACCTTCAAATATTTTATAGCTTGGATTACGGCATCCCTCTTCTAAGTTATAAAATAGTTTGTTGGGTCCTAGCCTTAATATTTCATATTAGGTGTCATATTAAGGACTTAAGATCAACTATCTTGAATATCTCCTTAAAGATGTCTGGTTTAGACATTTATGATCTTCCCAAATCTCTCGAGACAAGCTTTCCTAAATGAAGATGATGTCCCATGGAAATCATACTTCTTTCACCTCCTCCAATTATTCTCCCTAACCCACAAGTTCTTGAAAAGTTTAAGGTCACTCAAGCCCTATTGGCAAGTAAAGGTCTATGTGTGGAAATATCTTGGCGATGTAGTCACATATTGACAAGCCGGGAGAGTTGGGTGTCAAAGTCTTGGGAAAGTTGGTGGGTCAACTACTTTCTAAGTCACAATGTGAGTTCTTTTGGAACACATATGCAATAAACTATGACAAGACCCTTAATGATCTTATCTATTCGCTAAGATCAACTTCCTAAAACTTTATGGACATTGACAATGATGACATTGGATATCCGGTAACGCTCTCTCTTCCTAATGGAAAGGGTTAGGTCATAGTCAACTCGGTTGACCAAATGGTAAAGAGAGAGGCTAAGTCTGAGATAGTCCCATTATCAAGGGTCCATTGCCAAAGAAAGGGGCATTAGTTGCGAAGCTGCCAAATTTACCTAAGGATGTTAAAGTCAATAAGTTTGACACTACTTTAGGTAAAATCCACTATCTAACTCTACTAAGCTTCAATTCTGAGATTCTTGATACATGATGTGACTGGGTCACATGTTGATGTTTTAAGAATCAAAGAAAAGTAAAGAAACTTAAAGAAAGAGTATGTTGAATCTGATCGCGTAGATGGATTTCTATTGCATAGTTTGAAGATTGGATTCTTGAGCTAATTCTTAGGAGTTATGAGATGTTGCTGAGGAATAGATAACAACAAGTTTTCATATGGATTGTAAGGATAAGTTCTTCCACAAAGTTTTTAAAATAAAAGGAAAATTTCTGATTTTATTTATTTTAAAATATCCTTACAGTGGCATCTGTGAAAATATTTGTTGCTTATAAGATTCTGTTAATGGAAAGAGTGAAAAATATGAAATTGATTCTTTCATTTGTGGTAATGTCTAAATTTACCAAATAAGGAAATATTCTCATCACCCAAGTTTTAATTGGACCGGAACTTGGAATCATGAAAGTTGTATAGCATGATGAATGAGAACTTTCAAGTATTGGAAAATTAAGACTAATTACTTGCTCACATGGATGTGTGAGTCATGTAAAGTAATAAGGGATCGAGTACACATTCTTGTGCACTAGTAAAGTCCACCACAAAAGGCCGATAAGATTATTCGTCATAATTTACTAAAGCTCAGTAAATATGGTAATACTTATATGCTTAAGTGTAATTCTGAGACATTGGAAAAGGTTCCAATGTATGACAGAGCGAATAAGAAGGATCAAATTAGGCAGAAGGATAAAAGTTTCTCAAATATGAAAAGATGGGAGAGTAATTTAGTATCAGTTGTTATGATCATCTTAATGATTTAGAGACCTTATCACAATTCATCCTCTAAGTGCATTCTGATTGCGAAGAAGACGAGCTATGAATTGTTGAAGTGGTTAGATCAAGAAGATGATTCATACTTTGTTCCAAAAACAATACTTAGAGTCATACTCCAAGATTGTAACTTGAGTGATATGTCTTAAAGAAGGTTTAAAACACTTGTCAAATGTAAAAGTAAAAGTTTTTGACTCTTGTACATTTGAAATTGGTGAGTTGTGATGTTTTGGATAAAACAAAGACCAACTAAGGCCAATTGTGTGAAGTGTTTGTCTTGATTAGATTCCACACTATCTCTTGAATATTTGCCAAGAGAGTCTTATATGTCAAGAGGACAGTGGGAGCCTTAAAGGTCTTGAAAATCTCAAGAACTAATCAAGAATAAAACTTGAAGTTCTTCACTAGCATACGATTTGAGGTTTATAACCTATCGTGTTAACATATTTTGTGCCCATTCCAATTAAAGTTGGCTTTGCATATGAGTTCTTAGAGTTCTCAATTCGTTGCACAACAACTTGGAAGCAATGGCAGGCCCTTGAGCTGCCAGATGGCAAGAAATTAAGATTGAGTTAAGTCCATATGAGTTTGGATTTGTCATTATCCTTGTCTTGTGACTGTGGTTTTGACAATTCACATGGATAAGAACACATACACCATTAAATCTAAGGGTCATAAGGTTTCTCTCCGATTCATGAAAATGATGGTGAGGAAACAATTTCACCAAGTAGATTTGAAGTAGATAGAAATTGTGATATTTGCATTCTCAAAGTCGTTAGTGGAGCGTGTGTGGTTAACCAGCACACTAATCTGGACTTGTGAGAAGTGGCAAAAAGGTCTAAACCATTATGATTACAGCATCCTTCTTCATAATTGTTTAGACACACCTATGAGCTATCTAAGGGAAGGTGTATGATTTTGATAAAGTTTTATCAAAACAATCTAGTATCAGAAATCTGAACTTTGGTAAGAAAGTCAGCTAATTTCTGGATACTTGTCAAAGCTAGTGGGAGCATAATTGTTATGCTAATAATCATCATGTTAGTTGAAGCATGATAATTATGATAAGTATTGCAAGTTAGCAATGTTAATTATAGAAAACAAAAAGTTTCAATTGGGAAAATGTTGATTTTCTATAATTAAGGAAGAGGAAATTATACTTCATCTCAAATCTATAAGCTTAGATCATGAGGTTTTAATCATTTAGTCAACGATATATATATATATATATATATATATATATATATATATATATATATATATATATATATATATATGAACTTCATGTTGGAATGGCTCAACATAAGGAAATTCTGTATATGGGTCCACAATTTGCGTTCTGAAATTTGATTATGATTACGGCATCCCTTTTCATAATATGAATTATGAGAACTTGAAAATTTGAAATGGAAATAGTATAGCAAAAGACTGGTTTAGTCTTTACGTGAGACATCATAAATCGTGTCCCATATGCTTTGGATATAGAATCGATTACATGTGCAATATTCATCCTTTCTAAAATTTTCCAAATGCCTGGGGCATTAAGAAGAGAAACGGTTTAGAACTTGATATGACTAAAAGGATTAAACAATTGTCGTGGACAATCTAAGGTTTACCAAATATTGGTTGCTCAAGGACAGTTGGGAGTATAGTGATAATTTTGGAAGGACCATATTGACATAATCTGTAAGGAGGCAACTCTTGTTCAGAAGTGACAGTCAAAATGGAATATGGAAATGTTTCAAAGTTAGAAATTATTCAATTTGTGTAAGATTAGAAAACTTAATGCAAGAAGGATGTTTCCAAGGAGTTGATCTCCTTTGGAATACTATGTAATGATTGTTGCCAAGTCTTTGTGAATTTGTGCATGATCATTACAAGAGGATCAATGCATATAAGTTTAGAATCTAACAGATTGTAGTAAATGTCATGAATTTGGAATTCTTGCATTTGCAGTAAGGAATTGGGATGGTGAAAAGAGGATCATTGGAGTTAGGTTCAGTTGATCTATATTCACAAAGTAAAATTCAACAATTGTTTTAAATTCAACAATAAAGTTGATAGCTGAAACAGTACACGATGAATAATGTGTAATCATATGGTGATAAATAAAAGGTGTCTTATTTATATTCATAAGTTCTGAGACCATATTGGATTCGATTATTATTGTGTTTCATTTTGCATGTTTTGACTTCCAGAACAACTAGGTCGTTATACCTGATTGACTAAGTTATTCAAACTATCCACAGTCGGTCATATGTTGGAAGTATATATGAATCAAGACTGTCATGGGTTGGCTTGTAGAGGTCTAAGATATTGGACAAAGGGCTACAACACTCATGCGTGCTCATAAGTTCTGAGTATTGGATTCAACCCGCGCTCATTGAAATCACTTCATGGATTTTGTCACGAGTGATCATGAGACGATAATATCTTAGATTCTTCAATCCTAGAGATATAAGTTGTTACTATGAGTTGATAGTACATTGATTGCACAAAAACACATTGGTAACTCGATGTTATAAAACGTGCCTTTGTGTATAATTCAACAAGTAGTAGAACAAGCCATATGAGTCGAAGTTTATCCATTCCTTTTAGCTTTGGCATAAAAGCGATATCTGTGGGCCCCTCGACGATTTGATGATGACAAATGGAAGTGCTCGGTCGGGCCAAGAATGATTTGATTTGTTCAATTAGTCATCCGTCATAAATCGGAAATCCGGAAACAAAAGATGGACAAAGAGAATGATTTACAATCCATGTCTCAGTCCATATGATATCTAGAATGGACGAATATATGATCCCTTATCTAATGGACAAGTCATTGACAAAGGTCAGAGTTCATCTACAAGGTCAGAGTTCGACATAAGCTTTTGAGAGCTACGATTTAAAGTCGGTTCTTGAATTCATACGCAATAATAGTTTTAGACTTATCCAAGTGGGAGACTGTTAGATTAATGTCTAAGTCCATAACTATAATTGGTAAGACTTGACCCGACCCGACATGGTCCATTTGGGTTGCATGGCATCATGCATTTGGATAGACTATAATGAGAGAAATAACACTTAAGGTTTATTTAATATATTATAAGTTATAATATATTAATAGGATTATTTAATTAGTATTGATCAAGAATTAATTTAGAATTAATTAAGTGATCAAAAGAAGACTAATGAAATATATGGGTTGATTGTGTAAATCATCCATACTTGTATAGTGGACTAATGCTCGATGGATTATCAAGTTCGGTTAAAACCCATAGGATGCTCCATGGTGTATTTGAACCCATGGATCCAAGGAAATGGAGAGCCATGAAAATTAAGGGTTTACCCTAATTGTAACACTATATAAAGATCATATTCTTGGGAAAATCAACACTATGGGTGAGTGATATGGCTAGTCGATTTTCATGAAGTGTGGTGTTTCTCTCTAAGTTATTCCAAGTGTATTTGGTGTTGTGTGAACCATTTGAGGTGTCTCACTTGAGGCACTAGGCACTCAAGCTTCATGAAGACATTCTACATCAAAGAGGTATGTATTCTATCTTGTTATATTTATTGTTTTGTATGCTATATTAGGATAATACCTTGGATGTTCATATTTGCATGTATAATAGAGAAAACATAGATCCAAGGTATTTAGGGTTGCATGTACACTTAGGACTATTAGAATGCTGAAAACCCAACAGGAACAACTTCGGGTTGTCACATACTATGACCGAATTCACACAAACTTATTCACATTTGATGAATTTGGTCCCAATGGGCTTCAAAGAAAGGAATTTTGACATGGTGTCCAAAGACAAAAAGATATTCGGTTATGCTAGTCCAATAGAAAGTGAATTCGGTCACACATAGATCGAACACACTTCTTGGATTGAATTTAGAGCTGAAAACAGCAGTAGAAAAGATTCTAGAAACCGAATTCATGTGCTTTTGATTCCTTATGACCAAAAACACCTATTTAAGATGTATATTTATATTATAAACCTTTTTCTTTTGATTTATATTTGTTTAAACTAACATAAATTACTTAGGTTTCAATCCATGCTAAGTTGTAACCTTATAGACAAGCCCTAAAGGCTATAGAGGATACAATGCAACAAGGGTTATAATGTATCTTCACTTGAGCTAGATTGGGGTTTAGACTTTGCTAGGTATAAAAGTTTGAGTTTTGACATCATCCCCCTTTTAGAGGGAATTTTGTCCTGAAATTTGAATTCTGAGTGGCTACTAGGAATTTGGAAAGGGGTAGATACTTCACTTCTATCTGATCTTCTTGTTCTGAAGTGAATTCAGATCCTCTCTTGATATTCCATCAGATCTTTACTAATGAGTCTGATGTTCTGGTCGGTGGAGAGTGTACCGGTTCGGTTTACTTGTCTCTATTCATTCGAATGGTAGTTTCTGACTTGTAGCCCTAAACATCTTTGTCCTAAAGTTCATGGTAAGACTCATACCTGGAGTATCTATCATTTCCTCGTGCATACGAGTCGTATATAATTAAGATTAGTGAGACAGTTGGATGTGTGACTCTGCCCCAGGTCCACAACCAAGCCAAAGTATGTCAAATGACAATGTCGGAACTTCTTATGCTAATGGATGTTAGGTCGATTTGAAGGAATGATTGTTAGAACAATGAACTATTCTATATATATATATATATGTTTTCAGTGCTTTTAGTTTTATCCTTGGTATTACTACTGCGAACATTTTATACAACATATAGTGAGTACTAGTAGTACGAGTGTTTATGATAATTAAAAATGATGAACTTTCATAATACAATCCCTACTAGGTCGTTCTATAATCGCTTGGTGTATACAAGTCATGTATAATTAAGATTGGATGGACAGTCGACTTATTAACTCTGCCCTAAATCCACAACTAGACAAGGAACAAGAAATAAGGCAGAATCACTCACTCTAAGCCTTCAAATATTAATTATAAATGACCCTAGTGTATACACTAATCCATCATAGCTCACCTGGAAGGATCCTTAGTTTTTTTATGAATGATGCGTTAATTTATGATTTTAAAATTTTATTTGTCAAATATTCTTCGTGAAAATTTGATGTTTAATTATTATTGTTTAGAAAACGTACCAAAAATCCTAGAAGGTTCCTCGTTTCTCCTTTATGTTCTGTCGTCAAACTCCTCCCTCTCCTCCATCATTTCTCTCTGTTGGACAATCTCTCTTGAAATGTGTTGTTTCACCACATGCATGACATATTTGACTTATACCAGCATTGGTTGTTGAAGTGATATGTTGGGACAGAGTCCTATAAAAATGGGTGGTGTGCCCTTTCTAGTTACAATTGTTGCAATACAACACTCGGTAGGCTTCATAATGATGGAAATTGAACTTGTTGCATTTTGAGCGAATTCCAGCATATTGTCATATTGGCATTGGTACTGGAGTGGAAGATGTTGTGGTTTCAAGGGCGACAGATGTTGTGGTCGCAGGGGTTGCCATGGGTTGCTATCTGTCGACAAGTCCTTGAGATAATATGTGCTACTTCTTGTCCCAGAACTTTCGTTTATTGTTTTTAGGTTTGTGAGCCGAGGTATCATTATAGGTAGGCACTTTTTGGTTTCCTTGGTTGTTACTATGGTTTTAATTGTCGAAATTGTTTCCATTTTCATTGGGTTGTTAGCATTGAATTGCGCCATGATAGCTGTTACAGCTGCTTGGAATGTCGCAGTCTATATGTAGAGTCGGGGTTTCGTCGGTTGGCCGGTTATTTCCATGTGCAAACATGATTCTATTAAAAAATGCTAACCAATTTCGTAAATAACTAGGATCGTTCCTAGTTGTACTCTATCTATTTATATATAAATATATAAATTTCTTGTTTGGTTGTACAATTCTTAATGTTTTGACCTACATCCCTATGATGTATTTCTGGTAGAGGGTAGAAATAGGTATTTTATCAAAGTTAATTTTAACCAAATAGAGTATAGATATTGAAATCTTAAGATGATCGGGTTTCATGGCTTTTGGAAGAGAGTATCTCTCTTCATTTTACTGTTACTAGTTGTGACGAAAGGTACGGTAAACTTAACACATAATGTGAGTAATGTAATCACTAATTCACTAAGTTATATTAGTTTCTTAGTTATTAGTGTGACACATACGATGCTCTCTAGTTTGTTCCTGGTAAGGTAAGGTTTGTTAATAATCTCTCTAGTGCCTTTCTCATCGTCTTCTCCTTTACCAGAATTCTCCTCGTGAACCCTTTTTTGGTTCTGCCTCGACTCCTCTATTGGATGTTTGTGATGTCTAGGTGTGTCGGTTGTGCGAGATTAGGAGTGTCTAAAGAATCTATAAGATTAATAAAACATTTTATTAAAATAATTTTTTATGAGCATGATCCTTTCTGGGTCTTTCTATAATCAAGTAGTGTATACAAATTATATATAACCAAGATTATATAGACCTTCGAACAAGTGATCTTACTCTAAGACCACAACCAAACAAGGAAATAGAATTAGAGTTAAAATCACCAATTCTAAGTCCATAAAATTTGAATTATATATTACCTTAATGTATACACTCGGTAATTGTAGCCATAATAGTAAAAGTCTTTTAGTTTTCACATATGTTAGTTATAGTACTTATAATACTGCTATAGTATTTTAAACTTTATGTTTTCTTTTAGCATTTCTTTGTATATACGGTTGGTAAGTTTTATACTTGTTGCAACACCACTATCACTCCTAAACACATGTTGGTCATATCTCAAATAAATATAGTTGATCAGGCTATAGTTGTCCCAGATATGATTACATAACTATCTTGGTTTGATTGTAGTGTCCAACATCAAAATAATTTTGTTTTGTTCTTCTTGTGATAGTTGTTATAGTATATATATATATATATATATATATATATATATATATATATATATATATATATATATATATATATATATATATGCATGTATGTATACTTTCATAAAAATATACTTATTTTTAAAATATACTTTTTGTTCGAGCACTTCTGCCCCATTGTATTTATAGTTGTATATCTTTTATACATTGACATACTTAGTTCACTATCAACAATGCTTTGATACCAATCTGTCACACCCCAAAACCGGAACGGTGGAAACGTTCGTGGGTGGAGAATGTCATGTGTAGTATCACAAAAAGTGTATAAGAGTAATTAAAGCAACAAAACCATTATATTAACAATATAAAGAGTACATTGTTTTCAAAACATTACTTGATTTACATTAAAACTATAGCAGAAGATAAGACGTAAATTTCCGTCTTCGCAACACTTGAGAGAGTACTTCTTAACTAATGTTCCTGAGAATACAAGTGGTCTGAAAAAGTGTCAATATTAAAGTTGGTGCATTCATAATTATTTTTGTTATAAAAGTATACTCTTTGTTCTTTGGAAAAAGTTTGTGTGTTCCTCCAGAAAATCTTATATTTTCTTATTGAGTAATATGACCGTACCCGTTCCTTGTTGTATTATTTAGTGAATACAATTATACATAATATAGATCGAATAGATAATTGAATGTGTGGATCTGCCCTAAGCCCACAAACAAAGAAGGAACAGGAAGTAAGGTGGAAGTCACACATTCTACTGCCCATCGAATGTTCATTATATATAATTCTAACGTATTCACTAAGTAATCACAAAATTAAAATTAATGATTCTTTTAGATATGGTGAATGTGTTTCCTTCAGAAAATCCTATTTTTTCTTGGTAAAATGGTGACCACAATAGTTCCTTCTACAATCACTTAGTTTATACTAGCTATATATAATATAATATCGAATAGACAGTTGAATGTGTAAATCTTCCATAAGCCCACAACCAAACAAGGAATAGGAAGTGAGGCGGATGTCACACATTCCAATGCCTATCGGATATTATTCATATATAACTCTGACAAATAAAATAAGGAGTTATAGAATTAACCATCACATGTCCTTTATGTTATTCTAGTTTGTAAATAACTGTTGATCCTTTTTTAAATATGATGTTTATCATAGAAAATCCTATATTTTCTATAAAACTAATTTGTAGTCTTAATCGTTCCAAGACCAAAAAGCACAAGTATAATTACCATACTTAGTTTAATGATACCTAGTTTTATCTTTAAGTAAAACTAGCTGAAGATGTGTTTGCCCTGAAAACTCGATGCGGCGATACTACGCTCCTATGATCACTTAGTACATACAAGTTGTATATAACAAAGATCAAACAGACAGTTCGATAGGAGAATCTTCCCTAAGCCCACACCCAAACAAGGAATAGGAAGTAAGGCGGAAGTCACACATTCCATTGTCTACCGGACATCAATTTTATATGACCCTATTGTATATACTTAGTAATCACATAGTTTTTAACAATATTACTATGATGGATATCATGATACGATGTGAATCGTGTTGGGTTTTGAGCATTCTAACACTTCTTAAGTGTACGTGCAACCCTAATAAACCTTGGATCTATGTTTTTCTAAGATACATGCAAATAATTAGGGTGCGTTTAGTTGCGGAAAAATGGGCTGTTTTCCGAAAAAAAATTCCAAGAAAAATGAGAATTTTGAAAACGCGTTTAGTTCGTCTATTTTTCTAAATTTTTCATGGAAAATGAAAATTTTCCGTTCTCTAAAATTACAAAAAAGTTGGAAAATTTTGGAAAACTGATAATCATTGTTTTCCATATTTTTCTAATTCAAAAATTATTCTATAAACACACACCCACTTCACCCCATCCACTTCTACCTACCCCCACCTTAACACCCCCCACCCACACACACATACATACCTATCCACACACACACCCGCACACACACGCACACACACCAACCCACAAACACACACATACATACCCACTCACACACACACACTCGAACCCACACACACACATACATACCCTCCCACACACACACACACCAACCCACACACACACACACTTACACATACATACTCACACACACACCCACCCGCACACACACACACATACATACCCATCCACACACACATACATACCCACCCACACACACCCACCAACATACACACACACACACATCAACCCACGCACACACACACCCACCCACAAACACACACACTTACACATACATACCCACACACCCACCCACAAACACACACACACATACACATACATATCCACCCACACACACACACAACCACCCACAAACACACACACACACACCCACAAACACACACACATACACATACATACCCACTCACCCACACACCCTCCCACAAACACACACACACACATACACATACATACACACCCACACACACACACACCCACCCACAAACACACACACACACACACCAACCCACAAATACACACACATACATACCCACCCATACACACACACACACCAACCCACACACACACATACATACCCACATACCCACATACACACACACACCCACACCCACACCTACCCCCACCCCCACCCTCACAGACACACACACCCACACACCCACAAACCTACACCTACCCCCACAAACACACATACACACACAAACACACACTCGCACCCCACCTACCCAACACCACCACAACAATCACCGACCTACCATCACCACCACCACCACTAACCCGTCACTAGCACCACCACCATCACCACCACTGACAAAATTGACGCTGCCACCACCATCGCATGTCATCACCACCACCGCCGCCGACTCGCTACCGTCACCGCCCCCACCCATACCCTACTACCACTACCGTTTTTTAAAAATGAAAACCGATAGAAAAATAGACATCTAAACACGGTTTCTAATTTTCTAAAACTGAAAATGAAAAATGAATAAGTTTAACTAAACGCGTTCTCTAAATTTTTCAATGAAAAATGAAAACGGAAAATGAAAATTGAAAAGGGAAAACAAAAAACGGAAAATGAAAATTGTTTTTCCGTAACTAAACGCAACCTTATATTTTCTAGGAAACATGTGGTGTGGTGATTGTGGAAACCAAAAACTGTACTTCGAAAATCAGATTTAGTATTGCAAAATTTTGTATATTGTAATGAATGTTATAATATATGAAATTATTTTGATAAAACACTATCTGGATCATATCGTTTTATCTAAAAGAATTTGAGCACTAATTTAGCTATTTTTTTGTGTGATATCATTAGCAAATTCTTCCAAATTTACCCTTTTTGATATTGTTAAAAAACATGAGTTAAAACATTTCATAGGGGTATTCTATTGTTGTTTGTATCGGTGATTCATGACAGTTAGAAAATAAGAAACTGGTATACGTTATACCTATTGTTAAAACCTTCGTCATTGAAATTCCGTCATATATAAATTTCTTAAATTTATACAATTTGGTCAAATAGAGGACATATTTGGAAGACAAACTTAATATCAATGTGTTTTTCCAACATCCTATATTGAAGTTTATTATATAAATAGTTGATGAGGATGATCTGAAGTTTTAAAAAAAATATTATTTAGTAAGTTTCAACTAATGTGTATCTTTGTTTGGTGGATAATGATCTCTTGGCAAAGGCATAGTTTGTTCAATATAATATTGCAAATCGATCTGGTGGTGGAACTGATCTAGAAGTGATAGAGACTCCAGTAGCAGAGAGAGAAAATCTCTATTGAGAACTCATCCAACATAAGAGGTGGGAACAATCAAGGAGGTATCCATATCTCTTAAAAATGATCATCACAATGTTGCTCAACAAGAATTCAATCCACAAGTTGTCTTTGAAAACCAATATGCGTTGAGGCAAATTCAGTATGTCGATCATTTTTATTACGTAACATATCAAATGCTGGTAGTACCATATCAAACACCAATATTTTCATATAAAATGACGGTAGTTCCACATCAAACATCAAAATTTTTTTTCCTTTAGAACAAGGTTTTTGCAAATCATAAGCAACATTAATTGTGCCAGAATCATATTTGCATTGTGGATTTCAGTGATTGTCTTTGTATATGTATCATTTTATAACACATGAAACCCAAAATTATAGACCAAAATAATAATCTAAAGGTCAACTCAAAACATTTGTGAACATTATTAATAGCTCACAACTTAAGGCTTATGAAAACTAAAATAATCTCATTTTTTATTTACATGGAATGACTTATAACATCTTCCTGTTGGACTTTTTATATTACTCGATCCATAAATCCTCTTTAATTGCTCCTTGTGGAGTAATTTTCTCTGGAAATCCCGTCAGGGGCTGGATTTGCTCGCTTTGCGGAGCTCGAACCTGGGGTGCACGTTTAAAAGTATGTGTAAGCTCCGTTAATTCATTGCCGTTTCCAAAAAATATAAGACACAGTTATTACATATTGTAATAAACAAATTAGTAAAACCATTTTACGATTTTTACATTTAGTCTATTGAAGTATTACACAAAAAGCAAGCGTAGTTACCATAATCAAAATGATTATAAGTATATTACCTTACTTCCACTTAACCGCAATTTAGCATGGTAACATATTAAAGAGATTAGATTTTGTTTGCTCAAATGATCACCATTCTCTCTTTATCTCTTTATGGGGCATGGAAATTTGACACAACCAATTATATATTTTAAAATTATTACAATCTCTCTAAGTTTAAGAAATATACTGTGATTCTTTTTCATCTGTAAATATAAAATATTTATTTTTACATTCAATAATGCTAATATAATATTTTATCCAAAACCAAAAAAAAAAAAAAAAAAAAAAAAAAATGCTTTTTCGTCATAAATATTTCCGTTTTCATAGACCCTTAACTTATTAGCGACGTTGTTCTTTGTCAAAATTAGAAATAAAAAATCAAAATGGGTATTGATCACAATCATCATTACAAGATTGCATGTTGTTATCTAATCATGGAATAATTTTGGTCAAAGTATCCACAATAATACAAGGCTTATCATTAATATAGTCAATAATTTCTTTATTGAATTTCACAGAAAATCAAGAAAATTATGATTGCAGAGGATAAAAAGTTTGAAAAAGATTGTCTTTCCAATTGGCTCATCATACTAATGTAGTGGTAAAATCTTCACATCCTTTTCTAATTGATGTCAAAACCATAAGTACATTGCCTCATGGTCAACAAGTGTGATTAAATTCTCAAACTAATTGCTTTTTTAATTGTGTTGGTCTTTGACGAATATAGAAATTTCAAAACCTTTAGTTCTTTTTGATACAATTTATTTAACTTTACATAAAAGTTTCAGTTAGAATTTTTCTTCCACCACCTTTGAGGTTTACGAATATTATATAATTAAATACACTTCAGATAACAGTTTTTTTTTAGAAAGTTAAAATAAAAAAAAATAAAAAAAAAATAAAAAAAAATAAAAAAAAATAAAAAAAAACAAAAAAAAAACTTAGGGGTACTACAAAAAGCAAGAACTATCGTAAAACACCATAAACTATCATTTATCCAATAGTTTGAAAAACCAAATCACCCATCAATCGTGAAACTATTGATAACATCAATAATTTCAAAACATTTAGGTATTTTTCATACAATGTATTTAACTTTTCATAAAATTTCCAGTTAGAATTTTTCTTCCACCACGTTTGAGATTTACAGACATTATGTAATTAGATACACATCAGAAAAAAGTTAATATAAAAAATTACCTTAAGGGGTAAATATATGAAAAAGCAACGAAGTATCGTAAAACACCATAAACTATCATTTATCCAATAGCGTGAAAAACCAAATCTCCCATGAATTCTGAAACAATTGATCAGATCGATAATCATTAAGTAGAACAGTAACATGTTAGATCACATAAGACTATTTATAATATTTATGTGATTTCTAAGAAGTTTTTCCAAAGCTAAAAAGCAATGCTTTTTAAAATTATAGTTTCTCAAGATGTTATTAAGATAATAGAAGTGGTAGCATGTTTAGCATATTGATTTTTTTTATGTCATGCCAAACTTTTTGAAGCTACATAGAATGATGGAGAAAATAGTAAAAAATAGTAAAAAATAAGCTCAACAGTAAAAAAAAAATTCAACCAATAAAAACTCAACATCCAAGTTTCTCTATCTTCTCTGTTTTTGCTATATACATGACCACTAAATTGTAACAAGTATTGTAGCATCTTGATAGAAGTGGTACTAATATTTATAGCGAGTTAAGAGGATAGAGGGGTCGTGAGTTCACTCCTTCAAGCCTTAATTAACCAGGTTTAGTATTTTGAATGATCGTTTTTTTTTTTTTTTTTTCAACCGATTATAACTAGACATGCACAAAGACCCGATCCGATCCGATCCGGTTTGATGATGTCACGCCGAATTCGATTCAACCTTTAATCCGAACCGGTTTCAAACCGGATTTGACCGGTTTTCCGAGCCCCGCATCCGATTCGGTTTAATCCGATTCGATCCGAAATCCGATCCGATTTCTCTCTCTCTCTCTCTCTCTCTCTCTCTCTCTCTCTCTCTCTCTCTCTCTCTCTCTCTCTCTCTCTCTCTCTCTTTTTAAATACACATTTTTTGGACCTCAAATATAACACAAAATGCAACATGGGTACATTAAAATAGTTAAAACATACATCAAACGTCGAATTAGAAAGAGTTTTTAAACTAGTTAAATAATAATAATAATAATAAAGTGGTGTTATAACATTTAGCCAAATGGAAATAGTTTTTGTGGTCTTCCACTTCGTGTCGCCTTCATTTAATTATTCTTCAACCACCACGCAAGTAACTAGGGGTCTCATCAATGCCATATTCTTCATCCCCGTCCTCATCTTCGACTTCATCGTCATCATCTTCGTCTTCCGGAGGTGTTGATAAGCCTTGTGCATATTCTTCATCCATGATCTCCGGTTCAACATTTTGTGATAGTAGGCCTTCTAGTGATGCCAAGTGTTGTATACGTTCCACAGAATCCAAGTAATCCTTCAAGCAAACGCAAACCTCTACCGCAACCGGGGTAAGATTGGTCCTCAACTTTGATAAAACTCTTCCAATAAAAGAAAAAGTGGATTCCGAAGCTACCGTGGAAGCTTGGACGGTTAGTAAATCACGGGCCATGACGGAGAGAATAGGAAATTGTGCTTCCTTTTCTCTCCACCAAGCCAAAATATCCAAAATTTTAAATTGTGGTGCACTCATGAATTTTAAAAAATTTGAACCCATATAAATTCCAAGTTCGCTACTAGGCGTTAATGTGCGTGCTCTTTTGTTTTGCTCCTCCAAAAGGTAGTTATAGAGGTCGATATGAAAATCCGTTCAACCCCCACCACTACCCGATGCACCGCTAGTAGAGTCGGTTACACTCGCAAAAGTGTTTGATATATTGCCATATTTTGTAGCGTAAATGTCAAACAAATTAGTAAAAGTATCATTAAAAATGTTTATTTGGTTACGGATGTAGTTTGAGTTATCTTTGTGCAAATTTAAAGATATAGCAATTTTGGTAATCAAAGTTTCTACACCCGTAACATTGATATATGGGTTTAATGCCGCGATGCAAGTAAAAAGTGGTGGCATTTCTTTGAAATATTTGACTAGTTTTTTCTCATTGGTCTTGTAACCAAAACAAATATTTCACTTCTTAGTTCAAAATGTTCCAATTGTGCGGACATCAACCATAATTCATTTAGTAACAACGGACTTGTAGGGTAATACACACCCGATAGAAAAGTGGTTGATTGTTTAAAAACTTTTAACATTTCCACAAACTCTTCCATCAAATCCCAATCATAATCCGAAACCGGGTTTTTTCCTTTTGAAATTGTGTCGTAAAATAATTGCAAAGCGATTCTTTGACGTGTCAAACTTTCAAACATCATGCATGTTGAACTCCATCTAGTGTCACAATCCCAATGAGGACTATATGGAGTTACGTTAATGGAAATGGCAAACCTTCGATATTTTTCCATTGTAGCTTTATTTTTTCCAAAAACTCTAATTATTGCGGTTGCATTTTTTCCCGCAAAATCCTTGTTAATCGTGGGTTGTCGAAGTGGTTGAAAGGATAGCCCTCTTAAATCACGAACTTGCAAAAGCTTTCACTAAGGTCATCATTGTTATAAATGAAGATCGACCCGTCGGGAGTAATATTTGGTTGACTTGGATCGCTTTGACCTTTTACAGTCGGACAAGTTTTTGTTGTATGACTCCTTAACGTGCTATTGCCATCTTTTCCCAAAAACATTCCGCACTTCTTGCATCTCGGTTTTTCCTTCCCGTTCGACAACAAACACAAATCGTAATGTTCTCACACTTCTTTACTCCGAGTGGTTGGTATGATTTTAACCACCGTTGCATCCGAATCTTGACCCGCGGTTGAATTTCTCGAGCTCATTTTTTTTAGTATTATGAAAATAAGTAGTAAATGTTTTGTGTAAAATTGAAATGTAGCAAATGAAAGGTATATATAGGTGTTTAGAAGTGCCAAAAAGTCAAAGTAGCCATTTTTTTTAAGTTCTAACGGCTAGTAAAAAAAAATTTCAAATTTTCCCGTTTTTTAACGGTAACAAAAAATCCGATTTCAAACCGGTTTTGGATCCGGTTTCAACAAAATCCAGTTCTCGATCTGGGGTATAATCCGATTTGCTATCCGAAGTCTCGATCCGGTTTCAATCCGGTGGCCGGTTCAATCCGATCCGGTTCGGTCAAAACCGGTTTTGACCAAATCCGGTTTTCGGATCGGATCGGATCCTATAGCCCAAACCGGTTTTTGTGTGCATGTCTAATTATAACTAAAAAATAAAAAGAAATTTGAAAGTGCTCCGGTTATATATATATATATATATATATATATATATATATATATATATATATATATATATATATATTTCTCTTTTGAGTGTTTTTTTTAATGAAAAATTCTACTAAAAACACCTCATATTGTGGATGTTATAAGTATTTCTAATTAAATGACATCTCTAGTTGTTAACATTTTTTAATAATTTTAATTAAATTTTCTATATATCTAAAATATTCTATAACTTTCATCAGTTAATAGTTTTGTGTGTTATTCCTCATTAGCTATCACTGACACTAGAATGGTACACTCATCTCATATTCAGAAACCATTTGTTAACTTGAAAAACTATATTGAGATATTTGATCGAGGATATACAGGGGCTAACATCAAAAACAACCACGAGTAGTTCTCGGATACTCAACAAAAAGTAATGCGTTCCTCCGTGTTCACACAGATACCGCGAGTAGTCTCCATATGAGGCAAGGCTGGGTCCTTGAACAACTGTGGTGAGAAGGGTCTTTATGACTCTATGATCCGTAAGGACTTTTTAATCATGGTTACTTTTCAAAACACATTTGTGATCGACGAAGAATATTCATTTGAAGGAACGAAAAGTGAAGATTATTTTTCAACACACAACCTTTCAACCAAGAAGCGAAGTGAATGTATATTTGAAGTTATGTAACGAGTTGTATTGAAGCCTCCTCAATCAATTTGTTGCTATCTATGAACTTGTTGAAGTGATCCAGAAGAATCAATGTCTCTGTAATTATCTCTGAAGTTTTTAAAGCTGAAAATGCTAACTTTGAAGAACCTATTAAAGAAGCCTATATACTCAATGTGAGTTCGAAGTTAGATTTTAAAAGAAAGTCCATTTTATTCAAGATGAAGTCATTCATGTAGAAATTCATATGGTCGTCTTAAAGTCATGCAAAAATCAAAGAAAAAGCATAAAGTCAAAAACAAAGACAATATTGAAAAGAAAAAAAGCTATAAACCAAGGGGGGAGATTGTTAGGACATTATTTGTGGTTTATAATTTATTTTTGATAGCTTTTAGAGTTCTCGATCTAGGACCGAAAACACCATGATTTCAGTGGTGTTTGGACTAAAATCACCATGTGATTTAGGGGGGCTTAATGACGCTTTTGATTGGGTTTTGGGTTGGGCTTTTGTAATAAGGTATAGGTGTATATAGTATTGTTTCAGCTGTGTAAAAGGGTTGGTCATTCTAATTAGTTGATTTCGAGTTTAGAGACAAATAGAGCGAACATAGAGAAGTAGAGATCTGATGTACTAGACTATTGATCAACATAGTGTGCCTTGAAGATTCGATATTGTGTCCTTAATTCATTATAACTGTTTTTCATTAATCATTAGATTGGGATTCCAAACCAATCTTATGATTGGGATTGATACATTAGATTGGGTTTTACAATTGGTATCAGAGCAGGATTGGTATCAATCGAATTGGCAAAATATGAAACGTTTCTTGATGTTTTTCTTAGTGTTTTTGGTGTTTTGAGTTTATTTAATGAAAACTATTGTTGTTGTTCTTCGTGTTTTTCACTTCATTGGAGACTTTGATTGAAATTGGTTTTTATAAATTACAAATTTCGTGTTTCCAGTATTTTTGGGAGTTTTTTGGTCAGGTCTAGGTGTTTTTGGCGACCAACTGATCGATTTCGGTTAGGATTTTTACAACTGGCCAGCTCCTCAGACTCAACTTAGGAGCTTTCGGTCTCAGCCTCGGAGTTCTTGGCGGAAAATCTGTGTTCTCGGTTATTGAGATTTCAGCTAAGGTTCTCGGTCAAGAAACCTCGTTCTCGGTCATGTTTTTCTGACAAAAGGTTGACTTTCAAGGTTCTCGGTTAACAGGGTATTGACTATTTATGGTTTCGGTCAGAGAGCATTTATTTTTGGTTTTCAGTCATGATCAAGTTACACAATCAGATTCCTTTTTTTTGGTAAATAATGAGCTCTTTAATTACCAAGAAAGTAAGTGAAATATCATATTCTCAGTCCTGTGATGGTAAAATAAATAAATATCGTGAACAAAATGAATTATTAGTTAGAGAGGTTTTTGACCTTAAAAATGAAATATATGAAATTAAGAAATTGAATAAACCGCCTAAAGAAAAATTAGAAGCACAAACTAAATATTTAAGTAGGATTAAAGAACAATATAGCACCAAATGTGTTCACTATCGTTTTGCCAAAGAGAAAATTCCAAACATAACTACTGAACTTGATGCATTAAAAGCTAAATTTAAGGATGCTGACTTTAATTTTAAGAAATTCGATGTATCAGGTGAGATAGTTGAGTCAATGATAGAAAAACAATTAAAGTGGAAAGATAAAAAGGGTGAGGGTCTAGGGTATCATAGTGTTCCACCTATTTTCAATGATAACTATACTCCTCCCCTTGAAACCAAAGAGATAGAGAAACATGCATAATATGGTCAGCCCATGTAACTGCCTCAGTTGAGACTGAACAATCCTATCCAACTGAGAGTATTAATGTGAATGATTCTAATATTTCTACTTCATGTGCAGATAAAGTATATGTGCAAGATGGGTTCGACCAGAACAAAAATAATTATATTTCTAGTAAAAAAGCTTCAAAATCTTATGTTGATGATAACGACACCGTTGAAAAATTCAAGCCACAAAAATTTGTTAAACAGTCTAATAAATGTGCTTGTGCCTGTGTGTAACGCCCTGATTCTCAGGTACTGATTTATATAAGAATTTTCTTGATTTATTGATTTCATGGTCTAATAAATGGGTTCGACCATGAAGGGACTCGACGAGTAGGAGCTGGTAGATGAAACCCTAAATTCTAGGGTATTGCATCCTATTTAAAGGATCATTGGCCTCCCTCAGCCTCCCCTTTGCAGCTCCATGGCACCCTTAAACCCTAAATCGTGTGTGTGTTTCTTTGGTGTGTTAACAGTTGGAAGAGGGATCTTGGTGAAGAAACATTTGGGGAAACAAGTAAATTGAAGCTAGGAACTCGTGGGAAGCAAACATCTACTTCAGTTGACACTCTCTTGAAGGTATTAGGTTGTCTCATTGGCTCATTTCATCTTTAATCTCTTTTGGGTGGGTTTTAGGAAAGGTTTCTTGTGTTTGAGTCAAGATCTAAAGTTGCAAGTTCAGATCTGAACTCCCTTTAATATCTAGATCCATAAAGTTATCAGCTTTGGCAAGCATGAGACTTCCTTCTTGTGCAAAACTTCTTTGCAATCATAGTTTTGTCATTTTAAGGCTTTAGAGCTTTGCATGCACGTAAATTTTGCAAATTTATGTGATAAGCATGTCTTGGGAAGTTGGATCTGCAATATGGAGCATGTGCGTGGCTTAAAAAGCATTTGTATGGATGAAGGACTGAAGGGACTCGGCGAGTGGCATGGTCGACTCGGCGAGTCCGATGAAGATTGTCGTGGGCTCAGCGAGTTGGATTAGTGACTCAACGAGTCGGATGGGGTTTTCCAAACTATTGGACATATATGAACTTGGCGAGTTGCAAGGGAAATTCGACGAGTCGGCCAAGGAGTTTATGACCGCAAACATTAGGAACTCGACAAGTCACTCTAGTGACTCGGTGAGTTGGTGAGTTATGCATGGAACTCGGCGACTAGCTAAGGGTACTCGACGAGTTAAGGTCAACATGGACAGTTGACTTTGACAGTTGACTTTGACTTTGACCAATGGTTGACCAGTTGACTTCTGGGGACATTTTGGGAGATTGGAAACTTACAAGTATGGTTTACAATAAATATAGGTGGTGGAGTTCATGATAGTGATCCGAGAGTTTGAGCTTATCTTACGAGTCGACAGTTGCGAGGTGAGTTATCTTCACTATATCAATAGGGTCTAAGGAACGAAGGTCGACCCTTTATGATTTTATCCAGATTATGGCACGATATGTTGTTGTTTTACATCCTGGTACTTAGGATGATGATATGCTTATGTTAGTGACCTGGTTAGGTCAGTGTCCTGATTATAGAATGATGCTATGTTAGTGACCGGTTAGGTATGTATCCCAGTCTTTTGGATGTTGCTATGATTAGTGATATGTTAGATCGGTTTGCCTATTATACAATATGAGCTAGTGTATGATATTTATGTTCAAATGTTTGTTTGATTGGGGGTTGGGATGAGGCGGTATTGCTTACTGTTGTAGGCCAACATAACCAGTGAGCGGTCCGGAGAGGCTATAGGCCCTGTTGGGTGGACCAGTCATGCCGAAGGCTCGAGAGCAGTCCTGATAGGCTGTAGGCCCTGCGATGCGGTCCAGTCAGGCTGAAGGCTCATTATGCATGTTGCTCTGTATTTATTATATGTTATGGTTATATTGGTATGGTTTTGGTATTTTGGGGTAGCTCACAAAGCTTTCGGGCTTACATTTTGAATTGGTTGTTTAGGGTACTTCTATTAATCGAGGTAAGGCGAAGGCCTGATCGTAACGCTCCTCCAGCTGCTATGTTTTATGATTGGAAACTGGGATACTCTGATGATTATTATTTCGAAAACAAATTATGTAATGATTAGATGGTTTTTAAGTGTGTTGTAATAGTTTTTTTTGGTATGATTTTATGGGTGTTACAAGTTGGTATCAGAGCCTTGGTTTGAGTGAATTGGTGGAACATTCATGTGAATCTAGTCTCAAATCTAGGTAAGGTTTTCAAAATGATTTTTTTAAAAATGGTTTTCAAAATAAGTAAAGGAGGATGCAGGGTATACGATCAGCCAGAGCCAGTAAGTAAACCTCAAAATACCATACAGTTATTTGATAATGCGACTTGTTAGAACATCATGCTAGTATTAGGCTATGGATTCTTAGGAATTTCATGATAAGAATTGCCTGATTATATGATACATGCTAGCCTAGGTTTTTGCTTATATGAGATTGACATCCTTATTATAGTCGCTTGTAAATGTATTACGACTGTGCATAATTAAGATCTTGTAGCCTAAGAATGTTTGATTTGGCCTTATGTTATGTTCTTATTGATTAGGGCTTAGGGTAGGTTTTGATATTCGAAAGACTATAGGGTCCAGCGTTATGTATGGTTAGCATACACTAGTGTTGCGGGGGTTGGTGGAAGTCTCATGGATGAACGAGGTCGAGCGATCACCATATGCATGTATAGTGTTAGGGCGTTGTGATGATACTTGAGAAAAATAAGAGTAGGTGTGTAAGTTAGTTGTTGGGTTTTGAGCAATCTAACACTTCCTAAGTGTGCATGCAACCCTAATAAACCTTGGATCTATGTTTGTCTAAATACATGCAAAATAATAATTTTCCAAGGTTTATAACCTATCTAACATGGCATGGGGAACATTTCAACATTAAAGAGTTAGAAGAGATTACATACCTTTTGGTGAGTTGGGTTCTTAGGAGTTTGAGGGCTAAGCACCAATAGTGTGAATGCCTCAAATGGAATCACAAACACCACAAACTCATGGAAAACTTTGAGAGAGTATACACACTCTTGTATTTTCGGCCACACACATGCACACACACACTAGATCACTAGTTTTCTCTTAGGCTCCATTTCATGCTCCATAAGCATGCTTATATAGTGTGCATGGTTAGGGTGAAACCCTAATAACCCATGTCTTTTCCTTTTCCAAGGATCCATGGGTTAAAAGCTCCATGGATCATCCATGGACTTCCACATAAGCCTAGCCCATTAACAAATGAGTATTAGCCCACACTATATAAAACAAATAGCCCATAATTTAATTAGTATTCCTTTTAATCTCTAAATTAATTCATAATTAATTTAAGACTAAAACTAATTAAATAACGTAATTTCATATTAATATATTATAACCCATAATATATTAATAAACATATGTGTATAACTCTCATAAAATTATCCATAATAGTTTGGATGAGATGCAACCCAAATGGACCATGCCGGTCGGGTCAAGTATATACCAAATAAGTTATGGACTTAGACACCTTATCCAACATTAGTATGGGCACGTACTACTGATGGCACAGGACCTATATGCGTAGCAAGGATGTCACAACACCTAGGGTTTAGTTGAAAGTTGGTTCCCAGTTATTTATGTGGATTGTAGGATATCTTCCTGATTATTTTCAGCATAGCGGTTACGAGGCGTTTTGTGTCTGGATCCAGATTGGGATCAGGGCAGGGAGATCAAGAGGTCCCAGTAGCGCTTGAGGTTATCGGTCAGGCGAGATCAGTGTTGACAAAGGATCGAGTCAAGGAGATCATCCGCGAGGAGGTGGTCGAGATTATCCGGGGTCAGATTATGGAGTTGTATGGGTCTATCAATACCGCTATAATGGAATACTTCGATGAGAGATATGCATCCCTTGTGGAGACGGCTTCCGCTGCAGCCACATCAGCTGTATCAGTAGCAGAGGAGGAGTAGGAGCCACTCGGGGCTTCCAGTATAGGGACTTCGATAACATGAAGCCCCCTAATTTTGATGGGACTCAGGACCACATAAAGACTATGAGGTGGATTTCCGATGTGGAGGGGTGTTTCTTTACTTTCACATGACCTACTGACTATATGGTCAAGTGTGATCTAAAGCTGCTTAGGTTCGGGACCAAGGACTGGTGGAGATTGACGACCGGGTTGTACACTGATGATTAGAGAGCTGTTGTTACTTGGGAATAATTCTGGGATATGTTCTGCGCTTGATAGATTTCACAGGTTGAGCGGCAACGATTGTCACAGGAGGTTTTGAGTTTGAGGCAGGGTGGGGAGTCGGTGTTGGAGATCACCAGCATGTTCACCGAGATAGCGATGTTCTGCCCAAAGTTTGCTTCTGATCAGGCTCAGATGACTCTATATCTGAGCATGCTCAAGACGGACATCCGTCAGTTGGTTTCCACTCATCGATGTGATACTCTTTTGGACCTACAGGAGGCCGCTAGGTGGTGGGAGTTGGAGATTGAGCTGCAATTAAAGGAGCAACATCAGGCCTCAGTATAGTCTCAGCCGGCATCAAAGCTGTCTAAGACCGTTGATTCTAGGATCGAGGGTCAGCAGAGTCGCACTTGTGGAAAGTGCGGAAAGAGTCATTCTGGAGTTTGTCGAGCTGATAGTGGGTGCCACAAGTGTGACAAGGAGGATAACTATGCTAGGGATTGTCACTAGTCCTCCCCTACATCGGATATGAGGACATGTTATCATTGTCATCAGGTTGGTCACGTGAAGACCAACTGTCCATAGCTTGCACCCAGACTAGCACAGGTTCCAGCGCCAGCTACATTGAGGATTAGGGATGGGAGGCCAGTTAAGGTGGAGCCTCTGATGGCTCAGGGGTGTGCTAGTTTACAGCTGACGAGAACAAGGCAGCACCGGATGTGGTTGCTGGTATGTTTCTATTATTTATCTAATTTATTATATATGTGTTATGCTTATCTGTTGTACCTGTGTTTAGGTAAGTTTTTAGTGAACTCATTGCTTACATTGGTATTACTTGACTTGGGGACGAGTCGGTCTTTTGTATCTCAAACATTTACTAAGGAGTTCAGTGTGCTAGTGGGCGAGCTAGAGTGTGCATTGGGAGTCACTATCGCTAATGAGCATGGAGTTTCTGCTTCTTTGGTCTACCGAGGATGCGAGTTGGAAATCTTCAGAGTGTCCTTTCCGATAGATTTGAATATGATTCCCATGGGGGAAGTATGTGTGATAGTGGGGAGGTACTTCCTTAGTCGATTTGATGCCATGATAGATTGCGAGGGCCAGTTGGTAGTAGTTCGAACCCCAAGTGGGAGAGAACTTATTGTATATGGCGAGGGCACCAGAGTTGGATCAGGGTTATGTTCAGCTGCTACGGCTTGAAAGTATATTCAACATCGGTGTGCGGGTTTTCTGGCGTACGTGGTGGACACACGAGTCAGGGATCAAATTTTTTCTTTAGAGGTTCTTGTAGTCAGGGAGTTTGCAGATGTGTTTACGGAGGAGTTGCCAAGGATACCTTCGGAGAGACAGGTCTAGTTTCGAATTGACTTGGTGCCTGGTGCGGCCCCTATCGCCAAGGCATTGTACCGGTTTGCACCACCCGAGATGCAGGAGCTGTCTTCGTAGCTACAGGAACTGTTGGGCATGTAGTTCATTCGACCTAGCAGTTCCCCATGGGGAGCACTGATACTCTTCATCAGGAAGAAGGATGGATTGCACCAGATGTGCATTGATTAAAGCGAGTTGAACAAGTTACGATAAAGAACCGTTATCCACTCCTAAGGATAGATGACTTCTTTGATTAGTTACATAGTGCATCTTGGTTCTCCAAGATAGATTTGAGGTTAGGGTATCATCAGGTCCAGGTTAGAGAGGAGGACGCGGAGAAGACCACGTTTTGGAATTGTTATGGTCATTACGAGGTTGTGGTGATGCCGTTTGGGCTCACCAACGCGCCAACAATATTTATAGACCTGATAAATCGAGTCTGCAGATCCATGCTTGATTGCTCGGTCACACTATTTATTGATGATATCTTGGAATAATCCAAGACCCGAGAGCAGCACAAGGAGCACCTCAGGGAGTTGTTGGGAGTTTCGAGACGTGAACGGCTGTACAATAAGTTCTCGAAGTGGGAGTTTTGATTACCAGAGGTCCAGTTCCTAGGACATCTTGTTAATTGGGAGGGGATTTTGGTCAACCTGGCCAAGATCGAGGCAGTCATGCTGTGGGAGGTGCTGAGATCTCCCTTAGATATCAGTAGTTTCTAGGATTAGCATGGTACTACCGGAGATTTATTCGGGATTTCTTCAATATTTCAATACTCCTCACTTATCTGGCAAGGAAGGGGGTGGATTTTCGGTGGGGCCCTGAGCAGTAGAGGGCATTTTAGACCCTCCATCAGTGCTTGTGTGAGGCTACAGTCTTGACTCTCCTGGAGGGAGTTGAGGATTTTGTGGTGTTCTGTGATGCATGCATCACACGCTAGGGGGCAGTCCTCATGCAGAGAGGACTGGTGATAGCCTATGCATCGCGGCAAATGAAGTCGCATGAGATGAGATACCCTAGGAATAATTTAGGGTTGGGAGTGGTGTTGTTCGCTCTGAAGATATGGAGACATTACATTTATGGGGTTCCGTTATACCATATACACGACTCACAAGAGCATGAGACACATCATGGATAAGCCGAACTTGAATATGAGGCAGCGCAGGTGGCTAGATGTAGTCAAGGACTACGATTGTGAGATCATTTACCACCCTGTTAAGAGAATGTAGTGGTGGATGCATTGAGCCGCAAGTCAGTTGGATCATGCACCCCAGTGATATGTATGAGGATAGTGGTGGATTCTCTGCTTGTTAGTTTGATCAGTGATGCTCAGGTTGAGGGCATGCGACTTGCGAATTGGAAGCGAGAGAGGATCAGGGGTGAGAAAACTTGATTTGTGCAGGATAGTCGAGGATTATTGACCTGATGTAGTCGCATATGGGTTCTGATGTCTAGTGGGGTTAGACAGATAGTCCTGGATGAGGCTCATAAGTCTCATTTTTCTATTCACCCGGGGGCCACCAAGATGTACAGAGACCTGAGTTTGACTTACTGGTGGCCATACATGAAGCAAGAAATCGGTTGGTATGTCGAGAGGTTATTGACATGTAGGATGGTCAAGGTCGAGCATTCGAGGCCGCATGGTATGTTACAGCCCCTGGAGTTTCCCATGTGGAAATGGGAACAGATCATGATGGATTTCATTACCAAACTGCCGAGGACGACAAAAGGGTTTGATGTTATATGGGTCATCGTAGATTGATTGACCAAGAGTACCCATTTCATGGTGATACGGGAGTATTCCTCAGCCGAGAAGTTGGCCGACGTGTATGTTCACGAGATCTTCGCTCACCATGGGGTTCCAGTCTCTATTGTTTCCGACCAGGATGTTAGAATTACTTCTTGATTCTGGCATGAGTTCCATGAGGAACTGGACACGCGTTTGCACTTTATCACAACATTTTATCTGCAAACTGGCAGTCAGAGTGAGCATACCATTCCGACCCTCGAGGATATGTTGAGGGCGTATGTCATTGACTTTGGTGGGAGCTAGGATTCCTACCTACCGCTTGCAGAGTTCTCCTGCAATTACAGTTATCATTCTAGCATTGGAGCCCCGCCTTTTGAGTTTTTGTATGGGTGAAGATGCCACACCCCAGTTTTTTGGAGTGAGGTTGGACACAGTGTGATGGGATAGAGGAAAATAGTTCCGCAGACTACTGAATAAATTCGACGGATTAGGCAGTGATTGCAGACCACTCAGAGTCGGCAGAAGAGTTACGCCGAAAAACGCCGATCTGAGTTAGAATTTCAGGTGGGTGATATGGTACTCTCACCCTGGAAGAGTGCGATTCGCTTCAGGAAGAGGCGGAAATTGGGTCCCAGTTACATTGGGCCATTCAAAATCATCCCTAGTATTGGCAAGGTGGCATATAGGCTAGAGCTATCGAAGGAGCTTTGCCGGATTCACAGCACTTTCCACGTTTCACAGTTGTGAAAGTGCATTATGGATCAGGAGGCAGTGGTGTCGTTGGATGATATTCAGGTCGATGAGCGCCTAAATTACGTGGAGAGGCCTATGGCCACTCTGGAAAGGAAGAAGAAATTTATGCAGAATAAGGATATACCTTTGTTAAAGAGTCTAATAAATGTGTTTGTGCTTGTGTGTAACGCCCTGACTCTCAGGTATTGATTTATATAAGAATTTTCTTGATTTCAAGGTCTACTCGACGAGTTGGTCGCCCTACTCGTCGATAAGCATCGGGTTGGTCCACGTGTTTTAGTGACCTACTCACTGAGTCCAAGAAGGAATTCAACGAGTAGGAGCTGGCAGATGAAACCCTAAATTTTAGGGTATTGCACCATATTTAAAGGATCATTGGCCTCCCCCAGCCTCCCCTTAATATCTCCTTGGCACCCTTAAACGCTAAATCATGTGCGTGTCTTTCTTAGGTGTGTTAAAGCTTGGAATAGGGATCTTGGTGAGGAAACATTTGGAGAAACAAGTAAATTGAAGTTAGGAACTCATGGGAAGCAAAGATCTACTTTAGTTAACACTCTCTCGAAGGTATTAGGCTGTCTCCTTGGCTCATTTCATCTTTAATCTCTTTTGGGTGGGTTTAGGAAAGGTTTACTGTGTTTGAGTCAAGATTTGAAGTTGCAACTTCAGATCTGGACTCCCTTTGACATCGAAATCCATAAAGTTACCAGCTTTAAGAAGTATGTGTTGGATTATTGTCTAAGCCCCTAACCATATTTGGTAAGTTTTTGACCTGGTTGTGCGTGGTCCTTTTGGGTTGCCTTCACCAAAGCAACTTAGCTGGAGAAATGATGGAGAATGAGGTTATTATGGTTTATTAATATACTATAAGAATAATATATGAAAAGAGAAATCGTATTTATTTAGTTGACATTGGTCAAGAATTAATTTTCTGATTAAAAGAATTTAACTAAACTAGGGGGCTGAATTGTAATAGTTGCAAAGTAGGGAAATGGATGCCATATGGGATAGGGTGGACGAATTCAAGGTGATAAGGCCCTAAAATTCATCTAAGATGAGGATTATGGACTTATCCTTTGGACTGCTTAGTGGGTAAGCAATCAGATAAGGATAAAAACTGAAACCCTAATCCCTATACCTGTATAAGGACCCCTCATCCTAGGAAAGTCGGCCACTTGATCCCAGAACTTCCTAGAGCTGATTTTCTTCCCCCCCCCCTCTCTCTCTCTCTCTTGCCTCTCCATTTGCTCTTGGTGTTTGTGAGCCATGAAAGGTACTACACTTGTGGTACATGCTTTCAATGACAAGAAGATTGAAGATTTGAGTTGCTATTACAATATAACAACAATAGGTATATAATCCCTTTACTATCTAAATTTCTAAATACCTAGGAGTATGCTAGGGTTCTTCATGTGCTCATAATGTTGTGTATCTAATAGTGAAAACATAGATATGTATTTAGGGTTGAATGCACACATAGGATTGTTTCTATAAAACCCATCAGTGGTATCAGAGCGTATGGTTTTTTGTTTTCAATTAGACTTATACAATTGTATGAATTTGACACTTTAGGGTTTATGGCCAATAAACCCTATGAGGCAAGGATTTCGAAATTAGGGTTCTTGAACCCTGATTTTCGAAATTTGATAAGGGTTTTTCAAACTCATTCCTTAATCCCTAAGATTTCGAAATCTAGGGTTTTCGAAATTTTCCTCATCCCCAAAATAAGATCCTAAACTTTAGGGATTTGGATAATCCTATATCTTGTAATTATCTTTTAATGGATTAAATATGGTAATTAAAGATTTTGAATTATCTCATCCCGTATTTTCGAATTTTAGGGGATTTAAGGGATTAGGATAAATTACATAGTTTAGTTTAAAAGATAATCCTTGATAATTCGATAATCAAAATTAATTGTTTAATTTCAGGATAATTATTCAATCAAGAGTTTTAATAATTAAAATTTTAAAATTTAAAAGTTTTAAATTTCGAAAATTTTAAAATTGAAATTAAAACCCTAGTTTTTTGAAATGCTTAAAATACACCTTATACTATTATATTATTACAAGATATATATATATATATATATATATATATATATATATATATATATATATATATATATATATATATAACTAAAATGCTAGTCTAACCGTTAGTAGGCCTCATTCACGAAGTCGATCTATAAGAGGGGGGGGGGGGGGATAAGGTTATGGCCTATGAAATGGTCGTTTAATGGGTGTCCACTCTCACTCACCGCTTCCTTGATTGGTGGAGGGTCGTTGGCCGAACGGGTAGGATAGGCAAACCCTCCCTCATTAAAAGTATAATGAATTATAAAAGTAATTAAATGTTGTTACAACAATTCCTAAACATAGTTACTTTAGGAAAAGTGAATTGGTGAAATTCCATGAAATTACACTTTGCACCCATTCTAAGATGTTAGTGGAGCGCGTGTGGTTAACCGGCACACTAATTGGACTCTAAGCATAGGTGGCAAAGGGTGACTCATTTTTTGTCATAGTTTGATGGAGAGTGTGTGGTTAATCGGCACATTAAATAGGTGACTGTAACAATGAGGGCACCATGTATATTTGCATGCTTATTCACACCCGCTTTGTGATCATCGGCATCCCAGTCACAAACTAGAGGGGCACATCAAGATTTAAACATGTCATTGAAAAGTTCAATGAATCTCAAAGGAATCTAGGAGTTTTCAATACATTTAGAACATAATCTCTTTTTCGTTTTCCATGGTGGAGAATTAGTGAATCGTCATTCACTTACCTTCAAATTATTTGTTTGTTAGATTCTGACATCCCTCTACCAACTTGTAAATAATGTTGTTGGATCCTAGCCCTAATTTTTCATTTGGGTGTTTAAGTGGGGATACGTTTCTACTCAAACTTTGTCCTTTTCTATTTCAAATGTAGAACATCAACAACAATGCTTCCGGCTCGTTCTCACTCATGAATTTGTGTGGGAGAGTGATCTTTGACGGATCCAACTTCAATGATTGGATCTACAATATTCGAATGGTCACTTGCTACGAGGACAAAGAGTATGTCCTTGATTAAAAGCTGAAGGAAATCAACCTCAACACTGCCACTACTAAAGAAATCGCTGCCTTTGAGGTCCATGAGCGTGATGCCACGAAAGTCCATTGCATAATGCTAGCGACCATGACTGCAGAACTCCAAAAGTCATATGAGGACATGTATCCCTATGAAATGCATCAAGACTTGCTGGACCGATACCACCAAAGTGGGAGAAAAGGAAGGTATGAGATCATAATGTAACATCCGGATTTTACCAGGTATAATGTAAGTTTAATTGTGTTATTTTGAAAGAGGGACTCGGCGAGTTGGGGCTCAGACTCGCCGAGTAGGGACGCGGGATTGAGCGAAGGTGCGCGCTTGGACTCGGCGAGTCCAGGGTATGGACTCGGCGAGTCTGCGCTGTGTTATGAAACCCTAAATCCCCGGGTTTGTGGCCTATTTAAGGGGCCTTATGGCCGTCATTTGCGCTCATCCAACCCCCAGAGTGTGTCCCTAGAGTTCTTGAGCGTTTGGTGAAGGATTGAGAGCAAATCTCGACCTTGTGAGTGTTGTTTAGCAAGAAGAAGGGGGCTCTAGGCAAGAGGAGGCAAAGGAGGTTGCTATTTCGTGGATTTGGAGCTTGGATCATCACTTTAGAGGTAATATTTTCGGACCATTTTATGTTTGGTGAAACTTGATGCAAGTTAGGGCTTAATATGATCATTTATGGGGTGATTTGGTGCCCTTTTTGTTCCCTCTTTGAGTTGAGACCATGGATCTGGATCCATAGAGGTCCAGAGGGCCTCACTTATCAAGCTTTATGGGTGGAAATGGAGTCCTTGGCCTTGTGTTGAAGTATTAGAATCAAAAACATCATTTGTGATCATGTAGAGGTTATTTATGCATCAAGATTGTGACTTTACGTGCTAAATAAGCATGGGGGGACTGGATCTATGGATTAGTGGACTGGATCTGGCCTTTAGAGCAAGATTGAGTCAGTGCATGGCACGGACTCGCCGAGTCCGAAGAACAGACTCGGCGAGTAGCTTGAATGTTGCACGACCACTTAGCGAGTGGCCTCGCCGAGTTGGGATGAGTGAACTCAGCGGGTCAAGGGGGAGTCAGGATGGACAGGTGGACCGAGTCAAACCGGACTCGCCGAGTCGTTCTTGAGACTCGGCGAGTTGAGTCATGGTGGCCCCACAACTCGTGCCAGGTGGAGCTCGTCGAGTTGGGAAGGGATGCTCGACGTGTCAAGAGAGGATTCCAGGGAAATTGGTGATTGCGCTCAGACTCGCCGAGTCGCTATAGTGCACTCGCCGAGTCCGGTCAAGTTGACCGTTGACCAGCGTTGACCTAGATTGTCCTGTTATGGTATGGTCAACCCTAGTTGGGAAAGTGTTAATTAGAGATATATTGTGCTATAGGGGGACTTCAGCTCGGCAGATCGAGTGTGTAGCGATTTCAGGGTTACGGTTTACCGAGACACACGAGGTGAGTCTTCTCACTATACTTTACCTTGAGTAGGTAACCAGAGTTATGTGTTAGAGTATTTGTATGCCATGTATGTTATGTGTTGTACTGCATTACTTTTATGTGTTTGATGCTGTGCATGTTTACAGAGCTAGAACCGGAAGGTTCACAGAGTTAGAACCTGAGGGTTCACAGAGTTTGGGTGCACGGACCCACAGAGTCATAGCCTCGAGTGGCTAATATGTGTTATATGTAGTATTTTGGGAACTCACTAAGCCTTGTGCTTACAGTGTTGATGTTATTTGTTTCAGGTACTAGTGACGACCGTGGGAAGGCGCCGGCTTGATCCGTACACACACGTTTGGAGCTTGACATCTTGATCTTGGGATTTTGTAATATATTGTTGAACAATTAAAAAGGGGTTGTTTTTATGAATATTGATGGAATTATGCTTTTATAAAACTCGAAAATTTTGTTTGAAAAATTCAGTGTTACACATAACTTCGATGATCACTGCCAAAATGGGTAATTGAGAGTCCCTTACCGCTCATCTACAAAAGATGCACAAATATGTTGATTGCCTACTGAAGTTAAATGATAACTTCGATGAAGAGATGGCAATTAACATCATCCTTCACTCCTTGCCTCCCTGCTACAACTAGTTCTGCATGATCTACCACATGAACAAGGAAGAGGTCACCTTGAGCAAGCTTCAAGGCTTACTTAGGACTGATGAGAGCAAATCTTAAGGATAAGTCTGTTGCACCGACTCCCACTCCCACTATTGCGCCTTTTTTGGAAATAGGTCAAGGGAAGGGAAAGAAGAGGAAGGCTACCTCAAAGAGCCACCACAAGGGGAAGTTCTAAGATGGAACCTCTTCTAGTGGAACCAAAGATGGTTCTGCTATGCCCAAATCTAACCCTAAGGAGGCAGATTGCCACCACTGCCACAAGATAGCGAATTGGAAGAGAAGCAGTCCAGAATACCTGCAAGCCATCAAGGAGGGAAAGATCAAGCCATCATTCACAGGTATTTACACAATTAAATCTAATGATTCATCCCATGCTATTTCTTGGTTTCTTGATACAGGATCTAGTTTTCACATATGTTCTGATTCGGAGGGACTAAGAAGAAATAGGGATGTGGAGCAAGGAAGGATAAACCTAATCATGGGAAACAAAAGACTGTTGCCTGTCACAAAGATTAGAGTGTATTCCTTAGTGCTTAGTATTGGATTAGGTTTAGATTTGAACAATTATTGGTATTCCCCGGATATGGCAAGAAACATCATTTCTTTTCGTGGTTTATTTAGACAAGGATTTAGATATTCATTTAATAATGAGAAAGGTTCTATTTATGCTTATCTAAATGGTGTTTTATATTTCAAAGCATTGCCTTGTAATGGAATATATGAAACTGTGATGGCTATAGATAACTTAGGAAAGATGTGTTGTGTGTGGATTCTTCCGATAGTATGGATAAAGAATGCTTGAGGCATTGTCATCTTTGACATGTCAACAAGAAACGCATTGCCCAACTCCAAAAAGATGGAGTGTTGGAGTTATTCGACCTTAAGGATGATGACATGTGCGAGTCTTGTTTACTTGGAAAGATGACCAAGTCACCCTTCACTAGCATTTGTGTAAGGCGTGAGGGATTATTGGATATCATACACACCAATGTGTCTAGGCCCTTTAGATCCACCATAAGGGATGCGAACTGCTTCTATGTGACTTTCACCGACAATTATAGAAAATATGTGTATATCTACTTAATCAAGCACAAGTCGGAAACCTTTGAAAAGTTCAAAGAGTTCAAACAAGAAATGGTGAATCAATTGGGTAGGAAAATTAAGATGCTTTGATCCGATCGAGGAGGAGAGTACCTAAGTCTTGAATTCCACGACTACCTCAAGGAATGCAAAATATTTTCGCAGTTGATGCCACCTAGGAAACTGCAGTTGAATGGTGTGGCTGAGAGGCGTAATCGAACCTTGCTTGACATGGTTGGTTCAATGATGAGTCGTGCTTCACTACCTATCTCATTCAGGGGGTATGCCTTAGAGACTGCCACCCATATCCTTAACTGAGTCCCTACGAAGAAGGTTTCCAAAACACCTCACCAGATGTGGACAGGGAAGGCTCCCTCGTTAGCACATATCAAGGTTTGGGGTTGCGAGGCTTTCGTAAGACGAGAGACTCACGACAAGCTCGAACCTTGTACTGAGCGATGTATTTTCATTGGCTACCCGCAGAAGTCTTTGGATATCTCTTCTATAGACCGAATGACAATGTTTTCTTTGTTACAAGGAGAGTGATTTTCCGAGAGAGAGAGAGAGAGAGAGAGAGAGAGAGAGAACTCATAAGCCAAAGGGACAGTGGGAGGCAAATCGATCTTGAAGAGATTCAAGAGTCGAGCGATGAAGGAACCTCCAACACTAGCGTTCAACCCGAGAAGGAAACTCCGGTTGAACCGATTGATGAATCATTACCTCTTAGACGTTCCAGTAGAGTTGGTGTCCCACTCGTGTTGTATGGTTATCATATGACCACCGAGGGTGATACGTATATTAGTGATAGTACACTAATAAACTTGGAAGAACCTAACAGCTACAAGGAAGCCATGGAATGCCTGGAGTTTGCAAAATGGAAATAGATGATGGATAGTGAGATTCAGTCCATGTACGATAACCAAGTCTGGAGCTTGGTTGATCATGTACTGGGTCGTAAGATGGTCGGGTGCAAATGGATCTTCGAGAAGAAGACCGACATGGATGGGAATGTGAACACTTATAAGGCGCGATTGGTTGCGAAGGGATTTACTCCAACTCCCAGAGTTGACTACGATGAGACATTCTCACCAGTTGCGAAGATAAAGCCTATTAGAGTGATGCTTCCCATTGTTGCATTTCATGATTATGAAATATGGCAAATGGATGTCAAAACCGCTTTCCTTAGTGGGAAGTTGGTTGTGGATGTTTATATGGCTCAACTAGAGGGTTTTGTCAATGCAAAGCATCCTAATAGAGTGTGTAAGCTTGAGAAGTCCAATTACGGACTTAAGCAAGCATCTAGCAGATGGAATCATTGTTATGACGAGAAAGTCAAATAGCTTGGGTTTCTGCGAAGCGAAGATGAATCATGTGTATATGTCAAAGCCAGTGGTAGCGTCGTAATCTTCCTCGTATTGTATGTCAATAATATACTACTCATAGGAAATGACATTCCGACACTGCAGGAAGTTAAGTCATGGCTCGGAAAGTGCTTCGCTATAACGGACCTCGGAGAAGCTGCTGTAACAACCCGAAATTTCCGTATCATTTATTGTAACTCTTTCGTAGTACAATTCGCGCAACCAATTGTCGTTTCCAATTTCAATTTCCGATCTTCCGTTTAATTAAGTCATTATCTGGTACACATTTAAAATGACTTAATGGGTGTCTTAATACATTTAGAAATCATTTTAACACCCAACTTTAGTGATCGAAATATTTCTAGAAATTACCGTATCGGGTTACGGTAACTCAATCGGGTACGACCAAAAACCTCGTCTAACGTCGGTATCGGGTAGAATTCCACCGTGTCCAAAACTTAAACACTATATAAACGTGTTTAAGACTCCATTTGAAGCCTTTGGTCAATTTACCATTAAACAATACCAACCTCTCTCCTCATCCAAGTTTAAGGGATCAAAACTCAAAATTAAGGCTTCAAATCTCTAAGGTACTTCTCCTAGCTTGTATTGTAACCTTCTTAGCCTTCAAATTCGATTTCAAAGCATGATTTAGGACTACATTCATGAGTTTACGGCCATGGAACCTTCATGGGCCGTAAACTCATATATCAAGGGTTTTTAAGCCCTAAAACCCTTCCTTAGCATTATTGGACATTAGATATGACTTAATGGCTTAATGGAAAGGACTTATAACATGTAAAACATTGATTTAGAGGAACAAAAGTGAGTTTATGGCCAAGACACATTCTTGGGCCGTAAACTCATATTCAAAGGGTTTTTGAGCCAATTAACCCTTCCAAATCATAGTTGGGACTTAGATATGACCGTTGGGCTTGCTAATCTAGACTTGGAACACTTTAAACTTGATTTTTGGGTAATAAAAGTGAGTTTACAGCCAAGACATACTCTTGGGCCGTAAAATCCTCTTAAATGGTGATTTAGTGCCTTAAATCATGTCAAAATGCTTTCAAACTCAACCAATGGCCTTGTGGTAAATCCTAGATTCATCTAAAAATGATTTGGAGACTTTAAAGACAACATATGCCCTACATATGTGAGTTTACGGCCAAAGAACTCCTCCTAGGCCGTAAACTCCTAAAAGTTTGTAAAATGGTAACCTAAATTCATAACAATGCTTGGAAAATTAGTTAGAATCACATGTGATTGTCCTATATAGTACAAATTAACCATTCTTAGCCATGGGTGAGTTTACGGCCGTAAACACTATGAGTGTGGCCGTAAACTCATGTTTTAAATGATGTAAATTCATTCCAAGTGTTCCAAGGCATTTTAGATAATCCATTCTTGCAATGCCTATGTCCATTTGAGCCCTTAAACCATCAAAACCACACCCACATGAGTTTACGGCCGTAAACTCATGTATGTGTGTGTTCAATAGTTGTAAACTCTTTAAAATGTTTACTCTTGGGGAGTAAACTCAAGTCCCAAGTTCCTAGTACCATTTCACGTCCGAAGATGTCACCCGGGTCACTCCAAACGCTCGTTTTGAGGTATTTAACCTCATTGAAGTGTAATGTTCCATATGATTAGTGAATGTATCCCTAATTGTATATATATGGACATTATTTCATTTTACATAAGGAATTCGCGAGTAATCAAACCCCGAACCAACGTCTAGCATTCAAAACCGACACGTTTCCAAGTCCGGTGAGTTCATACCCCTACCCTTTTTCACTATTTTCACTGTTTTCAGGGGGGGGGGGGGGGGAACACAAGCAAAGTACAAGGAAATTCTTGTACTCAAAACATGTTTTCAAATGTGTGTTTCATATTTCATATGCTTTTATAACTGATTACTACAACTGATAACAGATTGAACATACAGATCACGTAACATATATTTGTGAAATAGGTCTTTAAACTAGTATGTTTTACATATATTTCACAAATGGCTTTCCACATTTTATCAGTTAAAAGCATGACATTAAAACATTTGAACATAATACCTGTACACTGTTTTGTCCTCGGTAACACTCCACATACATACACGAGTGGAGGACTATAATATTATTACTAGTAAATTTGTTATTCCTGTATGATTGGAGACACGTCCTCGGAGAACACTCCACCGAGATACGCGAGTGGAGGACTACACCCATAACCAGAATCTCTGGTATTTAGAGAGCGTGACTTGAGTGTATAGATCTATACGGGGCTGACTACCCCACACCTGGCTGCTAGCTACAGCCGAACCGAAATGGTTCAAGGGTGACGAAAGTCATAAGTATGTGGACGACTTATAGCCACATGTGGACTACTTATTGCCACATGCTTTAGTCTATTATATGGTTATGGAACTCGCAATTAGGATAACAGAGATTTACTTACAGTAATAATGAACCACTTTATACATCTTTTACATCTTTTACATCTTTCACATTTTGTAACTAACAATCAGGAAAGTACGGGACTTTCCTGGGGAAAACATGGAACCTAATCACGATTAAATCTTTTACATCTTTAACATTGTTTACATTAGAAACCTACATGCAGGAAAGCATGGGGCTTTCCTGGGTAACACTTACATAACTAGAAAGAGTAACAAACTGGATAACATTACATCTTTTACAATTTGTAACTTACAATAAGGAAAGTATGGGACTTTCCTGGTAACACATGATAAGTAAACAGAACAGTTTAACGAGTCAGATAACCAACTATACATTTTCACATGAATAAACATGTTTTCAGTGTTCAAACTTACTATACTTTACAATTGTGAAACAATAACAAACTATTAAGAAAATATGGGATTTTCTTGGTGCATATAACATTTCAGAAACAGAAAGGAAACTTGAAACATTTTCACAAACAAAAACCGCTTATAAACTCACCAGCTTTATGCTGATTTTCAAATCGCTTGTGTTCTCAAGTCAGCGTTAGAACAGGTACCCGAAGATTCCTTTTTGATCAGAAGACGGAGTACATGAAGATCAGTTTCATTTTGTCTATATATACTATGTATCACAACTGTACAAACTTTACTTTTGAAATAACTGTAAAACTTTATTATGTAATGTAGTGGTTGTTTTACTTTACTTACTATGTGCATTGGATTTGATACTCAACGTGGAGTCAAACCCCGGAAATGTTTCCGCCTTCGGTTTTCGGGGTGTGACAGCTGCCAATATTTTGGGAATAAGGATAGTGAGAAACAGGAGTAAAAGACTAATAGGACTTAGTTAGAATACTTACTTGGACAAGCTACTAAAAAGTTTTAGTATGGAGAATTCCAAGAAAGGGGAGTTACCAATCCAAAGTAATGCCAAGTTGAGTAAGACTCAAAGTCTGAGTACCGAAGCCGAGATAGCAGAGATGAGCTGAGTACATTACGCTTTCGCAGTTGGCTAGATCATATATGCTATGACTTGTACTCGCCCTGATGTGGCCTTTGCTTTGAGCATGGTCAGTAGTTATCAAGGGAAACCTGACAAAGCACATTGGACCGCAGTCAAGAATATTCTTAAGTACCTTCGGAGGACCAAGGAGCGGTTTCTAGTACTTGGTAGGAGTGATGACTTAAAGGTGTGAGGGTATATTGACGCCAGTTTTCAGACCGACAGGGACAACTACCGTTCAGAGTCGGGCTGTGTCTTTACCCTTAATCGAGGAACAGTGACTTGGAAAAGTTCCAAGCAAGAGACCGTAGCTTATTCAACGTACGAATCAGAGTACATTGCAGCGAGCGAAGCATCAAAAGAGGCAAGATGGCTGAAGAATTTGGATACCTTGGAGTTGTGCCAGCCATACAGGAGCCCATGGAAATTTTCTGTGATAATGAAGGAGTGCTTGCCCTAACCAAGGAACCAAGGGATCATGTAGATCATGAAATATCGACAGAAAATATCACTTTATTTGACATCGGGTAGAAGAAGGACTCCTCGTAGTAAAGAGGTTATCGTCAGAGGATAACCCAACAGATCCGCTTACGAAGGGACTGAGCAGGGTTAAGCACTTGCAGCACGCTAGTTGCATTGGGCTAAACGACGATATTAGTTTAGATTAGATAGTTTGGAAACATGTAATAGATAAATGTAATTGACATTCGATGATTAAATAAATGAGTATTATTTATTACTAAAGCTATTGTCTTTTATGTTAATTATTTACCGATTGTTTCATTTGCATGTTTTGACTTCCTGGATAATAGATTATTCAAACGGTCCATAGTCGTTCATGTGTTGGAAGTAGGTGTGAATGAAGACTATCATGAATTGGTGTGTAGATTGTCTAAATGGTATTAGACATAGCAAAGGTTTGCTACAACGTTCATGAGTGGTTATGAACATGTTTTGAGCATTGGAATAAACCCACATTTGCTGGAATCACTTCATGGAATTTATCACGTGTGATTGCAAGACGATAATATCATATGGTCTTAAAACCTAGATATTTGGTTTATTGTTTGTTGATTGGTTGTGCATTGATAATATGAAAATGCATCAGTAACTTGATGTTATAAAACGCATTTTTGTGTGTGATTGAATTAGTGAATATTAAATGCATATAAGGCGAAGTTTATCTGTTCCTTTTATCCTAAACGGGTAAAAGCGATATCAAGGCCCCTCGATGATTTGGTTTGACTTATGTGTCGGGCCTGGTCAGGAATGAATTGATGTGTTCAATTAATTTCTATGCCAAAAGAATCTGAGCTCGAGAAACAAATTGCTGGACAATAAGTATGACTATGTTCCATGTCATCGTCCACACGATATCTAGAATAGAGGTTATACGATCCCTTATCTAAAGGACGAGTTAATAATAAGATCAGAGTTCAATAGCATCTTTGAGAGCTACGATTGCTAATCGAGTTATGATTGCATTTATGGTTACTAGACTTATCCAAGTGGGAGACTGTTGGGTTAGTGGTAAGTATTTGACCCGGTTGTGCATAGTCCTTTTGGTTTGCTTTCACCAAAGTAACTTGACTGGAGAAAAGATAGAGAAAGAGGTTATTACGGTTTATTAATATATTATAAGACTAATATAGTAAAAGAGAAATCGTATTTATTTAATTAACATTGGTCAATAATTAATTAAGAATTAATTTTGCGATTAAAAGAAGTTAACTAAACTAGGGAGCCTGAATTGTAATAGTTGCAAAGTCGGGCAATGGATGCCTTATGGGATAGAGTGGACGAATTCAAGGGGATAAGGCCATACATAACGTTGGGCCCTATAGACTTTTGGCGGAAACCTCCCAAATAACCTATCCACCTGCGAAACTTCCACCAACCCTGCAGCACTAGTATATGCTATCCATACATAACGTTGGGCCCTATAGACTTTCGAATATTCTACCCTACCCTAAGCTCCCAATCAAACAAGAACAGACTAGAAGGCCACATCACACATTCTAAGCCTATAAGATCTTAGTTATGTATAACCGTGATGCCTACACTAGATAACTAGAGTAATGATGTTAATTTCTCATAAGAGAACCCCTAGGCTAGCAGTGATCATGTAATCAGGAAATTTTACCATGCAATTCTTGAAGACCACTAGCCTAGTACTAGCATGCTGTTCTAACATATCACATAATCAAATGATTGTATGGTATTTTGGGGTTTACTTACTGGCTTCGGCTGATCGTACACTTCACATCCTCATTTAATTATTTTGAAAACCATTTGGAAACCATTTTGAATATCTTACCTTGATTTGAGACTGGATTCACACGAGTGTTCCTCCAAATCAATCAAACCAAGGCTCTGATACCAACTTGTAACACCCAAAATTTCAAACCAATTTAAACTTTTTAAAACATGTCAAGTTCATCAAAACATTACAACTTTGTTTTCAAAATATACACTATCAGAGTATTTCCCATAAACATATCATAACAGGAGGAGTTGTACGATGACGCCTTTGCCTTGCCGCGATCCACTGGTGTACCTGAAACAATAAACTGAAACTGTAAGCCCCCAAAAGCTTAGTGAGTTCCCCCCAAAATACAGATACACATACAATCCACATAGCAATATCAACATTAGCATATAATCTCAATCAAAAACAGAACAACATGCACTGGGTGCACAACTTTATAAGCTGGACTACCCCTGGGTCCTCAGTACGAGTCTGGAATGCCTACCGGGAACTCAGCTCATATCTGGAATGCTATCGAGCCCTCAGTATGAGTCTGGAATGCCTACCGCGCCCTCAGCTCGTATCTGGAATGCTCCCAAGTCCTCAGTATGAGTCTAGAATGCCTACCGGCCCCTCAGCTTATATCTGGAATACTCTCGGGTTTGTTGGCAATCGCACGGAGCAGTACAACCTCAACCCATCCCGCATAACATGTCGATATGTAACAGATAAATGCACATACAGGTAATCAATCAGTATCACAGGCAGTCCTACAGATCTACCCGACTAGCATATAACCTGGCATACATTACTAACTCAACTCAACATATCATTAACTACAAGGATATCAAATCCAATGGGCCAGCCTTGGTGCCTTAAACCCCTTTGTATAGTGAGAATAACTCACCTCGTAGATGTTAGCTCGGTATTTAATCACAGGTCTCTGATAACGCGTCAATGACTCCACCACCTATTACCATAATACGAACATACTCATGAGCCTTCAGAGTACTCCATAACCCACTAGTTAACCCTGGTCAAAGTTAAAGTCCTTAATCAAGGTCAACAGTCCCTGTTGACCTCAACTCACCGAGTCTACTCAGCTAATCGCCAAGTTCCTTGAAGTATATTCCAATTCACCGAGTCATCGGGGTGACTCATCGAGTTCCTTCGAATCTCGATCAAACCCCAAGGCCACCCGTCGAGTTCCCCGTTGAACTCGAAGGATATACATGAAACATATCCTGGTTAAAACTCATCTGACTCGCCGAGTTGTTCTTCAAGTCGTCGAGTCTTATGGAAATCTTCATTAGACTCGTCGAGTTGTTCGTCCAACTCGTCGAGTTCACGGCTATATTCATACCACTCATCGAGTTCCTTCAGTCCTTAAACCATACAGACCCATTTTTAAGCCATGCAATGACTCCAAACCACATATCCAAGCTCCTAGGGCATGCCTTTCACATAAAGTTGCAAACTTTACGTGCATGCATGGCTAAAAAGGTCCTTAATGTCCAAAACTAAGCTCTTAATGGGTTTCATGCACAAGGGAGGCCTCATTCACGCCCAAAGTAAGGACTTTATGGATCTAGAACTCAGGAATGGTCCAGATCTGAAGTTACAACTTCAGATCCAACTTATGTTTTGCAATATCACCTCAATTACACCTGATAAACCCTAGATTTCCATTATATGAGATTTAAAAGGGGAAAAAGGATAAAGGTATCGACTTGGTACCTTCTATGATTGCTAACTGAGGTATAAATCAGATTCCACTCCTCCCTTGCTTCTAACCCTTTGCTTCTCCAAACTCTTCCTTCCACAAAGTCCTCCTTTCAAGCTTTCATGGCACACAAGAACACAATACACGGTTAGGGTTCCCCTTGAGCTCTTAATGACTCCAAGGAGGCCAAATGGGGCTTAAGTCCCCTTAAATAGGGTGCAGAACCCAGGACTTAGGGTTTCTTCTGCCATCTCCTACTCGTCGAGTCCCTTTATGGATTCGACGAGTAGGTCACTAATTTTGCGTCCCTGCGTCGACACTACTTGACGAGTAGGGCATCATTACTCGTCGAGTAGGGCTTAAAGACTAATAAATTCGCGATCTAAATACCTGGGATATCAGGGTGTTACAACTCTCCCCCACTTGAACTAGACATTGCCCTCGAAGTCCTCTGGAATAAACAACACCAAGTAGTGCTCACGCATCTCCGACTCTGGCTCCCATGTTCACTCGGATCCTTTCCGATGTTCCCACTGTACCTTTACCAAAGGTATTACTTTGTTCCGCAAAATCTTCTTCTTTCTTTCCAAAATAGCCACAGGCATCTCCACATAGTTCAGGCGCTCATCGACCTGGATGTCATCTAACGGTACCACTGCCTCCTGATCCTTAACACATTTTCGCAATTGCGATACATGGAATGTGTTGTGGATCCGGCTAAGCTCCTCCGGAAGCTCTAGCCTATAAGCCACCCTTCCAACCCTGGACACATTCCGGACTGGTCCAATGTAAAGGGGACCTAATTTTCCCATCTTCGTGAAGCGGATCACACCCTTCCAGGGTGAGACCTTTACGAGAACCATGTCTTCCACCTGGAATTCCAGCTCAGATTGGCGTCGGTCTGCATAAATTTTCTGCTAGCTCTGAGCTGTCTGCAGACGCTGTCTAATCTGTTGTATCATCTCGGTAGTTTGTAGAACTACCTCTGTCCGTCCCATTACCCTATGACCCACCTCGCCCAACAAAACGGGGTGCGACACCTCCGCCTATACAACAACTCAAAATGCGGGACGTCAATACTAGAATGATAGCTGTTGCTATAGGCGAACTCCGCAAGCGGTAGGTGAGAATACCAACTCCCACCGCGTCGATGGCACACACCCTCAACATGTCCTCGAGGGTCTGAATAGTCCGCTTACTCTGGCCGCCTGTCTGCGGGTGGAATGCTGTGCTGAAGTGCAATCGCGTGCCCAACTCCTCATGAAACTTCTGCCAGAAACGTGATGTAAACCTGACATCCCGATCAGAGACAATAGAAACGAGAATCCCATCGCGAGATACGATCTCACAAACGTACACTTTGGCCAGCTTCTCAGCTGACGAACTCTCCCGTATGGCCAAGAAATCAGCACTCTTGGTCAATCGGTCCATGATGATCCAAATGGCATCAAACCCCATTGTTGTCCATGGCAGCTTTGTGATAAAGTTCATCGTGATCTGTTCCCATTTCCACATAGGAATCTCCAGGGGCTGCAGCATGCCACGCAGCCTCAGATGTTCGTCCTTGACCATCCAGCAGGTCAAGCACCTCTAGATGTACCAAGTGATCTTGCACTTCATACCCGACCACCAATAGCTTAAACTCAAATCTTAGTACATCTTGGTGGCCCCCTGGCGAATGGACAAGTGAGACTTATGAGCCTCTTCCATAACCATCTGCCTAATCCCGCCAGACATCGAAACCCAAACCCAACTGTATCTGGTCAGTAATCCCCTACTATCCTGCACGAACCTGGTGTTTTCAGCCTTGATCCTCTCCAGCTTCAAATTCTCCGGTCGCATGCCCTCTATCTGGGCGTCTCTGATCAAGCTCACAATCGGGGAATCCACAGCTCTTTTCGTACATATTGCGGGGGTGGAATACGCAACCGATTTACTGCTCAAAGCATCTGCAACCACATTTTCTTTACCAGGGTGGTAAAGGATCTCGCAATCATAATCCTTGACTACATCCAGCCACCTGCGCTGGCTCATGTTCAGGTTCGGCTGGTCCATGATGTGTCTCAAGCTCTTGTGATCCATATAAATGGTACAGCGGACCCCATAACGATAATTCCTCCATATCTTGAGGGCAAACATCACCGCCCCCGGCTCCAAATAGTGCGTAGGATATTGTGCCTCATGTGGTTTTAGCTGCCGCGATGCATAGGCTATCACTCGTCCTCTCCGCATGAGGACTGCCCTAACCCTATGATGGATGCATCACAGAACACCACAAAATCCACAACCCCCTCCGGGAGTGTCAGGACTGGCGCCTCACACAGACGTTGATGAAGGGTCTCAAACGCTCCCTGCTGGTCGGGACCCCACCGAAAATCCACTCCTTTCCTCGTGAGACGAGTGAGGGGTATTGCAATCTTGGAGAAATCCCGTATAAATCTTCGGTAGTATCCCGCCAAGCCCAAAAAGCTCCTAATATCTGAGGGGGATTTTGGAACCTCCCACTGCATAACCGCCTCGATCTTGGCCGGATCAACCAAAATCCTTTCTTGCTTAACGAGATGTCCAAGGAATTGGACCTCTCGTAACCAAAACTCACACTTCGAGAACTTGGCGTACAGTCGCTCCCCCCTCAGGACCCCCAACAGCTCTCGCAGATGCGCCTAATGCTGCTCTCGGGTCTTGGAATACACCAATATATCATCTATAAATACTATGACCGAGCAATCAAGCATTGGTCTGTAGACTCGATTCATCAAGTCCATAAATACTGCTGGCACGTTGGTGAGTCCAAAAGGCATCACCACGAACTCGTAATGCCCATAACGAGTTCGGAATGTGGTCTTCTCCACGTCCTCCTCTCTACCCCTGACCTAATGATACCCAGATCTCAAATCTATCTTGGAAATCCAAGATGCACCCTGCAGCTGATCGAAGACATCATCTATCCTTGGGAGTGGGTAACAGTTCTTTACCGTTATCTTGTTCAACTCCCGATAATCAATGCACATCCGATGCGAGTCGTCCTTTTTCCGGACAAAGAGAATCGGCGCTCCCATGGAGAACTACTAGGTTGGATGAATTGTTTGCCCAACAGTTCCTGCAGCTGTAACGATAGCTCCTGCATCTCTGGTGGCTCTAAATGGTACGACACCTTAGAGATAAGGGGCTGCACCTGGCACCAGGTCAATCCTGAACTCGACCTGCCTCTCCGGAGGTATTCCTGGAAACTCCTTGGGAAACACATCTGCAAATTCCCTAACCACTGGTATATCGTAAACCAATATGTGGTCCTTGACTCGCATATCTACCACGTACGCTAGATATCTTGTACACCCATGTTGAATGTACTACCGAGCCCTAGCAGCTGAACAAAAACCTCAGCCTACTCTGGTGCCCTTACCGTATATAATTAGTTCTCCCCCACTTGGGGTTCGAACTACTACTTGCTGGCCCTCACAATCAATCATAGTACCGAACTTACTGAGCCAATCCATGCCCACAATCACGCATACCTCCCCCATGGGGATTGGAATCAGATCTATCAGAAAAGACACCCCAAAAATATCTAAGTCACATGGTCGATAAACTAAAGAAGCAGAAACCCCGTGTTCTTTGCAGATAGATAATCGCAACGGACACTCCAATATGCCCACAGGCATACTGAACGCCCTACTAAAAGACTGAGACACGAAGGACCAACTCGCCCCCGAGTCAAATAAGACCAAAGCAGGAAAAGAGCTCACCAAAAACGTATCTAATTACACGTACAATAGATAAGAATACAATAGATATATAAAACGAAATGAGATAGAAACGTTCCAGCAGCCACATCTAGTGCTGCTTTGGCCTCTTCTGCCTTAAGCTGGAAAGCACGACCCTAAGCCTTCGGAGGCTCTACCCTGACTGGTCTCCCATCCGTGATCCTAAAATTAGTCGGCGCTGCAGCCTGCACTAGCTGGGAAACAAGTAGTGGGCAGTTGGCCCTCATGTGACCAACCTGGTTGCAGTGATAACCTAACCTCATACCCTGAGCTGGGGCGGCCTGGCGACAATCCTTCGTGAAATGCCCCTCCTTGCTACACTTGTGGCACCCACTACCAGCCCGACATACACCAGAGTGACCCTTGCCACAATTCCCACCAGTGTGACCCTGCTGACCCCCAGTCCTAACATCGGTGGTCTTAGACCGCTTCGGCGTCGGCTGTGACAGTACCTAGGCCAGCTGCTGCTCCCATAGCTGCAACTCAATCTCCAACTCCCGCTGTCTGGTGGCCTCCAGCAACTCTAGAAGAGTATCACATCATTGGGTAGATACAAACTGTCGGATATCAGTCTTGAGCATACTCAGACAACGTTTCATCTGAGACTGCTCGGAAGCAAATTGTAGGCAGAACATTGTCCGCTCAGTGAACATACGGGTGATCTCCGTCACCGACTCTCCATCCTGCCTCAAAATCAGGAACTCATGTACCAAACATTCCCACTCAACCCTCGGAATGTAATGAGCGCAAAATATATCCCTGAACTGCTCCCAAGTAACAGCAGCTCTCTGATCATCAGTGTAAGCCCCAATCGCAAGTCTCCACCAGTCCTTGGCTCCAGACCTAAGCAGATTGAGAGCACACCTGACCTTTAGGTCAGTAGGACACGAGCAGGTAAAGAAACCCCCTCCACATATAAGATCCTTCTCATAGCCTTGATGAGATCCTACGTGCGATCAAAAGTAGGGGGCTTCGTGTTGTCGAAGTCCCAGTACTAAAACCCCTAACTACTCCTCCCCCTGTCGTATATACAATTGATGCAGCTGCTGCGGCGGCTGTCTCTGCGAGGGCTGCATAACGCTCATCGAATTACTCCACCATCTCGGTCTAAATCGACCCGAACATTTCCGGCAACTCGGCCCGGAACAACGTAGCAACCTCGTCATGCAGGATTGCTCAGATCCTGTTATCCATCTCATATGGCCTCATTTGGCTAATCGCCTCGGGTGTTGTCAGCTCCCCCTGTCCGCCCTTTCCTGATCCTGATCCTGATCCTGAACCAAATCTAGTCACAAAGCGCCTCGTTACCACCATTCTAAAACATAACACAAGGCATCAGATAACTCACACAAATAATTGGGCACCAACCCCCACAAACCGTAGGGTTTGTGACTTCCTTATTACGCATATGGGTCCTGCTCTTTCAGTAGCACGGGCCCATACTACCTTCCACACCTACCCATATTTGTCCCAAGTATCATCACAAAGCCCTAACGACACACAAAATCACATCGAGCACTCAAACTTCACCCCTAGAAGAAGGCTAAGTACCTCGAAGTCGGCGGACACCTCCCACACAACCTATCCACCTGTGAAACTTCCACCAACCCTGCAAAACTAGTGTATGCTAGCCATACATAATGCTGGGCCCTATAGAATTTTGAATATTCTATCCTACCCTAAGCTCCCAATCAAACATTCTCAGAACATAAGGCTAAATCAAACATTCTCAGGCTATAAGATCTTAGTTATGTATAACCATGATGCCTACACTAGATAACTATAGTAATGATGTCAATTTCACATAAGAGAAACCCTAGGCTAGCAGGCATCATGTAATCAAGCAATTTTACCATCCAATTCCTGAAGACCCCTAGCCTAGTACTAGCATGATGTTCTAACATATCGGATAATCAAATGACTGTATGGTATTTTGGGGTTTACTTACTGGCTCCGACTGATCGTACACTTCGCATCCTCATTTAATATTTTTGAAAACCATTTGGACACCATTTTGAATATCTTACCTTGATTTGACAATGGATTCACACGAATGTTCCTCCAATTCACTCAAACCAAGGCTCTGATACAAACTTGCAACACCCGAAATTTCAAATCAATTTAAACTTTTTAAAATATGTCAAGTTCATCAAACCATTACAACTTTGTTTTCAAAATATAAATTATCAGTGTATTTCCCAAAAACATATTATAACAGGAGGAGCTGTACGATCACGCCTTTGCATTCACGTGATCCCCTAGTGTACCTGAAACAATAAACTGAAACTGTAAGCCCGAAAGCTTAGTGAGTTACCCCCAAAATACCGATACACATACAATCCACATAGCAATATCAACATTAGCATATCATCTCAATAAAAAACAGAACAACATGAACTGGGTCTGCAACTTTAGAAGCTGGACTACCCCTGGGCCCTCAGCTCATATCTGGAATGCCATCGAGCCCTCAGTACAAGTCTGGAATGCCTACCGCGCCCTCAGCTTGTATCTGGAATGCTCCCAATTCCTCAGTATGAATCTGGAATGCCTACCGGGCCCTCATCTCATATTTCGAATACTCTCGGGTTTGTTGGCTACCGCACGGAGTAGTACAACCTCAACCCATCCCACATAACATGTCGGCATGTAACAGATAAATGCACATACAGGTAATCAATCAGTGTCACAGGCAGTCCTACAGATCTACCCGACTAGTATATCAACTGGCATACGTTACTAACTCAACTCAACATATCATTGACTACTAGGATATCAAATCCTATGGGCCGGCCTTGGTGCCTTAGACCCCTTAGTATAGTGAGAATAACTCACCTCGTAGATGTTAGCTTGGTAATTAATCACAACTCTCTGATCACGCGTCAATGACTCCACCGGCTATTACCATAATACGAACATACTCATGAGTCTTCAGAGTACTCCATAACCCACTAGTTAACCCTAGTCAAAGTCAAACTCCTTAATCAAGGTCAACAGTCCCTGTTGACCTCAACTCGCCGAGTCTACTCGGCTACTCGCCGAGTTCCTTGAAGCATATTCCAACTTGCCGAGTCATCGGGGTGACTCGTCGAGTTGCTTCGAATCTCAATCAAACCCCAAGGCCACCTGTCAAGTTTCCCCCTTGAACTCGAAGGATATACATGCAACATATCCTGGTTAAAGCTCATCTGACTCACCGAGTTGTACTTCCACTCGCCGAGTCTTATGGCAATCTTCGTAAGACTCGCCGAGCTGTTCGTCCAACTCGTAGAGTTCACAGCTATATTCATACGACTCGCCGAGTCGCCCTTGCGAGTCGCCGAGTTCCTTCAGTCCTTAAACCATACAGACCCATTTTTAAGCCATGCAACGACTCCAAACCACAAATCCAAGCTCCTAGGGCATGCCTTTCACATAAAGTTGCAAAATTTACATGCATGCATGGCTGAAAAGGTCCTTAATATCCAAAACTAAGCTCTTAATGGGTTTCATGCACAAGGGAGGCCTCATTCACGCCCAAAGTAAGGACTTTGTGGATCTAGAACTCAGGAATGGTCCAGATCTGAAGTTACAACTTCAGATCCAACTTATGTTTTGCAATATCACCTCACTTACGCCTCATAAACCCTAGATTTCCATTATATGAGATTTAAAAGGGGAAAAAGGATAAAGGTATCGACTTGGTACCTTCTATGAGTGCTAACTGAGGTAGAAATCAGATTCCACTCCTCCCTTGCTTCTAACCCTTTGCTTCTCCAAACTCTTCCTTCCACAAAGTCCTCCTTTCAAGCTTTCACGGCACACAAGAACACAATACACGGTTAGGGTTCCCCTTGAGCTCTTAATGACTCCAAGGAGGCCAAATGGGGCTTAAGTCCCCCTAAATAGGGTGCAGAACCCAGGACTTAGGGTTTCTTCTGCCAGTTCCTACTCGTCAAGTCCCTTTATGGACTCGGCGAGTAGGTCACTAATTATGCGTCCCCGCTTCGACACTACTCGATGAGTAGGGCATCATTACTCGTCGAGTAGGGCTTAAAGACTAATCAATTCTCGATCTAAATACCTGGGAAATTGGGGTGCTACAAATTGTTTGTATAAAACCTATCAGTATGAACCTTCTCTCTAGTGCAAAACTTCTTTGCAAGCTTAGTTTCGTCATTTTAAGGCTTCAGAGCTTTGCATGTATGTAAAGTTTACATGGCTTAAAAAGCATCTGTATGGATAAAGGACCGAATGGACTAGGCGAGTGGCATGGTCAATTCAGCGAGTCCGATGAAGACTGTCGTGGGCTCGACGAGTTGAATTAGTGACTCGGCGAGTCGAATGGGGTTTTCTGAACTGTTGGACACATATGAACTTGGCGAGTTGCAAGGGAAACTCGACGAGTCGGCCAAGGAGTTTACGTCGACAAACTTTAGGAACTCGACGAGTCATGCCAAAGGCTCGGGAGCGGTCCAGATAGGCTGTAGGCCATGCGAGGCAGTCCGTTCAAGGTGAAGGCTCATTATGCATGTTGCTCTATATTTGTTATATGTTATGGTTATATTGGTATGGTTTTAGAGATTTGGGGTAGCTTACTAAGATTTCCGGCTTACAGTTTCAGTTTGTTGTTTCAGGTACTTCTGGTGATCGAGGGAAGGTGAAGGCATGATCGTACCGCTCCTCCTGCTGCTATGTTTTATGCTTGGAAACTGGGATACTTTGATGATTATATTTTGAAAACAAATTATGTAATGATTAAATGGTTTTTAAGTGTGTTGAAAAAGTTTTAATTTGGTATGATTTTATGGGTGTTACAGTGCGAATGTACTTTGAAATAAACTTCATCTGGACATGGAGCAAGTGACAATCTTATTTATTTAGAAAGACAAACTTGTATTAACTGTACGACTCTCTTTCACATTGCTAGAAATTGCCCACATTGTTCATATGCTCCCTACTATAAACAAGGTTGGCAGAACGTGCCAATGGGGAGATCTTCCACAATAAATGCTTTGAGGTCATGTTCAGGAAATGGTGATACGAATGCTAAAAAGACCAAAAATCAGACTCTCAAGAACAAAAAGGTCATGTTTGACAAGATATCTGATTTGAGACCAAAATCGGTAAGGTCAAAGTCATTTTAGTAATCAGTCTCATGCTCCAAAACAAGTGCTGAAGCATCCATCCACTTAAACAAGAAAATGATTAAACCTTATTACAAATGGGTACCAAAAGTTTCCATTAACCAAATCACCTAAAAATTCTAATGTTTCTACAGTTTTTGTGTTTGATAAACAAGATATGACTTAGGAACGCGTATCATGCGTAGATGGTAAAGGTCAAACCAGTTTAAAAATGGACTGGTTCCCAAAACCAATTAAGCTTGCACTCAGTGCTGGAGTAAGTATGGAGGAATATCATCAGACAATAGTGGTTGTTCCTGGCACATGATAGGGGACATCTCTCTTTTGCATGACATTTAGAATTTTAATTGAGAGCATGTGTCCTTTGCGGGAAAGGAAAAGGAAAGATCACAAATGAGGATTTCTTCAATTGCTGAATTACAGTTTGAATTTTCTGACTCTTCTCTTGTCTGTGATAATAATTTTGATTTCCGATCATTCAAAAAACCTAATTTTTCCTAAAGCCAAGCTCGTGCTTGTGGGATTTCTTAAGATGATACGTTTCAAATACTAAAATTTGTTATCATTTTTATTTAGTATTTCTTATTTTCTTCCATTTTATTTTACTTTTAGAAAATGTTTTTTTTTTGTGACAATCTTTTGGGAAGTGATATGAGTTAGTGATAAAGGGAAAACGAAAGACGTGTAAAGCACTGATGTTGAATTGTTTAAACCATTTTATGCATTTTCTTATAATGTTTCAGCTTCCCATCCAAATTCACATGGATCAAGTAGGTATGATGAAGAAGAAGTGATCATTGCTGAACCTATCAAGCAATTGATACTGCAGGATGAATCTACAAGCATGAATAGTGGCACATCTAAAAGGGTTGACGATTCTTCTAAAAGGGCTGACGATTCACCGGTTGTAGAAGAAAATGTCGCCACTACTGAAAATTTCACCTCAGACTTTGCATAAACTTTTGATTCTACTTTTATGGATTTTCTCTTTCTTGATAGAATTCTTGATGAGTATTTGCGTGTATCTCGTACGACTTCGGATCATCGGATAGAAGTGATTCAGCCACAGATAGGGTAAAGACCATCTCAAATCTTCCAGTCTCTTCACAAGTGATGGATCATGAGATTTCATCAAGGGTTCAGCGAGATCATCCCATCAAATATGTTATAGGTTCCCTGGCTAATGGAATCCAAACTAGAAGCCATAGCGGATATGTTAACGAATTTCTATATTCGTGCTTCATATCCCAAATCAAGCCAAAGAATGTTGAGATGGCTCTTAATGAACCAAGATGGGTGGATGCAATGCATGAAGAGTTGAATCAATTTGAGAAGCTGAAGTTTTGGCAACTGGTAGAACTTCCTGAAGGAAGGAAGTCTCTTGACACAAGATGAGTTTTTCGCAATAAGCAAGATGATAGCGGGGTGATTGTGCGAAACAAGGCACTTTTGGTTGTTCATGGTTTCAGGCAAATAGAAGGTCTTGATTACATTAAGGTATATGCTCCCATGGCACGACTAGAAGCAGTTCGTATCGTCTTAGCATACGCTTCCTACATGGTTTTCAGTGTATACCAGATAGATATCAAAGCTGCCTTCTTGTACGGAGAAGTAAAAGAGGAAATCTACGTTGATCAACCTCCAGGTTTTGTCAACTCAAAATTTCCAAATCATGTATACATGCTGGACAAGGCACTTTACGGTCTTCATCAAGCCCCTCGAGCTTCATATGCCACTTTTACTGAACATCTATGAAATCATGGGTACACAAGAGTCACAATTGATCGGACGATGTTCATCAAAAGAGTGAAGAATGACCTCATTGTTGTTCAAATCTACATGGATGATATTGTTTTTGGGTCAATAAATGATGAATTATGCAAAGATTTAGAAATGGTGATCAAGATGAGGTTTCAGATGAGTTCTCTAGGCGAAATGACGATGTTTCTAGGATTGCAATTACGTATGGATTCTTCGGGTATTCTACTGCATCAAGGAAAATATGTTGATGACATTTTGGAGAAATTTGGGTTCAAGTATGCTATAATTGTTTTTACTCCTATGGCTGAATGACCTCGGTTGACATCAGATCCGGATGGAGAATCGGTTGATCAAACTCTATATCGATCCTTGACTGGTCCACTAGTATATCTGACCAATAGCAGACCAAATATACTCTTTGCAGTCTGTCAATGCACGCGCCATCAGGCTAATCCTAAACTTTCTCATTTAATTATTGTCAAACCAATTTTTAAATATCTTAAAGGGAGACCTAAATTGGATCTCTAGTATACTAAAAATCGTGAATTTGATCTTTATGCTTTTAGTGACAGCAACTATGGAGGTTGTGATACTGATAGGAAATCTCCAAGTGTCGGTTGTCAATTCTTGGGAGACAGACTGATCTCGTGGCAGTGTAAGAAACAACAAACTGTGTCTACTTCTACAGCTGAAGCTGAATATGTTGTCGCATCTGCTTGTTGTTCTCAGGTCATCTGGATGCGATATCAACTGTAGGATTATGGTTTGAATTTTCTTGACACTCCTATCTTCTGTGATAATGATGCTAGTATTCAAATTGTTAAAAATCCAGTTCAACATTCTAAAAATAAGCACATAGATATTAAAGATCATCATATACGAGATTGTTTTCAGCGTAAACTTGTTCATTTGGAACAAATCCACACTGATAATAATGTGACCGATTTGTTTACAAAACCTCTTGGAAAAGCTCGTTTTGATGTGCTTTTGAGTTTTCTTAAAATGATTGTTTTAAAGACTATATGTTTTTTTTTGTACAATTTGTATTTGATTTTTGTTTACGTTAAGTTTGTTCACATTTTTTTCCCTCTATGCACAAATTTAAGAGGAGAATTAAAACCAAACAAAAATCACAAAATTCAAAAAAAAAAATATCCAAAAATATGTTTATTTCAATTTTTTTTTCTTCAGAAAAATCAAAAATCCAAAAATATTTTTATTGTTTTTGAGCGTATTTAATTTATTTTTATTCTTAGTTATTTTTATTATGTGCTAAGTTTATTGTTTTTATTTTTATTTTTATCTGTCTTAAAACGCCAATTCAAAAGAAATACATACTCAAGTAGACTGTGTCAGAATTTTCTGAGCATGGAGAAGAAACCTGGAAAGGAATTGACGGTCATGACACTGCACACTACTTTCACAAGGAATTGAAGGCATGAAACTGTACAAACTGTCAGTTAGGTAGTATCTCTCTAAGTACTGTCGTATTCAAGGAATTGAAGTCATGAAACTATACAAACTGTTAGTTAAGCAGTATCTGTCTAAGAACTGTCGTATTTAAGGAATTGAAAGTATGAGACTGTATTGATTGACAAAATTGATATTGTTAGTTATCTTTACCTAAGAACTGTCTTTGCACTAGGTCGATTCACCTAACTGGAAAATAGATATCGCCGAACAAATTGTCCAGGGTCTTGACATTCCGTTTGTTATGCAAAACTGTGGAGACTCAAATGTATTCTCGGATACATTCTTCGTAACTAAGGAAATAACAGTATTGGCACCAGGGCGATGCTCCTCGCAAGGCACGATTATCGTTGAATGTCCCGCTAAGGGCTTTGAATTCGTGTCATGCTAAACTGTGAAAATATGTGTTTGGATACTTTTATCGGAGGAATGGTTTTCTGAGTTATTCCTCAATAACTATCACTAGCACTACAATGGTACACTCAGCCGAGATTCAGAAACCATTGAACTTCTCTCCAAGGTTCAAGGTAACTTTTTAACTTGAATAACTGTATTAATATCTTTGATCGAGGATATTCAGGGGTTAACATCAAAAACAGCAACAAGTAGTTCTCCGATACTCAATAAATCGTAGTGCATTCCTCCGTGTTCACACAGATACTACGAGTAGTCTCTATCTGAGCCATGTCTGGGTCCTTGAACAATTGAGGTGAGAAGGGTCTTTATGATTCTGTGATCCACAGCGACTTTGTAATCATGGTTAGTTTTCAACACACATTTGTGATCGACGAAGAATATTCATTCGAAGGAACGAAAAGTGAAGATTATTTTTCAACACTCAACCTTTCAACCCAGAAGCAAGGTGAAACTGTATTTGAAGTTATGTGATGAATTGTATTGAAGCCTCCTCAGTCAATTTGCTTCTGTTTATGAACTTGTTGAAGTGATCCAGAAGAATCGGTCTCCCTGTAATTATCTCTGAAGTTTTTCAAAGCTGAAAGTGTTGATGCTCAAGAACCTATTCAAGAAGCCTTTATCCCTAATGGCATTCAAATTCAGATTTTAAAATCAAGTCCATCTATTCATGATGAAGTGATTCATGTAGAAATCCATATGTTTGTCTTGGATTCGTGCAGAAATCAAAGATAAAAGCTGAAAGTCAAAAACAAAGAGAAATAGGAAAGAAAAAGAAAGCTATAAACCAAGGGCGATATTGTTAGGACATGAATTGTAGTTTATACTTTACTTTTGATAGGTTTTAGAGTTCTCAATCCTGGAGTGAAAACACCATATTTTGGTAATGTTTGGATGGAAATCACCATGTGATTTCTGTGGGCTTAATGATGCTTTCGGTTGGGTTTTGGGTCGGACCTTTGTAATTAGGTTTAGGTATTTATAGTACTTTTTTAGCTGTGTAAAAGGGTAGGTCATTCTAATTAGCTGATTTCGGCTTTAGAGAGAAATAGAGAGAACCGAGAGAAATAGAGATCTTATGTACTAGAGTTTTGATCAATATAATGTGCATTGAAGATTCAATATTGTGTTCTTAATTCGTTATAACTGTTTTGAATTAATCATTAGATTAGGATTCCGCACCAATCTTGTGATTGAGATTGATACATTAGATCGGGTTCTACAATCCAACAACTAATTGGTCGTTGAAATCTAGCTGCTAGCTGATAAAAATGATATTTATCAAATTTTAGTTAATAAATTGAAAGAGAAATATAAAAGAATATAAAATTTTAACTAGATTTCAACTACCAAGTAAAGGCCACGCCCTACTAGGTCAATGTTGTAAGAGGTTTCGCAATCCGCGAGAAGTTATGAATGAATCTGCGATAGCCAGTGAGACCTAGAAATTAACGAATTTCTTTAGGCATATTCGGTGCTAACCAGTTGTCAATGGATTTGATTTTGGAAGTTTCCACGTAGATTCCCTCTTCGCTAACCACTTGACCTAAGAATTGGACTCTTCGGATCCAAAATTCACACTTTGGAAACTTCGAATAAAGTTTCTCGCACTGTAGTGTTTCTAATATCAGTTGAAGATGTTTACTGTGCTCTTCCTTACTATGAGAGTAGATATGTATGTCATCAATGAACACAGTGATGACCTGATCCATGTAAGGACGTCATACCCTATTCATTAAGTCCATGAATACTGCAGGTGCATTAGTTAATCTGAATGGCATCACTACAAATTCGTAGCGCCCATAACGAGTTCGGAAGGCTGTCTTCGGAACATCCTCCTCTAACACTCATAATTGGTGATACCCGAATCTCAAATCAATCTTTGAAAAGTAGCTCTCCCCTTGCAGTTGGTCGAATAAATCGTCTATACAGGGCAGGGGGTAACGATTCTTGATGGCCAGCTTGTTTAGTTCTCTATTATCAATACACAATTGGAATGATCCGTCTTTCTTCTTCACAAACAAGACTGACGCTCCCCAAGGTGAGAAGCTTGGTCTTATAAATCCCTTGCTGAGTAGTTCGTTAAGTTGATCGGATAGTTCTTGCGTCTCAGTTGGTGCTAATCAATAGGGTGATTTGGCTATAGGGGTAGCCCCTGGAACTAAGTCGATCCTGAATTCGACTTGATGTTGGGGTGGTAACCCTGGTAGTTCTTCCGGAAAGACGTCGGGGAAGTCGCACACTACTGGGAGGTCCTTTAGGTTTTTCATTTCTTGTTTTCACATCGACTATATGAGTAAGGAATGCACGAAATTCCTTTCGTAGGTACTTTTGGACTTCCATGCTCGATATGATACGAAGATTCATACTGGGTTTGTCGTCATAGATCAACAAGGTTTTGTTACTCCGTAGATTCAGATGGAATGCTTTCTCAAAACAAAGAATATCAGCACGATGGAGACTCAACCAGTTCATGCCCGCAATAACATCGAAACTCTTGATTGTCAAAGGTATAAGGTCGATTGGAAATGAATAGTTATCTAGCATGAGGGTACAACCTATGTAGATCTCGTTAGAACTTTCTATCTTTCCGTTAGCCATTTCTACGAAGAATGTTTCTTTTAGTGCTTGTGGTGCTTGATTAAGTACGTGTTTAAATTTTTTGTTCACAACGCTCCTCTCTGCCCCACTATCAAATAGGATGCACGCATATGAGTTATTGAGGATGAACATACCCGTGACCACAGTGGCGTCTACCACAGCTTCATTGTGACCACTAGCAAGTAGTCTCCCTGCTCCACCCACATTCCTAGTTTTAGAGACCCGTAGCAGGCCTGGCTTAATCCTATACTAGGGACCTCGGTGATGGGTCCGGGTGGTGCTTTGCAAAACCGAATAGTATGGTCCTTATGGTTGTAGTTGGTGCAATGCATTTTCTGGCAGGGGCTGTTGTAATGGAAATTGCACTTGGTTCATTTGGTTAAACTCCCTGCACATGGCTTTGTTGATTTGACCTTCTTTCGGTCCCAATGATTTCCCTTGTTGTCGACCGCTTTGGCTGGTGCTGAGATAGCAGTTGTAGTTGATGTTGGAGGAGGAACCCTATGATCGATAAGCCTTTGGGCCAATTTCATGGCATTATCAAAAGTCATAGGGTTCAATGCTAGAACGTTCCATTGATATGGGGGTACCAAACCCCAGATGAATCTCTCGATTTCCTGCTATCGGTGGGGACCATGTTTAGGCATAGGGTCACCAGATCGATGAATCTGGCTGTATAGGCGACTATGTCGGAGCCCTTCATCTTAAGGCTCCAAATTTCCTCTTCGAGTTTCTGCACCTCGTCCCTCGGGCAGTACTCCTTTATCATTAGATCCTTCAGTGTCTCCCAGCCCATAGTGTTAGCCACTACCAGTGTGAGTGACTTAACATGGCCATTCCACCATGTCAGGGCCCTTTCCGAGAAGGTGCAAGCAACAAATTTTACTTTGCTTCCATCAAGGCAGGAGCAAATCTCAAAGATCGACTCTGTTCTTTCAAACCACTGAGACAATGCAATGATTCCTCCGGTTCCGTTGAAGAACACCAGTTTGCATCTGATGAAGTCTTTATAGGTACACTCCCGTGTACATGTTTAGCTTTCACCATGGTTAGAGTTGGTGCCCGTTCCAGCTCCACTGGCACCACCACAATTTACTTGAGTCATGACTGCGGTCACAGCCGCAGTCACAACAGCTTGGAACATGACCGCATCGAACTGCGGAAGGGGTGGTGGTGGTGGAGTTTGATTTATAGGCATGCCTTTATTAGGACACTTGCGAATCGACATCTTTTATCTATAAAAGATAAAATGGAAATTAGACTTCATTTAGGGTTATCAAGAGAAATACAGTGTCAAAATAGAATTTAAAAGAGATGATCAAATAGCGGAAACTTCTTCTGTCATTATAGTTGGTATGGAGGTACATAGAGTTCGTAAAATTCTACCTTGGAGTAGGTCTTACATCATACCAACAGAGGGAAAATGTTGACAGCATAGAAGTTCTAGTTATAGCTCTTGAAAGGCAGGAATATTTTACAGGAAAAGAGTTACATAGAGCATAGATACGAAGGCTATTCCTTAACCTAAAAGAGAATACAAGTAAAGCATGTTCTACCGGCAATGGGTACCCCTCGGGTGAAACCTCAAACTTGCGAGTTGACGCGCAATGTCTAGAAGGTGTCATTCATAAACTCTCTGGCATACCCGGAGTTCTATGACTTCAGCCCGAGTCATAACAAGCTCTTGCTGCAGGGGCTCGTGGTCTCTCATAGACCTCTCACGATCATCTTCAAGATGAATGGTGTGGATTGTATGCATTCTTGCATTGGAATCCACTTTCAAGATTCAGTTGAGGGCTGTCATACCCTGTATTTCGTTTCGAGCAACTCCACAAACCAGAATTGGTAGGACCCTATTTGTTGAGCCTCCTTTGATCAGGTCATAGAAGCTTTTGTCTACATTGAATGGCATGGGTTGATCCTGCTCTTGACTCCATGTTTCCAAGCTTTCCACCCACGGAGGCACAAGCCTTGAAAAGTCGGATGAGGGTTAGGATTTGGGACAGGAGCCACAGGGGGTAGGTTATTGACTTCACGCTCTGAGTCAGAATCCTCCGAAAATCCCTCTACGAAGTTATCATCCAAAGGGATTGGATGGTTCTCTTCTGGCTCATGATCAAGCCATCTGCCATTTCCTTGGTTGGGAAAGTACGAATCGCCGGGGAGATGGAAGCCAACCATGTTATCTAAATGAGAATAGGGGAAAGAGAAAATTTTATTAGACATACTAATTAAGATAATTATAGGATGATCTTTATTAGTTACTTAAATACATGCTTAGTGCATACCAGTTACATGTAATCAAAATAGGATAGACCTTCGAATAAGCGATCCTAACTCTAAATCCACAACTAAACAAGGAACATGAAGTAAAGAAAAGATCACAGATGCTAAGTCTATGATATCTTAGTCACATAAAACCTTAGCGTATCCACTAAGCAACTACTGACTTACTGATAAAGACCTTTAGTTCTCAAATAAGTAATTCTGGCAACACATAATACTCCTACAGTATTTTAAGTTTATGTTCTAATCACTTCTCGAACTGACATAGATGATCAGGCTATGCCATTCCTAGAACTGACCATACATCCCCAAGCCTACCTATTTTGTTCAACAATCGTAATACTTTTGTTCTGTTCTAGTATGACACTGACCTTAGTATGAATGCATAAATGTATACTTAGTTAAATATTTTATTATTTAAAAGTATGAACTCTTGTTCAGAGTATTTTAATCCCGTTGTGTTTATAGTTTGTATATCTTTTATGGGTTCTTTTAAAAGGTTTAAATGACACCAAAAGTGTATAATAAAAATAATGATGAGTCTTGAATCCACTCCATCCATCAAAAGTTGCATGGGTGTACCTATCTTACTGGTTCCCTAAGAATACAAGTTTTTTTTAAAGAGAGTATCAACATAAAATGATGGTGAGTCCATAAGTGTTTACTGTCATTTAGTAAATTAAAAACCCCGAAATGTTTGTATTAAAGCCTTGAAAAGTTTGTAAAGTTTTCCCCAGAAAATCCTATATTTCCTACTTATAATGAAAGTAGCCTTCTACCCGGGGCCCGACTATTTTACATGTTTGTTCTTGTATAAAAATGTAATGTTTGTGTATATATTTGAAATAGTATGGAAAAATATAGTGGTACTTTATATCTATGTGAAAGTATGTTTTCTCCTATTTGTTACTATCATCTATTAGAAAAATAGAGTGTTTTATCACAGTAGTGACACTACTGAATATGAAACGATATAAAATGAAGACTCATAGTCGTATTAGACGTACTATACTCCTTGAAGAGACTTATTGCCTTTAATCTCCGATTTGGTTAATTAAAGGTTTAGATGTGAATTACTAAGCTAGAGATGATTTCTACCATCATAAAGCCTTTGTTCTAGATAAATTCAATGATCTAATGCAAAATCAATGAAATAAATCAACCATTGCTCAATCAAATACTAAGCTCATGATCAAAGCATCAAATAAGCATAAGAATTGCAAAATAGAATCAAAAACATGGAATAAATTGATAATCAACATAAATCCTTCAAAACCCACAAACATTCATTGGTTTTCAGCCAAAGTCAAACCAAATAAGAGTATTAGCCACTCATGGCAACAAAGTAACAAAAACGATAATCTAATTGCATAAAGAAACTACCTAAGATTTGGAAAGATGAAAGGAAATGATTTCTAGCTCCCCAAATCGCCTCTTGCAGGTCTCCATTGGTGGAAAAACGTGAATGAACTTCTAGATCTGATCCCCAAGGGTTATGGCAAACCAAATGACCAAAATGCCCAAACTGGGCAGTTGCGCGGGTACCCGCACGATGAAAATTCCACCCGCGCAAATGTTGCTATAATGCTATTGGTCCACCAAGCCACTCCACCCTTCCACTACCAAAGATTCCTTTGGTCCCCCCCTCCTTGTCCATGTAATTTGAAATGTAGCAATCATCATTTAGCCACCAAATGGATGCTCCAAGCCCAAAATTAGAAATTTATGATCCATCTTCATAAGCCCAAATAATCCAAGCCAATAACTTTCAAAGCCCAATTCTTCCTATTTGATTACGCGAAGCCCAATAATGCCTCGGGAGCCCACTTAGCCCGTCTCCAATCAACCCGCAACCGCAACAAGCACCGAAAAACCTACAAAATATCTCATGCAACATAACAAGCACCCAGTACGATCCATACTAAAGAAAAATAAATAAAATACAATGCATTAATGATAAAAATATCTAAAACTCTAAAATAAACTAATAAAAATAAGGAAATAAAATAAGCTATCAATTACTAGTAACCATACTGATTGACGGTTGATGTGACATCCCCATTTTCACGCCAGAAAAGACCGATTTTGTTTATGCTTTATAAAAATCAGAGTTCTTTTAATAAAAATGTTGCGGAATTTGTTCCCAAAAAAACATCATGAATACGTTATTAAAACATTTTTGAAGAAACGTATTTTATTCATTTCAAAATGTTTGGGATGTCATCATTAATACAGAAACATAAGCACAAACAGAAATTTACATTTATTTACACTAGGGATCTACATCTCTTTAAATCTCTCAGTGTAATGTGACTTCATATCAACACCTGTGATATAAATAAACTGAGTGGGTCAGGTTGGGAAACCTGGTGAGTACATAGGGTTTTCAACCCACAATAATATAATTATTATGTTTAAACAATCAAATAATCAACCCAATTACCCATCCCCATTATCTTCTTTACTCTTAAGGATTTATCCTAAGAGATATCTATCCTGCATTCGTTTATTCCGAAGTCCCTTACATCCAGGGTTATAGGACTGGCACTATATCCATAGCTGCCAATGTTCGTTCATAAAGCACTAATTCCATAGCTGCTATAGTCTATTCATCGGGTACTAAATCCATAGCTACCAGTGTTTATCTAATAGGTACTAAGTCCATAGCTACCAATTCCTAACAGGTACTAAACCCATAGCTACCAGTGTTCGTCCAATAGGCACTAAGTCCATAGCTGCCGATGTTTATTAGGCACTAAGTCTATAGCTGCCAATGTTTACTCACATCATCTTTTATCTCTCATCATTCATCTACCCATGTCATACCCAACATATTCGTATATATAAGATACGTATACAGTTTAAATCATTTAAAACTTGTATAAAACATTCTTACACCATAGACAACAAGTGTTCAGATAATATGTACACATAGCATGTAGTTTATATAAAATACTTCATATCTATGTGTAAGATGAAAGGGATTATGCACTCACCTGAAAGGTGGTGACTTAGCACTTGGATAGCGCTTCGATACTCTCAAAACAATTTCCTTCGATAAAACCTAGAATCAACACCACTAGGGTTTAGTCTAACGATAACCGCAAGTAATAAATAGTCTAGCTGTTATTATTATTATATAAGCGTTAAATAACACTCAATATAGCTCATCATAATAGTCCAAAAAATTGTTTTAAAGACCTAATAACATTACTATATTGAAACATAAGCTACGCTTAAGATAGGGTAGGCGTAGCTCACTTACAGCGGGTTTTCTCGAAAATTAGGCTTCGCCGGAGCAGCGTTTCGGAGCCGAAAGACCCTTTTTCTCAGGACTCCGGGAGCCTCGGGGCTTCCTTCGGGTCCTAGGGGGTTTACCTAGGCTTTAGGGGGGGTTTGGGAGGCTAGAGAGAGAAAGAAGGTTTGGGAGGTGTGAAGAGAAGTGAATGCCCGACACCTATAATTACAGGGGTGCTGACTGACCTACTCGCCGAGTAGGAGTAACTACTCACTGAGTTGGTGCATGTGGCAACCTTCTGGTGGTGCCACGTGTCCAATTCTGGTGGTGCTACGTCACCCCCTATCGCGTATCAGCCTTCAAACTTAGAAAAATCATAACTCTCGCATACGAGCTCCGTTTTCGACGTTCTTTATATCCACACGTAGGTAAAATCAAGATCTACAACTTTTGTTTAGACTCCATTGGTTATTCTTGACCGATCTCAAATTTAATTGTAGGAGGAGTTTAGACTGTTAAATGATCGCGAAGAATTCGTAACTCCTTCATACGGACTCCGTTTTCGTCCATCTTTTTACTGCCGAGTTCCTATTAATGAGATCTTTAACTCTCATTTAGGTCGCGTAAGCCAAAAACCGCTCGAACTAAAATTCGAGTTTCAGGCTGTACACTGCTAAGCTGAATCTTAGAAAAATCATAACATCTTCATACGAAGTCAAATTTGGGCGTTCTTTTTATGGATTTTCTCGGTTTAACATATTCTACGACTTTCATTTATATCACTAAGGCTAAATCTTGCTTTATTGTAAATTCACTTTTTACGCTTCCCCGTGCCATTCTGGTTCCATCGAGAAACTTCGACGAGTCATAACTTCTTCGTTATAACTCGAATTTCGGCGTTCTTTATTTGTATGGAAACCTTGTGACATATACTACAACTTGGTTTAAATTATTTACTCTAAATAATCTTTTGTCGAAAAGTCATTTTCGACCCCTATTATCTCTAAATTGACTAGCCCGGGTCTATGGGGGTTATAGTTGAATACCTGACGACCTTCTGGAATCATAAAATAGTGAGGTGACATTTTGTCACCCCTTGGCCTTACCGGCTGTGACTATAGCTAGCAATCGGGGTGTAGGAGTGTCTGTCCCGTATAGATCTATAGACACGATGCCCACTCTCCCTCCAGGAGGCTCTGGTTACGAATGTGATACAACAATGTGTTGGTGTATTATGAAGTACTAGCTCACATTAATGTTATGGTATTCTGGTGTGTGTATAGTATGTTATATTGTATTGAATTTTCTCTATGTACTAGTGTATAGTATGTTCTCTTGTATAGTATAGTGTATGTTCTCTTAGTTTCTCAAAATAGTATGTTCTTTCTGTTTCTCATAAAAGTAAGTTTGTATAGACTCATAAATGAATTGACTCTTGTATGTTTCATTGTACTAGAAATAGTGAGTAGTAATCTCTTAAAATATACCTATTATAGTTTACTAGTAATATTGTTTGAATGACTGCATATATATTGAACTGAAATAAAAGCTTTTATATCTATATACATATACATAGTATATAACTAGGGTTCAAAAAACACTGGGACAAACAACCGGATACTCTAAGTCCACAATCAAATAAGGAACAAGAAATAAAGCGTTATCAGTCCTAAGTCCTTTCAACATTACTTATATAACTATATCTATATAGACATGATTTTGGCAATATATAAGTTTAAAAGAGTTTAATAAAGAGTTTTAGCATAATGGAGTTTGACATAAAAAAGAGTTTTAACCATTTGAATAATAACAGATAACTTGATGTCAGTTTATAAAATGTTTTAAAGAGTTTGATTTGTAAACAGTTTTGAAGTATATGAAATCCACTTGTTTGATAGTCATTAATCATCTGTAATTGATATAATAACTACGATCTTTCAACTTGTATTCACCCCCCCTAAAAGTATTTAAAATCATTTAAAATGTAAATTAAGGGGTATGAACTCACCTGTAGTGAGTGGTTCGGATGAAAGAGTGGTATACGATGCTAAGTCTCAAGTGAAGACTTGAGCACACATGGATCCTATTTAGCATGTAATGACACATATATCTATACAATTAGTGTTTATACAGCTAATTTTGTAAGGGAAACACCTTAGGGACTAGGATACACTTCAATGGAAAGGTATAAATCAAAAATGATTGTGTATAAGGGGAGTTACGGCCACACTTGGTGTTTGCGGCCAAGTGTTGACGGGCCTAGGGTTTACGGCCAATGTGTTCATGGAAACATGAGTTTACGGTCGTAAACTAATAAGGTGTTGTACCAAACTGTGTTTTAAGGTCTTACGATCAACAATGAAGTGTTCTAGATTCAAGTCCAAGCCTTAGGAAGGGTTTTATGGCTCAAATGCACCACTAACCAAGGTTTACGGCCAAGGGAGATGCTCTTGGCGGTAACCACTTATTGTTCTTGGGGAAATGGACGTTTTCAAGGTGCTTAACTTGTGTTTCAACTAGATATCGAGTATAGGGAAGTGATACTTACAATATAGAATCTAAAAAGGTAGATTTCAGCCCAAAACACTAGTGTGTGTTCTTGGTGTTTCTTGAAGATCTAACCCAAAAGATGATGTTAATGGATGGAATCAACGGGTGATACTATTTAAAGTGATATAGGAACTAATCAAGGGGTGGAAACACTTAAATTGTTGAAGATTAAAGTGAAGGATTTGATGATGGTTGAGACCAAAACCAAGTTCTTGAGTTTAGGAGTGGTAAAAGCGTTGAAAAATGGCCAGGTATCATATATATAGCCAAAAGTTTACGGCCACCATGAGTTTACGGCCGTAAACTCATGTGTCCTGGCCGTAAACTCCTCATGAAGGGGTTAATGGCTTGTTTGTTGGTTTTAAACTTCAGATGATACTTCCTAACACTTATTCCTTTGATTTACTAGGCCTAGAACACTCAAACAGGCCCCCAATAAGTGATAAAGGATAGTAGGAATAACCCTGACTTTGATTGAGTTGAATGGTTGTACAAGATACAAATTTTGGCTGTTACAGCTACCTTCGTGGGCAAGTGCCTGACTTGCGCCAAGGTGAAGATTGAATATAAGAAGCCCTCAGGTTCACTCCAGCATCCGTAAATACCTGAGTGGAAGTAGGAGAGGATTACTATGGATTTTATCACTAAATTACCTAAATCTCCAAGTGGGTACGTCACCATTTGGGTAAAAGTCGACCGATTGACAAAATCCGCTCACTTCCTACCAATCCAGGAAACTTTCAAAATGGAAAGACTCATGCGAATTTACATCCAAGAGATAGTTCGTCTTCACGGTGTACCTGTGTCCAAAATCCCCGATCGGGATTGCAGGTTTACCTCGAGATTTTGGCAGTCATTGCAGAAAGCCCGTGGAACTAAGCTTGATATGAGCACAACTTATCATCCTCATACAGATGGGCAGAGTGATAGGACCATCCAGACCTTGGAAGACATGTTGAGATCATGTGTCATCGACATCGGTAAGTCGTGGGACACCCATTTTCCCTTGGTTGAGTTCTCCTACAAAAAAAAATTATCATACCTGTATTAAGGTTGCACCCTTAGAAGCCCTTTATGGTTGTAAGTGCAGATCCTCTTTATATTGGGCTGAGGTGGGTGACACGTACCTAGCCAAAGACAAGTCCCCGACAACACTCTCACCGGTCCAATAATCATCTATGAAACTACTGAAAAGATTGTAGAAATCTGGGAATGACTAAAAGCTTCACAAGATCGAAAAAAGAGTTACGCCGATAAGAGACGAAAACCCTTGGAGTTCTAGGTTTGAGACCATGTTCTGTTAAAGGTCTCGCCCTGGAAAGGCATGATACGCTTCGTAAATCGTGGAAAGCTAAATCTGAGGTACATACGACCATTCGAGATCCTTGCTAAGATTGGTCCCATAGCATACAAACTTCGTTTACCTCAAGAGCTTAGCAACATTCATCCCGTCTTCCACGTCTCGAATCTTAAAAAGTGTTTATCCGATGAGACCCATATGATCCCTCTCGATGAGATTGAAATAAACGAGAATCTTAATTTCGTGGAAGAACCAGTCGAAATCATGGATCGAGAGATCAAACGAACAAAACAAAGTCGCATACCAATAGTGAAGGTTCGCTGGAATGCCATGCGGGGACCTGAATTCACTTGGGAATGCGAAGATTCAATGAAACAGAAATATATGCATCTCTTTCCGAGTCCATGATTTGTATTATATGTTTGAATTTCGGGACGAAATTCCCTCAAATGGGGGGGGGGGGATGATAGAACCTAAAATTTTATTTTTGTTCAAACAGTTTAGAATTATTCAATTTAAGATTATTTCTACTCTCGTTAGCATTATTTTAGGTCTATTCTGGGGATCTAAACTTAGTACAATCTAGGTTCGGGTCCAAGAACGTGTTTTCCTAAGTTATATCATAGCATCCGGTCCGAACACCCCTTCGAGAGGAGTGTACGGCCGCAAACTTGAATTTACGGACGTACACCCCCACCCACCCCATGACCGAAAACTCCATCCTATATATGGAGTGCTTGGCCTTTATTTCACACTTCACTCACTTCAAATCTTTCTCTCTCTACTCTCTCTCTCTCTCTCTCTCTCTCTCTCTCTCTCTTTACATCCATCGATTTTTCTCTAGGATCTTGAAAACAAATGTAAGTGATCCTCCATCGTGATTGTGCTTCAATCTCTTGTCTAGTGACGAATCCATGTTCCTACCTCATTTATCTCATCTTTGTCTAGATCTTCTCTCTCACCAAGAGAACACTAATTCTTGGTGGCTAAAAACCCCATTTCAAGCTTCCTAATAGTAAGTAACTGATTCCTATGCTTGTTATCTTCTCGAAATGCTTGGTTTTCACCTGAAAATCGACCCAAAAGACATGATCATGGAGGTTTTACGGCCGTACACCCCTCATAGGCCGCAAACTCTAGTTTTTGGTTGATTATTGGCCTTAAACTCATCCTCAAGCTAAGTATGGGACTTAGAACAATTCCAAGGTGGTAGAAAGAACCTTAAAAAGCTACAAAATGCACCACTCTTCATGAGTGTATGACCGAAAACTCCTTGGCCGTACACCCATTGGGCCGTAAACCCATGGGCTGCAAACTTAGTTGGGTCGAAAATCATGACTGTATATCCCTTTTATGGACGTAAACTCCCCTCTTTCAATCTCATGTGATTCTCTTATTTAGTTTCAAGTGTTTCCTAGACCCTAAGGTGGGTTCCTTCCTCATCTAATGGTATTTCACCCTAATCTAATACATATATGATCTATTATATGTTAAATAGGATCCGGTTTCGTACGAGGCTTCACTTAACCGTCAGCATCCCTATCGACACGACATTCGAATCACACAAGCGAACAATGAGTTCATACCTCTACGCTTTTATGGTTTTTAAACGTTTTCAAGGGAATACTTTTGGGTTAGTTTCTAAGTCCATAACTATTTTGGTATGTACTTGACCCGATGGTGCATGGTCCTTTTGGGTTGCCTTCACCAAAGTAACTTGATAAAATGAATTATGGAGAGAAAGGATTAATTATGATTTATTAATATATTATGAGAATAATATATTAAAGGAGAAATCATATTGTTTAATTAATATTAGTCAAGAATTAATAAGAATTAAGTTTGTGACTAAAAGACATTAATTAAACTTAAGGGACTAGAACTGTCAATTGTGTGATAGTTGAATGTTGGGCTAATGGACTTCATATTAGACGGTTGGACAAATTCTATGGGGAAACCCATTATAAATCATCCTAGGCCTTTAAGGAAGGAGTCCATGGGTTGCTTAGGGCCTAAGCATCCAAATTAGGGTTTCCTTCTTAGATAACCCTAATAGGCTCACTATTTAAGGACCCCTTAGGCACCAAAAACGTGGGTAACTGAATCCTTAGGGTTACTACACGTTTTGGGTGTCTCTTCTCTTCTCATTCTTCATCCTCTTGCTCTTCGTGTTTTTGAACCATTAGAGGAGTGACATTTGTGACTCTAAGCTTTCTAAAGTCATTACAAGGAGGATTTGAGATTGTTATTGCTACATAACAATCAATGTAATATCTTAAACCCATTGTTATGTTAATATTTATTATCATATGCTAGATCTAGGGTTTAAAGTCTTGGATGAATTGCATGTAAAATAGAGAAACCTAGATCCAAGAATTAGGGTTTGTATGAGCACATAGGATGTTCTTATGGCCAAAACCCATCAGTGGTATCATAGCCTTGATTGGTTTCTATTGTATTGATGCCTAGCATATTCATTCTAGTTGCAAAATCGTTTTTTTTTGGCTCCCTAACTGCTGAACTCGGCGAGTTCCAATGTGGACTCGGCGAGTTGGCTACAACTCGGCGAGTCCATAGAGGAACTCAGCGAGTTCGAGCATCAGAAGGAGGCAGTTTCGGGATTTCTTGCTGTTTTACTCATGGATACTTGCCTTAACTGTTTTGGGTCATTAAAATCCGATTTTAAACATATTTTTGAGTATATCCTTGATTAAACAAAAGATAATTACCAATTGATTAGATAATAACTTCCTTATAAGATTAAAGTTTGATTATTTGTATTAATTGGGTAACTTATCTTGCAAGAAATTGATTTTAGGTCAAATTTAGATAATCATTGAACTAATTGTTTAATTTAAATTATTTGCTATTTGATCCTTTGTATTTTGAAAAATTTCAAACTTGCCCTCAAGTCTTGGAATTAAATTTTTTTGATTAAAAGGTTTGATTTTGAAATATTTAAATTCTAAACACTAATCTATTTGAAATGTTTCAAAACTTTCCCTCAAGTTTTGGAATTTAAAAGTTGCTTAAAAGTTAATTTAGAGATGTTAAATTCTAAAACCCTAGTATTATTTTGAAAAGTTCAAATCTGACCCTTATGATTTTATTAATTAATTAAGGTGTATAATTAAAAGAGATTTAATAAATCCATTAAGTTTTTTGTTTACATTTAATTAAATTAAAGGTCAAAATTTTAAATTAGACCAACTAGTATTTTAAAAGTGTAAAATATACCCTACACTATATATAACATTGAAAGTCTAATTTTATATATATGTATGATTAAAAGTCAATCTTACCGTTAGTATGCCTCATTCACGAAGCTGATCTATAAGGGGTGTTTAAGGATATTGCCTATAAAATGGCAATTGAGTGGGTATCCACTCTTACCCACCGCACTCTTAACTAGTGGAGGATTGTTAGCCGAACGGGTAAGATATGACACAAACCTTCCATTAAAAGTATAATGAAGTATAAAGTAACTAAAATTTTTTTTAACAAAATTCCCAATCTTAGTTACTTTTGTCAAAAGTGAATTGATGCAATTCCATGAAATTACACTTTGTGCCCTTGCGAAGATGTTAGTTGAGTGTGTGTGGTTAACCGGCACACTAAATGATTCTAAGCAAAGGTAGCAAAGGGTGACTCAATGTTTGTCATAGTTCGGTGGAGCGTGTGTGGTTAACCAGCACATCGAATAGGTGACTGTAACATGTGGGGGCACCATGTAGATTTTCATGGTTATTCACACCCGCTTTGTGATCCTCGGCATCCTAGTCACAAACTAGAGGGACATATCGAGATTTAAACATGTCATTGAAAAGTTCAATGAACCTAAAAGGGTCTAGGAGTTTTCAATACAATTAAAACATAATCTATTTTTCATTTTTTATGGTGGAAAATTAGTGAATCGTCATTCACTTACCTTCAAATGTTCTGCAATTTGGGTTACGGCATCCCTCTCCCGAGTTGTGGAATATTGTGTTGGGTCCTAGCCTTAGAATATCATTTCGGTGATTTACTAAGGACTCAATAAATCAACTAACTTGAATTTATTTTATCTTGTTTTGTAGATATCAAAGTATGACAATCATGGTCTTCCCAAATTTCAAGGAAAAGGTGTTCCTGCTGAAAATGAGTTGTTCCGCTATTAAAGTGAAGAATCAAGGTGGACTAGTTTGATTTCACTTGCTCCTCCTCCTCCGTTGTTCTCCCTAACCCACAAGATCGAATAATTGAAAGGTTCAATGTCACTAAAGCCCTATTTGGCAATGAAAGATGAAGATGGTAAGCCCATGTGTGCCTACGTTCTAGGAATGAAATCACACATCGATGGGTTGATTATGTTGGGTGCGTCATTCCCTGATAAGTTGGCAGTCGACTGGGTTCTACAGTCACTCCCTGAATCAAATAATGAGTTCAAAAGAAAGTATTATATGATGGATCATGACGCAAACCTCATTGACCTAACTTACATGCTCATTGCTACTGAATCAGAAGTGATTTGGCAAAGCAATGGAGCATATTTGTTGGGAAAGTCAACCAACCATGCTTCCGAGGATGTTCTAGGAAAACCGACCTGCATTTGCTGCTAAGTGAAAGGGCGTTGGATACAAGTCTGCCCTAAGAACCTGAAGAATCCAGAAGATGGGAGAGTCAAAGAGTATGGATGTGCTTTAGGTAAAATCCACTATCTAACTCAATTAAGTTCCTATTCATTGATTCTTAATACATAATGTGATAAGATTGTATTTGAATGTTTTGCAGGATCAGTGAAAAGAGTGGAAGCCTGATGGAAAAGCAAGATGAATTTGATCATGAAGAGATGGATCTCGATCACACGGATTCGAAGATTAGATTTTGAGCTTAGAAAGTTATGATAGAGTTGTTAGGAATATTTGATTACATAGTTTTTCAGTTGATTTTGCATTGTAAGGACAAATGTTTTCGACTGCTTTTATGAATAATTAAAGTATTTATTTATTTATTTACTTCCTTACAATGAAATCGTTATGAAAAAATTGATGTTTGCATATTTCTACAACAAATGGATGTGATTCTTAATTATGTTAATTGTAGAAATGTCAAGAATTTACCAAATAGGGAGAGTTTCTCATCATCCAAGTTTTAAGTGGACAGAAACTTGGAATCATGCAACAAGTATTGTATGATGAATGAAAAACTTTCACATTTGGGAAATTCAGACTAATTTGTTGACAAAGTGTCGAGTGAAGGACTAGGAGATCGAGTGCATAGAGTTGTGTGTTGTTCAAGTCTACAACAAGAGTGATAAAGATATTCATCATGATTTACTAAAGGTTTAGTAAATATGATCATAGTTATAAGATTAAGTGTAATTTTGAATTGATTGAACGAGTTTTAATCACTAGCAGAAAGAATCAGAAGAATCAAGTAGGCAGAAAGATAAAAGTTTCTCTATTCTAAGAAGAAGTGAGAGTACCTTTTATTATGTTTTATGATATGTATTAATGATTAAGAACCATATCTCAATTGATCTTCTAAGTGAGTCTTAGTGCAATTGCATGTCTAAGAAGAGGAATCAAGAATTGATGAAATGGTTAAATCAAAAGGTCAATCATACTTCGTTCCAAAACAAGTCTTAGATTATGACATTGAGTGAAAAGTCTTAAGAAGGTTTATAACATTCATCAAACGTAGAATTTATAAAAGGTTTCTCTTATTCTTGCACATTTGGAATTCGTAAGTTGTGATGTCTGGGATAAGACAAAGACCAATTTTGTAAAGTGTTTTATCTTGGTAAAGGCTACACTAACTCTTGAATATTTGTTTGTCAAGAAATGTTTATTGACAAGAGAATCTTATATGTCAAGGAGCTAGTGGGAGTCTTAATGGTCTTGAAAAGTTTCAAGAACTAATCAAGAATAAACCTTATCAATCATCACTAGCACACGACTTGAGGTTTACAACTTATTGTGTTGACACTATCTTGTTTCTGTGCGGTTTCAATTGAGTTAATTATGCATGTGAGTTCTATGAGTTCTCATTTGAATGCATAAAAGGCAAGCACTTTGATCATTGAAAAGTACATTGATAGGAAAGGGTGAGCTGCTTAACTACTTGGAAGACATGGTGGGCAGCCGTGTTACCATAAGTCAAGAAATCAAGATTGAGAATGTTCGGTCCAGAAGAGTTTGGATTTGTACCAAAGTTTGGTTTTGGACTAATTCGCATGGATAGGAATACATACACCATTTAAATTTAAGTTTCATAAGATTCCATCCTTCATGAAAATGACTGTGAAGAAATGCTTTCACTAAGAGAGATTTTATGAAGATAGTGATTGTGAAATTGTATTCTCGAATTCGATTATCATTACAGTATCCCTTTCCATGATCCAAATTGTGAGATTTGGCAATTAGTCTGAATTATTTAGACACACATATGAGCTATCTTAGACAAAGGTGTATGAAATTAAGAAGCTTAGATAAAAGATTATCAAAGCATTAAGTATTAGAAATATGAACTTAAGAAATTCAATAGGTATTGTTTTTTTGGAAGCTAAGTTGTTTTCTAAATACATGTCAAAGCTAGTGGGAGCATAAGTGTTATGCACATATGATAATAATCATCATGATAGTGGGAGCATAAGTGTTATTCTTGTATGATTATTAAGTCAAGTATTGCAAGTTAGCAATATTAATTATAGAAAACAAGAGTTATACTTTGCAAAGCCGTAAGGGTTGAATAATGATTTTGCTATAATTAAGGGAGAGAATATTATACTTCATTTCAAATATAAAGGATTATGTTGTGGAATGTTAAATAGATTTAGTCAAGGATACATAGTGCGTTCTCAAAATTTCGATTATGATTATGGCATCCCTCTTCATAATTCGAATTGTGAGAACGTGACACATTAAATATTATGGCAGAAGATTCATAAAGTATCCTATCTTCATGTAAGACATTATGCATCGTATCCCATGGCAGAAGATTCATAAAGTATCCTATCTTTATATTTGACCATTCTAAAATTTTCCAAAATGTCTAGCGCATTTAGAGGGAAAAAGGACAAGAATCAGTTTTGGCTAAGATAATTAAACAACTATCAAAGGACGATCCAAAGTTTGCCGAGGATTGGTCGCTTGTGAGTATTTGGAAGTATGGTATTGGATGGACCATATCGACATTATTATGAATAGATAAGATTCTATTAAGAATAAGTTGTCGTATGGCAAAATATGGAAATGGTTCCATATTAGGAGTTGGATATTGAGAATCTATGTCTGAATTAGAAACTTTTATGCAAGATAGATGTTGAAAAGAATGTACTTTGAGTGAGAGACATCACGTCTATGGAATTGTATTGTAACAATCTTGGATAGAGGTCTTTGTAATTTATTAGCAATAGTCATGGTGACTTTTGTACTATGACATTATGAAAGGATCGTTGCATAAAATGTTAGAATCTAGCATATTCTATAAGTGGTAAGAATTTGATATTCTTTCACTTGTGAAAAAGGATTAGGAGTTGTGAAATGAGTATGATTGGACATGTGTTCATTTCTATTTCACAAAGTAACAACCGTAGGTAAACATTGTATGCATGCTAAGAGCATGGGACAAGTGTAGTAATAATTCAAGTACGAAGTACAACAAATAATGAGTAATCAATATGGTGATAGATAAAAGGTGTTTTGTTTATACTCAAAAGTTTGTGGCCATATGGGATTAGTATTATTCTTGTGTTTCACTTTGCATGTTTTGACTTCCTGAATAATTTGATTGGTTCAGAACAGTCAAATTATTTGAACGGACCACAGTTGTTCATATGTTGGAAGTAGGTATGAATGAAGACTATCGTGAATTGGTGTGTGGATTGTCTAAAGTGTATTAGACATAGTCAATTGTTTGCTGCAACGTTCATGAGTGCTTATGAATATGATTTGAGCATTGGATTACCCACGCTCACTTGGATCACTTCATGAATTGTATCACGAGTGATTGGTGAGACAATAACATCTTATATTCTTGAAACCGAGATGTGTGAGTTGTATCTTGTGAGTCGGTTGCACATTGATAATATGTAAACACACTAGTAACTTGGCGTTATAAAACATAATGTTGTGTGTAATTCGGTAAGTGAGTGCAAGCGAGAATTGAGGCAAATTTTATCCGTTCCTTTTATCCAAGGTAGAATAAAAGCGATATCTTTAGGCCCCTCGATGATTTAGTGATGGCACCTAAGCGCTTGGCCGAGCCGGGACTAATTTGATGTGATCAATTGTAGTCTGTTGTCAGTCGTCATAAATCGGAAGTCGGGAAATACTATAGAGAGAATGATTGGAATTCATGTCTTATATCTATACGATATCTAGAATGGAGGAATATATGATCCCGTATCTAAAGTACACGCGTATCTGATAAGATCAGAGTTGACAGTGGCTTTGGAAAGCTACGATTGCAGATCAGGATCTGAAGTCATACGCAGAATAGTAATTAGACTTATCCAAGTGGGAGACTGTTGGATTAGTGTCTAAGTCCATAACTATTTTGGTATGTACTTGACCCGATGGTGCATGATCCTTTTGGGTTGCCTTCACCAAAGCAACTTGATAAAATGAATTATGGAGAGAAAAGATTAATTATGATTTATTAATATATTATGAGAATAATATATTAAAAGAGAAATCATATTGTTTAATTAATATTAGTCAAGAATTAATAAGAACTAAGTTTGTGACTAAAAGACATTAATTAAACTTAAGGGACGAGAACTGTCAATTGTATGATAGTTGAATATTGGGCTAATGGACTTCATATTAGAGGGGTGGACGAATTATATGGGGAAACCCATTAGAAATCATCCTAGGCCTCTAAGGAATGAGTACATGGGTTGCTTAGGGCCTAAGCATCCAAATTAGGGTTTTCTTGTTAGATAACCCTACTAGCCTCACTATTTAAGGACCCCTTGGGAACGAAAAACGTGGGTAACAGAATCCTTAGGGTTTCTACACGTTTTGGGTGTCTCTTCTCTTCTCATGCTTCATCCTCTTGCTCTTCGTGTTTGTGAACCATTAGAGGAGTGACATTTGTGACTCTAAGCTTTCTAAAGTCATTACAAGGAGGATTTGAGATTGTTATTGCTACATAACAATCAAGGTAATATCTTAAACCCATTGTTATGTTAATATTGATTATCATATGCTAGATCTAGGGTTTAAAGTCTTGGATGAATTGCATGTACAATAGAGAAACCTAGATCCAAGCATTAGGGTTTGTATGAGCACATAGGATGTTCTTATGGCCAAAACCCATCAAATACAAGCCAAACACAAAAGGAATTTTTGTGAACTAAAACATAAATGTTTTCAATAAGTTAAAACTTATGCAATTGATACGATCCAAAACATGTCATATAACACGTAGACATTTATTCCCTTTTCTATTATGTGGAGCATAAGGGATGTTTTCAAAACATAATTGCATAGTACTCAGAACAGTACATGAACATAACATATCAATCAAACTATAATAGGTATAGTTTGGAGAATTCATTACCAGTTTTACAGATTCAAACTACGTACACGGTCAAACATATAAACTATGATTGATTTAGTTTATCCATTTCAACATACAGATAACAAGAGTATCATACTAAATAATTATTCTGTGTATAATTATTTATACAATACTCAGTACACAAATGATTTCAAACATGGGAACAACTGAACAACATATAAACTAGTTAATATAGGATTGTGAGACATCTCTTCATTGTACCCTGTGGGGTACGGGTAAATCCTCTACATTTAGTATAGCCAGAGTCTCCTGGAGGGAGAGCGTGAGATTTGTGAATACATCTATTCGGGACCGACAATCCCACACCTGTACTGTTAGCTATAGTTAGGCAGACATGCCTGGGGTGACAAATTTCGTAACATACGATGCCTGAACAAACGTCGCAGAGGTCATCAGTCATATTGGCATGGTTATACGAACTCATAATAGTATCAACTAACCTTTTTTACGGGATTATCATTCTTCAATAGTTTTATTTTATTTAATAAGACTACCGACATACTACACTAGAGGGTATTCCATGGATACAACATTTGGTTTTATTTTAAGTAATAAGACTACTTTACATACTCGTGGTAGCCAGGGTTTTCAAACAAGAACATACATACTGGTGGTAGCCAGGGTTTTCAAACGCATCGTACTATGCATACTAAAATCAACAAACATGGTAGAAAATATTGGATTTTCTAGAAAAGCAAACAAACATTTATACAAATTCAGTGACAAGTTTTCAGTTAAAAAACATGCTTATAAACTCACCAGCTTTATGTTGATACGTTTTCAAAACTGCTTGTATTCTCAGGACATCAATACAGAGGTAGACTAGCCGGCTTTTGGAGAACAAGGAGCTTTTTGGAATCTAGACTTTATCTTTTGCTACTTTTGATGTGTACAAATCTTATATCAATCAAATGTAAATATTCATATTATAATGTAATGGTTGTGTTTGCTTTGATTACTATGAATCAATTATTGTGATACTACATATGACGTCCTCCATCCCCAGATGTTTCTGCTGTTTGTTTTACGGTTTGGGGTGTGACATAAGCCTTCCTACAACCCCCGATGCCTCAGGACCACCCCTATCACCTGAAGCAACCCTCAAGCCCCGAATTTCTCAGTCTTTTAGCAGAAACTCTGCCCGAGTAAAGCCGACTTTTCATCAAAAATTATCCGTTATATCAAGAAAACTCCTTTCTAAGGAACAAAATGTTGTCGGAATTGCTACATATCGTGTGAGTTCATACACCTATAATCTACCTTTTAAATACTTTTAAATGCCTTTAGGCGCGCGCGCCGGGGGGGGGGGGGGATAGAAGTTGAACACAATTATATTGTGTTCATATTTACCTGTGATATCAATAACACAAAAGATTTAATATTTAGTATTAAACTAGTATAGGACAAAGGACAAAGGACCTTTTAATGGTTAATTCTGTAATTCCTTAATTTATACATCAGAAGTATATATAATTAATATCCGACAAGCAGGGGAATCTGTGACTTCCGCCTTACTTCCTGTTCCTTGTTTGGTTGTAGGCTTAGAGAAGATTCACACATTTAACTGTCTGTTCTATATTAGATTATATATAGTTAGTATAAACTAAGTAATTATAGTAGAAAACTATTGTGGTTACCATTCTTCTAGAGATTCACTAACGTAGACTCTTAATCTTTTAATTATTGTGTTTAAAATAAAAGACTACCAAATACTTCTAAAATGACTTTTAGTCATGTAAAATCTTTTAAAAGTTACATAAACTATTTTAGAATAACATTAAACTCTTTTAAATGTTTTTATAACTCTTTAAACTTCTAATTGTCAAAATCATGTTTATATATGTGTAAGTATATAAATAAGACTTAAAGGACTTAGGACTAATGAATTGTCTTATTTCCTTTTCCTTGTTTGGATGTGGACTTATAGTAGTTTTATTTTTCCGAAGATCATTTCCTTCTTAATTATATATATTATACATATATGAATAAAAAAGGTTATTTCATTCGGCATCATTACATTTGTATCACACTGAGCAAAGGTTTTCATCCTTGAGAGATCATGCTAATCGGATAGAACATATAAATTATAATAGGTTTAATTTATGAAACAAACGAGAAATCGATTTTCTAGATAAGTATACGAGGTTTAAACTACTTTGTCAAGAAAAAGGGTATAATTCGATCTTTACTTAAACCAAAATCTGATGGTATGTTTTTAGGACATAGCAATATACTTGCTATGTTACACTCTTGTAACCAGAGTCTCTTGGAGGGAGAGCGGGCATTGTGTGTATAGATCTATACGGGACAGACAACCCCACATTCCGACTGTTAGCTACAATCCGGCAGACAAGCCATGGGGTGACAAATGTCACATATTCAGTTTCGACGCCTGTAGAGCGTCATGTACATCCTAGTCTATCAGCATGGTTACAACTTTATCACATTTTAAGCCTAATTAACCAGTTTAATATTAGGGTGGTTATTATACCAGTACTGAAATTTAAAAGAAATACTACTGCATCAATCATTCTCCATAACCACAACAGAGAATATTCTTTTTATGATTTATGGTAAGATAAAAATATGTCATTTATGTTATCAGTACAATAAGACTTAAACATAACGGTTTTATGGGATTAAAACTACTTTTCTCTTAAATCATAAAATATAGGATTTTCTTAAACGAAATCAGTCACTTTCTTAAAAATAGTACAACCATAAATAAAACAAATACTTTTGAACCCACCAGCTTAGATGTTAATATCGTCTCTTTCAAAATAACTTGTATTTTCAGGAATCCAGTTGACAGGTACACTCCCGAAGCATTCGAGAAGACAACCTAGTATTGTGCTGCATCTTTTCTCTTTTACTATGTCTACTTTTGTTGTTTGATTATCTAATGTATAAAGACTTATATAAAAACTTATACATTATTAATGCAATGGTTGTTGTACTTTGATTTCTATAATGCATTTGTTGTGATACTTGACATGCCATCCTCCGCCCCCGAACGTTTTCGTCGTTTCGGTTTAGGGGTGTGACAGATTGGTATCAGGGCATTGTTTATAGTGAACTATGTATATCAATTCATAAAAGAAATACAACTGTAAACACATTGGATTAAAAACACTCTGACCAAGAATTATACTTTAAATATAACAATATTTTATAAAAGTATAAGTACATCTAGAATGTCTATATACTAGAACGAGTATCACAAGAAGAACAAAACAAAAGTATTTAGAGGTTGGACATCACAGTCAAACCTAGACAATTATGTAATCTTATCCGGGATAAATATAGTCTGGTCAACTATATTTATTTGAGATACGACCAACATGTGTTTGGGAGTGATAATGGTGTTGAAACAAGTCTAAAACTTACCAACCATATACCCAAAGGAATACTAGAACCAAGGTTATATATTATAAAGATTTTATATACTCAGAGTGTGTGATTTCTCTTTACTTCCTTTTCCTTGTTTGAATGTGGATATAGAGTAGTATCACATATTCGAAGGTCTATTAGATTTGAGTTATATATAATTCGTACAAACTGTGTGATTCTGGAAGGACCCGATAAGGATCACACTTTTAAAATGTTTTATTAATCTCATAGACTCCTTAGACATTTCCATTCTCGTATCAACCACTTAGATAGAAATAACCACTCCAACAAGCAATGGAGGAGTCAACGAAGATCTAGAAGAGTTTTATTAGCAAAATTCCAAGAAGGAAACCGATGAACAGTAAAGAAACTATAGGAATCACCAAGTGCCTTTACTTTATTAAGGACACCGGGTAGAAGTTCGCATTAACTTTCAGGATTTAAACTCTCCATTATGAAGTAATGGGGATTAATGTCAGAATCTGAAGTAGGGCTGTTTGGAAGTTCAATATACCTACAAAGGAGAAGAACATCATATGGATACCAGGAGAGAACAAATCATTACCATCGAGAGTTGAACAGAGAATAGAGGGAAGCCACGCATGTTTTATGCGAAGTGTTTGAGTTCCTTTTGCGTCACATTAATAACTAATAATATAATTCAACCTAGTGAGTTAGTGATTACACTATTCATGTTAGGTATAAATTTATCGTCTTGTTCTGTCGTGACTAATAATAGTAAATCGAATCATGAAATCTCAATTGAGAGTGATTATTTCTAAAAATTCCTAAGTCTATTCCATGAAGACTCTATGATGAATTGTTTCAAATCTTACTGAAAGTTGGAGTACGATATTCTCCGACCAAAGATAACTTAGCTCGAACGACACTCGGTTTATAACCATTTCTAAAAACTTAATTCTATTTTTTTTCAGGACTACATCATAGGGATGTAGGTCGAAACTATGCCAACCATAAATCAAAATGCGGAAAAATTTTGTGTGTATATAAATAATTAGAATACAACTAGAAACAACCATTCTCGCTCACGAGCTTGTTTTCTCTTCATGTATTAGAATCATGTCTCTAAAGAAACATAACCAACCCACTAGTAAAACACCAATCCTTCAGATAGATTCAGCTACATTTCAAGCTGCATTCACAGCAGCCATAACAGCTGTCATGGCTCACCTTAATGCTAACAACGCAAATGTTAGTGGAAATGTTACCGGCAATCCCAATCACGCTGATAACCAAGTACAGCAACGAGTTCCTGGTTGTAAAGACACTCCAGAATTCAAACCTAATATCCTGAAATGGAAGTTAGAAAATGAGAAAGGGAGTACTTCAACTCAAGGGCCTACCGTAGGGCAACAAATTGGGGCAATCAATATCCCCATCAGTCTTGTTATTCCAACGTTGACGATGTCATACTTAGAAAACCTCCCACACTACAGCAAGTGCAACTACCATCATTATGGAGTCTGCCGAGTACTGTATTGAAATAAATGCAACATGAAGGGGCATACCGCCTGCAACTGTAGGACTCCGGTCGAGTTCATCACTGAAACCACCAATGTTGGAATCAGTCCAATATGCCACCTATGTGGTGAAATAGGTCATTTCAAGAGGGACTGTCCAACAAAGAGGAATAACGGGGGAACAGAAGGAGTTTAATCCCCGAACATGAGGAAGAAACAAGAACCCTTCTTTAATTTTGGTACACTTCCAAACCTCAATAATTAATTATAATTATAGTTACTCTCTCATTCGAACCAAAACACAGCACACATATAAAACCAAGAATCCTTGTAGGCAAGCTATAATGGCTTAGTGTATAAATTAAGTTCATTTATAATTAAGATTTGTAGACTTAGAGTGAGTGATTCCGCCTCATTTCTTGTTCCTTGTTTGATTGTGGATTTAGGGCAGAGTGACTCAGTCAAATGTCTTTCCAGTCTTAATTATACATGACGTGTATACACAAAAATGTTATAGAGAGACCTGGTAGGGATCATTAACTTTTTCCTTGATCAACCGTTCAAATGCAATTGTTTTAATCTGTAACGGAAAACCTAATACGAACCCTTGTCTCGTCTCTCGCTTCCAAAACTTCAGAAGTACCAAAGAGAAGGGTACCACGTCTTTCAAGCCTACCTCGTAGTCAATAGACTTGAAGCGAAAAACATCTAAGATGTTCCAGAAGCCCATACCCTCCTGCAAGATATCCAATATATTGCCTAGAAAGACCACTCGTACCGCATGTCTAGTTCGAGAATAGAGACTAAGAAACCATGAGGTTAACCTATTACTGCTAAGTGTATATGTGAGAGTGGTATATAATTCAGACTTAACAAGATTTAGAATGTATGATTCCGCCCTATCTCCTATTCCTTATCTGGTTGTGGACTTGGGGTAGAGTCACCCATCCGAACGTCTTTTTAATCTTAATTATATAATACTTATATACGCGAGACGATGATGGATGATCCTAGTATGCATCTTATCATGAACATCTGTCACACCCCAAAACCAAGAATGGCGGAAATGTTCTGGGGCGGAGGACGTCATGTAAAGTATCACAACAGAGTAAATGTAAATAAGCAAACAACATCATCCATTGCATTAAATATAAAATGAATACAAGCGTGTTCCGTACAGTTTTAGACACCAAAAATATAATTTAAATCAAAATAATATGATGAGTCTTGAATGCGCTCCGTCTTCTCAAAAGCTAGCATCGCTACCTGACTACTGATGACCTGAGAATACAAGTTATTTTGAAAGAGTTTATCAGCATTAAGCTGGTGAATTCATAAATATTTTAGTGTCAAGGTTTGTTATCAAAACGTTTGAACCTGTTGCAAGTATGAGTTGTAAATGTATGTAAGTGCTTGTAAAAGTTTGAATCTCTCAGAAAAACCTATATTTTCTGTTAAAGTAGCCCTCTACCAAGGCTTAACTGTTTTGTATGCTCGTTTGATGTAAAAGTGTGTAATTTCCCAAGTGTATCTATCATTTATCAAAATATAGTTTGTACATTAAAGTTTAAGTGAGGTTATCACCAAAATGTAATGGGTAAATTATTGTAGTACTGTAGTTTTGTTTTATATGAACTACTGCTGTACTAACTACCTTAAACCGGGTTTATATTAAGGTATCGTGTGATAAATTGCACCATACTATCGACTGGTAACATCGACAACGTATAGTCGAAAAATAAGGTATGACGTTTGGCACCCGCAGACCTGTCGGTCCCACTATAGCTAGCAGCGAGGTGTAGGATAGTCAATCCAGTATAGATCTATACGCAAACTCATGCTCTCCCTCCAAGAGACTCTGGCTACAACTCGGGTCATGTCAATTAAGACATGCTCCCATACAGTGGATCACAATTGTTAACGTATTCGTGTATATGCAATATAATGTTACTTGTTCTAGTATCGTTGTATATGTTCTCTTAGTAATAAGTGTTGACTCCTGAATGAACTGACTCGTTGATCTAGAAATTGTAGTAGTATGATCCCGTGTTACCCTGATGGTAACTTACTAACGAGGTGCTGATAAGTATGAATATGGAAGTACTTTTATGTCAATACATGTATATATGATATATAACTAATATTGAAACGACCCTCGGATGGTCACCCGAAATTCCACCAGACCACATCCAAATCGAGGAAAAGGAAATAGGACAGGTGGCTTTCCTAAGCCCTTTAAACATTATTTATACAGCTATACATATATGGGCATGCAAATTTATAGGTAGTAAAACAAAGTTTACAATAAAGCATTTGATAAGTAAAAGAGTTTGTAAAACATTTTGAAGTAAAACAGTTTGAACAGTGATAAAATCATTGGTTTCCTAGTTATTAATCACATGTGATTAATGCAATCACATGTGATCGAAGCACTAACTATAAGTGTTTAACGTGTATTCCTCCCCCCCCCCCCATAAAGTATTTAAAACATTTAAAAGCATTTCAAAGGTTGAATAAAGGGGTATGAACTCACTTGGAAGTTTGAAGATAGCGAGATCGAAAACCGGGCAAAGTTTCGTCTCGGGAAACAGATTTTTCTCGGGATTCTCGGGAATCTCGGGAGTAAAATCGACCCTCAGGACTTGAGCAAAAAGACCAGAGCTTCGGGTTTGAACGGGCACGGAAATCGAGGAAAGATCGTGAGAGAAAGAGAGAAAATGAACAAATTTTTTGGAAAGGCTCGCATCCCTTTTATAGGGGTGCTGAACCGCCTCCGAACACGGGGCGTACGGGCGTACGCAGCGCGTACCCGTACGTCATCGCTTACGTATTTCGGATGGAGCGGGTCGGATGGGACGGCGGGTCGGGTAGCTTCGCATAGGGCGACGTGGACCATCTGAGGCCGTGCCCTCGAGTATGCGGGGCGTACGAGGGTACGCGGTGCGTACCTCAACCCTAGGCTGACTCCTCTTCGGATAATACCGAATTTTTAATAAAAATTATATATAAATTATTTATCAAACTTCAAAAATTCATATCTCCTTCATACGAACTCCGTTTTCGACGTTCTTTATATCCCCGCGAAGGTGAGACTACGATCTACAACTTTCGTTTAGATTCAGTTGGCAAATTCCGAAATTATTTTTATTATTTATTTATTAAAATGACGTGATTAAGGAATTTCTTTAAAAATTCATAACTTCTTTATCTGACGTCGGTTTTTGCCAGACTTTTTACCGTTGAAATACCATTGTCGAGACCTTCGATTCTCGTTTAGGTCATTCCGGCCAAATGTCGCTCGATCTCCGTTTCGAGTTTTTAGCTGTCTGTTGCTAAGCTGAACTTGGAAAAATCATAACTTCAATATACGAGGTCGAATTTGGGCGTTCTTTTTACGTACGATCATGGTTTAATGAGATTTAAACATAGAAGAATTTAAATAGAAACTTTTTGGACATTTTATTATCAAAGTTAATTTTATTAACTCAAAAATGTTTACAATACTTGACCTATTAGGCCATTACAAAGAGTTGAAATATCGGGTTGTCACATCATCCCCCCGTTAGAGGGAATTTCATCCCGAAATTCAAAGTAAGAGAACACTCGTGGATTAGGGAAACAGATGTGGGTACTTGTGTTGCATCTGATCTTCACGTTCCCATGTGAATTCAGGTCCCCGCTTAGCGTTCCAGCGAACCTTCACGATGGGTATGCGACTTTGTTTTCTTTGCTTGACCTCTCGGTCCATGATTTCTACTGGTTCTTCCACAAAATTGAGGCTCTCGTTGATCTCGATCTCGTCGAGTGGGATTACGAGAGTCTCTTCGGATAGACACTTTTTCAAGTTAGATACGTGGAATGTAGAATGTACGTTACGAAATGCGCCTGGTAGATCGAGTTTGTAAGCTACGGGGCCGACTCTTGCAAGAATTTCGAAAGGCCCTATGTACCTCGGATTAAGCTTCCCACGCTTGCTGAAGCGTATCAAGCCCTTCCAGAGAGAGACTTTGAGAAGGACTCGGTCTCCCACCTGAAATTCCAAAGGTTTCCTTCGTTTATCTGCGTAGCTCTTCTGTCGGTCTCTAGAGGCTTTCAATCGTTCACGGATTTGAATGATTTTCTCTGTCGTTTCCCGGATGATTTCCGGACCGGTAAGAGTAATGTTGGAAGCTTGCCCCCTTGCTAGTTGGGTATCACCCACCTCAGCCCAGCATAGAGGGGATCTGCACTTTCGGCTGTAGAGGGCTTCAAATGGAGCAGCCTTGATGCTCGTGTGATAACTGTTATTATAGGAAAACTCGACAAGAGGTAAATGAGCATCCCATGCCTTCCCAAAGTCGATCACGCAGGCTCGCAACATATGTTCCAGTGTTTGGATGGTCCTCTCACTCTGTCCGTCGGTCTGAGGATGGTAGGCTGTGCTCACGTCTAGCCTTGTTCCTAGGGAATGTTGTAGTGATTGCCAAAATCTTGAGGTAAACCTACTATCTCTATCGGAGATAATGGACATAGGTACACCATGTAGCCGTACGATTTCCCTAATGTATGTTCTCGTAAGTTTCTCCATCTTGTTGGTTTCTTTGATAGGTAGGAAGTGTGCAGACTTGGTCAATCTATCGACGATGACCCATATGGTATCAAGTCCACCCGTTGTCTTGGGCAACTTGGTTATGAAATCTATAGTGATCCGCTGCCACTTCCATTCTGGGATCTCTGGTTGTTGCAATAAACCAGAGGGCTTCTGGTACTCGACCTTAACCTTTGCGCAACTAAGGCATTTACTCACGAAGGTAGCAATTTCTGCTTTCATATTAGGCCACCAATATAGCTTTTTAAGATCCAGATACATCTTATCTGAACCTGGGTGGACGGAATACCGAGTGTTGTGCGCCTCGGTCATGACCAAGCCTCGGAAACCACCGTGTTTCGGTGTCCAGATCCGATCCATGAAATATAAGGCTCCGTCACCCTTGGCTTCTAAATTCTTGTCCATTCCTCTGAGGGATTCACTCGTCACATTTTCAGGTTTCATGGCTTCAAGTTGGGCCGTCTGAATTTGATTAGACAAGTGTGAATGGATGGTTATTGACAATGACTTGATTTTTCGACCAGAATATTCCTTCCAACTTAGGGCGTCTGCTACTACGTTGGCTTTACCCGGATGATAACGAATATCGCATTCGTAATCACTGAGTAGCTCGACCCACCGTCGTTGTCTCATGTTGAGCTCCTTTTGATCGAAAATGTGTTGTAAACTCTTGTGGTCGGTAAAGATAGTGCTCTTCGTTCCATACAAGTAATGTCTCCCGATCTTCAGAGCAAACACCACTGCTCCTAGTTCAAGATCGTGGGTCGTGTAGTTAACCTCGTGTGTCTTCAACTGCCTCGAGGCGTAGGCGATGACCTTACCTCGCTGCATCAGAACACACCCGAGCCCTTGGTTCGATGCATCGCAATAGACTACGAAGTCTTCTATCCCTTCGGGGAGAGATAGTATTGGCGCGGTGCATAAGGCTCGCTTGAGCGTTTGGAACGCTCTTTCTTGTTTCTCTTCCCAGTCAAAGGCCACGCCTTTCTGGATCAGGGTTGTAAGAGGTTTCGCTATTCGGGAGAAGTTCTGAATGAATCTGCGGTAGTAGCCAGCAAGACCTAGAAATTGACGAATTTCTGTCGGCATCTTAGGTGCTGACCAGTTCTCAATGGCTTTAATTTTGGATGGGTCCACGTGGATTCCCTCTTCGCTTACCACGTGTCCTAAGAATTCAACTCTCTGGATCCAAAATTCACATTTCGAGAACTTTGCATAAAGCTTCTCTTTTCGTAACGTCTCTAGAATTTGTCGCAGGTGATCGCCATGCTCTTTCTTACTTCGGGAGTAGATCAGGATGTCTTCAATGAAAACGATGACGAACTGATCCAAATAAGGTCGGCATACTCTATTCATCAGATCCATGAAGACTGCTGGTGCATTGGTAAATCTGAATGGCATCACCACGAACTCGTAGTGTCCGTAACAAGTTCGGAAGGTTGTCTTTGGAACATCCTCCGCTAGCACACGTAACTGGTGATATCCGGATCTCAGATCAATCTTAGAAAAATAGTTCGCCCCTTGCAGTTGGTCAAATAGATCGTCTATGCGAGGCAGAGGGTAACGATTCTTGACCGTTAGTTTGTTGAGTTCTCTGTAGTCAATACACATACGGAATGATCCGTCTTTCTTCTTAACGAACAAGACCGGTGCTCCCCAAGGTGAGAAGCTTGGTCTTATGAAGCCCTTGCTGAGCAGTTCGTTCAGTTGACCAGAGAGTTCCTGCATCTCAGCCGGTGTTAAACGGTAGGGCGACTTGGCTACTGGGGTAGCTCCTGGGACTAAGTCGATTCTGAACTTGACCTGTCGTTGCGGAGGTAACCCGGGTAGTTCTTCTGGAAAAATGTTGGGGAAGTCGCTCACTACAGGGATGTTCTTTAGTTCTTTCGTTTTGAGGCTCGTGTCGACGATGTGAGCAAGGAATGCATGGTATTCCTTACGCAGATACTTCTGTGCTTGAATACTTGATATGATGTGAAGACTAGCACCGGTTTTGTCGCCGTAGATTATAAGAGTTTCGTTAGACGGAAGGCTTAAACGGACTGCTTTCTCGTAGCACATGATGTCAGCGCGGTGAAGGCTTAACCAATCCATGCCAACGATAACGTCGAAACTCTTTATTGAGACTGGCATGAGGTCGATTGGGAATGAATGGTTATCTAGAGTTAGGGTACAACCTAAATATATGCTACTCGTACTTTCAGTTTTTCCATTAGCCATTTCTACTGTGAATAGTTCTTTGAGTGCGTGTGGTGGTTGATTAAGCATGCGAGTAAATTTATGGTTTACGAAGCTTCGCTCCGCTCCACTATCGAATAGAATGCATGCATAGGAGTCATCGAGGAGGAACGTACCAGTCACCACTGTCGGGTCAGCAACTGCCTCTCCGTGGCCTATCGCTAGTACCCTCCCTGCTCCGCCAGCATTTTTCTCCTTGGGGCAGTCCCTCTTATAGTGGCCTACTTCGCCACATCCATAGCAGGTCGGGCTCGCGCCAGAGCCGGGGACTTGGGCGATCGGTCTCGCCAGAGATTTACAAAAACAGACTGTGTGTCCTCTCCTGTGGCAGTTAGAGCACTGCATTTCATGGCAGGGGCCATTGTGGTGGTAGTTGCATTTGTTGCACTTGGGCGAACTTCCAGCGTACCCACCCACCGGAGTAGTAGAAGCAGCAGCAGGGGTTATTGCGGCATGCATTACCACAATTTGCTGCTTTTTGGCAGCCTGTTGCTTCTTCTTTTCATCCCAGAATTTCCGCTTATTATCAGCGGGTTTGGAGAGTTCCGGGATGGCTAGGGTGGTTGTGGTTACAGGGGTTTTGACTCCATGGTCAATGAGTCGTTGTGCCAATCGTTTTGCACTGTCGAAGGTAGCGGGGTTTGATGCTAGAACATTCCCCTGATACGGAGGCACAAGCCCCCATATGTATCTTTCGATATTTTTCCCTTCAGTGGGAACCATATTAGGGCAAAGGGCCACCAGTTCGCTGAATCTGGCGGTATAAGCAACAATATTGGTGCCCTTCATGGTCAGGCTCCAAAGCTCCTGCTCTAATTTCTGGATCTCGCCCCTCGGGCAGTATTCCTCAATCATGAGGTCTTTCACCGTTTCCCAGCCTATGTCGTTGGCTACGACGAGAGTTAGAGATTGAACGTGGCCGTTCCACCACGTCAGGGCCTTTCCTATAAAGGTGCATGCGACATATTTCACTTTGCTCGCAGCAGGGCATGAACAAATTTCGAAGACCGCTTCAGTCTTCTCGAACCATTGCGAGAGGGCAATGACTCCGTCGGTCCCATGAAAGGACTTCGGCTTGCAGTTGGTGAAATCCTTGTAAGAGCACTCTCTCGAGCGCACAGGGGTTTCAACCGGAATGGAGTTAACAGGGGTTCCACCTCTGCTGGCATCAGTAGAGTGATACTGAGCCATGGCAGTTGCCATTGCTGTAGCTACGGCAGCATTCAGTGCTACAGTATCGATGACCGGAGGCGGAGGAGGTGGTGCTGCAGGATTATTCCTGGGAGATTTGCGAGGAGGCATCATTCAGCTATAAGTTTATAAAGGTAAGAAAAATGGTAAGAATCATTTTATAAGCAACGTGAGAGTGATACATGGACTAACTAACCATAGCCCAACAGTTGAATGAGTGTTTGAAATCACAACAAGAAATATTAGTAGGAAAACACAAGTGTATAGATTTTTTTCCCATAATTTAGATAGATTTCAATAATACTGGTATTACTGATGTAATACGTTCAAGTAAAATCGACCTAACAGTAGGTCTTACATCATACCATATAGAAAAGTTTGACAGTTATTAGATTCCTAATTAGAGTACTGAAAGTTAGGAATATTTTACAGACAAGTGCTACTTAGAGCACAGATGTTAAAGGCTAATCCTTAACCCTAAAGATAATGATGTACTAGACATCATTTAACGGCGATGAATATTCCTCGGGAGAACCCTAAGGTCTCTCATTTGATGGACCACCTCTTGAAGGTGTTGCTCATGAGCACTTTGACGAGCTCGGAGTTCCATGACTTCAGCTTGAGAGGCAACCAGATGTTGCTGTAGGGTTTCATTGGTTCTCCGGGTCCGCTCCATGTCTTCTTCAAGACGGCGGATGCAGACTGCGTTGACACCTGAGTTGGCATCAATCTCCATGACCCGGTCGATGGCTGCTCTACCTTGCTCGACATTACGGGCTACTCTGCGGATAATGATAGGCAGGGCTCGGTCAGCAGAGCCACCATTGCTGACGTTGTAAAAGCTTCGGTCCCCAAAGTATGGTAAGGGTTGACCCTGTTCATCACTCCAACGATTCAAGTTGTTTGCCCATAAGGGAGTAGGACCTGGAAAAGATGGTCGAGGGTTGTTGTTCGGGGGCTGACCTACGAGTGGTAGGTTGTTGACTTCAGGCTCAGAGTCCGATCCATCTGAGAAGCCTTCAGCTTGATGATCATCCAACGGAATTTGGTGTTCATTGTCAGACTCTGCTTCAAGCATTCCTTTGTTGCCTTCATTTGGAAAGTACGGGTCGTCGTGATGGAATCCAGCCATTTAAATCTACGTGAGAAGAGAGGTATAAAGATATAGTATGTATGTAGTTAATAGCACAAAATACACCTATAGTATTTTAAGTTTAAGTTCCACTGATCTTTTTGTGGCATTGTTGGTAAGTTTTTAGACTTGTTAACACATCACGACTATTCTAAGGCATATGCTAATCACTCCTCGGACCAGCATAGTTGATCAGGCTATGCCATTCCTAGGACTGACCATACATCCCCTAGCTTACCTGTGATATTTAACAATCGTAATACTTTTGTTCTTGTCGTTGTGACACTATTTTAGTATGAATGCAGACTAGTATACTTAATTAACTATTTTAGTATTTAAAGTATAGACTCTTGGTCAGAGTGTTTTAATCCCAAATGGGTTTATAGTTTAGTATATCTTTTATGGGTTGATATACTTGTTTCACTATAAACATTGCTCTGATACCAATCTGTCACACCCCAAAACCAAGAATGGCGGAAACGTTCTGGGGCAGAGGACGTCATGTAAAGTATCACAACACAGTAAATGTAAATAAGCAAACAACATCATCCATTGCATTAAATATAAAATTTTAATACAAGCGTGTTCCGTACAGTTTTAGACACCAAAAATATAATTTAAATCAAAATAATATGATGAGTCTTGAATGCGCTCCATCTTCTCAAAAGCTAGCATCGGTACCTGACTACTGATGACCTGAGAATACAAGTTATTTTGAAAGAGTTTATCAGCATTAAGCTGGTGAATTCATAAATATTTTAGTGTCGAGGTTTGTTATCAAAACGTTTGAACCTGTTGCAAGTATGAGTTGTAAATGTACGTAAGTATTTGTAAAAGTTTGAATCTCTCAGAAAAACCTATATTTTCTGTTAAAGTAGCCCTCTACCAAGGCTTAACTGTTTTGTATGCTCGTTTGATGTAAAAGTGTATAATTTCCCAAGTGTAACTATCATTTATCAAAATATAGTTTGTACATTAAAGTTTAAGTGAGGTTATCACCAAAATGTAATGGTAAATTATTGTAGTACTGTAGTTTTGTTTTATATGAACTACTGCTGTACTAACTACCTTAAATCGGGTTTATATTAAGGTATCGTGTGATAAATTGCACCATACTATCGACTGGTAACATCGACAACGTATAGTCGAAAAATAAGGTATGACGTTTGGCACCCGCAGACCTATCGGTCCCACTGTAGCTAGCAGCGAGGTGTAGGATAGTCAATCCAGTATAGATCTATACGCAAACTCATGCTCTCCCTCCAAGAGACTCTGGCTACAACTCGGGTCATGTCAATTAAGACATGCTCCCATACAGTGGATCACAATTGTTAACGTATTCGTGTATATGCAATATAATGTTACTTGTTCTAGTATCGTTGTATATGTTCTCTTAGTAATAAGTATTGACTCCTGAATGAACTGACTCGTTGATCTAGAAATTGTAGTAGTATGATCCCGTGTTACCCCGATGGTAACTTACTAACGAGGTGCTGATAAGTATGAATATGGAAGTACTTTTATGTCAATACATGTATATATGATATATAACTAATATTGAAACGACCCTCGGATGGTCACCCGAAATTCCACCAGACCACATCTAAATCGAGGAAAAGGAAATAGGACAGGTGGCTTTCCTAAGCCCTTTAAACATTATTTATACAGCTATAAATATATGGGCATGCAAATTTATAGGTAGTAAAACAAAGTTTACAATAAAGCATTTGATAAGTAAAAGAGTTTGTAAAACATTTTGAAGTAAAACAGTTTGAACAGTGATAAAATCATTGGTTTCCTAGTTATTAATCACATGTGATTAATGCAATCACATGTGATCGAAGCAATAACTATAAGTGTTTAACGTGTATTCCCCCCCCCCCCCATAAAGTATTTAAAACATTTAAAAGCATTTCAAAGGTTGAATAAAGGGGTATGAACTCACTTGGAAGTTTGAAGATAGCGAGATCGAAAACCGGGCAGAGTTTCATCTCGGGAAACGGATTTTTCTCGGGATTCTCGGGATTCTCGGGAGTAAAATCGACCCTCGGGACTTGAGCAAAAAGACCAGAGCTTCGGGTTTGAACGGGCACGGAAATCGAGGCAAGATCGTGAGAGAAAGAGAGAAAATGAACAAATTTTTCGGAAAGGCTCGCATCCCTTTTATAGGGGTGCTGAACCGCCTCCGAACGCGGCGCGTACGGGCGTACGCGGGGCGTACGGGCGTACGCAGCGCGTACCCATACGTCATCGCTTACGTATTTCGGATCGAGCGGGTCGGATGGGACGGCGGGTCGGGTAGCTTCGCATAGGGCGACGTGGACGATCCAAGGCCGTGCCCTCGAGTACGCGGGGCGTACGAGGGTACGCGGTGCGTACCTCGACCCTAGGCTGACTCCTCTTCGGATAATACCGAATTTTTAATAAAAATTATATATAAATTATTTATCAAACTTCAAAATTTCATATCTCCTTCATACGAACTCCGTTTTCGACGTTCTTTATATCCCCGCGAAGGTGAGACTACGATCTACAACTTTCGTTTAGATTCCATTGGCAAATTCCGAAATTATTTTTATTATTTATTTATTAAAATGACGTGATTAAGGAATTTTTTTAAAAATTCATAACTTCTTTATCTGACGTCGGTTTTTTCCAGACTTTTTACCGTTGAAATACCATTGTCGAGTCCTTCGATTCTCGTTTAGGTCATTCCGGCCAAATGTCGCTCGATCTCCGCTTCGAGTTTTTAGCTGTCTGTTGCTAAGCTGAACTTGGAAAAATCATAACTTCAATTTACGAAGTCGGATTTGGGCGTTCTTTTTACGTACGATCATGGTTTAATGAGATTTAAACATAGAAGAATTTAAATAGAAACTTTTTGGATATTTTATTATCAAAGTTAATTTTATTAACTCAAAAATGCTTACAATACTTGACCTATTAGGTCATTACAAAGAGTTGAAATATCGGGTTGTCACAAAATCAGAGCAAAAGCCTTCATCATATATTCAACCAGGAGGAATTCAACGTGAGACCACGATAGTGGGTTGAGCTACTAAATAATTACAAATTCGAAATTCGTTATCATCCTGATAAAGCCAATGTACTAGCTGACACCCATAGTCGGAAAGAATACTCAGATCGTAGAGTCAATCGTTGACTATGAAAATCCATTCACATATGTCCACACAAAGTAAGTAGACTTAACAGGAAGTCTTAAAACCTGAAAATGTGGCAGGTGAAACCTTGAGAAGGATGGATAAGAACTTAGAAAAATAATTTAAAACCGTATGCTTCGTGCCACTAAAGGAAACACAGAAAACAAAGAAGCTAACTATTAAGTATGTCCGAGAGATTAGCTAGACTGCACGGTGTTCGAATATCTGTTATCACCATTCGAGATAGTAGAATCATCTCCCAGTTCATATAGTTACTTCAGAAATATTTGAGAATTAGGCTAAACATAATAATAGCCTACTAATCCACAAACCGGCAGACAGAATGAGAGAACAATTCAACCATTAGAAGTCATGTTGAGAACATATGTGATAGACCTTGGTAATGTATGGTGTACCCATTTAATGACTAATCGAGTTCTTTACCATACTAGCATTTAAAGTTGCTCCATTTGAAAACCTCTAAAGTCACAAGTGCAGATCCCCTCTTCACTGGACTAAAATAAGTAATACACAACCAGCTAGAGGTCACATTCCAAGCAACACCTTCGCTGGTCCGGAAATCATTCGAGAAACTACCCAGAAGAGAGTACAAATCCAGAAGTAACGTAAAGCTTCCAGAGTCAGTCAGAAAAACTACGCCTTCAATAAGATATAACCCTTGGAATTTTAGGTTGGTGATCGCATCATGTGAAGGTCTCACCCTGGAAAGACATTATGCGCTTCAGAAAACATGGAATACAAAATCCATGGTACATAGGACCTTGCGATATTCTTACTACAATTGGTCCGGTTGCTTATAAACATAATCTACAACAAGAACTCAGTAATATTCATCCCATTTTTCATGTCTTAAATCTCAAGAAGTATTTGTCTGACGAGACTCTTGTTATCCCTCTCGATGAAATCGAGAAAAAAGAGAGCCTCAACTTTGTAGAAGAACTGGTAGAAATCCTAGACATGGAAGTAAAAAAAAGAGAACTAAACAAATTTGTATCCCCATAAGTGAAGGTTCACTGGAATTCATAATGTGGACCTGAATTCACTTAAGAGCGAAAGGATTTAAAGGAACATCAGTATCCGTACCTGTCACATTCATCCATGTGTATCTCTTAGACTTAATTTCGGGATGAAATTCCATCTAACGGGGGGATAATGTAACAACCCATTATTTTCTAGCCATTGAAGTCAACCTAAGGTCATTCATGTTCAATAAACGTCGACATAAAATAGCGTCAAAAATAAATTGTTCACTATTCTTGTCTGGGATAAATAAAGTAGTAGTTATTGTAACAAGGTTTCCAATAATCTAAAGAACACTAAAATCCGAGTTATAACAAAGAAGTTATGACCAATCGAAGATCTGCATCAAAACCGGCAAATCACTGTTTAACGTAATGCGTGAATTTTCAAGAAAATGCTTTTTAGCCTTAACTATCTAAATGAAAGTTGTAGTATACGTTAAACCGAGAGTTTCCATCAAAAGAACGTCTAAATCTGACTTCGTATGAAGAAGCTATGATTTTTCTACGCTTCAACATAGAGGTACACAGCCCGAAACTCAAATTCTAGTTTGAACAACTTTTGGCCAAAACAAGCTAAATGAAAATCCAAGGTCTCGTCAATAGTAGTACATCGGTAAAAAGACAGAAGAAAATGGACGTCAGATGAAGAAGTTATCAATTTTTAACAACCTTTTCCAGTGTCGGCCTATTAAAATATAACATTAAAAATAAAGTCAAGATTAGCTGACAGAATCTAAACGAAAGTTGCAGAGTATAATCTCACCTACGCGTGAATATAAAGAACGTCAAAAACGGAATTCGTATGCGAAAGATATAATTTTTGAAGTTCTGGGCATGAACTTCGAGGTTGGTTGAAAAGATTACGCCCAGCGTACATAAAGGTTACACCCAACGTAATTCGCACGTATTCGATCCAGAATCAGACACGAAGCTTACTCCAACGCATGGTCGACACGTTTAATATTTATTATTAAACTAGTATAACATAAAGGACTTTTTAATGGTTAAATTGATAAGTCCTTAATATATACATCAAAGTTATATAAAATTAATATCCGACAGGAAGGGGAATGTGTGACTTCCGCCTTATTTCATGTTCCTTGTTTCGTTGTGAGCTTAGGGCAGATTCACACATTTAATTGTATGTTCGATATTAGATTATATATAGTTAGTATAAAAAAAGTAATTATAGTAGAAAACTATTGTGGTTACCATTCTTCTAGAGATTCATTAATGTTTATTCGTAATCTTTTAAATATTGTGTTTAAAATAAAAGACTACCAACTACTTCTAATATGACTTTAAGTGATGTAAACTCTATTAAAAGTCACATAACTCTTTTAGAATAATGTTAAACTCTTTTAAATGTTTTATAACTCTTTAAACTTATAATTGTCAAAATCATGTTTATATATGTATAAGTATATAAATAAGACATAAAGGATTAAGGACTAATGAATTGCCTTATTTCCTTTTCCTTGTTTGGATGTAGTCTTAAAGTAGTCTGATTTGTCCGAACATCGTTTCCTTCTTAATTATATATATTATACATAGATGAATTTAAAGTGCAATTTCAGTCGGTAACATTACATTTTTATCATACTGAGCAAAGGTTTTCATCGTTGAGAGATCATGCAAATCAGATAGAACATATAAATTATAATAGGTATAATTTTTTAAACAAATGAGAAATCTATTTTCTAGATAAGTATACGAGGTTTAAACTACTTTGTCAAGAAAAAGGGTATAATTCGATCTTTACTTAAACAAAAATGTGATAGTACGCTTTCAGGACATAGCAATATACTTGCTATGTTACACTCTTGTAACTAGAGTCTTTTTGAGGGAGAGCGTTCATTGTGTGTATAGATCTATACGGGACTGAAAGTTCCATATCCCAACCGTTAGCTACAGTCCGGCAGACAAGCCATGGGGTGACAAATGTCACATATTCAGTTTCGACGCCAGTAGAGCGTCGTGTTCATTCTAGTCAGCATGGTTACAACTTTATCACATTTTAATCCCAATTAGCCAGTTCAATATTAGGGTGGTTATTATACTAATAGTGAAATTGTAAAGAAATACTACTACATCAATCATTTTCCATAACCAAAACAGAGAATATTCTTCTTATAATTTTATGGTAAGATAAAATTATGTCATGTATGTTATAAGTACAATAAAACTTAAATAGAATATTTTTTATGGGATTAAAACTACTTTTCTTTTACATCAGAATAAATATAGGAATTTATGGAATGAAATCAGTCACTTTCTTAAAACTAATACAACCATAAATAAGTAAAATACTTATGAACTCACCAGCTTAAATGCTGATATCCTCTCTTTCAAAATAACTTGTATTCTCAGGAATCCAGTTGACAGATATACTCCCAAAGCATTTATTGTGCTGCGTCTTTTGTCTTTTACTATGTCTACTTTTGTTGTTCGATTATGTAATGTATAAACACTTATGTAAAAACTTATACATTATTAATGCAATAGTTGTTGTACTTTGATTTCTATAATGCATATGTTGGGACACTTGACATGAGGTCCTCCGCCACCGAACATTTCCCCCGTTCCGGTTTGGGGGTGTCACACATTTGGTGCTATATTCCTCCCTAATCCTAATTATATCGTTATTTTGAGCATCTAGTATTTCTTTAAGGGGCTTTTTACTTTCTTAATTTCATGAATTTCATTTTTAAGATCCAAAACTTCTCTAACTAAGAACTCATTCTACTCACGATATTTAGTAAATTTATCTTTGCAAGATTTAGAGCATAAAATTTGACTAACCTCTTTGGTGGTAGGAGTGGTGGAGACATGAAAGCAAACAACAACTCCATCATCTTCTTCTCAGCCAAACCTGCATCCTCACCATCTTCAATCTGGGCAAGATTAGCTCTTCCATCTTCAGAAAGATTGAGGGCATGCATCTGATCTTCCCATGAAAACTATTGTGCCACCATAGAATTCTCATTATTTAGAGGCGCTTCTCTGTTGTTTCCAACTGGAACCAAAGCCCTCTCAACATTACTCTCCACTCTTGGCTTGGTGTAGTCACGGGTAAAATGACATACCTCGTGATAGTTATAACATCGCAGCTTGCTCTTGTTTAAGCCCACTTTCTTATCCACATTCATTCCCTAATTATTCTTTCTAGTTCGCTAAGTGAACTTCTTCACCATGATCACCGCCGAAGGAGTTTGCCCTGATATGTACATCTCTTTAACATCCTCAGGGTGAATTTGATTGAATTCTACAATCATAAATAGAGGAACTAATTCGCTAGCAACAAAGGCATTGTAGCAGTTCATGAATCCAGCCATCATAGCCATGTTTTCTTTAGCTCCTTTGGCAACGGCTGAAGTTTGTGAGGTGGATTTGTTGTTGGAACTGTACGCATAAGAGTTGGTATATGACACTGGTAGACCAAAAGATGGAGGAGCATGATGAGATGGTACAACAAAAAATGCATTGTTAATGGATGCTCCTAAGCTTGCATTTGAGTAGGAATTGACATGATTAATTTCTTTGTGCTTGACATCCATATCACATGCCTTGATGATAACCATCACTTCGACAAGAGAGAGTTTGCTCAGGTCCTTTGTCTCCTTGATCATAGACACATTCATCTCCCAATTCCAAGGAAGTGAATAGAGCAACTTCTTATTTATCTCAAAGCAAGACAACACAATTCAAAAGTGCTCATTTCTGTATTGACAGTAATAAAACGCTGCAACTGGACTTCTAGAGTCAACCCAAGAACATGATTAAACATATTGAATCTTTGATGAAGCAAATCCCGTTTACTTTGCTTCATATCCTCATTCCCTTCATACACCTCAATCTAGGTTCCAATAAAAACCGTAGCAGATTTATACTCTCAGAAACCTTGAGCAATGTTAGGGGACAAAGCCATGGTAAGAATAGTGAGTGCCTTCTTATCATCTTTAATGTTGTTGAAATCCTCATTAGTGGAGTCCTCGATTGGCTTATTAACCATAGTTTTAGCTTCATCATCTAGAGTGGTTGTAATCTTGACCAGACCTCTCAGGTAGCTTCTACACAGTTTGTTATTCTTCATCGTAACATACTTCTCAAATATGAATTTCAATTCAAGAAATCCATCAGTAGTTAGTAGCAAGGGAATTCAAGTTGTTGTCCCCATAACTGAATAAAGATCAATTTGCATTATTCAAGTAGAGGTGTTGTATGAGTCCATTGTAAACTAAAAACTATATGATTTAACCGAAAACTACTAGATTTGACCGAAAAGTCAAAAATCAAGACAACTGACCGAAATCCCATTGACCGAAAACTCTGTTTTACTAAGATCATTAAAAATCAATTGTTTGACCAAAAATAGTTGATCGAGAATGCTATTTCTTGGCTGAGAACTCTTCCAAGACGAAAACCCTAAATCTCGTTACCGACAACACTATTCAGCCACCGAGAACACTAAAACCGAATCGAAAACTTGAAGCTTGTCACCGAAAACGTCTAAAAACACCATAAACACGAAGTTGGTAATTTATCAAGACGAATTTCGATCAAAATCTCTAATGTAGTGAAGAACACGAACAACAGCAGCAACAATTTCGTCAAAAAGAACTCAAAAAAACACCAAAAACTCCAAGAAACGTTTAATAATTTGCCAATTCGATTGATACCAATCCTAGCTTTGATACCAATTGTAAATTCCGATCTAATGTATCAATCCAAATCACTAGATTGGTGAAGAAATCCAATCTAATGATTAACACAAAACAGTTATAACAAATTAAGAACACAATATCAAATCTTCAATGAACACTATATTGATCAATAGTCTAGTACATAAGATCTCTATGTCTCTCAGTTCTGTCTGTCTCTCTCTAAACTCAAAATCAGCTAATTAGAATAACTAATGTTGAGCATGGCTAAATCAATACAATATATATACCTAGACCTAAACACAATAGCTTAGTCCAAAGCCCAACCAAAATCATTAAGTGATTTTGGTCCAAACAACACCGAATTCATGGTGTTTTCGGTCCTAGACCAAGAACTCTAAAAGCTATGTAAATCAAAGTATAAACCACAAATCATTTCCCAACACCATTAAAACTAAGAAGTCTGTAAATAGAAATGCTACCTGACATGACGTGATTATAACATATTATAACATAATAAAAGGTATAATTCACGCTAGAATCTGACTCAAAGAGATATGATTCTAGCCATTTCATCATACGATGAAAGGTCATTAGATGTTTAATCCATTATTTTGTTACGGTAGTCGAAGTAAATACCTTATGTTAGGTTAAGTCTATTCCAGAAGGATTAGGATTCTCAAATGAAGATCGAATTTAGAAGGAAGAATAGGTGTCAGGTTGAACATCGTTAGTAGTCAAAAAGTCTAAGATTTAGAGACTCATTGAGAAGACATGAGAGTTATGGTTATTAACGATGTTGGAAAGAAAACATGGGAGTCATTATACAAGTCCTGTTTTGCTAATGATTCTGAGACGTAATAATCTTAAGGGGGAGAAAATTGTAACGCTCGCAGATTTAGGCATAAAGGATTATTTAGGATAAATAATCTTAACAAAGGCTATAGTATATGTAACAATGAATCCATTCATATAAAGAACTCTTAAATCCAACTTCGTATGAAAAATTTATGCTTCTTCGAAGTTTCGTGATTAAATCGACGCGGTTACGCACATCGTAAAGAGTGAATTTTTGAAAGATCACTTAATAGCTTAAGTAATATAAACAAAAGTCATAGTAATCATAAAACCAAGAACGTGTATATAGAGAATGTCCTAATCTGACCTCGTAAGAGGAACTTACGATTTTTCAAAATTTCAGCGTAGGTGTGTTGGCACATAAATTAAAAGAGAATCAAATATCTTGTTAATAGGAGTATACCGATATAAAGACAGTCAAGAACGGACGTCGTATGAAAAAAGATATGAATTTTTTACGAAAATTAGCATTCCAAGCCTCATAAAATACTTAATAAAAAAATAAAGTGAGAATTACCATACAAAGTCTAAACGAAAGATGCAGATCTCGTTGAATGTTACGCATGGATATCAAGAAGGTCAAACGGAGCTCTTATGAAGAAGTTACAAACTTTTGAAGTCTCTCGAGTGCACCGTTACAGATATTTTCAAACAGTATACTATGTATACCAAACGCAACCTACCTCTGATATGATCCTACCAGGTAATTCCTTACATGATAGATCTTGATGTAGACATTGGAATTTATGAGGAATCTAGGCTATCATTAATTTCTTGGAATACAAGAATAATACCTAGTGACATTCGTGCTTAGTTATCGTCAAAGGAAAAGTCAAGGTGTTTGGCGGTGCGCTACCAAATTCTCCAGTCACAAACCAAAGTGAGGTGAGTGCATAGTTACTTTCATCTTACACATAGACATAAAGTATTTAGTCAATTGAATCTTGTGTGTGCTTATGTGTAAAGATGTTCTATGTTAGATGAAACATTATAAAGATAAATTTTATATGATATATACCATATATGTATTTTATAAATATCACATTGAGTAATGAAGGGGTAATGAAAGATAAGATCCCATAGTATAATCAAAAATAAGATGCCATCGTATGATGAAAGATAATATGCCAAACTACGATGAAAGTTAAGATGCCAAAATATGATGAAAGATGTAGGAGATGACAGGATGGCATGACTTTAGAAATCGTCTAGTGTACTAATAATGTTGGAATGTTACTAGGGTACCAATGATGTAGTCACTTAATAGAGTATAGGTGACGACCACTAGACTATTTGATGACAATCCCGGGGAACACAGGCATGTTTATAAGTTGTAGGTCATGGAATTTGTGTCTATTTAATGTACTTGACTTCCTATTGACACGAATTGCATATTAATCCCTTTAACGGTACTATGAGTAACAATATTTAAGATGATCCTTAGAGTAGTTCCTCAGGAATGAAAATAGAAAGAAACCTACTAACATGTATTATAGAGAAATCCTTGTTACAGTATTGTTAGCAACGATAACTATGATGACCCTTAGGATAGATCCTCAGGGAAGAATAAAGAAGAAAACAGGAATGAGTAATCGGGATAATTGTTTTGTAATTAAACATATTAACTACATTAATGTTGATTGAAAACCCGATATACTCACTTGGTTTCCGAATCTGACCCACTTAGCTTCTTTTTACTACAGGTAACAGTTTAAAGGTACATGAATGATGCGAGATTCAAGGAGATGTAGACTGATACTCTTAGATAATGAAAGTCCTATTTATGCTTATGTTTTGTTTCAATTATGACATCCTAAGCTTTTATAAATCAGTGAAAAACAATTCTTCCGAAATACTTTTATGGGACCAAATTCTGCATCTATAAATAAACTCTGTTTATATAAGCATAAATAAAAAAAATTAATGGACATAAAATTGGGAGTGTCATAGATTTATATGTTGGAATGTAGTACGATTATGGAGATGGTGGCTATTTCCTAATCCTTGAATGAAGATGATGACAAGATAGAGTTGTGGGATCGTACGTTCTCACACATGAATTTGAAGGGCATATGAGTTCTATGTATACAAGGACTATTTGGTGGAGAGGTTACCAGAAAGATAAAGTTTTGTGAAGCTTGCATCAAGGGAAAGCATCATAAAGTGAAATTGGGTACCGGTCCACATACAACCAAGAAAATCCTTCAATATTTTGACTCGGGTCTATAGGGTAAAACTCTAGTAAAGTGTCATGGTTGATGCTCATACTTTGTGATGTTTAGTAGAAATTACTCAAGGAAGGCTTGGGCGTCCTTTCTGAAGACCAAATATGAGGTGTTTGGAAAGTGCCATGGAAGACCATGGTTAAGAAAAGGACTGGAAAACAGCTCAACAATCTAAGGACTGACAATGGGTTAGAGATCTACAATGCTCTAGTTGATAACTTCTACAAGATAGAAGGTATAATGAGGCACCACATTATACGAAACACACCATGGAAAAATAGAGTAGAAGAACAAATAAACAAGACACTCTTCTAATGTGCAAGGCGAATGCAGATATTTGCTAACACATCTAAGCAATTTCGGGTGGAAGTAGTTGACAATGTTTGCTATCTAGTGAACATATCACCATCAAATACTATAGACTTGAAAAATCCTCAAGAGGTATAGTCCAGGAAACCGTATGACTATTTTCGCTTTTCGTATATTTGGATGCCCTACATATGCTCATGTGAATGCTAGTAAACTTGATCTAAGTGCAATGAAGTGCATACTCTAGGATATACGACAAGAGTTAAAGGTTATCGATTGTGGTGTACAAAAGAAAGAAGAACTCCTAAATTTTGTAGGGTTTTGAGCATTCTAACACTCCTATGGTGTACATGCAACCCTAGAAACCTTGGATCTATGTTTTTCTAAAAGACATGCAAATTTTGATTTCCAAGGTTCTTAAACCTATCTAGCATACATGGGGAAATTTAAACATAGAAGATAGCTAGAAATACATACCTTCTAGTGATTTGGATTCCTTGAAAACCTTGTGTGCCTAGCACCCCAAGTGTAATGCCTCAAATGTCTCACACAACACCAAATGCACTTGGAATAAACTTTGAGAGAAATTTCACACTACTAAAATTGGCTAGCCGTCACTTGTATATCTAGTGGCCGATTTTGGTGAGCATAAGCATCCTTATATAGCGTATTACAATTAGGGTTACACCATGTAAACCCTAATTGTCGTGACCTTTCATTTCCATGACCCATGGGTCCTATAAACACCATGAAGCATCCTATGAGCCTTAGCCTAACTTGATAATCCATGGAGCATTAAGACCAATATACAAGTATGAGTGATTTATACGTCACACCCCAAAACCAAGAACGGCGGATACGTTCTGGGGCAGAGGACGTCATGTAAAGTATCACAACACAATAAATGTAAATAAGCAAACAACATCATCCATTGCATTAAATATAAAATTTTAATACAAGCGTGTTCTTTACAGTTTTAGACACCAAAAATATAATGCGAATCAAAATAATATGATGAGTCTTGAAATGCGCTCCATCTTCTCAAAAGCTGGCAACGGTACCTGCCTACTGATGGCCTGAGAATACAACTTATTTTGAAAGAGTTTATCAGCATTAAGCTGGTGAATTCATAAGTATTTTAGTGTCGGTGTTTGTTATCAAAACATTTGAACCTGTCGCAAGTATGAGTTGTAACATGTAGTAAGTGTTTGTAAAAGTTTGAATCTCTCAGAAAAACCTATATTTTCTATTAAAGTAGCCTTCTACCAAGGCTTAACTCTTGTGTATGCTCATTTGATGTAAAAGTAATATAATCTTGTGTTACCCCATACAGTGGATCACAATTGTTAACATATTCGTGTATAAGTAATATAATGTTACTTGTTCTAGTATCGTTGTATATGTTCTCTTAGTAATAAGTATTGACTCCTAAATGAACTGACTCGTTGATCTAGAAATTTTAGTAGTAGAATCTTGTGTTACCCCGATGGTAACTTACTAATGATGTGCTAATGAGTATGAGTATGGAAGTACTTTTATGTCTATATATGTACAGTTGATATATAATTAATATTGAAACGACCTTCAGATGGTTACCCGAAATCCCACCAGACCACATCTCAATGCGCGAAAAGGAAATAGGGTGGATAGTCTTCCTAAGCCCTTTAAACATTTCTTATATGTTTATACATATATGGGCATGCAATTTATAAAAACTAAAACTAAGTTAAATAAAAGCATTTGATAAGTAGAAGAGTTTGTAAAACATTTTAAAGTGAAACCGTTTGATAAACAGTTTGAACAGTGATAAAATCATTGGTTTCTTAGTTATTAATCACATGTGATTAATGCAATCACATGTGATTGAAGCAATAACCATAAGTATTTGACTTGTATTCCCCCCCCCCCCCCCCCCCGATAAAGTATTTAAACATTTAAAATCATTTCAAAGGTTGATTTAAGGGGGTATGAACTCAAATGGAAGTTTGAAGATAGCGAGATGGAAAACCGGGCGGAGTTTCGTCTCGGAAAACGGATTTTTCTCGGGATTCTCGGGAATCTTGGGAGTAAAATCGACTCTCGGGACTTGAGCAAAAAGACCAGAGCTTCGGGTTTGAACGGGCACGGAAATCGAGGCAAGATCGTGAGAGAAAGAGAGAAAATGAACAAATTTTTCGGAAAGGCTCGCATCCCTTTTATAGGGGGCTGAGAGGCATGCGTACGCGGCGCGTACGGGACGTCACTGCTGACCGCATCCTCGACTGCAGCGCTTCGGACGGGACGGGGAGGGGGTAGCTCGCATAGGTGCGACGTGGACAATCCGAGGCCGTGGCCTCGAGTACGCGGGGCGTACGAGGGTACGCGGCGCGTACTACGACCCTAGGCTGACTCCCCTCCGGATAATATCGAATTTTTAATAAAAATTATATATAAATTATTTATCAAACTTCAAAAATTCATATCTTCTTCATACGAACTCCGTTTTCGACGTTCTTTATATCCCCGCGAAGGTGAGACTACGATCTACAACTTTCGTTTAGATTCCGTTGGCAAATTCCGAAATTATTTTTATTATTTATTTATTAAAATGACGTGATTAAGGAATTTCTTTAAAAATTCATAACTTCTTTATCTGACGTCGGTTTTTGCCAGACTTTTTACCGTTGAAATACCATTGTCGAGACCTTCGATTCTCGTTTAGGTCATTCCGGCCAAATGTCGCTCAATCTCCGATTCGAGTTTTTAGCTGTCTGTTGCTAAGCTGAACTTGGAAAAATCATAACTTCAATATACGAAGTCGGATTTGGGCATTCATTTTACGTTCGATCATGGTTTGATGACATTTAAACATAGAAGAATTTAAATAAAATCTTTTTGGACATTTTATTGTCAAAGTTAATTTTATTAACTCAGAAGTGTTTACAATACTTGACCTATTAGGCCATTACAAAGAGTGGAAATATCGGGTTGTCACATCATCACCCCGTTAGAGGGAATTTCATCCCGAAATTCAAAGTAGTAAAGACACTAGTGAACATGAAAGAGATGAGGGTATTTTTGTTTCATCTGATCTTCGCGTTCCCATGTGAATTCAGGTCCCCGTTTGGCATTCCAGCGAACCTTCACGATGGGGATGTGACTTTGCTTGGTTTTCTTGACATCTCGGTCCATGATTTCTACTGGTTCTTCCACAAAGTTGAGGCTCTCGTTTATCTCGATCTCATCGAGTGGGATTACAAGAGTCTCGTCGGACAGACACTTTTTCAAGTTAGATACGTGGAATGTAGAATGTACGTTACGAAGTGTGTCGGGTAGATCGAGTTTGTAAGCTACGGGGCTGACTCTCACAAGAATCTCGAAAGGCCCTATGTACCTTGGATTAAGCTTCCCACGCTTGCCGAAGCGTATCAAGCGCTTCTAGGGTGAGACTTTGAGAAGGACTCGGTCTCCCACCATAAATTCCAAAGGTTTCCTTCGTTTATCTGCGTGGCTCTTATGTCGGTCTCTAGAGGCTTTCAATCGTTCACGGATTTGAACGATTTTCTCTGTCGTTTCCCGAATGATCTCCGAACCGGTGAGAGTACTGTCGGAAGGTTGCCCCTTGGCTAATTGGGTATCACCCACCTCAGCCCAGCACAAAGGGGATCTGCACTTTCGGCCGTAGAGAGCTTCAAATGGAGCAGCCTTGATGATCGTGTGATAACTGTTATTATAGGAAAACTCGACAAGGGGTAAGTGAGTATCCCATGCCTTCCTAAAGTCAATCACACATGCTCGCAACATATCTTCCAGAGTTTGGATGGTCCTCTCACTCTGTCCGTCGGTCTGAGGATGGTAGGTTGTGCTTATGTCCAGCCTTGTTCCTAGGGAATGTTGTAGTGATTGCCAAAATCTTGAGGTGAACCTACTATCTCTATCGGAGATAATGGACATAGGTACACCATGTAGCCGTACGATTTCCCTAATGTATGTTCTCGTAAGTTTCTCCATCTTGTCGGTTTCCTTGATAGGCAGGAAGTGTGCAGACTTGGTCAATCTATCGACGATGACCCATATGGTATCAAGTCCACCCGCTGTCGTGGGCAACTTCGTTATGAAATCCATAGTGATCCACTCCCACTTCCATTCCGAGATCTCTGGTTGTTGCAATAAACCAGAGGGCTTCTGGTACTCGACCTTAACTTTTGCGCAAGTAAGGCATTTACTCACGAAGGTAGCAATCTGTACATTCATATTAGGCCACCAGTATAGCTTTTTAAGATCCAGATACATCTTATCTGAACCTGGGTGGATGGAATACCGAGTGTTGTGCGCCTCGGTCATGACGAAGTCTCGGAAACCACCGTGTTTCGGTGTCCAGATCCGGTCCATGAAATACAAGGCTCCATCACTTTTGGATTCTAGATTCTTGTCCATTCCTCTGAGGGATTCACTCGTCACATTTTCAGGTTTCATGGCTTCAAGTTGGGCCTCCTGAATTTGATTAGGCAAGTGTGAATGGATGGTTATGGACAATGACCGACCCTGCGACCAGAATATTCCTTCCGGCTTAGGGCGTCTGCTACTACGTTGGCTTTACCCGGATGATAACGAATATCGCATTCGTAGTCACTGAGTAGTTCGACCCACCGTCATTATCTCATGTTGAGCTCCTTTTGATCAAAAATGTGTTGTAAACTTTTATGGTCGGTAAAGATAGTGTTCTTCGTTCCATACAAGTAATGTCTCCAGGTCTTCAGAGCAAAGACCACTGCTCCTAGTTCAAGATCGTGGGTCGTGTAGTTAACTTCGTGTGTCTTCAACTGTCTGGAGGCGTAGGCGATGACCTTACCTCGCTGCATCAGAACACACCCGAGCCCTTGGTTCAATGCATCGCAATAGACTACGAAGTCTTCTATTCCTTCGGGAAGGGATAGTATTGGTGCGGTGCATAAGGCTCGTTTGAGTGTTTGGAACGTTGTTTCTTGTTTCTCTTCCCATTCAAAGGCCACACCTTTCTGGGTTAGGGTTGTAAGAGGTTTCGCTATCCAAGAAAAGTTCTAAATGAATCTGCGGTAGTAGCCAGCGAGACCTAGAAATTGGCGAATTTATGTAGGCATCTTAGGTGCTGACCAGTTCTCAATGGCTTTAATTTTCGATGGGTCCACGTGGATTCCCTCTTTGCTTACCACGTGTCCTAAGAATTCGACTCTTCGGATCCAAAATTCACATTTCGAGAACTTTGCATAAAGTTTCTCCGTTCGTAAAGTTCCTAAAACTTGTTGTAGGTGATCGCCATGTTCTTCCTTACTTCGGGAGTAGATCAGGATGTCGTCAATGAAAACGATGACGAACTGATCCAAGTAAGGTCGGCATACTCTGTTCATCAGGTCTATGAAAACCGCTGGCGCATTGGTCAATCCGAATGGCATCACCACGAACTCGTAGTGTCCGTAACGAGTTCGGAAGGCTGTCTTTGGAACATCCTCCTCCAGTACCCGTAACTGGTGATATCCGGACCTTAGATCAATTTTGGAAAAATAGTTCTCCCCTTGCAGTTGGTCAAATAGATTGTCTATGCGAGGCAGAGGGTAACGATTCTTGACCGTCAGTTTGTTGAGTTCTCTATGGTCAATACACATACGGAATGATCCGTCTTTCTTCTTAACAAACAAGACCGGTGCTCCCCAAGGTGAGAAACTCGATCTTATAAAGCCCTTGCTGAGTAGTTCATTAAGTTGACCAGAGAGTTCCTGCATCTCAGCCGGTGCTAAGCGGTAGGGCGACTTGGCTACTGGGGTAGCTCCTGGGACTAAGTCGATTCTGAACTCGACCTGTCGTTGCGGAGGTAACCCGGGTAGTTCTTCTGGGAAAATTTCGGGGAAGTCGCTCACTACAGGGATGTTCTTTAGTTCTTTTGTTTCGAGGCTCGTGTCGACGACGTGAGTAAGGAATGCATGGTATTCCTTACGCAGATACTTCTATGCTTGAATACTTGATATCATGTGAAGACTTGCACCGGGTTTGTCGCCGTAGACTATAAGAGTTTCATTAGACGGAAGGTTTAGATGGACTGCTTTCTCGTAGCACATGATGTCGGCGCGATGAAGGCTTAACCAATCCATGCCAATGATAACGTCGAAACTTTTTATTGAGACTAGCATGAGGTCGATTGGGAATGAATGGTTATCTAGAGTTAGGGTACAACCTAAGTATATGCTACTCGTACTTTCAGTTTTTCCATTAGCCATTTCTACTGTGAATAGTTCTTTGAGTGCGTGCGGTGGTTGATTAAGCATGCGAGCAAATTTATGGTTTACGAAGCTTCGCTCCGCTCCACTATCGAATAAAATGCATGCATAGGAGTCATCGAGGAGGAACGTACCAGTCACCACTGTCGGGTCAGCAGTTGCTTCCCCGTGGCCTATCGCTAGTACCCTCCCTACTCCGCTATCATTTTTCTCCTTGGGGCAATCCTTGTTATAGTGGCCTGCTTCGCCACATCCATAGCAGGTCGGGCTCGCGCCAGAGCCGGGGACTTGGGCGATCGGTCTCGCTGGAAATTTACATAAACGGACTGTGTATCCTCTCCTGTGGCAGTTAGAGCACTGCATTTCATGGTAGGGCCATTGTGGTGGTAGTTGCATTTGTTGCACTTGGGCAAACCTCCAGCATACTGTCCTATCGAAGAAGTAGTAGTAGCAACAACAGGGGTTATTGCAGCATGTACCGCCACAATTTGCTGCTTTTTGGAAGCTCGATTCGTCTTCTTCCATTCCTCCCAGAGTTTCCGCTTTGTGTCAGCGGGTTTGGAGGGTTCTGAGATGGCTAGTGTTGTTGTTGTTATGGGGGTTTTGTCACCATGGTCAATGAGTCGTTGTGCTAGTCGTTTGGCACTGTCGAAGGTAGCGGAGTTTGATGATAGGACGTTCCCCTGATACGGAGGCACTAGCCCCCATATGTACCTTTTGATCTTTTTCCCTTCAGTGGGAACCATATTAGGGCAGAGGGCCACCAGTTCGCTGAATCTGGCGGTGTAAGCGACAATGTTGGTGCCCTTCATGGTCAGGCTCCAAAGCTCCTGCTCTAGTTTCTGGATCTCGCCCCTCGGGCAGTATTCCTCAATCATGAGGTCTTTCATCGTTTCCCAGCCTATGTCATTGGCTATGACGAGAGTTAGAGATTTAACGTGGCCGTTCCACCATGTCAGGGCCTTTCCTTCAAAGGTGCATGCGGCATATTTCACTTTGCTCGCAGCAGGGCATGAACAAATTTCGAAGACCGCTTCAGTCTTCTCGAACCATTGCGAGAGGGCAATGACTCCGCCGGTCCCATGAAAGGACTTCGGCTTGCAGTTGGTGAAATCCTTGTAAGAGCACTCTCTCAAGCGCACAGGGGTTTCAACCGGAATGGAATTAACAGGGGTTCCACCTCTGCTGGTATCGGTAGAGTGATACTGTGCCATGGCAGTTGCCACTGCTGCAGCTACGACAACATTCAGTGCTACAGTATCGATGACCGGAGGCGGAGGAGGTGGTGGTGTAGGATTATTCCTAGGGGATTTGCGAGGAGGCATCTTTCAGCTATAAGTTTATAAAGATAAGAAAAATGGTAAGAATATATTTGTAAGCAACGTGAGAGTGACACATGGACTAACTAACCATAGCCCAACAGTTGAATGAGTGTTTGAAATCACAATAAGAAATATTAGTAGGAAAGCACAAGTGTATAGATTTTCCCCACAGATTAGATAGATTTCAATAATACTGGTATTACTGATGTAATAAGTTCAAGGAAAATCGACCTAACAGTAGGTCTTACATCATACCATATAGAAAAGTTTGACAGTTCTTAGATTCCTAATTAGAGTACTGAAAGTTAGGAATATTTTACAGACAAGTGCTACTTAGAGCACAGATGATAAAGGCTAATCCTTAACCCAAAAGATAATGATGTACTAGACATCATCTAACGGCGATGAATATTCCTCGGGAGAACCCTAAGGTCTCCCATTTGACAGACCACCTCTGGAAGGTGTCGCTCATGAGCCCTTTGATGAGCTCGAAGTTCCATGACTTCTGCTTGAGAGGCAACCAGATGTTGCTGTAGGGTTTCATTGTTTCTCCGGGTCCGTTCCATGTCTTCTTCAAGACGGCGGATGCGGACTGTGTTGACACCTGAGTCGGCATCAATCTCCATGACCCAGTCGATGGCTGCTCGACCTTGCTCAACATTACGAGCTATTCTGCGGATAATGACTGGTAGGGCTCGGTCAGCAGAGCCACCATCGCTAAGGTTGTAAAAGCTTCGGTCCCCAAAGTATGGTAATGGTTGACCCTGTTCATCACTCCAACGATTCAAGTTGTTTGCCCATAAGGGAGTAGGACCTGGAAAAGCTGGCCGAGGGTTGTTGCCCGGGGCTTGACCTACGAGCGGTAGGTTGTTGACTTCAGGCTCGGAGTCGAATCCATTAGAAAAGCCTTCCGCGAGGTGATCATCCAAAGGGATTGGATGCTCATCTTCGGGCTCTTCATCGATCCACCCGACATTGCCTTCATTTGGAAAGTATGGGTCGCCGTGTTGGAATCCCGCCATTTAGATCTACGTGAGAAGAGAGGTATAAGAATATAGTATACGTGTAACTAGTAGTACAAAATACACCTATAGTATTTTAAAGTTTATGTTCTATTAATCTTCCTGTGGTATTGTTGGTAAGTTTTTAGACTTGTTAACCTATCACAACCATTCTAGGGCATATGCTAATCACTCCTCGGACCAGCATAGTTGATCAGGCTATGCCATTCCCAGGACTGACCATACATCCCCTAGTTTACCTGTGATATTTAACAATCGTAATACTTTTGTTCTTGTCGTTGTGACACTGGTTTTAGTATGAATGCAGACTAGTATACTTAATTAACTATTATAGTATTTAAAGTATAGACTCATGGTCAGAGTGTTTTAATCCCAAACGGGTTTATAGTTTAGTATATCTTTTATGGGTTGATATACTTGCTTCACTATAAACAATGCTCTGATACCAATTTGTCACACCCCAAAACCAAGAATGGCGGATACCTTCTGGGGCGGAGGACGTCATGTAAAGTATCACAACACAGTAAATGTAAATAAGCAAACAACATCATCCATTGCATTAAATATAAAATTTTAATACAAGCGTGTTCTTTACAGTTTTAGACACCAAAAATATAATGCGAATCAAAACAATATGATGAGTCTTGAAATGCGCTCCATCTTCTCAAAAGCTGGCATCGGTACCTGCCTACTGATGACCTGAGAATACTAGTTATTTTGAAAGAGTTTATCAGCATTAAGCTGGTAAATTCATAAGTATTTTAGTGTCGGTGTTTGTTATCAAAACGTTTGAACCTGTCGCAAGTATGAGTTGTAACATGTATGTAAGTGTTTGTAAAAGTTTGAATCTCTCAGAAAAACCTATATTTTCTATTAAAGTGGCCTTCTACCAAGGCTTAACTCTTTTGTATGCTCATTTGATGTAAAAGTGTGTAATTTCCCCAAGTGTAACTATCTTTTAACAAAATATAGTTTGTACATTAAAGTTTAAGTGAGGTTATCACTAAAAATGTAATGGGTAAATCATTGTAGAACTGTAGTTTTGTTTTATAGGAACTACTGTTGTACTAACTACCTTAAACCAGATTTATATTAACGTATCATGTGATAAATTGCACCATACTATCGACTGGTAACAATGACAACGTATAGTCGAAAAATAAGGTATGACGTTTGGCACCCGCAGACCTGTCGGTCCCGCTGTAGCTAGCAGCGAGGTGTAGGATAGTCAATCCAGTATAGATCTATACGTAAACTCACGCTCTCCCTCCAAGAGACTCTGGCTACAACTCGGGTCATGACAATTAAGACATGCTCCCATACAGTGGATCACAATTGTTAATGTATTCGTGTATAAGTAATATAATGTTACTTGTTCTAGTATCATTGTATATGTTCTCTTAGTAATAAGAATTGACTCCTGAATGAACTGACTCGTTGATCTAGAAATTTTAGTAGTAGAATCCTGTGTTACCCCGATGGTAACTTACTAATGATGTGCTGATGAGTATGAGTATGGAAGTACTTTTATGTCTATATATGCACAGTTGATATATAATTAATATTGAAACGACCTTCGGATGGTTAGCCGAAATCCCACCAGACCACATCTCAATGCGCAAAAAGAAAATAGGGTGGATAGTCTTCCTAAGCGCTTTAAACATTTCTTATATATTTATACATATATGGGCAAGCAATTTATAAAAAGTAAAACTAAGTTAAATAAAAGCATTTGATAAGTAGAAGAGTTTGTAAAACATTTTAAAGTGAAACCTTTTGATAAACAGTTTGAACAGTGATAAAATCATTGGTTTTTTAGTTATTAATCACATGTGATTAATGCAATCACACGTGATCGAAGCAATAACCATAAGTATTTAACTTGTATTCCGCCCCCCCCCCCCCCCCCCATAAAGTATTTAAACATTTAAAATCATTTCAAAGGTTGATTTAAGGGGGTATGAACTCACTTGGAAGTTTGAAGATAGCGAGATGGAAAACCTGGCAGAGTTTCGTCTCGAAAAACGGATTTTTCTCAGGATTCTCGGGAATCTCGGGAGTAAAATCAACTCTCGGGACTTGAGCAAAAAGACCAGAGCTTCGGGTTTGAACGGGCACGGAAATCGAGGCAAGATCGTGAGAGAAAGAGAGAAAATGAACAAATTTTTCTAAAAGGCTCGCATCCCTATTATAGGGGGCTGAGAGGCATGCGTACGCAGGGCGTACTCCCTTACGCGGTGCGTACGGGACGTCACTGCTGACCGCATCCTCGGCTGCAGCGCTTCGGTTGAGACAGGGAGGGGGTAGCTCGTATAGGTGCGACGTGGACAATCCGAGGTCGTGGCCTCGAGTACGCGGGGTGTACGAGGGTACGCGGCGCGTACTACGGCCCTAGGCTGACTCCCCTCCGGATAATACCGAATTTTTAATAAAAATTATATATAAATTATTTATCAAACTTCAAAAATTCATATCTTCTTCATACGAACTCCGTTTTCAACGTTCTTTATATCCCCGCGAAGGTGAGACTACGATCTACATCTTTCGTTTAGATTCCGTTGGAAAATTCCGAAATTATTTTTATTATTTATTTATTAAAATGACGTGATTAAGGAATTTCTTTAAAAATTCATAACTTCTTTATCTGACGTCGGTTTTTGCCATACTTTTTACCGTTGAAATACCATTGTCGAGACCTTCGATTCTCGTTTAGGTCATTCCGGCCAAATGTCGCTCGATCTCCAATTCGAGTTTTTAGCTGTCTGTTACTAAGCTGAACTTGGAAAAATCATAACTTCAATATACGAAGTCGGATTTGGGCGTTCTTTTTACGTACGATCATGGTTTGATGACATTTAAACATAGAAGAAGTTAAATAAAAACTTTTTGGACATTTTATTATCAAAATTAATTTTATTAACTCAGAAGTGTTTACAATACTTGACCTATTAGGCCATTACAAAGAGTGGAAATATCGGGTTGTCACATTATACAATCATCCCATATATTTAATTAGCCACCTTTTGATCACTTAATTAATTCTAGATTAATTCTTGATCAATACTAATTAATATATTAGAACTTATAATATATTAATAAACCATAAGTGTTATTTCTCTCATTTTAGTCTATCCAAATGCATGATGCCATGCAACCCAAATGGACCATGCCAAACCAGGCCAAGCACATACAGAAATAGTTATGGGCTTAGACACCTTATCCAATAGTCTCGCACTTGGATAACTCTAATAACTATAGCTGCAAGTATGACTTCAGGAACCGATCAGCAATCGTAGCTCTTTCAAGGTATCTCAGAACTGAGATGATGATGATATGCCATATAAGATACATGGAACAATGTCTTACTTATTGTCCAGTAGTTTGTTTCCCAATTTACGATATGTTTGACAAAGAACTTAATCGAACACATCAAGTTAGTTCTGACTGGGCCCGGTACATAGGTCAAAACAAAATCATCAAGGGGGTCAGATATCACTTCTAATCCAGGAAGGAATAGATAAACTTAACCTTATATTCTTGTTTTACTACTTGTTGAATCACACACAAAAGTACGTGTTATAACATCGAGTTACCAATGCGGTTTCGTACGATCAATGTATAACCAACTCATAGCCAACAAGTTATATCTCTAGGTTTGAAGACTTATATGATATTACCGTCTCACGATCACATGAGATAAATTCCATGAAGTGATACCAGTAAGCGTGGGTTGAATCCAATACTCAGAAATTATGAGTACTCATGAAGTGTTGTATCTCCACTTTGCTACAAGCCAACCTCATGACAGACTTGATTCATATCTACTTCCGACATATGACCGACTGTGGAGAATTTGAATAACATGTAATACACAACATAAATATTCTGGAAGTCAAAATATGCAAAAGGAATTATAGTAAACGAATGCCAAAAGATAGCAACACTTTACTTAAAAATAATCACAACTTTTATTCATCATCAAATGTCAATTACACTTTACGAATTTCTGAGCTTTCTAACTACTAAAAACTAATATCATCCTTCAACCCTAGGCGCATCGCATGTTGGATATGCTTAACTCTACCAAGATGAGGCGATCTGTTGGGTTCTCATCCGATGATACTCTCTTTGCCACGAGGAGTCCTTATTTTATTCGATGTAAGATGAAATGGTATTTTCTGTCGATATGTCTGGATCTCCCATGATCCCTTGGTTCTTTTGCTAAGGCAACTGCACTTTCACGATCACAGAAAATTTCCATAGGCTCCTTTATAGCTCGTACTACTCCAAGGTCTCCAATGAAGTTCTTCAGCCATATCGCCTCTTTTGCTACCTCGCTTGCTGCCATATACTCTGATTCACAAGTTGAATCAGCCACTGTCTCCTGCTTGGAACTCTTCCAAGTGATTGCTCCTCCGTTTAAGGTGAAGACACAGCCTGACTGAGAGCGTAAATTATCCCTATCAATCAGGAAGCTAGCATCACTATACCCTACAACTCTCAAGTCAACACTCCCACCGAGGGTAAGGACCCAATCCTTAGTCCTCCAAAGGTACTTAAGAATATTCTTTATCACAATCCAGTAAGCCTTTCTAGGGTTCCCTTGATATCAGTTGACCATGCTCAAGGAAAAGGCCATATCCAGATGAGTACAAGTCATAGCATACATGATCGATCCTACAGCGGAAGCATAAGGTACTCGACTGATTTCTGCTATCTCAACCTAGGTACTCAGGCTTTGAGTCTTACTCAATTTGTCTTTACATTAGATAGGTAACTCTCTTTTCTTGGAATCCTGCATGCTGACCCTCTTCAGCACCTTATCCAACTAGGTACTCTAACTAAGTCCAATTAATCTTTTACTCCAATCTCTCAGAATCCTTATCCCTAAAATATAGGCAGCTTCACCTAGGTCTTTCATAGCGAAACACTCCCCAAGCTAGGACTTCACTTCCTGCAAGGTTGGGATGTCATTTCCTATGAGTAGTATGTTAACCACATACAGTACCAACAAGCTAACTACACTCCCACTAGCCTTGACATATACACAAGATCCATCTTCACTCCTCAAAAAGCCAAACTCTTTTACCTTTTCATTGAAACAAAGATTCCATCTGCGAGGTGCTTGTTTCAATCCATAGATGGATTTCTCAAGCTTACACACTCTATTAGGGTATTATGTACTGACAAAACCCTTTGGCTAACACATGTAAACATCTTCAGTCAAACTTCCATTAAGAAAGGCGGTTTTGACATCCATTTTCCATATTTCATAATCATGAAATGCAGCAATGGCTAACAGGAACCTAAAAACTTAATCTTTGCTACTGGTGAAAAGGTCTCATCATAATCAACTCCTGGAGTTTGAGAAAAGCCCTTTGAAACTAGTCATTCCTTATATGTGTGTACATTACCATCCATGTCGGTCTTCTTCTTGAATATCCATTTGCACCCATCTGTATTACGACCTGGTACATTGTCAACCAAGTTCCAAACTTGATTGTCATATATGGAATGTATCTCGTTGTCCATTCCCTATTTCCATTTAGTAGACTTGGGGCCTACCATGGATTTCGCATAGCTTTTAGCTTCATCCAGACTAACCAGTGTCTCATCAATAATAAGTATCTCACTTTCTGCAGTAATATGGAAACGATAGTAGTGCTCAGGTGCATTCCTAACCCTTGTGAACGCCTCAAAGGTACATACTCGTCAATTGGATCAACATGAGTTTCCTCCTCCGGTTTACTGCTAGGGTTTGAGGTTCTTTCACCACTTGACTCTTGAATTTCTTCAAGGTCAATTTGCCTCCCACTGTTTCCTTGGCTTATGAACTCTCTTTCTTGAAAGACACCCCTGATTGCTACAAAGATCACATTCTCAATGGGTCTGTAAAAGAGGTAACCAAAGGATTTATGTGGGTAGCCGATGAAAATACACGTCTCACTTCAAGGTTCGAGCTTATCGTGAGTCTCGTGTATTATGAACGCCTCGCAACCCCAAATCTTGATGTGGGCTATATTAGGAACTTTTCCTGTCCACATCTCGTGAGGTGTTTTGGCAACCTTCTTTGTTAGGACTAGATTAAGGATATGGGCAGCAGTCTCTAAGGCATACCCTCATAATGAGATTGGTAGCGAAGCTCGACTCATCATGGAACGAACAATGTCCAACAAGGTTCGATTACGCCACTCAACCACACCATTCAACTGTGGTGTCCTGGGAGGTGTAAATTGTGAGACAAACCCACATTCTTTAAGATAGTCAAGGAACTCTGTAATAAGATACTCACTACCTCGATCGGATCGAAGCATCTTAATGTTCTTGCCTAATTAATTCTCGACTTCTTTTTAAAACTCTTTCAACTTTTCAAATGTCTCTGACTTATGCTTGATTAAGTAGACATATCCATATCTACTATAGTCATGTGTAAAAGTTACATAATAATGATTAGCATCCCTTGTGGTAGTTTTGAAGGGTCTACACACATATGTGTGCACTAGATCAAACAAACCTTCACCCCTTGCACAAGAACCAGTAAAGGGTGACTTTGTCATTTTTCCAAGTAAGCATGATTCACAAATATCATCTGAATTTAGGTCAAATGACTCCCAGACTCCATCCTTTTGGATTTGGCCTATGCGTTTCTTGCTTACATATCCAAGACAACAATGCCATAATGATGCTTTATCCAAGTTATAATTAGAATAATCAATACACAACACATTATTTCCTAGGTTATCTACAACAGACACAGCTTCATACACACCATCACAAGGTAATGCTTTAAAATAAAGAACATTATTAAAGAAAGCATTTATTGCACCAAATTCATTATCAAAAGAAAAGGTAAAACCTTGTTTGTAAATAGAATGAAAGGAAATAATATTTCTTGCCATTTCAGGTGAGTAACAACATTTATTCAAATCTAATGTAAACCCACTACTTAGGAACAAAGACTAAACTCCAATCTTTGTGACAAGTGAAGCTTTCCTATTCCCCATGATCAATTTTATCTTTCCATGCTCCACATTCTCAATTCTTCTTAGTCCCTCCAAATCAAAAGATATGTGAATTCCAAAACCTGTATCAAGGACCCAGGAGTTAGAATAGGGTGAGTTATTAGACAATATTGTGTAAATACCTGCATGGGTGGGTTTTACTTTCCAATCCTTTATATCTTGCTCGTACTTTGGGAAGTTCCGCTTCTAGTGCGACTTTTCATGGAAATAGAAGCATTCAGCCTCTTTAAGGTTAGAAGAAGGAGTGACGAAACCTTTCTTGTTTCCACTCGAAGAGGAGCCTTCAAGGGTCTTACCCTTGGTACTCTTCGAAGGGTTCTTCCTCTTTTTCCCTCTACCTTTCCCGATTGCCAGGACAGGGCCGGAGTTTGGAGTAGGAGTGGGAGTGGTAACAACCGAATTTCCTTTAAGACTTATTTTAGTGGTCTTAAGGAGTCCTTGAAGCTTGCTAAGGGTAACTTCCTCTTTGTTCATGTGTTATGTCATGCAGAATTGATCATAACATGAGGGTAAGGAGTGCAAAAATGATATCTATTGCCAATTCCTCGGGGAAGTTCACATTTAGCTTCAGCAACCGGTCCACATACGTTTGCATTTTCTGCAAGTGGCCGGTGATGGGTTCACCATCCTTCATTCGGCTTGTTATCATGGAGCAGATGATATCATACCTCTCATGGCGAGCACTTTGATGGGCGGTCCATCAAGTCTTGGTGCATCTAAAAATGGTAATAGTCCTCATAGGAGTTTTGGAGCTCGGTTGTTATCGTGGCCATCATGATACAAGCCACTTTCATTGCATCTTTCTCATGAGTCCGGAATTCAGCGATCTCCTTAGGAGTAGCAGTTGATTCATCAATATCCTTTAGCTCCTTATCGAGGAGATATTACTTGTCCTTGTAGCGTGTGACCATCCTAATGTTCTTGATCCAATCCATAAAGTTAGAAACATCAAAGATGACTCTCCCACAAAGGTTCATGAGAGAGAAGGAGCCAGTAGGGTTTAAGCCAGAAGCAGTATTGGTGGTAGACATCTGAAAAGAAGAAGCAAGTTTAGATTAGATATAAAGATAGTCCTTAATAAAACACCCAAATGTAATATTAAGGCTAGGATCCAATCACAATGTATTATAACTTAGAAGAAGGATGTTGTAATCTAATCTATAACATATTTGAAAGGTAGGTGAATGACGAAATAAATTATTAGGTTTTAATTGGTTTTTGAAACTCCTAGATTCTTTTGAGATTCATTGAACTTTTTAATGGCATGTTTCAATCTCGAGTGTGCCCTTCATGTTTTGTGACTGGGATGCCAAGGATCACAAAACAAGGTGTGAAGTAACCATGCAAATTACTTGGTACCCTTAATGGTTTCCACATAATCGATGTGTCGGTTACCAATACGCGCTCCACTGACCTATGAAAAACTTAAGTCACTATTTTCCTACCTTGTTAAGTCCAAGTTAGTGTGTCGGTTAACCACACACGCTCCACTAATGTAACTAGATTTGGAATTTATAAAAACATTTAGTTACTTTATAATAATCATTATACTTTTAATGAGAATTTTTAGTCATTGTCCTACCCGTTTGGATAACGACCCTCCACCGGTCAAGGAAGCGGTGGGTGAGAGTGGACACCCATTAAGATGCCATTTTATAGGCAGCAACCTTATACCCCCCTTATACACCGACTTCGTGAATGAGGCCTACTAACAGTAAAACAACTTGATCTTATACATATACATACATACATACATACATATATATATATATATATATATATATATATATATATATATATATATATATATATAAACTTATAGTTAATAAAATATAAGGGTTGAATTTTAACTTTTAAAATCTAAGGATTGGGACAGAAGTTTACTAGATGACTTTACATGTTCCAAAACTTGAGGGAAAGTTTTGTAACTTTACAAAACATTTCAATTCATAACTTATGAGTTATTAAAAATGATGACTCTTCATTTTTGTAACTTATGTGTTCTTTTAATGGATTTAATACAAAGTGACTTTTGGTTATCCATAACTTGAGGACAAGTTATGGACTCCATTAAAACACATAAAGGTCATGAATTAAGCATTAAAGAAGTAATTCCTGTGATCTATCGACAACTCATAAGAACATGAATGTTCATACCAAATTTTCAAGAACATGTGAGCACATGTAAACATGGAATTTTGATTTAGCCATTGTAAATGGATTAGAACAACCATTACACCATCTAAAACAAGTTTTAACACACCAAAACAGTTTAGGGTAATTTTTCTAGTCCATTTCCAGCAGCAAATAATGAAAATCTGCACTCTGCATGGCCAACTCATCGAGTGCAAGAACCAACTCGCCAAGTTGGTTGAAGATTCACTTGGACTCTTCGAGTCCCCCCATGGACATGGCAAGTCCCTTGTGCAGACAGCAAGAAATTCAACTTTGTTTACTATTTTGCAACAAGTATTAAACAAACAAGCCTAGGCTTTGATACCATTGTAGGATTTTGATCATTCTAACACTCCTAATGTGCACATGCAACACTAGAAACCTTGGATCTATGTTTATCTAAAATACATGCAAAATTTGATTTCCAAGGTTGTTAATCCTATCTAGCATACATGGGGAACTTTAAACATAAAAGATAGCTAGAAATACATGCCTTGTAGTGATTTGGATTTCTTGAAAACCTTGTGAGCCTAGCACCCCAAGTGTGATGCCTCAAATGTCTCATACAAAAAGAAATGCACTTGGAATAAACCTTGAGAGAAATGTCACACTTCTAAAATCGGCTAGCCCTCACTTGTATATCTAGTCGCGGATTTTAGTGAGCATAAGCATCCTTATATAGTGTGTTACATTTAGAGTTACACCATATAAACCCTAATTGTCATGACCTTTCATTTCCATGACCCATGGGTCCTATAAAAACCATGGAGAATCCTATGAGCGTTAGCCCAACTTGATAATCCATGGAGCATTAAGCCCACTATACAACTATGAGTGATTTACAAAATCACCCCATATATTTCAATAGTCACCTTTTGATCACTTAATTATAACTAGATTAAATCTCGATCAATACTAATTTAATAATATTATTATTAATATATTAGAAATTATAATATATTAATAAACCATAAGTGTTATTTCTCTCATTTTATTCTATCCAAATGCATGATGCCATGCAACCCAAATGGACCATGTCAAACCGTGTCAAGTACATACCATAAATAGTTATGGACTTAGACACCTTATCCTACAATTTTATCATGAGCATAGATGTAACCTTTTATGATTCCACCATGGGTAGCAAGGTGACCATGAACAAAGATCAAGGTGCTAACCAGAATGTGGATTTTGCATCTCAAATTCCAAATAGATTTGTGATAAATGATGAATAGCAAGGTGACCGTGAACAAATTATGTAAAATGAAACCTAATAGAAACCCATCGAATGTTCATCTAGTGGTACTGATATATCTGAAGGGGTGATGGGACAAAAACAATAACAATATGAATATCAAAAGGGTTATTCAACAACCTAAAAAATATGTGGGATGCGTTAATTCATGTAAACCTAACTCCATCCTTTTTCTTTGGAAACTGGAGAAGACATTGTCATTGAAAGCCTCAATCATATAAACGTGCAGTGGCAAGTAATGAAGTATCAAATTAGTTGATGGTCGTGAATAAAAAACTGCAATCACTGGAGAAGAATGAAATAAGATATGTAGTTCTATTAGTAAAGGTAGCAAAAGTAGTGAGATGCAAATGGATCATTATGAAGGATGAATGGATACCAAGAGTTAAACCAGTTAGGTTCAAGTTAAGGCTGGTAGTGAAATTGTTTTCTCAAATAGAAGGAATTGACTATCATGAGGTGCTCTCAACAATCGTGAAGCATAAGTCAATTCAGGTTCTTTTGGCCATGGTGAGTATATTTTATCTAGAACTTGAATAACTTGATGTGAAAACTTCATTTTTTTCATGATAGCATAGAAGAGAAGATCTACATGTCCCATCCAGAAGGGTTCCTTGATTCGGAGAAGGATCATGTTTGTTTGCAGGAGAAATATTTGTATGGTTTGAAGTAGTTTCCATGCAATGTTACAATGAGGTGTGATTCATTTATGATATCGCATGGCTACACTCAAAACTAGTTTGAAAATTGTGTTAAATCAAAGTAATTGTCACCAAATTTCTACATATATATGTTTCTATATGTTGATGACATGCTCGTCGTAACCAACAACATGGATGGAATAAATGACTTGAAGGCGACCATGAAGAATGCGTTTGAGATGAAGGATTTGTGATCTACAAAGAAGATACTTGGAATGGATATTAAAAGGGATAAGAGAGTAGGACAGTTGCAAATTTATCAACCAAAGTACATTAGTAAAGTTATGCAGTGATTCTACTTTGATCAGTCCAAACCAGTTCGAACCCTTTTGGCGGCTCACTTTAAACTTGGTCCATGTAATATGCCCCCAACTAACGAATAAAGTATGTACATAAGAAGGGTTCACTACTTTAGTGTTGTTGGAAGTATCATGTATAAAATGATATGTACCAAACATGATTTGTCTCATTCAGGTAGTGTAGTAAGTAGTTTTATGAGTAATCTAGGGAAGGCTCAATGGGAAGCAGTCAAGTGAATCTTACGCAACTCAAACAGAACAAAAGATGTTTTATTGGTGTATGGAGCCAATAGTGGAAGTGACTTGGTTTAATTTTCTTACTCTGATCATGGTGGTGATTTCTTTAACCGTAGGTCACGGATGTATTATGTATTCACTTTGTTCGAATGTTCCAACAGTTTGAAGTTAACATTACAAGATACAATTGTTTTTGTCTATACCTGAATCCGAGTGCGTGCATATATATATATATATATATATATATATATATATATATATATATATATATATATATATATATATATATATATATGACAGAAATAAAGGTAGAGGTACGGAATCATGGGCTTAGTTAGAGTTTTGGTCTGAAGGAGGAGAATCATGTCTTTTGTTTGACAATCAGAATGCATTAAGTCTTGCAAAGAACCCTATGGACCATGAGAAGACAAAGCATATTGGTTTCAGGCTAATTTTCATTTGTGTTATGTATTCACTTTGTTCGGATGTTCCATCAGTTTGAAGTCAATGTCACAAGATACTATTGTTTTGTCTATAACTGAATATAAGTACATGTATATGTCAGAGGTATAGAGCACCTAGGAGTAGAATGGAGCACCTTGGCGCAAGGATGCACCATTCATTGTCATGATGTGCCATTATAAGCACGAATCCACCAATTAGGAGACAAGGTGCATCATTGGGAAGCAACATGTGAAACTCTTGGTAAAGGGGTGCCTTCAAGAAGCAAGATGCGCCACATTGAAGGAAGGTATGCAATTTATGAAGAAGGATTGCCAATAGGGAGGAATGTGCACCATCTTGGAGGAAGATACACCACCCTTGCAGAAGGTGAATCATTCCTTACTTATCATGTGCCATTGTAACGTCCATAAAATTTGAGCCAATTTAAATTTTTTTTAAAACATTTAAAACTACTAAGTTATTACAGTTTGTTTTCAAAATAGTTTAATCATCGGAGTATCCCCAGAATCAAATCATAAAATAATGAGATATGAGAAGCTGTACGATCACGCCTTCTCCTTCCCATGATCATCAGAAGTACATGAAACATAATAAACAACTATAAGCCCGAAGCTTAGTGAGTTTCCCAAAAATACCAACGCCATACAAATATAACCGTATCATATAACAAATACAGAACAACATGCATAATGAGCCTTCAGCCTGACAGGACCACCTCGTAGGCCTTCAATCTATCTGGACCGCTCCCGAGCCTTCGGCATGACTGGACCGCCTCGCAGGGCCTATAGCCTATCCGGACCGCTCGCCGGGTATGTTGGCCTACAACAGAAAGTAGGACCGCCACAACCCAACCCCCAATCAAACAAACATGTGCACATAAATATCATACACTAGCTCACATCATATAATAGTCAAACTAATCTAACAGTTCACTAATCATAGCAACATCCCAATAACCGGGATACACACCTAACCGGTCACTAGCATAGCATCATCCTATAACCAAGATACTGACCTAACCAGGTCACTAACCATAAGGATACCACTATCCTAAATACCAGGATGTAATCAATAAACATATCATGCCATAATCCAGATACAAATATATAAAGGGTTGGCCTTGGTGCCTTAGACATTGTTGATATAGTGAGGATAACTCACCTCAAAATGTTAAAGTATCGTAAACACAATCCTAGTTGCTGGATGACAGATTCCCGAACTGTTAATATCAAAACATCACTCAATTAATAATTGGTTCCTAACACATAACCACAAATTCTTGGTGTAACAGGCTACATTACCCCATCTTGGCTTGATTCAAGCCTAAGGCCCAATCCAAAGACTCAAAACTCAAACTAGGAATCAAAGCCCAACATATGGCCTAACTTTCCCAATTGGGCCCAAACCTTTACTTAGTCATAATCAAAGGACCAACTACTTAGTCCAACCCAAACATTTGGCATTTCCAATGGTCCAATATCATATAATCATCAAGGCCCAAACTATGGCCCATCTACAGCCCAACTCAAGGCCCAAGTGAAATAGGGCTTTCACATGAAATGACGATTAGGGTTAAGTTTTCTCACTTAACAAATTAAGGACTAATCCATTAAGTCCATTACTCTACTAGATAAATCATATGGTGTGATTGGGTGTAATTCACAATTCCATTTCAATGGCCCAAATGTGGGTTTGTTTCATGAAATGATGATTAGGGTTAAGTGTCCCTACTTAACTCATTAAGGACTTAATTCATTATGACCAATATTGCCTTAGGTTAATTTTCCAAATGATTATTAATTAATATTTTAACTTTATTAAATAATTCCCATGTGTCTCGATAAATTCCCAAAATTAGGGTTTTAAGCCATTAGGGTTTCCAAACCCTAATTAGGGTTTCTTACTTAATACTAGCCCATTAGTCAATTGGTTGGGCTTTAAGGTCACTTTGACCACATTAGGCCCATTACGGTTTTATTAGGTCAATTAGGGTTTCCTTGGGCCCATTAGGGCTTCATTAGGCCCACTTTGTCCAAGAATCACCCAAAAAGTCAAACACAACAGGGCAAGCACACCGCCACCCAACACACTGGCAGGTGGCAGCAGGACGTGGCAGCCACCACCCTACGGTGGTGGTTTGAGCTTTTATTTTCATTATACCTACTCTATTACAGTTTCACAATGCAATCTCAAAAACACACACACTGAGCTACACAGACACAACAATAAGATTACACACATACACAACTAACCTTGTGGTGGCCATTGGTGGTATATGGTGGCAGAAGAGTAGAGTCCGGCCGACAGCCACCATGGTTAGCTGCCATGGTGCTTCCAATCATTTTCCAGCTTGACCAAAAACGCATACACATGTCGACATGTACAGAACCACACACAAACACACACACATGCAAAAACACCCACCGCAGCTCTTTATTGATCTTGAAGGAGGTTGGCGGCGACTAGCAGCGAGCTCGAACTAAAACAAAGGAAGAAGAACAATGTCTGCAAATAGAGGCAATGAAGAAATTAAAGGCGTCAAGAGGAGCATACGTCACGATGGCGAAGCAGCGGCGCATTCGGTGGTCTTGGTCTTCAACTATGGTGTTTGCACCTTCACCGGAAATGACCACATCGACTATCGTTCCCAGTTCACCCGTTGATCTTCGTTATCTCCAAAATTTACCATTTAGCTCTTAGCTTCCAACATCTCTTCATATTAAGTCCCAACAATTACCCAACAGTCCCTGCCTTCATAATTATTTATGAAACCAATCATAAACTCGCACCTTTTCACCCTCGGAAATCAAAAGTATATCATTTGGCACCCCAAAACAAACACTCCATTAATATAACAACATATAATAATAATGATAATAATAATAATAATAATAATAATAATAATAATAATAATAATAATAGTAATAATAATAATAATTGTTTCTCAGGGTTCCGGGTTTATTATTTAATTATTATATTATAAATGGGATGTTACAACTCTCCTCCACGTAAACTTGATTTCGTCCTCGAAATCATTTCTTCTCATTCCTTACATGCCAAACAACTTGAACTACAAACCCGAGCATAGCCCTAGCCTTTCTAAGGCAACCGTAAACAACCCTCGTAAGGTTCTAAAACCTGAAAGTAAACGAATCCCTTGCAATATGATCACATTTACTCGATCTGAAACCTGAAGTCTCAAGATGGTGTGGCTCCCTGACAGACCTCTCATACCAAATCATTATTCTTAAGCGCAGTCCGCTAGACTCTCATCTAACTATCCAACTCCTAATATTTCGGGTTTCCAATATCTAGATACTTCTCATACACCTAAAGACCCAATTTGTCAATACCTCCCTACACACAAAAACTGTCTGAACATTGATCTTCCTAAAGCAGTATGCTGCCACATGGCTGCTTTCCAAAATATACTGAGACTTTCTTGGTGTCAATTCGTTCACCAATCGTCTGACATATCGGGTTCCGGCCCGGTTGCATAACTAAAGGACTCCCACATAGTTGCCTCACATGACTTTCGAACAAAATCCTTCCCTGGAACTAGTTTCCACTAGTTATCATGCCACTGCGACTCTAACAACCTCCTGATCCACCCGATCAGATCCATGCGTCGAATCTCGTCGTTACCAAATCCACAGCAAAAAGCGATTTCTACATTACTAATGGTAGCCTTACATCACAAACAACCTTAAGAAATCTATTGCTTCCTTGGTCTCATAATTGTAGTGACATTCCTACAATCTTATCACTGGCTTAACCAAGTCTAATCCCTCTGGGGAAACCCATAAACCCATCTGTGGATTTCCATCTCACTGTTACACCCGAACTGGTGGTTACTGTTGTCCTTTTTGCGTCGTTACAACGCACTCATGCTATCTACCAACCTAGTGAATTTTACGGCCACACCCACAGACTTACATCATTCTAGCACTATCTGCTAACCCGGTGATTGCTACGGCTACACCCATAGACTTACAACACTTCTAGCACTATCTGCTACTAGTGAATGCTACGGCTACCCCCGTAGTCTTACAACACTATCCATACTACCTGACCGCTAGTGAATGCTATGGCTACCTTCGTAGTCTTACAACACTTTACATACTACATGATCGTTAGTAAATGCTACAGCTATCCCCGCAGTCTTACAGCACTTTCCATACTACCTGATCGTTAGTGAATGCTATGGCTACCCCTATAGTCTTACAACACTTTCCATACTAGTCTAACACACACTTGACATAACACACAACTGAAGGTAATTCATGGCTAGAATCCCAACCCGATTTCCCCAAATTTTGCTACCAAGCACCGAGAAGACGCGATTCCCATGCTGCGGAGTTTTACTGAACTCCCAACTTACATAACCCTCAAACCTAACAGCCACTTGGGTTGTCTTCCATCCTGACAACGATGCGAAATTTATCCTATTTTCAAACAGCTCCTGCTTCTGAATGTCGAGATAATTCTCCCCCACCTAGATTTGACTAAGTCTTCATAATACATGAAAGTTAGAGAATTCCCAATCCTTCATACTTTCAAATGATTGATCTAAGGACAACCAAAACCTTTCCCACTAGTGCTCCTTTCGAAGCCAACTCCAAATAATCACACGCTTCTAATAACTAAATACACGCCTCCTGAATCTTAGGGAAACCAACAGTCCCTAATGCTCAAAATATCCTACACCCAAATCTTGAAGAACAAAATATAGATACTCCAACTAATACCTCAACAACGAGCTACTTCCTTTGGAGCTTTCATCCACCAATCAACAACGGTTACTAAAACCACTGAATCCTGACAATGATGAATAACCATCCTGTGGGACTCTACCCGCAACCCTCTAACATAATACCCTTCTTCCCAAGATGCTCCAAACAATTCTCCTGCTCTCGGGCTCTAAAAATGATTTCATTCAAGGTTTGCACCCTGACTCACTCACCAACTCAATCATCCACAGCTGGACTATAGTAGCCGATGCAACCTCTACATGTAAACCGAGCTACAACAACTCCCAAGACATAGTTTCCAATCCCAAAAGTGAAATAGATCGCACAATCAAAGCTTACCGTCAGATGCAAAAGATCCAATGTGAATCGGATCTTAACTCCTATGGGTCGGAACGAGAATCGTGTATGCCTCACAAGATACTCATGCCACATCGACCCACCTGCACTCACCAGCACTTAAATATTGTCGCCAACCCCTGCGACTAACTGACACGAGCTGGAACACAACCTGATCCTGGGGTCCCAAGTCATCTCACTCCTTCGAGCTCAAAAACTGAAAGGGCACAATCCTTGCCCTGTAAAACGAAAATCCAAATCATCATTCAACCATTCCCATTTCAGCTGCAAAACCCCAACGGAACATGCTCATCCCTCCTTTCTGGAGTCCCCGCGAATCACGTTCCAGCCTCAAGCAAACCCTCGAGCCTCTTTTCTGGAGTCCCCGCGACTCACGTTCCGCGGAAATATAATGAGTACAGATCATCTTCCTGATCCTAGATAACTGCAACCTTATGCTCATCAAAATACGTCCAAGTAACAAGCTCCCACCAGTCCTTCGCCCTGAACCTCGGTAGGTTCAGAGCGTGCCCGACATTCTAGTCAGTAGGACATGAACATGTGAAGCAACATACCTCCACATAATATGGCCACCTCAGTGCTATAACCAGGTCCTAAACCCTAACGAAGGTCAGGGCTTCGTGTTATCGAATTCCCGATACTAGAAAGCCTGACCAGCTCCTACCCCTGCCGTCGTTACAGCCGCTAAAGCTACTACGGCAGCGGTTTCAGCAATGGCTACATATCGCTCATCGAAATACTCAACCATGACGGTCTTAATAGACCGAAACATCTCCGGTAACTGTCCCCAGACAAAATCGATCACCTCCTCCCGGATTATAACACCGTAAATTTTCAAAACAAATTTTTCAAATTTAAATTATCAACATCACATAAAAATTTCCAAAATCTCAAATTTCATTATCATAACGTATTTCAAAATAGTTTTCAAAAGTAATTTTCAAAATCCAGGATCCATATTCATGATTCTTTTCTCTTGTGTGTGCGTACAATCGAGTCGTCGCCTTCCCGCGATCCTGAGTAACCTGAAACACATAACACATAACACAGTAAGCATAAAGCTTAGTAAGTTCCTCAAAATAACACATAAAACATACTAGCCACTCGAGGCTATAACTAAAGGATGCCTTCCGGCCAATGTTTCTCAGTGAACCTTCCGGCTCCACAGTTCTGGTAAACCTTCCGGTCCTACCATGATGTGCCTTCCGGCCCAACTCTAACTATCTTCCGTCCATAACTCTGATTACCTTCCGGCCCTGACTCTTATTGCCTTCCGGCCTGAACCTTCCGGTCCCAAGCATACAACATATAAATATCACATAAATTCACATAACTCATATCAATACATAAGACCTTCCGATCACATATAAATTCCACTCTAAGTAACGTATAGTGAGAAGACTAACCTCGGATGATGTACAGCCCCCTATAAACGTTCATGCTACGCACCAGCCACAAACTCTGTGCCAAACCCACAACTATCTCAATTAGAACTAAGTCCAAACTCTCAATCATTGGGTCTAGAGGTTGATCAATAACCTGCCCAACAATGTCCTAAACCCATTGGGCCGACCAAGGCCCAATAATAAATGGGATCTCTCAAGGCCCAATTTGTCAAACTAAATGGCAAGCACAACCCAAGGGCCCAAAACATAAACATATAATTCCCTGATCCAAGACTCTATTACATCAAGCCCAAAATTAAAGCCCAACACTTAAGGCCCAACACGATCCTTAAACAAAAATCCCACAGTGGGGTTACGCGCAGTGTACACACTCATGCATAAGACTGATCAGGGCACCAACCCGGTACGCGGGGCATAATAGGATTTACGTTGGGCGTACGCCTAGTTTTGCTTTAGTCCTTTTTCTTGGTCTTAACCTATTAAGTCCTTAACTCATCTCTTCGATCTAGACTCAGTAATAGCTTTTATTCCATAAAGTCAGGGACTTTAAGCCTTTGCATGGCTGATGTGGTCTCAAACTCACAAAACCCTCATTCTCTTTTCTCATTAATCCCTTATCTCATGCATGACTTGATTCTCACATCCAAGATCTTATTTTTATGGAACCACTCCATCAAAAACACTCAAAAGGACATATAATGGGCTTTGGAGTTTAACAACTCATAAAACTTCAAGATTTGGGATCAACAACCCTAAAATGGATCATACTATGCACAAAACAAAAGGAATACAAAAGCCTTGAGAATTATACCTTCAATAGATTCTCCATCCTCATAAAAGCTCAGATACAAAGCATGCACTCCAACTCCTTCCCTTTTAATGCTCCTTCTTCACTCCAAGGAGTTACAAAGTCACCCCAAAGGCTCCCATGTACTCACCTGCTCATATGAACAAAGGCTTGGGGTCTTTGTAACGTCCCAAAAATACGGGCCAAAAATTTCGTTTTTAAAACGTGTACTTAGCAAAACATTTAGGAATAAATCATTCAACAATCATTTCATTTCACAAAAGATGTTGCACGTCGGAAAACATTGTCATAATCATAAAAGTTTCAGAGTACAATTTCCTAGGAAGATATCATAATGCGGAATACAAGCAGGTGTGTGATGTACCGCTACCGCGCCAGCTCCTTCCCCTTCGAAGAAGAGGTACCTGAAACCAAAACTGAAAACTGTAATCACGAAGCTAATTGAGTTCCCCCAACCTACCACATACCATACAATCCCATAACATGCATATATCGACAGGAATATCGGGGTGCCCAACCTACCCCTTCAGTCCTCTCGACCGGATATTGTCTAGCATAACTTGGAGCTTGCCTCCCCTTCGGTCCTCTCGACCGGATACTGACTAGCATATCTGGGTGTTGGTCTCCCCTTCGGTCCTCTCGACCGGATACTGGGGACTAGTTCACCCCCTACTACTACCACATAACACACATATCTCATAATTTATCTAGCATGGCTGGGCATGACCGCCCCTTCGGCCCTATCGACCGGTAATCTGGGGACTATCTCCCCCTACTGTCACTAGCACATAGCAGCATATCATACTAGCACATAAACATATCACAGGTAGTAGCAACCTTAGATGAATATCACAGAGACAATCAACCATCATACAACTCCTACTGGTGGGTTGGCATTGTAGCCGTAGACCCACCGCTACTGGAAGGTAACTCACCTCGTAGTAGCTGTTGATCCGTATGGGAATAGTCTGTCTGTTGCTGCTGCTCCAGAAATCCTCTGGCTGTAATTCCGACCAAACATTAGTCAAATACTGCTAACCGCCCTCAGGGTAAATTGCTCATTTACCCTTATCAAGTCAGGAGTCAAGTCACAGTCAACTGCCAGTTGACCAGACTCGCCGAGTTGGCTTGCCAACTCGCCGAGTCCCTTTCTCTATACCCAAGTCCAATAGTCCTTCATCCTACTTGCCGATTTGTATGAACAACTCGCCGAGTTCGCCTTCATACGAAGAACACTCTAAGTTGTGACTCGCCGAGTTGTATGAACAACTCGTCGAGTTGTTCTTGAGACAAGAAGATTGCCATGAACTCGCCGAGTCATGGCAATGACTCTCCGAGTGACTTCATGAGTGATTCTGGCTTCCAACCCACTGAGTCATACCCTATGACTCACTACTCCAACTCACAAACACAAAAGGGAACAACCGTGGGACTCGCGACCCGACTCGCCGAGTCAGATGAACGACTCGCCGAGTCTGCCTCATGCAAAAACTATAGACGTGATTTTGCTTGAATTCAGTCCATGCCATTCATAGATATGGGTTCCTAGGGCCTGGTATACACGTAAAGTTTCCAACTTTACGTGTAGATAATCACCAATGAAGGTTTTAGGGCTCAAAGTGCACCAAAAGGGGTAGATCTAGGACTTTCATGCAATATGACTCCATATAGGAAGTAGATCCAAGCTCCATGGACTAAATCATGCCTAGATCTAAAGGCTAACAACTTATTACAACCCACAAAGCAGAAACAAGCTTGGAGAATGGCTCAAGAAGGACTTTCATGAAGCTATTAGGGACTACAAGCTTGAAAACAGAGGGGAAACGAGATATACCTCAAGGAAAACGTTGAGATGTCACAAAAATGCTTTGCCTCCTTGTCCTCTTCTTGATCTACTCTTCTTTCACCTCAAAAACTTCAAGAACACACCCAAAACACTTCAATCTCCCAAGGAAAAGGGAAAAAACGATGTTGGGAGCTCTGAGGGTGAATGGGGGCGAGCTTGGGGCGGAAATGAGGGTTTAAATAGGGTGCAAACCCTTGAAATTTAGGGTTTCATCAAACAGCAGTGACTCGCCGAGTCCAGAATATGGACTCGCCGAGTCGCCAATTTAAACGTGCCCTCGGACCGCGTCCCTACTCGGCGAGTCGGACCTACAACTCACCGAGTCCAAGGCTAAAAATGTCAAATACTTAGATAAATTTTACGTACCAGGAACCAGGTGCTACAAATCTCCCTTACTTATTTCAGACTTCGTCCTTAAAGTCTGCCGCTCGATCCTGAAACAGCGCGGGCTAATGCTCCATCATTTCTTCCACCGGCTCCCAAGTCCATTCCGAACCCTTGAGGTGCTACCATTGCACTTTTACTAGCTCCACCCTCTTGTTCCTTAGATCCTTCGACTTCCGGTCGAGGATTGTGACTGGGCGCTCAATGTAATTCAAGCTGTCATCAACCTGTATATCCTCTAATTACACCACCGTTGAATCATCCACGAGACACTTCCGCAGTTGGGAGACATGGTAGGTGTTGTGGATCTGGCTGAGCTTGGCTGGCAGATCTAGCCTATATGCCACCTTGCCCACCCGAGCTACAACCCTGAACGGACCAATGAATCTCGGCCCCAACTTGCCCCGCTTCCTGAATCGAATGACGCATTTCCAAGGCGACACCTTCAGGAGAACCATATCCCCAACCTGGAACTCCAGGTCTGATCGACGCTTGTCGGCGTAATTTTTCTGCTAACTCTGCGCAGTCTGAAGCCTGCTCCGAACCTGTTGGATTATCTCGCTCATCTTGAGCACCACCTCGGTGCTCCCCATGACCCTCTGGCCAACTTCACCCTAGCATATCGGGGTCTTGCACCTCCGACCGTACAACATCTCGAATGGGGGACAGTCAATACTCGCGTGGTAGCTGTTGTTGTACGAGAACTCAGCCAAGGGAAGATAGGTATCCCAGCTACCACCGAAATCTAACATGCACGCCCACAACATATCCTCCAAAGTCTAGATGGTCCGCTCACTCTGACCATCCATCTGCGGGTGAATGGCGGTGCTAAAATGCAGACGAGTGCCCAACTCATCATGAAACCTCTTACAAAACCAGGAAGTGAACTGCACATCTCGATCTGATATCACTGACACTGGCACCCCGTGCTGCGCCACTATCTCCCTGATATAGATATCGGCCAACTTTTCAGCCGAGATACTCTCCGGAATCGGAATAAAATAAGCGCTCTTCCTCAACCGATCCACGATGACCCAAATCGAATCTACTCCTCGCGCTGTTCGTCGAAGCTTCGTGATACAATCCATCGTAATATCCTCCCATTTCCACAACGGGATATCCAACGGCTGCATCTTGTCGTGCGGTCTCTGATGCTCGGCCTTGACCTTCCTGCAGGTCAAACACCGCTCAACGTACCACGCCACATCACACTTCATGCAGGGCCACCAATAGTCCAGGCGAAGATCCCGATACATCTTCGTTGCCCCTGGATGAATAGAGAATCGGGATTTATGCGCCTCCTCAATTAATATCTGGCACACGCCTCCATGATATGGCACCCACACCCTACGGTGTAGTGTCAATAACCCCCGACTATCATAATCGAAGGAGGTGACTTGTCCCACTATACGCTCACTCTTCCGATGCTCCTCCTTCATATCCTCCTGTTGAGCCTCCAGAATCTGCTCCAATAGGGGAGTCATCACAGTCATCCTCATGCAAACATCCCTGATCGGCACCGCCTTGCGGCTAAGCGCATCGGCCACCACATTGGCCTTCCCCGGGTGGTAAAGGATCTCGCAATCATAATCCTTCACCACGTCATCGACGCTGCCTCATGTTCAGATTCGGCTGATCCATGAGGTACCTCAAACCCTTGTGGTCTGTGTAAATCATACAACGAACCCCGTAAAGGTAATGCTGCCATATCTTGAGGGCGAAGACCACCGCCCCCAACTCTAAATCGTGCGTCGCGTAGCTCGCTTTGTGAGGCTACAACTGCCTCGAGGCATAAGCAATGACATGCCGCCTCTGCATCAACACTGCGCCTAAGCCTGAAATCGACGCATCACAATATACCACAAAATCCTCCATGCCCTCGGGCAGGGCTAAGATCAGCGCCTCACACAATCTCTGCCTCAGAGTCTCGAACGTTGCCTGCTGCTCAGGCACCCATCGAAAGACCACGGCTTTCCTAGTCAACCGTATCAGGGGTACGGCTATCTTGGAGAAATCCTGAATGAACCACCGATAGTAGCCTGATAATTCTAGGAAACTCCGAATCTCAAATGGAGACTTTGGAACCTCCCACCTCATCACGGCCTCCAACTTGGCTGGGTCTACTGAAATCCCGTTCTGGTTGACGAGGTGCCCAAGAAACTGCACCTCGCACAACCAAAACTCACATTTGGAGAACTTGGCATACAAGCTCTCCCTCCTCAGGCTCTCCAAAACCTCCCTCAGATGCTCCTCATGCTCCTCCTGAGTCTTGGAATAAACCAACATGTCATCAATGAAAACTATCACAGACCGATCCAACATTGGCCTACACAGGCGGTTCATGAGGTCCATGAATGCGGCAGGAGCATTGGTGAGCCCAAACCACATCACCACGAACTCATAATGGCCATAACACATCCGAAATGCGGTCTTCTGTATATCCTCCACTCTAAACCTCATCAGATGATAGCTCGAACGCAAATCGATCTTGGAGAACCAAGATGCTCCCTGCAACTGATCGAAGAGGTCATCAATCCTCAGGAGTGGGTAACGGTTCTTCACCATTACCATATTCAGCTCCCGATAATCTATACACATCCGATGCGACCCGTCCTTCTTCCTCACAAACAGGATCGGGGCTCCCCAGGGTAAACTGCTCGTACGAATAAATCCCTTATCTAGCAGCTCCTGCAACTGCGTAGACAACTCCTGCATCTCGGGAGGAGCCAACCGATAGGGTGCCTTGGCTATCGGAGTCGCACCAGGAACTAGGTTGATCCTGAACTCTACCTGACGCTCCGGAGGTATTCTAGGAAGCTCCTCCGGGAACACATCAGTGTAGTCCGATACCACTGGAACCTCGCTCACCGTCGCCTTACCCATTTCTCGAGTATCCATAACATACGCGACATACCCCGCGCATCCCTGCCGAAGGTAGCGCCTAGCTCTCGCTACTGAACATACTATAGGTCCACGTTGTAGCCTCTCGCCGTGGATCACCAAATCTCCCCCGCTTGGGGTCCTGACCCGCACTAGCTGTTGTGCGCAATCTATCACCGACCCATTAGGGCTCAACCAATCCATGCCTATAATCACCTTGTTCCCCCGCAACGGTATGGGAACCAAATCCACCAAATAGCGCTCCTCAAATAACCTCAAAACACAATCCCTGAACACTGCTAATGCTCGCACCGATCGATCATCGGCAATCTCTACCTCTAAAGGGCAATCCAACATGCCCGAGGACTCAGTAAACCTCTTGCTAAGCGCAATGAAAACAAATGACCGGGTGGCACCCGATTCAAACAACACCTGAACCGGAATATTGTTCACATGGAACGATCCTAATGCATATACACAAAGTACATATCAATAACATAACATTATAAAATAAAGTAGAGGGAAAGAATCATACCCATCACCACATCGGGTGCGGCGTGTGCCTCTTCTGCAGTCAGCTGAAACGCCCGGATTCTCACCATTGGAGCCTCAGACTTTCCCTGCCGGTCATCTATAATCCGCAGGGTAGCTGGAGCTGGCGCCTTAACCGGCGCTGGTGATGTCAACTAGGTGCAATTAGCCTTCTTGTGGCCCCTCTGGTTGCAGTGGAAACACAACAACTCTGATGTCTGAATCACAGGTGCAGGGGCAGTACAATCCCTGCTAAAGTGCCCTAACTTGCCGCATTTATAGCAGCCTGACGATCCCAACTTGCACGCTCCCTCGTGCATCTTGCCGCATTTCCTGCAGCGGCCTAGTCCCTGTTGGCCTTTCGGCCCGTATCGGATCCCTTGGGCTTCTTCCCTGAAGCCCCCATAACATACACCTCCTCTGCCTTCCTCTTCCGGATGTGCTCTATATCTATCTCCCTCTCCCTTGCCCTGGCAATCATAGAGTCCAGGGTAGGGCAAGCTGAAAAACTGACATGCTCCCAAATATCAGCTCGTAGCATATCATGATAGCGGGTCCTCCTCATATCCTTGTCACCCGCGTACTGAGGCACCAGCAACGCCCTCTCCCGGAACTTGGTGGTTATCTCCGCCACAGTCTCCATCGTCTGCCTCATATCTAGGAACTCCCTGGCCAAATACTGAAGCTCGACAGCCAGCACAAACTCTACCCTAAACCTGGTCAGGATGTCCGACCAGGTCATAGCCTCGACAGCCGAGACTCCCAACGAGTCATCGATGGACTCCCACAAATCCCTAGCTCGATCTCTCAAACATCCTGCTACATATCTCACCTTCGACCCCTCAAGGCTGAAGCTAGTCAACTGTGCAGACTCAATCTCTGCAATCCATCGTCTGGCCGCTATGGGGTCCTTCGCCCCATGAAAGTCCGGTGCACCATTGCCCCAAAAGTCCTTGAAGGACAACGTGCGAGATCCCTACTGGCCAGATGCCATGTCACTCCTGAATGCCCGGAGGCGATCCTCCATCAACTCCAATATCCCTTCCTTGATCGACCCGAAGATGATGGGGTCGACTCAAGGATACCTCTGGTGATCTTAGATGCGATGAACTCGTGTAATCCCTCATCTACTGGCTCGAAACCTGGTCCCGAACCTGATCCCTCTCCTGTACTGCCAACTGCTGGCCTCGGGCGTAGTACTACCATTCTGAAATACAAAGAAATAACAACTGTTAGTGATAATGATACCCCTGGAGGGATCACACCCACTACAAATTCCCTAGTCTTCTCTTAGCCTTCCTCGGTTCGGGTACGGATCCTCTGCTTTCAGTAGCACGGGCCCATACTACCTTCCACATCAATTCGTACCTTCCCCAAAGACCGCCTCGACTCAACCAGGTCCCTTCCACTACCGCCGATCACTCCTACTCTTATCCTATGCTTACCCTAGGAAACCTCTGACTCTACCCAACCCAGTCCTCAGCTGCTGAAGGCCTCTTGGTGATGCCAATTAGCTATTACCTGAATACAATCACATGTGATGAGGCTCGGATAATCCTTCGAGTAAAGAACTCATCCCTACAAGGCTACAACGGTTAGGACTCAAACAAGAGCTACGCAATAGGGTCAAATCCAACACTCTGAGATTATTCAACCCTGATCACATGTGACTTTAACGTATTCACCTAACAGCTAACTCCCATCACTTCAAAGCCCACATAGCACAAAGTAAACAACATTTGGACATAAAGAAAACAATCTCAAGCAACTCTATCCTCATAGAGAAAAACTAAACTAGCATTCAATGCTAAACTCGTACTATCAGGAATAACCTAAACAGGCTACCCTACTGCCGTCTACTCAATTCTAGCATTCAAATCTTTCATATACTTAAGCACATAAAGCAGGCACACAAGGCATCACTCCTGAATCCTTAGTCCTATTCTAGCATGCTGTTCTACAGAAACTGATAAACATAAATAAATTTGTATGGGTACATTGGGGAATACTTACTTGAGCTCGGCCAGTCGCGCACATCACACACTTTCTTCTTTCTTAAAACCCTTTACTTAGCATTTTAGAAAACATTTTCTCTTTCCAAAATCTTTTAATCCCTCGATTTGAGTTCAAACACCCCCGAAGGTGTGTTCGAATCCCTCAAACCAGGGCTCTGATACCAACTTGTAACGTCTCAAATATAAGGGCCAAAAATTTCGTTTTTAAAACGTGTACTTAGCAAAACATTTAGGAATAAATCATTCAACAATCATTTCATTTCACAAAAGATGTTTCATGTCGGAAAACATTGTCATAATCATAAAAGTGTCAGAGTACAATTTCCCAGGAAGATATCATAATGCGGAATACAAGCAGTTGTGTGATGTACCACTACCGCGCCAGCTCCTTCCCCTTCGAAGAAGAGGTACCTGAAACCAAAACTGAAAACTGTAATCACGAAGCTAATTGAGTTCCCCCAACCTACCACATACCATACAATCCCATAACATGCATATATCGACAGGAATATCGGGGTGCCCAACCTACCCCTTCAGTCCTCTCGACCGGATACTGTCTAGCATAACTTGGAGCTTGCCTCCCCTTCGGTCCTCTCGACCGGATACTGACTAGCATATCTGGGTGCTGGTCTCCCCTTCGGTCCTCTCAACTGGATACTGGGGACTATTTCACCCCTACTACTACCACATAACATAGATATCTCATAATCTATCTAGCATGGTTGGGCATGACCGCCCCTTCGGCCCTATTGACCGGTAATCTGGGGACTATCTCCCCCTACTGTTACTAGCACATAGCAACATATCATACTAGCACATAAACATATCACAGGTAGTAGCAACCTTAGATGAATATCACAGAGACAATCAACCATCATACAACTCCTACCGGTGGGTCGGCATTGTGGTCATAGACCCACCGCTACTGGAAGGTAACTCACCTCGTAGTAGTTGTTGATCTGTGTGGGAATAGTCTGTCTGTTGCTTCTGCTCCAGAAATCCTCTGGCTGTAATTCCCACCAAACATTAGTCAAATACTGCTAACCGCCCTCAGGGTAAATTGTTCATTTACCCTTATCAAGTCATGAGTCAAGTCACAGTCAACTGCTAGTTGACCAGACTCGCCGAGTTAGCTTGCCAACTCGCCGAGTCCCTTTCTCTATACCCAAGTCCAATAGTCCTTCATCCTACTTGCCGATTTGTATGAACAACTCGCCGAGTTCGCCTTCATACGAAGAACACTCTAAGCTGTGACTCGCTGAGTTGTATGAACAACTCGTCGAGTTGTTCTTGAGATAAGAAGATTGCCATGAACTTGCCGAGTCATGGCACTAACTCACCGAGTGACTTCATGAGTGATTCTGGCTTCCAACCTACTGAGTCATACCCTATGAATCACTACTCCAACTCGCAAACACAAAAGGGAACAACCCTGGGACTCGCGACCCGACTTGCCGAGTCAGATGAACGACTCGCCGAGTATGCCTCATGCAAACACTATACACGCAATTTTGCTTGAATCCAGTCCATGCCATTCATAGATTTGGGTTCCTAGGGTCTGGTTTACACGTAAAGTTTCCAACTTTACGTGTAGATAATCACCAATGAAGGTTTTAGGGCTCAAAGTGCACCAAAAGGGGTAGATCTAGGACTTTCATGCAATATGACTCCATAAAGGCAGTGAATCCAAGCTCCAAGGACTAAATCATGCTTAGATCTAAAGGCTAACAACTTATTAAACCCCACAAAGCACAAACAAGCTTGGAGAATGGCTCAAGAAGGACTTTCATGAAGCTATTAGGGACTACAAGCTTGAAAACAGAGGGGAAACGAGATATACCTCAAGGAAAACGTTGGTATGTCACAAAAATGCTTGGCCTCCTTCTCCTCTTCTTGATCTACTCTTCTTTCTCCTCAAAAACTTCAAGAACACACCCAAAACACTTCAATCTCGCAAGGAAAATAGCAAAAACGATGTTGGGAGCTCTGAGGGTGAATGGGTGCGATCTTGGGGTGGAAATGAGGGTTTAAATAGGGTGCAAACCCTTGAAATTTAGGGTTTCATCAAACAGCGGTGACTCGCCGAGTCGCCAATTTAAACGTGCCCCCGGACTGCGTCCCTACTCGGCGAGTTGGACCTACAACTCGCCGAGTCCAAGGCTAAAAATGTCAAATACTTAGATAAATTTTACGTACCAGGAACCAGGTGCTACAGTCTTATTAGAGGGTTTGTTTTCTGAGAAGGTGGGCAGGAATGAGGCCATCTCATTCTTTATATACGGTCATTTAAAATGTTAGGTTTTTCATGCACAATCTAGTACACCCAGCGTACCAGGTGGTCCTTGCATCCATTCCACACTCATAGGTACGCTAAGCGTACCCATACTTACGCCCAACGTACCCGCTTGCCACCCATTGTTAATAAGGACTAAATTTGTCATATCTATCAAACTATCATAACTTCATTGTTATAAGTCCAATTCCAATGATTCTTACGTCCACAGAGAGGTGACGAGAAGCTCTACTCTTCTATGAACTTGTCACAGTCTCAAGGCTCTACGAACCAAAACTTGAAACTCATATTTGATTAAATATGATGTTACAATTCTCCCCCACATAACTAGATTTCACGCTCAAAATCGTTCTTTTTCTTCATATAGATCGAAACAATAACTCGAGTAGCACAACCGGAAAATCTCTTAACATTCAATGATCCTTCTCCCAAGACATCCAAAAACAAATAGAAATTCCCAAACTGCAGAAGGAAGGACCCCTTTTTCTGTGAAGGTACCTGCTTTAACTCTCTAAAGCTAGAAACTATATTGGGCTATCTCTCCGACATACCGCCCATGCAGAATATCACCTTGATAACGCTCATAGAATAACAAACCCGGATAAAAACATTCCCAACTGTGAGTACTAGGTCAGCTCCCGACCCAATGGTTGAACCTCCAAGGGCTACCCCATGAACACCCAAAAAATGACTTTATAGCCATCTGCTCACAATAGCTATCTCTGCTCATCGCGACACACAAATCACGATGTTCACTTTACCCCAAGTAAAAGCTACAACCCATCAGAAATCAATCCACCCCGGCCTAAGATATCATATGAAGATCAACACCCTTCTAAATGGATCCCATCTCTGAATATGGAATCTCATTTTGCCTACCCAACATACCATCGGAACCAACTCAAACTCGGGATTCTGGTCCGACACATAATTGGAACCAGTCATCCCGATGAACCACTCAACTCATGACTCATGACCCATAACTCGTGCGTACAGCACTTCTTCAATTCCCTTTGATTCTGACAACCATAACTCAACTTAGAATATAACACTTCCCGACAAAATGGAGACCCTAATCTCGCCCCTGGTCCGACCACAAGGCTCCCAAATACTCAAAATTTAGGGCTACCCAAGCCCAAAACTCTTCCGCATCATGCTCTAAACAATTAGTACTCCATCACAACACTCTCTCGCTGACTAGTTTGTACTACGACTTCCCACAGCATCACAACAACCTCTCACTGATTAGTGAGTACTACGGCTCCCCGCAGCATCACAACAACCTCTTACTGACTAGTGTGTACTATGGCTCCCCGCAGCATCACAACAACCTCTTATTGACTAGCGATTACTATGACTCTCCGTGGCATCACTAGACCCCTTTTCACTAACTCACTGAAATTGCAGCTCTCTGTAGTCTTACTGCACTTGCTCTTATAAATTCACGAACTCATCCTTAGGTCAAAGCCACATTGCGATCATTAACTCATGCCTTGAGGACCAACTATAGATAGGTGTACACACTTACCTAAATTATGCATCACTATTTCTGACAACATCCATCTTAACAAAAAATATTTCCTACTGCAGTCCACATTCTTGAATAATCTCGCTTGATGTCAATTGGCCAAAGGCCTCCCACCGGAACCGTAAATACTTGATAAACCACTTGCCATTTCAAACTCAAAACTCAAAATAATCTGAGATTTAGGACATTATACTCGGATACCCCGGTGCACCATCACCACACCTCGGAATGTCTCGACTCTACCACTGATCTCATACTCGTGGCATCATACTCAAATTTTGTATTGCTTCCTCGGAATCTTGCAACCAATCCTCCTTTCGTGCTACTTGTAACCCGGAATACTCCATTTCCCAATTTGAAATACGGAGAAATCGCCAACGACTCATAATACGAAGTTAACCCTCCGACACTCGCTCCTCTATTGTTCAATTCAAGCAAGATAACGCATGTCGACCCGAAAATTGGTTGCCCGACATCTCTTACCCTTTCCAAAGAGCATAGAATAATCAATTCATTTAACCAAAATTTATCAACACAAGGCCTCTAACCAACGACCACCTGTCGTGCAGACCCTCATCCTTTCTTGATCACGTACAACATGCATTAACTCATTTTGCAACTCAGCTCGACCACCAATAACCCTGGTCTCATGAATCCATAATGCATGTCTCTATATCCATCTCCCTAACCGTTCTTGAGCAAGTCTCTGATCATTTCAAATAAAATACCCGGTTCAAACCATCACCAATTAGTGCATCAATAATCTATTCCACAGACTGTTTCCACTAGGAACATCACAGTTACTCTTGGAAGGTACTACTCAATGCTTGATATTCTCCCTAATATAGACCCCGCAACTCCATGTATCCCGAATTTCAGATGACATCCTTAGAAACTTCTCATTATGATTGCCTCTAATCATTCAATATCTCATTCCATCCCATTACCGAACATCTCAACTATCTAGTAGTAACCCTGACTCATAATCTGACAATGATGAGCTATCACACCCCTCATCCTCGACTCCTCAACCAACGTTCCATCACGTGAGTTATCATAAGAGAGGAGTCCTCCTTACCACACTCTATACCCATCATAGACAATAAGATTAACCACCCTGATATAGTCCTCTTAATCGTCTGACGCTGCAGCTGGCACATGCCCTACTATACTAAAATAGAGTGCACCCTAGTCCTTGACTATCTCAGTCCCCACTGACAACCTGCTCATGCTATATCACTTCCTTGCGGCATACATACTGCCCGGAAACTCTGGGGGAAGATCACCATTAATGCTTGCCCGTAAGGTTTTCCTCCAATCTCAAAACCGAAATCTCGACACCTCTTATGTTTCCCATAAGAAACAAAAATAGCACTACTCAGGTTACCGAAAGTGACATTTCCATTATCGGCTGATCGCCCAACTCAAGTCGCAATCCTTCATAAACGTCATCTCTACTCATCCATGAGTCTTGAAACTGTTGGGTTTTGAGCAATCTAACACTTCCTAAGTGTGCATGCAACCCTAATAAACCTTGGATCTATGTTTGTATAAATACATGCAAAATAATAAATTTTCCAAGGTTTATAACCTATCTAATATGGCATAGGGAACATTTCAACATAAAAGAGTTAGAAGAGATTACATACCTTTTAATGAGTTTGGTTCTAAGGAGTTTGAGGGCCAAGCACCAATAGTGTGAATGCCTCAAATGGAATCACAAAACACCACAAACTCTTAGAAAACTTTGAGAGAGTATACACACTTGTATAAATTCGGCTACACACATGCACACACACACTAGTTCACTAGTTTTTCCTTAGGCTCCATTTCATGCTCCATAAGCATGCTTATATAGTGTGCATGGTTAGGGTGAAACCCTAATAACCCACGTCTTTTCCTTTCCAATGATCCATGGGTTAAAAGTTCCATGGACTTCCACATAAGCCTAGCCCATTAACAAATGAGTATTAGCCCACACTATATAAAACAAATAGCCCATAATCTAATTAGTCTTCCTTTTAATCTCTAAATTAATTCATAATTAATTTAAGACTAAAACTAATTAAATAACATAACTTCATATTAATATATTATAACTTATAATATATTAATAAACATATGTGTATTACTCTCATAAAATTATCCATAAATAGTTTGGATGAGATGCAACCTAAATGGACCATGCCGGTCGGGTCAAGTATATACCAAATAAGTTATGGACTTAGACACCTTATCCAACAGACTCCCACTTGGATAAGTCTATTAACTGTATTTGCCTATATAACTTCAGGAACCAACCAGCAATCGTAGCTCTCGAAAACTCCGTCGAACTATGAAGCGCCATTTTTAAGACAAGTGATCACATAATCCTCTGTTCTCATGATATCAGCCGGACAAACACATGGAACTATGTCTTGCTTATTGTCTAGCAATTGTTTCTTGATTTTCCGATTTGTTTGACGAAGAACTTCACTGAACACATCGGTTTAGTTCTGACCGGGCCCGGTACATGGGTCAACACAAAATCATCGAGGGGCCCAGATATCGCTTCTATTTCTAGAAGGAACAGATAAACTTCGACTGATATGCTTGTTCTACTACTTATTGAATTGTACACAAATGCACGTTTTATAACATCAAGTTACTGATACGTTTACATGCAATCAATGCACAACCAACTCATAGGAAACAACTCATATCTCTAGGTTTAAAGATTTATATGATGTTATCATCTCACGATCACTCGAGATAAATTCCATGAAGTGATACAAGTGAGCGTGGGTTTATACCAATACTCATAACTTATGAGTACTCATGAATGTTGCAGCAACCATTGCCATGTCTAAACACCTTTTAGCCATCTACAAACCCAATTCATGACAATCTTGATTCATACCTACTTCCGACGTATGATCGATTGTGGAGGTTTGAATAAATTAATTATTCTGGAAGTCAAAACATGCAAAACTGAAACTATAGTAAATAATTGACAATGATAGTAACACTTTACTCATAAATAAATCACAAATTTTATTCATCATCAAACGTCGATTACATTTTACAAGTTTCAGGAAAACTATCTAATCTGTAAAACTAATATCATCCCTCAGCCCGATGCGTCTCGCATGCTGAAAATGCTTAACCCTCGTCAGTCCCTTCGTAAAGGGATCTGCAGGATTCTCATCCGACAATATCCTCCTTGTCACAAGGAGTCCTTCTTCAATCTTGTGTCTTATGAAGTGATATTTTCTGTCAATGTGTCGGGATCTCCCATGATTTCTTGGTTCCTTGGCTAAGGCAACCGCACTATTGCTGTCACAGAAAATCTCCATAGGTTCCTTAATAGCTGGTACAACTCCAAGGTCTCCGATGAAGTTCTTTAGCCATATCGCCTCCTTCGCTGCTTCACTCGCTGCTATATACTCTGATTCACAAGTCGAATCAGCCACCGTCTCCTGTTTGGAACTCTTCCAAGAAATTGCCCCTCCATTTAAGGTAAAGATCCAGCCCGACTGAGAGCAAAAATTATCCCTATCAATCTGAAAACCAACATCACTATACCCTAATACTCTCAAGTCATCACTCCCACCAAGGGTAAGGACCCAATCCTTAGTCCTCCGCAGGTACTTGAGAATGTTCTTTACCGCGGTCCAATGAGCCTTGCCAGGGTTCCCTTGATACCTGCTGACCATGCTCAAAGAAAATGCCACATCAGGGCGGGTACAAGTCATAGCATACATGATCGAGCCAACTGCGGAAGCATACGGTAATTGGTTCATCTCAGCTATCTCAACCTCTGTACTCGGACTCTGAGTCTTACTCAGTCTGGTATTGCTTTGGATCGGTAAATCTCCTTTCTTGGAATTCTCCATGTTGAACCTTTTCAACACCTTATCCAAGTAGATACTCTGACTAAGTCCAATTAGTCTTCTACTCCTTTCTCTTAATATCCTTATCCCTAGGATATAGGCAGCCTCCCCTAGGTCCTTCATAGCAAAGCACTTCCCAAGCCAGGACTTAACCTCCTGCAAGGTTGGGATGTCATTTCCTATAAGTAGTATGTCATCCACATACAGTACCAAGAAGCTAACTATACTCCCACTAGCTCTGACATACACGCAAGACTCATCTTCGCTTCTCGAGAAGCCAAATTCTTTTACCTTCTCATCAAAACAAAGATTCCAGCTACGAGATGCTTGTTTTAATCCATAAATGGATTTCTCAAGCTTGCATACTCTATTAGGGTACTCTGCTCTTACAAAACCCTCTGGCTGATTCATGTACACATCCTCAGCCAACTTTCTGTTAAGGAAAGCGGTTTTGACATCCATTTGCCATATTTCATAATCATGAAATGCTGCAATGGCTAGCATAACCCTAATAGACTTAATCTTTGCTACCGGCGAGAAGATTTCATCATAATCAATACCTTGAGTTTCAGTAAAACCCTTCGCAACCAGTCGAACCTTATAAGTATGCACTTTTCCTTCCATGTCTGTCTTCTTCTTGAAGATCCATTTGCACCCGACTGTTTTACGGCGTGGTACATGGTCAACCAAGTTCCAAACTTGATTGTCATACATGGACTGTATCTTGCTCTCCATAGCCTCCTTCCATTTAGCAGACTCCGGGCCTGCCATGGCTTCCTTAACACTGCTAGGTTCATCCAAATTTACCAATGTACTATCACTGATAAACGTATCATCTTCCGTAGTAATATGAAAACCATAATAAAACGAAGGTGTGTTCCTAACCCGTGTAGAACGCCTTGGAGGTACAGACTCGTCAGCTGGATCAACAGGAGTTTCCTCCTCAGGTTGATTGCTAGTATCTGAGGTTCCTTCACCAATTGATTCCTGAATTTCTTCAAGATAAATTTGCCTCCCACTGTCTCCTTGGCTTATAAATTCTCTCTCATGAAAGACCCCTCTTCTAGCTACAAAGACCACATTCTCACTAGGTCTGTAGAAGAGGTAACCGAAGGATTTCTGTGGGTAGCCGATGAAAATACACCTTTCGCTTCGGGGTTCAAGCTTATCATGAGTTTCACGCCTCACGAAAGCTTCGCAACCCCAAATCTTGATGTGGTTTAAATTGGGAACCTTCCCTGTCCACATCTCATGAGGTGTTTTGGTAACCTTCTTTGTAGAGACTAGATTAAGGATATGGGCGGCAGTCTCTAAGGCATACCCCCAGAAAGAGATTGGTAACGAAACTTGACTCATCATAGAGCGAACCATGTCCAACAAAGTTCGATTATGCCTCTAAGCTACACCATTCAGCTGTGGTGTCCTGGGAGGAGTCAATTGTGAGACAATCCCACACTCCTTAAGATAGTCAAGGAACTCGGTATTAAGATACTCACCACCTCGATCGGATCGAAGCATCTTAATGTTCCTGCCCAATTGATTTTCTACCTCCTGTTTGAATTCCTTAAACCTTTCAAAGGTTTCTGACTTATGTTTGATTAAGTAGACATACCCATATCTACTAAAATCATCAATAAAAGTCACATAATACCGATTAGCATCCCTTGTGGCGGTTTTGAATGGTCCACATACATCAGTATGTATTAGGTCCAATAAACCCTCACCCCTCTCACAAGTTCCAGTGAAGGGTGATTTTGTCATCTTTCCAAGTAGACAAGATTCACAACTATCATCTGATTTAAGGTCAAATGATTCCACGACTCCACTCTTTTGGAGTTAGCCTATGCGTTTCTTGTTTACATGTCCAAGACGACAATGCCACAATGATGCTTTATCTAGGCTAGTAGAAGAATCAATATACAACACATTATTTCCTAATTTGTCTACAATCGACACAGTTTCATACACACCATCACAAGGTAACGCTTTAAAATAGAACACATTCTTAAAGAAAGCATTAATACCACCACATTCATTATCAAACGAAAAGGTAAAACCTTGTTTGTACAAAGCATGAAAAGAAATAATATTCCTCGCCATATCAGACGAGTACACACTTTATTCAAATCTAATTTTAACCCATTATTGAGCAACAAAGTATAAACTCCAATCTTGGAAACAGGTGAAGCCTTCCTATTCCCCATGATCAAGTTTATCTTCCCGTGCTCCACATTCTCACTTCTTCCTAGGCCCTGCAAATCAGAACATATGTGAATACCACATCCTGTATCAAGCACCCAAGAGTTAGAATATGTTGAGTAATTAGACAATATAGTGTAAATACCTGCATGGGTGGGTTTCACTTTCCCATCCTTTAGATCGTGCAAGTACTTGGGGCAGTTTTGCTTCCAGTGTGCCTTTTCATGGCAATAAAAGCATTCAGCATCCTTGGGAATGGCAGAAGGAGTGACAGAACCGTTCTTAGTCTTTGATGAGGAGCCTTCAAGAGACTTTCCCTTGGTACCTTTCGAAGGGTGCTTCCTCTTCTTCCCTTTGCCTTGCCCAATAGCCAAAACAGGGGTAGATGTTGGAGTAGGAGTAGTAGAGGTAACAACCGCCTTACCCTTAAGACCGGATTCCGCGGTCTTCAAGAGTCCTTGAAGCTTGCTGAGAGTAACTTCCTCCTTGTTCATATGATATGTCATACGAAAATGGTCATAACAAGAAGGCAAGGAGTGCAAAATGATGTCAATTGCCAACTCCTCAGGGATGTTAATATTCAGCTTCAGCAAACGGTCCACATACCTTTGCATCTTTTGCATGGGGCCCGTGACGGATTCACCGTCCTTCATGCGGGTTGTTATTATGGAGGAGATTATTTCGTACTACACCTGACGAGCACTCTGATGGTACCTTTCCATCAGGTCTTGGTGCATCTCAAAAGGGTAGAAATCTTCATACGACTTTTGGAGCTCGGTTGTCATCGTGGCCAGCATGATACATGACACCTTAGTAGCATCTCTCTCATGAGTCCTGAATTCAGCGATCTCTTCAGGAGTAGTAGTGGACTCATCAAGCTCTTTTAACTCCTTATCGAGGACATATTCTTTGTCCTCATAACGAGTAACCATCCTGATGTTCCTAATCCAATCCATGAAGTTGGAACCATCAAAGATGACCCTCCTACTAAGATTCATGAGAGAGAAAGAACCAGTTGGGTTAGAGCCCGAAGCATTAGTGTTGGAAGACATCTGAAAGAAGAAAGCAAGTTTAGATTAGATATATAGAATCCTCAATAAAACACCCAAATGTAATATTAAGGCTAGGATCCAATCACAATATATTACACTTAGAAGAGGGATGCCGTAATCTAAGTAATAATATATTTGAAAGGTAGGTGAATGACGATTCACCAATTTCCACCACGAAAACGAAATGACTTATTAGGTTTAATTGGATTTGAAATTCCTAGATTCTTTTGAGATTCATTGAACTTTTCAATGGCATGTTTCAATCTCAAGTGTGCCCTTCAAGTTTTGTGACTGGGATGCTGAGGATCACAAAACAAGGTGTGAATAACCATGCTAATTCACTTGGTACCCTTAATATTATCACCTAATCAATGTGCCGGTTAACCACACACGCTCCATTGATCTATGAAAAACATTAAGTCACCATTCGTGATCCTTACTAGTCCAAGTTAGTGTGCCGGTTACCCACACACGCTCCACCAACGACTTGGTAAGGTACAAAGTGTGAATTCCATGGACTAGCACCATGTTCACATTTTTCCTAAGGTAACTAAGATTGGGAATTAAAAAAAAAATGTTTAGTTACTTTATAATAATAATTATACTTTTAATGAGGATTTAAAGTCATTATTCTACCCGTTCGGCTAACGACCCTCCACCGATCAAGCAAGCGGTGGGTGAGAATGGACACCCATTAAGTCGCCATTTTATAAGCAACAACCTTATACCCACCTTATAGACCAGCTTCGTGAAAGAGGCCTACTAACGGTAAAACGACTTATTCTTATACATATATATAGTAATTAACCATTAATGTTATAAATAGTATAAGGGTTAAATTTTAACTATTAAAACTCTAAGGGTTGGAATTAAAGTTTATTAAAGTGTGTGAAACTTTACAAATTCCAAAACCTGAGGGCAAGTTTTTTAACTATGCAAAACTCTTCATTTCATAACTTATGAATTAAAAGATTCATAAAAATGAAGACTCTTCATTTTCATGTAACTTATGTGTTTTAAGTGTGTGTTAAATAAGAGTGACCTTTGGAAATCCATAACTTGAGGACAAATTATGGACTCCATTAAAACACATAAATGATCAAGAATTAATTCTAAACAATTCAGCAAATAACTCCTATCATTATCTAAATTCATAAGAACATGAACATGATCATCAAAATTTCAAGAATTATATGAACACATAAAATCATGGAATTTTGATATATGCTATTGTAAATGGATTAGAACAACCATTACACCAACTAAAATAAGTTTTTAAAATACCAAAACAGTTTAGGGTAATGTTTCTAGTCCATTTCCAGCAGCAAAGGTCGAAAATATGCACTCTGTCGATCCTACTCGTCGAGTGCATGAACCTACTCGATGAGTAGATTGAAGTTTGCCTTGGACTCGTCGAGTCCCCCCATGGACTCGGCGAGTCCATCATGCAGACAGCAACGATTTCGACGTTTTTCACTATTTTGCATCAAGTATCAAACAAGCAAGCCTAGGCTCTGATACCACTGTTGGGTTTTGAGCAATCTAACACTTCCTAAGTGTGCATGCAACCCTAATAAACCTTGGATCTATGTTTGTCTAAATACATGCAAAATAATAAATTTTCCAAGGTTTATAACCTATCTAACATGGCATGGGGAACATTTCAACATAAAAGAGTTAGAAAAGATTACATACCTTTTAATGAGTTTGGTTCTAAGGAGTTTGAGGGCCAAGCACCAATAGTGTGAATGCCTCAAATGGAATCACAAAACACCGCAAACTCTTGGAAAACTTTGAGAGAGTATACACACTTGTATAAATTCGGCTACATACATGCACACACACACACACACACTAGTTCACTAGTTTTTCCTTAGGCTCCATTTCATGCTCCATAAGCATGCTTATATAGTGTGCATGGTTAGGGTGAAACCCTAATAACCCACGTCTTTTCCTTTCCAAGGATCCATGGGTTAAAAGCTCCATGGACTTCCATATAAGCCTATCCCATTAACAAATGAGTATTAGCCCACACTATATAAAACAAATAGCCCATAATCTAATTAGTCTTCCTTTTAATCTCTAAATTAATTCATAATTAATTTAAGACTAAAACTAATTAAATAACGTAACTTCATATCAATATATTATAACTTATAATATATTAATAAACATATGTGTATAACTCTCATAAAATTATCCATAAATAGTTTGGATGAGATGCAACCCAAATGGACCATGCCGGTCGGGTCAAGTATATACCAAATAAGTTATGGACTTAGACACCTTATCCAACAGAAACTTCATCTGGCATATAAATAAAAATATCTTGGAATTATCTCAACTTCCCTCACAAGGGATGCTTTGTTGGAACTTCTTCCACATGGCCCCTCTAGTCTCATACTCTATCGCACCCGATCTCGGAATAACGAAACGTAACAGAATAACTGGTAGAACCAATAACACTAACCACCACGGTAATGGTACTCGAACCATGTGGCCACCTCTCGGTCTGTTATAAACCATGGTGCTTGAACCACGTTAACTCTTCTCAATCCGCTACAAAGCATGGTACTCGAACCATGGCTTCACCAATCAATCTACTACTTAGCATGGTATTCGAACCATGACATCAACCATCAATCTACTACCAATCATGGTACTCGAACCATGACATCACCCCTCAATCTACTACCAATCATGGTACTCGAACCGTGACATCACTTCTCAATCTACTACCAATCATGGTACTCGAACCATTACATCACCTCCCAGTCTGCTACTTAGAATCTCCATAGTACTCCCTGCATCAAGTATAGGTCCACTGCTTTCAGTAGTACGGGCCCATACTACCTACTACATCTACCCATACTTTCCACATGGACCATCCAATATTTTCTAAGTAGCTGCTCAAGCATCTCGTTCGTCCATCCTGTCATACCTGGTCGCTCCCTTGCGAGTACTCTTCTTCTATCAGCATACTCATCTGACACAGGTCACTCCCTAGGCTCTTCCTAGGTTCTCACACTCCTCCGCCGTCAGCTGTTGAAGAACTCCTCATGATGCCAGTCATCTACCTCCTGAATATTGTCATATTCACTTAGTAGCTGACTCCCATCATCAAGAGTTCCACAAAGCACGAAGCAAGCAGCATTCAGGCATCGAGTGTTCTCTGTCAGCACGTATAACCACTCTAGGTTACAACTCTGCTTGCTATACTCATACTCAAAAGGTATCATCGAGCTCACGCGACTCCACCCCTTGCAGGCATCTGACTACTCTCTTAGTAGGCTCCTCAAATGCTCATCTAGGAATCTCTCCTAGATTACTCCTCTAATCAGATCCATCTAAGAAGGATTCCTGCTGGATACTTATACTCCACACATACTCAAAAGCAAATCATAGATAGCAGCAACTCCTAGGCTAAGGCATCACAAATCAGGCCACTCTAGTCCTAAAATATAAAATACCTAGCCTACTCTCTAGCATGCATAACGTATCTCATAACAACTTATAACACATAAGTAAGGGTATTTTGGGAAATGACCGTTCGGGAGCCGGCTGATTGTACACACTACTCGTTTCCTCTTTCTCTTAAAATTCTCTTCCTCATTTTTAGGAAAAATCGTTCCTTTTGAAAACTTTTCTCAAATCCTCAGTTTGAGTCCAGATATACTCGAAGGTGTATCCGAATCCCTCAAACAAAGGCTCTGATACCAACTTGTAACACCATAAAATTTCAAAACAAATTTTTCAAATTTAAATTATCAACATCACATAAAAATTTCCAAAATCTCAAGTGTCTTTATCATAACATATTTCAAAATGGTTTCAAAAGTAATTATCAAAATCTAGGATCCACATTCATGATTCTTTTCTCTTGTGTGTGTGTACAATCGAGCCACCGCCTTCCCGCAATCCTGAGAAACCTGAAACACATAACACATAACACAGTAAGCACAACGCTTAGTGAGTTCCCCAAAATACCACATACAAGATACTAGCCACTCGAGGCTATAACTAAATGATGCCTTCCAGCCAATGTGTCTTAGTGGACCTTCCGGCTCCACAGTTTGGGTAAACCTTTCGGTCCTACCATGATTTTCCTTTCGGCCCAACTCTGACTGCCTTCTGGCCATAACTCTAATTGCCTTCAGACCCTGACTCTAATTGCCTTCCGACCCTAAGCTTCCGGTCCCAAGCATACAACATATACATATCACATAAATTCACATAACTCATATTAATGCATAAGACCTTTCGGTCACATATAAATTCCACTCTAAGTAACGTATAGTGAGAAGACTCACCTCGGATGATGTATAGCCCCCTATAAACGTTGTTGCTATGCACCAGCCACTAACTCTATGCCAAACCCACAATTATCTCAATTAGAACTAAGTCCAAACTCTCACTCATTGGGTCTAGAGGTTGATCAATAACCAACCCAACAATATCCTAAACCCATTCGGCCTACCAAGGCCCAATAATAAATGGGCCCTCTTAAGGCCCAATTCTCAAACTCAATGGCAAGCCCAACCCAAGGGCCCAAAACATAAATATATAATTCCCTGATCCAAGACTCTATTACATCAAGTCCAAAATTCAGGCCCAGCACAATCCTTAACTCAAAAGCCCACAATGGGGTTATGCGGGGCGTACCCCCTTTGGTACGTGCATCGTACACACTCAGGCATGAGACTGGCCAGGGCACCAACCTAGTATGCGGGGCATACTAGGATTTACGTTGGGCATACGCCTAATTTTGCTTTAGTCCTTTTTCTTGGTCTTAACTCGTTAAGACGTTAACTCATCTCTTATATCTAGACTCCTTAATAGCTTTTATTCCATAAAGTCAGGGACTTTAAGCCTTTTCATGGATGATGTGATATCAAACTCACAAAAGCCTCATTCTCTTTTCTCATTAAGCCCTTATCTCATGCATGACTTGATTCTCACATCCAAGATCTAATTTTTATGGAACCACTCCATCAAAAACACTCAAAAGTACAGATAATGGGCTCTAGAGTTTAACAAGTCATAAAGCTTCAAGATTTTGGACCAAAAACCCTAAAATGGACCATACTATGCACAAAACAAAAGGAATACGAAATCTTTGAGCTTTATACCTTCAATTGATGCTCCATCCTTATAAAAGCTCAAATCCATAGCATGTACTCCAACTCCTTCCCCTTTAATGCTCCTTCTTCACTCAAAGGACTCACAAAGTCAGCCCAAAGGCTCTCATGTACTCACCAGCTCATATAGATGAAGGCTTGGGGTCTTTTTAGAGGGTTTATTCTCTGAGAAGGTGGTTAGGAATGAGGCTATATCATTCTTTATATAGGGTCATTTAAAATGTTAGGGTTTCTATTCATAGTCTAGTACGCCCAGCGTACCAGGTGGTCCTTGCCTCCATTCCACGCTCGTAGGTATGCTAAGCGTACCCATACTTACGCCTAGCGTACCCGCTTGCCATCGATTCTTAATAAGGACTAAATTTGCCATATCTTCCAAACTATCATAACTTGTTTGTTACAAGTCCAATTCCAGCGATTCTTACTTCCACGAAGAGGTGACGAGAAGCTCTACGCTTCTATGAACTTGTCATAGTCTCCAGGCTCTACGAACCAAAACTCAAAACTCATATTTTATTAAACAGGATGTTACACTGATGATCTCACTGATACAGTCCTCTGACAATGCTGGCCTATCCTAGCTGTCAGCTCCCGATCCTAACCTAGACCTCGTCTCAAGACGTCTCGTAACTACCATTCTGGTAAGACACCAGAAAGACATCCTAACAAATACAAAGAACTAGTTCCCAAACAAACCCTAGGGGTTGTGACTTCCTTAGTATGCGTATGGGTCTTGTGCTTTCAGTAGTACATGCCCATACTACCTTCCACACTTACCAATATTTGTCTCAAGTATCACCATAACATCCTAACAATATACACAATCATAGCGAGCGCTCAATCCTTACTTCTAGAGGAATGCTAATATCTTGTAAGTAGCTTCCAGACCTCTCATGACCCACCCATACATGAAACTTCCACCAACCTTGCAGTACTAGTGTATGCTAGCCATACATAACGTTGGACCCCATAGACTTTCGAATATCCAATCCTACCCTAAGCTCCCAATCAAACAAGAATATAACATAAGGCCAAATCAAACATTCTCGGGCTATAAGATCTTAATTATGTATAACCGTGATGCATACACTAAGCAACTACAGTAATAATGTCAATCTCATGTAAAGGAAACCCTATGATTGGTGGATATTTTTCCCCTTTTTCGTTTTTTGCTTTCCTTTGATTTTTCTTCCCTTTTTCCGTTAGTGGCTTCCACGTGCGGATTTTGCACGCCATCCAATGGCATTGATTCTTTACGCCAATGGGTATTGGATTGTTGTCCACCACTTCTTCATTATCTCTTACCCAATACTTTTCCCACCACCTCTGCTTATCATCTACTTCAATGGATCCTTCTAGAATGAGATGGCCATAGAACCACTACCTTCAAAATATGTTCTGCCTTCTCCTCTCTCCTCTAAACCTCAACGACCCTATTCAACGTCTTCATAAACCCTTGGTCTCTGTCTCCGCTCACAATTCCATAAGTTAGGGTTCAGTTTTGGTTTTATGATGGGTTTATCCATCGTCCCCATAGAGAAGGATTCATTTTTTTTAACTTTTTAATTTTTTTTTCTATGACCTGTTGACTTCAACAACTTTACCACATATTTCCCCACCGCCTCACTTATCGCTCATGTTATTCCATCTTCCTGTTCCACCGCCTACCTATCTCCATCTTCTAAGATCAATAATCGTTGTTGGTGCCTTTGACGAACATTATTGTTCCGTTCGCTTCTCCATTCATATCAAGAATGTGGATTGTTCATCGGCTTAATCGATTGTCATCAGTACATGATGAGGGGTTCCGATCCTGCTGATGTTGTGACTCCAGCACTATGAATTCATAAATGTTGATGAATAGGTAAAAAAACATTTAATGTTGGTCGCCTTAACGCCTTTTATTCTATCTTAATTGGGTACACAGTTACGAACTTCTTAACCTCACTTCTCAGTTCTTGGATAACACCTTTCATACGTGATAAAACTCTTTATTTTCTTAAACATCTAAGAACGTAAAAATTGGTTTTCATGACGGGTTCTACAGGCTCCTTGGAGGTGTAACTTTTATTTTTTTAGTTTGCTATTGACCTAAGGTTAATTTAGATAAGGTAATGTCGAAATGTATGTTTTTTAACTCTTCATATGTTCATTTGAATTTCGCAACAGAAGATTATAAGGTGATATCTGAAATATATTTTCTTATTGATTTACCTTAATATACAACCATTCTTGATATTTGTAAATTGCTGATAAATTGAAGAATCGATTGTTTTTGTGAAGGGAATATGGTACATCTGTTCAGGAAAACTTTTATGATCCACACCAAGTGCTCGATATAATACATGAGGCAGGTTTCTGAAATTTTATTCAAATCCGTTATTTAGGCAATGCCAAATTTTGAGGTCACTTAGTGTTTAATTTCAGGTTTTTTAACATTTTTTATGAAATCAACAAACTAAAAGATAGTTTGGTTTCTATTAAGTACGGGAAAATTCAGTCTGATCTATGAGACAAATAAGTGTGAATTGTTAACGTTCATCTTTTCTATCCCCATGTGTACTTCATCCAAGATGGCTACTGTAAGTTCTTTTATTTTCATCTTCAATTTTCAGTTGGATCTCACAGTTGGTTTATATTTCGTTTGACATCTTACTATGCTTTGAATACATGTTAATCGATTAATTGGATAAAGGATTTGGGCAAGATATAAAGAAAAATGTTTTGTGAGGTTCATGGCTTTGGTAATTTTGGATTATTTTGATTAGATCACAAAGGATGGTTTACATTATTCCTAGATGATTAAGTATGTTTGTTACGAATTTCTTTTGGGTTATTGGGTTGATTATAAAAAAGTTGGTGATGTTATTATTTCCTTTTAGTGTGGATGAATACCTTTTAGATTTTGTATTTCATGTTCATGTTAAATGAGACAACATTCTTTTGGATTGATTATAATGGATCCTATGAAGAAACGGGATAGAAAAACATCACGGGATATATATATACATATATATATATATATATATATATATATATATATATATATATATATATATATATATATATGTGGGAAAGTGACCTTCTAATAAAAAAGTTTCATGTTCATGTTTTGTGTGCTTTTTGAATATATTATATATAAAACTCAAAAAAAAAAATTATAACATAAACTTGTATTTCAGGTTGGAACAAAATTGGTTTATGATGTTTTGTCACCTCTAGTTCCATCCAAGTAATTTATTGCACCAGAGAGGCTAGCTACAATCTAAAAAGCCGCACTTCTGGCTTTGGAAACAGGATCGAGAACGCCTTGGCAAAATTTTAATAACTTGTAAAAATAGGTTTCATAACTACAAAGAGGACTATTTGTGCAAAAAAATAAATAAATAAATAAGATAGGTGCCGTGATATAAAACTCAAGCTCTCGTAATATTTCATACATGTACATTTCTAATTTTGAACATTTAGGCTGCGTTTAGTTGCGGAAAAATAGGTCGTTTTCCGGAAAATTTTTCCAAAAAAATGAGAATTTTGAAAACGCGTTTAGTTCGTCTATTTTTCTAAATTTTTCACGGAAAATGGAAATTTCCTGTTTTCTAAAATTACAAAGAAGTTGAAAATTTTGGAAAACTGATAATCATTGTTTTCCATATTTTTCTAATTCTAAAATTTTTCTATAAACACACACCCACTTCACCCCACCCACTTCTACCTACCCCCACCTTAACACCCCCTACCCCCACACACACATACATACCCACACACCCGCACACACACACACACACCAACCCATAAACACACACACATACATACCCACTCACACACACACACACCAACCCACACACACACATACATACCCACACACACATACACCAACCCACACACACACATACATACCTACCCACCCACACACACACCCACCCGCACACACACACACACACACACACCAACCCCCCCCCCCCCCCCACACACACACACACACCAACCCACACACACACCCACAAACACACACACACACATACATACCCACCCACCCACACACACGCACCAACATACACACGCACACACCAACCCACACACACACACACCCACCTACAAACACACACACACACACACACACACTTACACATACATACCCACACACTCACCCATAAACACACACACACATACCCACCCACACACACACAACCACCCACAAACACACACACACACAAACACACACACACACATACACATACATACCCACCCACCCACACACCTACCCACAAACATACACACATATACACATACATACACACCCACACACACACCCACCTACCCACAAACACACACACCCACACACACACCAACCCACAAACACACACACACATACATACCCACCCATACACACACACCCGCACACACACACCAACCCACACACACATACACACCCACACACACACCTACCCCCACCCTCATAGACACACACACCCACACACACACACAAACCTACACCTACCCCCACAAACACACATACACACACAAACACACACTCGCACCCCCATCCACCCAACACCACCACAACAATCACCGACCTACCATCACCACCACCACCACCACCACTAACCCGTCACTAGCACCGCCACCATCACCACCACTGACAAAATTGACGCCGCCACCACCATCGCCTGTCATCACCACCACCGCCGCCGACCCGCTACCGTTACCGCCCCCACCCCCACCCTACTACCACTACCGTTTTTTAAAAATGAAAACCGATAGAAAAATAGACATCTAAACATGTTTTCTAATTTTCTAAAACTGAAAATGAAAAATGAATAAGCTTAACTAAACGTGTTCTCTAAATATTTCAATGAAAAATGAAAACGGAAAATGAAAATTGAAAAGGGAAAACAAAAAACGGAAAATGAAAATTGTTTTTTCGTAACTAAACGCAACCTTAGAGTTTTATTATTCTTTTGATTAAAAACTCTAGCAGAAAAGGATGCCAATAAACAAGAAATAGCCGCAAAGTCAAAAAAAATACATCTAAAGGCAGAAAACATAAGATATTATTTTAGATTACGTTACTTACTAAACAAGTTAGTGATACATTTCTTTTAGTTATTTTTTTAGGTTTAAATGCATATGTTCCGAACCACATTTCAAGAAATTGAATATTTATGAGTCACATAATAGCATAGGATGATTTTATACTTTGGAGTGATGTCTGATACTTTGGTACTTTTGTTGACTTCGTTTAGCTTTTATTTGGTTGCTCCTTTGATGAATCAATGATTTTAATTACAAAATGGATGCAAGTTATATTTTTGGTGATTATAACGTTAAAAAATGTTTTTTTTTGTAGTCGATTGTATGTAATACAATAAAAATTTTCTGTTTTGTTGATTTCTTTGGCCAATCTATCCCCGTAAAACGGGGATTCTTCCTTAGTTCAGAATGAGTTTAACTTTTGTTAGGAATATTTAAATAATCATATATGCACATTAGATTAGAGCTAGTATAATATTACATATATATTAAATTCATGACTATCGTCGTCGCATAACTAATTTATAAGCATCAATTAATTTGGAGAAAATATTTTATCATTTATTACGCTCATTATTTGACCTACAAAAGAAAGAAAATAAACATTTTTGGACAGATTTGGTGAATGATTATCGCGTACCAAACTAAAAGTATATTTCTATCAACAATTGAAGATTTAGGAAAATGCCGCTTTTCATTAAAAGAAATTTTGTCTTTTTCACGAATTAATTAATTGGCAAGGGTCCCATTCCTACAAAAGCTAGTAAAGGTAAAGACGATAGATAACACATTATGATTGTGGAGGATTATGCAAGAAGTTAAAAGTTATACCGCCCAAAACAATTGGCGTGCTTAGCTAACCTCATCAATCTATTTCACACGTCAACGAATTATAATAGTTTTTTTTTTTCTTTCTTTCATACGAATGATAATAGTTTTTTTTTTAATCTATGTTTTCTGTTGAACAATGTTGTGTTGCAATTGTGTATAGGAATTGTATGGGGCGGGGTAAATAGTACGAGAGTTTGTATGCATCGAAGGATGATAGAGATGGAGTTGTATGAGATTATGAGGTTTCGAGTTGCATATCCATGGTTGTTTGGATGAAAATAGGCACTATTCTTTTATAATATATGCATTGGAGGGTTATTATGTGAAGTTATATGGGGTATGTGAAGTTATATGGGTCGGTAAAGGTTGTGTGTAAGATTTTTTAAGGTGTCTTCACCGAAAAAAATCATCCCATGATCATGTTTCTATATTTATATACATATGGATATAAAAATAAACTATAACCGTGTATATTTAAAATCACCCACTATTAATTGGCACCTAGCTAACATGCATTTGCTACTATATGCAAAATATTTTAAACACTTATAAATGCGTTCAGAATGTGTGAGCTTGTTTTTTTTATAAAAACATTTTGGTATCACTTTGTCATAATACCACCAGCCAAAAAATCTTAACAAATACCCAAAAAGAGAGCTTTCCACATAGTTTTTTTTTTATGGATTTTACAATGTCTATTAACATAAATAAATAAAATAATATTCTATATGAATAAAATAATATTATATACAAAAGAAACTTTAATTGTAGAATTTTTAATTTATCAAAATTTAAGAACTTTTTATTTAACTTTTTTTTTTGGAAGGCTCTCAAGTAAATCCTATTTTAGATGTTTTAAAATCAAATATGCATATGTAACACTAGCCTTGAACTTTTAAATATCTCATTTCCTATATTTTCTTAAAAAAATGTTTGAAATCCATTTTCAGAGATAAAATCATGATTTCCTAATACACATCCAAATTTATGGTATTCATTTTATTAAATTAGTTATTATGTTTTATTTATTATATGTTTAAAACATCATCTTTTGGATGCACTAACACCCTTATGTATATCTTGCTTTTAAAAGGCTCTTTTGGACTTGCACATTAAGGATATTTTATACTATGGTGTAACCCTAGTAAAAGCATGGAGTGAAGCTTGTTGCAAAACGAATTCTTACAATAGTGACATGAACAAGCAAAAAACTCTGTCATAACCTCAAACTTTTATTCTACAACTAAAATACCAAAAGCTAAAAAAAAAAAAAAAAAAAAAAAAAAAAAAAAAAAAAAAAGTGATGTTGGATATAAGGATTTCAGAATAATAATTAATACTTGGATATTATTTTGATCATGATTATATCGATTTCTGAAATCTGTAATTCATTATTTATAACTCGGGATTGCATGAATTCAGAATTGAGATAATTCAAGAAATGTGATTTTAAATACATGCCTAATTTAAATCACAAAACACATAATACTTTTATGATGATTTATTTTCTTGAGAGATAGAGAAATTCTAGTGACCAATTTCGTGTATGAAATCATCAACCCTTTTCCTAGAGCATTCATCTTGCATTTATACGAGGGTACTTATTGGACACAACCGTTCTCTACATCATAATGATGTCATCAGTAGATTTAGCAGAACCATCATCTGAGGCTCTACCTCTTAGACCCCGTAAGAGGCACTGCCCCTACACCCCGCCAGGGGGTTTGCCCCCGAACCATGAATACCCGAACCCACATTTAACAGTCTGAGTGTGCACCCCACACATCTAGTCTCAGATAATAAAATGAACTCATCATGTCTTAGTAGTGATTATAAGTACACTAAAATATGTTGATACACTAAAACTAAAATTACTAAGAGGTCAAGATGCATAAGAGAAAGTAGGTTTACTTTATTTATGCCTAAATGTTATATATATATATATATATATATATATATATATATATATATATATATATATATATATATATATTGAACTACTAAATTTTTATAAACTAGCAAGAAGCTAAAATTAAAACACTTACATCAAAATAGAAGCTAAAATAGGGTTATGAAGTCAAACAATCCAACCTAAGTTAACTTTGCTACATGGATTAAAAACCCAAAAGAAAATCTAAATTTTTACATTAGATGATATGCTTGAAAAGAATATTTAATCAATTATGTATATTAATCTTGATCACTAAAAAACCATTAATACCAAGTTGATTGTACAATAGTGGTTTAAGTTTGTAAAATATCGTATGTTACATTATAGTAAGAAAAAAAAAAAAAAAAAACTAGTACAATATTTTAAGCACCATAAATGCATTGCATATGAGGATAGACAAACAAAAGCAATAGTTGCCTATGCAAGCTCAGCTTGCTCTAAAATATTTATGCTCTTCCTCTCCAATTTTATGATGTCACCATTTTGTAACATGTCATGTTCCATGTCTTTTCGACACATGAAAACTAAGGTATCCCTGGTTTAATGATTCATATGGTTCTTATGCCTTCATTATTTATATCTGATTAAATTCCACATCACAACATGGTGGCGCATGTGAATTTGATCTTAAACATAATTTATCCTACCACTCATATAATCTTTGAAAATTAACAAACATGCAAATTCTTTTAAGGTTTGACATCTTTTTGGGATTTAATGGAGTTAGAAAGATCTTCTAGGAATAAAGTTTTGGTGTTCAGGACTTTGTAACCCTATGTCCCACATCATTGTATTAATTAAGAGCAAACGTTATGGGTACGTAACATGACATTATTACCGACGTGAAATGACCATAATGACATCTTAACGAACTGCACACCGCCCCCCAATCTTGTTACGGGGCATTATGGTGCAGTAGGTAACGGCGATGAGGTGCAACGCATATTTTTATTGGTTATTATTATTTTTTTACCGTTGAAATTGATGGTTCTAAAAAAATACTAATATTTTTTATTTATAAAAGCATACTATCTACCCCAATTTTATTATTATCATTCTTCTCTTTTTTTATATTTTATACGATTTAAATAACTCTTCAAAAAAAATATGGATCCGTTGGACTCGTCCGACAATGCGATGTGGATATGTTCATCATTATGATGTACGAGTATTATATTAACGAGCTACTACAACCAGATGTAACACATCTACTAACAAAACGTGCGATGTTAAACAGAAATCACGAGGAAATACATGAACATCTATATCGTGATTATTTTACGGATAATTGTATCTACAAGTCAAATGATTTCAAAAGAAGATTTTGTTTTCGCGGGAATGTGTTTCTACGGATAGACAACGCCTTGGAAAGCAGGTATCGTTTCTTTAGTTTTAATACATATTTACTATACCTTATACAAAATAAATACAAATATTTACATAATTAATATATGTTTAGGTAAAGATTTTTTCAATTGCAGTATGATGTTAGAAGTAAGCAATGATTGATAGTGTTGCATAAATGTGTTGCGGCCAGTCGTTTGATGTCTATGGGGGAGTCACGCAATTCCATTGACGATTATATGAGAATGTTTGAAAGAGTTGCAAGATAAAGTTTATGTAGATTGTCAAAAGGTGTTGTTAAAACATTGAGTGACTTTTATTTGTGAAAACCTTCATTGCATGATATGCTAGAACTATATGCGGCACATGAAGAAAGACATATGTAAGTCCCCAAAATTGCTTGTGTATCAATCATATCCAATTGATGGTGCGGAATCTCAATCAATTGGATGATGTCAGATCAATATAGAAGAGAAGGAGAAGAAGAAGAAGATGAATCTATGATGTATTAATGAGTGATGCTCCTTACAATAGATTCTCTCTCACACACACTTCTTCTCTCTAACTTTCTCTCTCTTCTCTAGCCTTCTCTTCTCCAACCGTACACTCACATGCACTCCTCACCCTATATATATGAGACATGGGCCACCAGCTGCACATCAGTGTACAGCCGCACACGCGTGTACGACCGTACACACATGTGTAGCCGTACACAGCCACAATATTACATATTATATTATAGAAAAAATATATTTTCTTAGAAAAGCAAAGTATAAACCAATAATTATGACCCAATAATCTCCCCCTTGGTTTATAGCTTTCTTTTCTAAATGATCCAACAAGCTTCCCCTAAAAAATAGCTGGCTTTTCTTGTTAATCTTCATTGGGAACTTGGCTTCAGCATTAATCTTCAAATTCTTCACAGCTTCAGGATGAACATATGAATCTTCTATGAATGACTTCATCTTGAGTGGTTGGACATTTTCTTCAATATTTGATTCTGATCGCACATTGGGTGAGGAGGCTTGATAAAAGGATTCTTGAAAGATAGCACTTTCAGCTTGAGAATCTTCAGAGAGAACTATCAGAGAGAAATAATCTTCTAGATCACTTCAGCAGGTACAAAGATAGCAGCAGACTGATTTAGGAGGATTCAATGCAATCTGTCACATATTCTTCGATTTCAGTTTCACCTTGCTTCTGGGGTTGAAGGATGGAATGTCGAAAGAATAATCTTCATTTCTTGCTCCTTCGAATGAAAATTCTTCGATGCTCACAGATGAAGCCTTGGCTCAGAAATCTTCAACACAAACTTCATGAGTCTTATCTATACCTGAAATCACTTTTCAAAACAAAACAAAACTAAAAGAAAAATTAACACACAAAATAAAAATAGAAACAAAAATATTTTTTGATTTTCTGATTTTCCTGAACAAGAAATAACACTATTTTTGGATTTTAATTTTCTGATTTTTGTTTGATTTTTAAATATATATATATATATATATATATATATATATATATATATATATATTTTAATTCTCCCCCTAAAAATTTGTGCATAGAGGAAAACTATGAACAAATTTAACAAAAATAAAATGATATCGAACTTTGAGAATGATTTGGGATCAAAGTTTTTAGACAACCTTTATCCGCTTGTCGGTACCCTCCATCTTCACGTCTTTGTCTGGTCGATCGCCGTTATTGTTGTCCACTTAAACACGAAAAATTATGACAAAATTAGGACATACTATAAGTGACAAGACAATGTGATCCTAAGTTTCTAGATATTATATCTTAAGGACCATTAGCTGACGACGACCAGGGATATTGTTGTCCACCTAAATTGAGCAGTGAGATCTATAAACAATCTTTGAGTGTTCAATTTTAATTGTACTGGAACATGTTTCCCGCTTCCAGATATGCCCCGGTAATCAAGGACTTCTAGAGTACTCCTTACATCGGATGAGCAGACCATCATTAGGGAGAAGATAGATTCAGAGTATTATCACTTATAGTGCATATGTTGTGTACCAGGTTGGATTGTTAGTCATGCAAAGGAGACAGCATATGGCTAACAGATAAGAGGAATTTCATATATGTATATGTATAATATGCAGAGAAATAGAGTTGCATATGTTACAGTCCAGGTCGGATCTCTTCCAATCACGCAGAGGAGGCAACATATGACTAACAGACAGAAAGAAAGAAAATGATTTTCTACAGACCTAATTTATCGGAATTTACTAGTTGCCCCATCAATACCGGAATTAAGGACATAATCCGCACATCGATGAAAAGTTAAACCACGGTTCCAGATACGGGTTCATTTAATGTGACGAGTAGATTCCCATATATATCTCCCTGCTCAACCTATCCGAGCATCGTATTGTCATGCTAAACGGAACCAACTAGGTCAAGATTTATCAAGTCTCTAGATTCCTTAAGTTTATCTGCACCTAGTCAAGTCCGTTAAATTCTTCGTGCCTACCGACGCATCAAACCAGAGCATAGACCCTTCAACTTTGGGTATGTTACGTAGACTCAAATTGACCATTATCACTCACTTCCCAAAACATCTCCCTCAAGCACATTCCATAAGCAACATATTATAATTTTGTTAATTTTTTTTAATTTTTTTTAATTTTTAATTTTTTTAATTTTTTAATTTTTGTTTTGTTTTTATTTCTCTCCCTAAATTTGTGCATAGGAGAGAAACGAAAGTAAATGCGCAAATTTAAACTATCCTAAAACAAAATTTTGCCTTTAAAGCCAATCAACTTAAGAAAAACTCAGGAGTATAGAGAAGAAAACTCAAACCGTAAGTCACAAATTGAATTTTCATTCGGAAGGTCTGAGAACAGCATGCGTAATCTTAGAACAGATCCGAAAATTCTTCATGTCGTTAAGCACAAACCCCATGAGTGATCACTTCCTTTCTCCCCTTCCCGTAAGGACACATACTCTCAAACAATGTTCTGAGTGTTGTACAGTTGAGAAATGCCTCCTATCATGTGCCTGGAGCAACCACTACCAACAAACCGAAGTCTGATGATACGCCTCCATAGCTGCTCCAGCACAAAGCGGGATCAGTTGGTCTTTGGAACCCAGTCCATTTTGAAACTGGGTTGACCTTTATCATCCTTGCATGGTACTTTCTCCCACGACATGTCCTGCTTATCACAAACAGAAGATGAAGAAATATTAGAGTCGTTAGAAGATTTGGGAGAGTAAGCCTTTGGAACCCAGTTGTAGTTGGGTTTAACCCATTTCTTTTTCGATCTGATGGATGGCTCAGTACTTGCTTTTGATCTTGATGTTGGCCGTTGAGATGAATTTGATTTTGGCTTCATGGGAGCATCTCTTGGATTTGGCTTCTTGGTTGACATTCCCTTCTTGACCTTGGGATATGATTTCTTGCCCTTGGGAGTTGAACTCTTGCCTTTCTTGGCATTCCAGTCGCCATTGTCTGAACGTGGCCTCGAAGGGTTTCTTTTGTAGATTCTCCCTCTTTGCGCGTTTTGCCAGCCTTGTGCATAGTAGGGAACGTATGCTCGATTAGGACAATTTCTGGCAATTGTCCAGGTGTTCCACAGTGAAAGCATGTCTTTTTCTTCACTGTGGAGTTGTTTCTTCCTGCCCTTGGTGGCGTATCTTTGCCTTGTCTCTTGCTTTTCCCACATGCACAGTTGCAACAGGCACTCTGTTTAGCTTGAAATGGTGGCCTATATTTACCAACAGTAGGTTGATCAGAAGCAGTTGAGTTCGAAGCAATAGATTCAGAGTTCAAGGAGTCATTGGTGTGTTCAATAGTTTTCTCCTTGTTCTCATCCTCTACTACTTTACCTACACAAGAAGTAGAATCATTAGTATCGTTCATCTCAACATCCTCAGTTGGCCCTGATTGTTCAGTCTTAACTAAAGCTGGAGCAGGGTTTTGGCCATACTGAGCAGGCATTTCTTCCTTATTGGTCTCAACGGTTGGGTTATAATTGTGATTAAAAGGAGGTGGCACACTGTGATACCCTAGACTCTTGGTTTGATTATCTTTAAAACTCAATTGATTTTCTACTAAGGACTCGACTGTCTTACTTGATGCAGTATAATTTTTGAAACTAACATCTGTTTTTCCATACTTTATTTTCAAAGCATCAAGTTCTTCAGTTAGAGCAGCAAGTTTTTTCTTAATGTGATCATAATTTTCACACTTATTGCTGTAATCTTCTTGGAGTTTTCGGAAATCCTTGATTTTGGTTTCTAATTGAGCTTTTAACGGTTTCTGTCCTTTCCTAAGAGTATATCCTTCGTATTTGAGGTCCTCATTTTCTCTTTTTAATAAATCAATTTGATCTCGGAGAAATTTAATTGTAGCTTTACAAGATGGAGTACATGAAACTTCATTTACCGGAATTGATGTGGAACTCATTTTTTTTTTTATATTTTTTTTAATGCCCTTTGACTTAAAAACCGAGAAAGTCAACCTTAAAAGTCAAATTTAAAAAGTCAAACTCAAAAGTCAAACTTGAAAAAGTCAAACTGAAAATCCAAATTTGAAAAATTAAAAGTCAAACGAGAAAGTCAAAATTTAAAGTCAAAGGTCAACTTTTAAAAGTCAAAGTTAAAATTTTAACTAAAAAGTCAAAAATAAAAGTTAAAAGTTAAAAACTAAAATTTTTGGGTTGAAAAAGGATTTTAAAAAATAAAGAAAATTGATTTTTGGGTTGATTTTGTCAAAAATGCAAAATTAGGTTCGAAAAGCACGAGTTATATTTAAAATTTCGGAATAACGAAACAAAGATCCACCTAGCCGAGTTGGTTAAGGCGCGCTTGTTAATGACCGAGAGGTCCACGGCTCGATTCCTGGCACCTCAACTTCGTTTCCCTTTTTATTATGAAAGGGCTGTTGTGCGATGTTGCTGCTTGCGAGTACTAAAGCTGCGAAGCGAGGACGAAGCCACGAAGCCAAGACCAATTCTGCTGAGCCGTGAACCAGATGCGAGAACGAGGGGAAGAAGCTTGACCGTACACGATACCGCACACGTCCGAGCCGCACACCGAGACGCAAACTGCTTAGGCGCACACTCCAAGCCGTATACTCTGAGCCGCACACCTTCAACCGGGCCGCACACCTTCTACAGATTCGCGAAAAAAAACGACATTTTTTGCTCTAAAACTCGATCAAAAACTCGTTTTTATGAAAAATGCAAAGAAGTAACCCCCCTTAATTTTGCGAGATCTATCCAAAAACGCTATTCTCTTTTCAAAATAAGATCAAATAAGCTCCAGATCTGACAAAATTGACTAATACAATCCAAGCTCTGATACCAATTGTAAGTCGCCAAAATTGCTTGTGTATCAATCATATCTAATTGATGGTGCGGAATCCCAATCAATTAGATGATGTCAGATCAATATAGAAGAGAAGGAGAAGAAGAAGAAGATGAATCTATGATGTATTGAATGATTAATGAGTGATGCTCCTTACAATAGATTCTCTCTCACACACTTCTCTCTAACTTTCTCTCTCTTCTCTAGCCTTCTCTTCTCCAACCGTACACTCATATGCACTCCTTACCCTATATATATGAGACGTGGGCCACCAGCTACACATCAGTGTACAGCCGCACACGCGTGTGCAGCCATACACAGGGTGTGCGGCCGCACACACATGTGCAGCCGTACACAGCCACAATATTACATATTATATTATAGAAAAAATATATTTTCCTAGAAAAGCAAAGTATAAACCAATAATTATGATCCAACAACATAGGTTTCCTAGAATGCTTCGAAGCATTGATTATACACATTGGAAATGGAAAAATTATCCAGCGGCATGGAAAGAGTGTTATATAAGTGATCATCATAGAACGTCTTCATTGGTATTAGAGGTTGTTGCTTCCAAATATTTATAGATTTGCCATGCTTTTTTGTGACATCCCAAAAATTATGGACCAAAAATTTCATTTTTAATTAAGTGATTTGCAAAAACGTTAGTAACAAAATATCATTCGACCATATCATTTAATAAAACATGTCTCGCGTTTGTAAACCAGAACGTAAATAATAATAATATCAGATTACAAATCCCAGAATGTCTCATAGTGCGGAAAAACAAGAGCGTGTGTGTGATATGGTGCTACCGTGCTAGGTCTTTCCCCTTGGTTGAAGAGGTACCTGAAACAACAACTAAAAACCGTAAGCACGAAGCTTAGTGAGTTCCACCAACGTACCGCATACAAAATAACCATATAACATACAAATATTGTCAGACATATCTGGGTGCCCGACCTACCCCTTCGGTCCTTTCGACCAGATACTGAGTAGCATATATGGGTGCTGGTCTCCCCTTCGGTCCTTTTGACCGAGTACTGACTATCATATCTGGGTGCTAGTCTTCCCTTCGGTCCTTTCGACCAGATACTGACTAGCATATTTGGGTGCTAGTCTCCCCTTCGGTCCTTTCGACTGGATACCGACTAGCATATCTTGGTGCTGTTCTCCCCTTCGGTCCTTTCGACCGGATATTGGGGACTATTTCGCCTCTCTACCACTACGACATAACACGTATCACATTATCTATTTAGCATGGATGGGCATGACTGCCCCTTCGGCCCTATCGACCGCTAACCTGGGGGACTATTTCCCCTACTATCGCTAGCACATAGCATCATATTGTATAAACACATAAACGTAACACAGGTAGTGGTAATCCTAGATGAATATCACAGAGACAATCATCTAATCATACAATTCCTACTAGTGGGCTGACATTGTGGCCTTAGACCCACTTCTACTAGAAGGTAACTCACCTCGAAGTAGCTGCTGAAATTCTGCATGTTGAGTGTCTGATTGCTGAACCGGAACTCCCCGGCTACAATTTCCATAAGCACTAAGTCAGATACTCATAAATAATCATAGGGTAAAATGACTATTTTACACCCTGGTCAAAGTCAACATCCTGGTCAAAGTCAACTTCCTGGTTGACCGGACTCGCCGAGTTGGCTCGCCAACTCGCCGAGTCCCTTCCATTTGTTCTAGTTCTACGCCCGTTCTACTCGTCGAGCTTAGAGAAGACTCGACACGTTCTTCCTCGATGCCTACATACTAAGTCCAAGTTCATCTGACTCGCTGAGTTGAAGAACAACTCATCGAGTCTAAGGCAATCTTCATCGTACTTGCCGAGTTGCTCATCCAACTCGCTGAGTTCATGACTATCTTCATAGGACTCGCCGAGTCTAAAGTTCTACTCGTCAAGTTTATTCAGTCCTTTTTCTATACAGACCTGATTTGAGCCATGTAGTGGCTCCAAACCATAGATCTAGGCTTCTAGTGCATGCTTATCACGTAAAGTTGCAAACTTTACGTGCATGCATAGCTTTAGGAGCTTCAAATGTCCAAACCAAGCTCTTAATGGGGTTTTAAGCTCAAGAGGGACCTTAATCACCAATATGACTGAAACTTAACACTTCAAGAAGGTAATGAGAGTCCAGATCTGAAGTATAACCCAACCATACGGTTTCTCTTCAAGGATTTGAGGTTTTAGGGCTTAAAAGCAACAATTTAGGGACAAACAAGATCTAATAGATCAATAACCAAGATGGAAACTTTATTACCATAATGGATGACCACAAATGAAGGTGTCCTGGATCTAAGTCCCCTTCCTTGACCACTTCAACCTCTCCCTTCTTCCACTTGCTCCAAAGTGCACCAAAAGTCCCTTCACAAGGCAACAATCACTTAAACTTACCAATGGAGGCTAGGGTTTTCGATAAGGAATGCTTTGAGGGTGATGAAGGCTGAGATGGGGCTATAAGGACGTTTAAGTAGTGTAACGCCTGTGTTTCCAGGCTTTCCATTTTTAGCAATGTAATGGTCTAGGTTAACCTTTGTAACCCATTTTGAAATAATAAGATTGTATTATTTGAGTATTATGTGTTTTGTGCTTAATTGCTTAATTATGTGGTTTGATTAATTAAGAATAAAAATAAGCGTCAAAATTTAAGTGTAAAATAAACTCAATATCTTTAGATAATGTCGTAGTAATTGAAACAAGGTTTCCGAAGATATAAAGAATGCCGAAATCCGAGTTATAACGAGGAAGTTATGACCTGTCGAAGTTTCGCGACAGACTCGGCAACGCTGATTAACGTAAAAAGTGAAATTTACGTTAGAGCGATATTTAGCCTTAGTGATCTAAACGAGAATCGAAGATGTCGTTGTTAGTATCAAAGTGATAAAAAGTTAGGCGAGAACGGACGTCAAACGAAGAAGTTATGAATTTATAACGAAATTTTCTGTCCCGGCCTATTAAAAATAAATAATAAAAATAAATTCAAAATTAGCCGACGGAGTCTAAACGAAAGTTATGGAGCGTAGTCTCAACTTCGCGTGGATATAAAGAACGTCGAAAACGGAGTTCGTATGAAGGAGATATGAATTTTCGAAGTTTACTAAATAATTAATAATTAAATTTAATTATTAAATACCGGCCTTATCCGAAGACGAGTCACCGGACTCATCCAGAGTACGCCCAACGTACTTGAGTATGCCCCGCGTACAGCCAGAGTGTCGACACTTTGGATGACGCAAGCAGTGACGCATTTCGGAGCCCGTACGCCCCGCGTACTCCGAGGCATCAGCCTCCTATAAATAGAATGCGAGGGGTCCGAGTATTCTTGCTAGTTTCTTCTCCTCTTTGTGCCGAAGCTCTGCGTTTTTACCCCCGAAGCCCCGGTAATATTCCCGAGTCCCGAAGCGAGTCCCGAGATCCCAAAGATCCCGAGAAGTGCGGTTTCCGAGCCGAAGCTCTGTCCGCGAGAAGTTTGATTTTCGTAGAGATCTTCCAGATCTACTGAGGATTACGACTTCTGCAAGCCGTAGTGCTGTCCGATCATCTTTTGATCAAGTGAGTGTATACTACCTTTCATAAACGCAATAATAATACAAGTATGGTTTGAGTGTATTAAGTTTATTGTCGTTTATACGTGTGAATGCGTTGTTACTTTCTCCTAACGTATAACTATGAAGTATTTTATACGAGATACGTGTTATGTGTATATTTTGTTGTTATGTGTGTGGATGTATATTCACTTTCTTCTATCTTACAGATATGATTATTTCTATATGAAATACGTGTTATGTGTGTGTGCCTCATCTGTTATATAGAAAATGTATTGATCAAGCATGCTATACAGGTTTTTGAAAATATGTATAAAAATGTATGTTTTTATCTACTAATATGTTGGGTAGAACATGGGTAGATAGTTGGTGTGTAATAAACAGATAAGAGGCCTCGTTGTTGTTTTGATCCAGTCATCTAGCGGAATTTAGATGACGACCACGGACTTTTCTAGATAGTCTAGTGGAACGCTAGCAGGCTCATAACCTGTAGGTGTTAATGAACTTGGATGTTTATTCGCTGTATTCCATCCCCCTCATGGTTGCCTTATTTGACTTATATTGCTGAGGAACCCCCGCAGCATGTGTTGTCACCCCGATGAAAATATTCTTAGATTAGGTCCCTTGTGTTAGTTATTTTAGGGACGTAAAGTGAGAATAACGGGAATGGGTAACTGGGTTGTTATTGGTTGATAATAATAATTTAATTATTTATTGTGGGTTGAAAACCCTATATGCTCACCAGGCTCCCAAGCCTGACCCACTCAGTTTTATTTGTATTACAGGAAGTGGCGCAAGGGCGTATGATGGATGAACCATCAAGTTGTTTTGTTTACAAGTCTGTATATGTAAATATTTGTTGAATGACTTGTAATGTTATCGTTTATGCTTGTTGGTCTATATCGGAACATGACACCCCGAGTTTTGATTATATAATGAAAAATACATTTCTTTTATGAAATGCTTTGGTAAACATTATTTTATCATGTTTTGTTTTTGGGAACAAATTCCGCAACTCTTTCAAATCAAAAGGATTTACTCTGAATTTATTTTAAAATCATAAATGAAAATCGGTCTTTTCTGGCCGAGATTTTGGGGATGTCACAGTTGGTATCAGAGCATTAGTTTAAGCGAACTAGGATTTTGTAGGATTTCTAAACTTAAACTTAGAATGCTAAGTGGAATTTGAGATGTGTGTCTGTTGGATTTTAGACACAAGCACTAGTTTATTTTAGGAACATTGCTTAAAATGCTTTTATGTGCTAAATGTTATATGTTGCCATATATGATATGATTTGTTCGGATCTACGGTTTGTTGCCAACCGGATCTGAAGGTTTATGTGTTTAGGATTCTAAGCGTATGTATACGATATTAGAACTAGCATGTAATCGTTTCGGAGTGATAAGGATGATTTGAAATATCTCATGAATGAAGATCTAAATTTCACTTTATTCGGCGTGTAGATCAAAAATGGTGAGAACAAGGAGTGGAGTTGGAAATGCTGATGAAAACAGGAAACAACCACCAGTGATTGAGCAAAGACCTGTCGTAGCAGCAGCACCTGAGCCAATTACAATGGCTGGTGTGCAAATGATGATTTAAACAATGTTGGATCGTCAGATGGATGAAACTAGACGATTGCTTCAACAGAATCGTGAAGAACTATCAATTCGTGTGGAAGAGCCTAAATTAAATGAAGGGCACTCGGAAGGTGGAAACTTTAGTGGGTTTGTTGGTCAAACCAACCCATCGATAGTTAGACGAGACAACCATGATGGAAGGAATGATGGAATGGAATGCAAGTACAAGGACTTTCTAACTTGCAAACCATCGACCTTCAATCGAAAGGAGGATCCGATCGGAGTTATGGATTGGATCTTAGAAATGGAATTGGCCTTCATGACTTGTGGCTGCAGAGGCAAGTTGCAAACTATCTATGCGGTGCGTCAATTCCGAGGTGGAGCCGTTCGTTGGTGGAACACTCTAGGGAAGACTTTGAGCCCAAATGAGCCACTACAATTGTCATGGGCAGAGTTCTTGGTGCAGTTCAAACGCAAGTTCTGCTCGGCTTAAAATCTGTTGGAATTAAAGAACAAGTTTCTGACACTAACGAAAGGCAGTATGTCAGTTGATGAATACACCAATAACTTCACCGATAAGATGGAGTTTGCCTTGCGTATCGTTCCATACGAGCTGACGAAGGTGGACCGGTATGCGAAGGGACTCCCATGGGAGTACGAGGTGCCAGTACGTCAGACACATACGTTAGAGGCAGCTATCTGGGCTGCCAAGTCTGTTGAGAACATGATAAAAGGGAGGACCACCAACAAGGTTGAGGTTGGTGAGAAGAGGAAGTTTGAGGGAACATCTGGTTCCGGTAAGAAAAGCAAATTTTCGAAATCTGATTCGAAAAGGTTTGGTGGGGGAAAAGGAGGAGAAGCGAAGTGGTGTGAAAAGTGTAAGAAAAAGCACTTTGGGAAATGTAGCGAGGATGTAACTTGCTACAAGTGTGGAAAGGTTGGACATTTTGCCAATGAATGTCCGAACAACAAAAGGATGTGTTTTGGTTGTAATGAAGAGGGGAATATTTTGAAAGACTGTCCAAAGAAGAAGGAGGCAGCTAAGCCCAACATTCCACCAAAGCCAAAGGCAAGAGCATTCCAGATGACACTGGAAGCTGCTAAAGATGAAGCTGATGTCGCTTCAGGTACCTTTCTCGTAAACACATTGCCTGCCCAAATTTTATTTGATTCTGGAGCCAACTACTCCTTTATATCGCATGAATTTGGTAGAAAACTAGCTTTGCCTGTTGATAGACTAGATAATGCTTTATTAGTCGAAGTTGCTAGTGGCAAGTTTGTACCTGTTAGCCATCGTATGAAAAACATCTTAATCGACTTGAATGGGAATAAGTTCCGCGAGGAATTATTGCCTATCGAACTTAATGGTTTCGACATCGTGTTGGGAATGGATTGGCTTAGTGCTAATGATGCCGAAATTTTATGCAAGAAGAAGATAGTGAAGGTAAACCCGCTTGGAAAAGATTCGTTTATGGTGTATGGGGACAAACGCCGAGTGAATTCTGGAATCATTTCCCTAATGAAAGCTAGAAAGTGTTTGACCAAGGGATGTACATCATATTTAGCATTCGTGATTGATGCTAAGAAGGAGAAGAAGGTGATGCAGAGTATTCATGTGGTATGTGATTATCCAGAAGTATTTCCCGAAGATCTTCCTGGATTACCACATGATAGACAAGTAGAGTTCAGAATAGACTTGTTACCAGGAACAACGCCAATTGCAAAAGCGCCTTATCGATTAGCACCAACGGAGATGAAGGAGCTTATGATGCAACTGTTAGATAAGGTGTCTAAGTCCATAACTATTTCTGGTATGTACTTGACCCGACCCGGCATGGTCCATTTGGGTTGCATGGCACCATGCAATTGGATAGACTAAATGAGAGAAATAACACTTGGAGATTATTAATATATTATAAGTTCTAATATATTAATAATATTATTTGATTAGTTTGATCAAGAATTAATTTAGAATTAATTATGTGATCAAAAGATAACTAATTAAATATATGGGTTGATTATGTAAATCATCCATATCTTGTATAGTGGGCTAAGAGGCTCCATGGATTATCAAGTTGGGTTCCACCCATAGGATGCTCCATGGATTCTCCATGGGAGTTACAAACCCATGGGTCATGAAAATGAAGAGTCATGACACATTAGGGTTTAACCCTAGATGTGTCAACACTATATAAGAAACATATTCTCCACCAAAATCGGCTACACTAAAAAACAAGAGGGCTTGGCCGATTTTTGAGAAGTGTGTGTTCTCTCATAAGTTCTTCCAAGAGCATTTGGTGTTGTGTGAAGCATTTGAGGCATCACACTTGGGGTGCTAGGCTCACAAGGTTTCAAGGAACACAAACAACAACAAGGTAAGTTATTCTATCTATACTTTAAGTTAAAATTGTTCCCCATGTATGCTAGATAGGAATATAACCTTGGAATTCAACTTTGCATGATAATTAGACAAACATAGATCCAAGGTTATTAGGGTTGCATGTACACTTAGGAAGTGTTAGAATGCTCAAAACCCATCAGCAACTTCAGGAGTTGTTGGACAAAGGTTTCATTAGACCTAGTTCATCACCCTGGGGAGCTCCAGTGTTATTCGTGAAGAAGAAAGATGGAAGTATGAGAATGTGCATTAATTACAGAGAGCTGAACAAGGCAACAATAAAGAATAGATATCCGTTGCCGAGGATTCATGACCTATTTGATCAATTGCAAGGTTCGACCTATTTCTCGAAGATCGATCTTAGGTCAGGATATCATCAGCTGAAAGTAAGAGAGCAGGATATAAACAAGACTGTGTTCAGAACTAGATATGGACACTACGAGTTCTTGGTTATGTCGTTTGGACTAACCAATGCTTCGACAACATTCATGGATTTAATGAATAGGGTTTGCAATCCGTTCCTAGATAAATCTGCGATAGTGTTCATAGATGACATTCTGATTTACTCGAAAGGCCAGGAGGAGCATGGCAGACACTTGCGAGAAGTGTTAGAAGTCTTGAAGAAGGAGAAACTATATGCTAAGTTCTCCAAATGTGATTTTTGGATTCGTGAAGTCCAATTATTGGGTCACGTGGTCAACCAAGAAGGGATAATGGTTGATCCAGCGAAGATCGAAGCTGTGATGAAGTGGGAACAACCGAAAAGTCCCACGGAGATTCGAAGCTTTTTAGGATTAGCCGGATATTACCGAAGGTTTATCCAAGGCTTTTCTTCTATTGCTACTCCATTGAACACTTTGACCCACAAAGGAGATGCTTATGCTTGGAGTGAGAAGCATAAAGAAGCATTCGAGAAGCTAAAGAAGAAGCTATGCGAGGCACCGATACTTTCTCTACCCGATGGAGTTGAAGACTTCGCTGTTTATAGCGATGCGTCTGGGGTTGGATTGGGTTGTGTTTTAACCCAAAGAGAAAAGGTGATAGCATATGCGTCTCGACAGCTGAAGGAGCATGAAAAGAATTACCCGACTCATGATTTGGAGTTGGCAACGGTAGTTTTCGCTCTGAAAATATGGAGGCATTACCTCTATGGCACGAAGTGCAAAATTTTCATTGATGATAAGAGTCTCCAATATCTCTTCAATCAGAAGGAATTGAATATGAGGCAACGACGTTGGCTAGAGTTACTCAAGACTACGACTGTGAGATACTTTACAATCCTGGTAAAGCTAATGTTGTTGCTGATGCTCTCAGTCGGAATGTCAATCTTGAAAGAAAAAGGCCAAGAGCGTTGAGAATTGAAGTTGTCTCGACTATTTTGGAAAGTATAAAGAAAGCTCAAAATGAAGCTTCTGAAAAGAATGACCGAAAGGAGGAACGTTTGGGCAAAATGTTGGTGTTCGGCATAAACAGTCATGGCCTGAAGGTGTTCCAAGATCGGATTTGGATACCTAAGACAGGAGGAATAAGAGATCTTCTGATGGAAGAAGCTCACAAGACCATGTACTCGATTCATCCCGGTAGCACTAAAATGTATAGGGACCTGAAACCCTACTACTGGTGGCCGACGATGAAGCTTGATGTTGCAAGGTATGTGGCCGAGTGTGTGACTTGTGCGAGAGTCAAGACACAACATCAGAAACCGTATGGGAGTTTAGAGCCTTTACCTGTGCCTATGGGTAAGTGGGAAGACATTGCTATGGATTTTGTCACCAAACTACCCAGAACAAATAATGGTCACGACATGATTTGGGTGGTCGTTGATCGATTCACTAAGAGTGCGCATTTCATAATGGCCAGGGATAAATGGTCTATGGAAAAGCTTGCGAATTCTTATGTGAAGGAAGTTGTGAGACTTCACGGTGTTCCGCTAACAATTGTGTCGGATCGTGATAGTCGTTTCACCTCAAGGTTTTGGAAATGTCTACAAGAGGAAATGGGTACCAAGTTATGTTTAAGTACAGCTTACCATCCGCAGACTGATGGTCAGAGTGAAAGAACGATACAAACACTTGAAGATATGCTGAGAGCATGTACCTTGGAATTCCTAGGTAATTGGGATGAACAATTACCATTGGTAGAATTTTCCTATAACAATAGTTTTCACTCGAGCATTAAGATGGCACCTTACCAAGCTTTGTATGGACAAAAGTGCCGTACGCCATCTTGTTGGCTTGAGGCTGGGGAAAAGCAGTTTATGGGACCGGAGATGGTTCATCAAACTGCTGAAAAGTTGAAAATAATTAGGGAAATAATGTTAGTAGCTCAGGATCGTCAAAAGAGCTATGTTGACAAAAAGCGAAGACCGATGACTTTTGAAGTTGGGGATTCGGTTTTGCTTAAAGTCTCGCCGTGGAAGGGACTTATAAGATTTGGTAAAAGGGGAAAGTTGAGTCCAAGGTTTATTGGACCGTTTAAAGTTCTTCAGAGGATTGGGAACCAAGCTTACAAGCTCGAACTACCAGAAGAACTGAATGGAATTCATAACACTTTTCATGTGTGTTATTTACGAAAGTTCACGGGGGAAGTTCCCAACATGATTCCACTTTCGGAGTTGAGAATCGATGAGAACAAAAGGTTGATTGAAGAACCAGAGGCAATTGTTGAACGAAAGACTAAGAAGTTGCGACGCAAGATGGTTGAGTTAGTGCTTGTCCGATGGAAACACACGAATGGGCCGAATCTCACCTGGGAGATGGAGAGTGATATGATGGGTCGCTATCCGCATTTGTTTGTTGATGTGTGATTCCGGGGACGGAATCATTCTAAGGTGGAGAGAATTGTAATGCCTGTGTTTCCAGGCTTGCCATTTTTATCAATGTAATGGTCTAGGTTAACCTTTGTAACCCGTTTTGAAATAATAAGATTGTATTATTTAAGTATTATGTGTTTTGTGCTTAATTGCTTAATTATGTGGTTTGATTAATTAAGAATATAAATAAGCGTCAAAATTTAAGTGTAAAATAAACTCGATATCTTTAGATAATGTTGTAGTAGTTGAAACAAGGTTTCCAAAGATATAAAGAATGCCGAAATCCGAGTTATAACGAGGAAGTTATGACCTGTCGAAGTTTCGCGACAGAATCGGCAACGCTGATTAGCGTAAAAAGTGAAATTTACGTTAGAGTGATATTTAGCCTTAGTGATATAAATGAGAATCGAAGATCTCGTTGTTAGTATCAAAGCGATAAAAAGTTAGGCGAGAACGGACATCAAACGAAGAAGTTATGAATTTCTAACGAAATTTTCTGTCCCGGCCTATTAAAAATAAATAATAAAAATAAATTCAAAATTAGCCTACAGAGTCTAAACGAAAGTTGTAGAGTGTAATCTCACCTTCGCGTGGATATAAAGAACGTCGAAAACGGAGTTCGTATGAAGGAGATATGAATTTTCGAAGTTTACTAAATAATTAATAATTAAATTTAATTATTAAATACCGGCCTTATCCGAAGACAAGTCATCGGACTCATCCGGAGTACACCCAGCGTACTCGAGTACGCCCCACGTATAGCCAGAGTTTCGAAACTTCGGATGACGCATGCAGTGACGCATTTCAGAGCCCGTACGCCCCGCGTATAGGCGTACGCCCCGCGTACTCCGAGGCATCAGCCTCCTATAAATAGGATGCGAGGGGTCCGAGTATTCTTGCTAATTTCTTCTCCTCTTTGTGCCAAAGCTCAGCGTTTTTACCCCCAAAGCCACCCCGAAGCCCCGGTAATATTCCCGAGTCCCAAAGCGAGTCCAAAGATCCCGAAGATCCCGAGAAGTGCGGTTTCCGAGCCGAAGCTCTGCTCGCGAGAAGTTTGATTTTCGTAGAGATCTTCCAGATCTGCTGAGGATTACGACTTCTACAAGCCGTAGTGCTGTCCGATCATCTTCTGATCAAGTGAGTGTATACTACCTTTCATAAACGCAATAATAATACAACTATGGTTTGAGTGTATTAAGTTTATTGTCGTTTATACGTGTGAATGCGTTGTTACCTTCTCCTAACGTATAACTATGAAGTATTTTATACGAGATACGTGTTATGTGTATATTTTGTTGTTATGTGTGTGAATGTATATTCACTTTCTTCTATCTTACAGATATGATTATTTCTATATGAAATGCGTGTTATGTGTGTGTGCCTCATCTGTTATATAGAAAATGTATTGATCAAGCATGCTATACAGGTTTTGAAAATATGTATAAAAATGTATGTTTTTATCTACTAATATGTTGGGTAGAACATGGGTAGATAGTTGGTGTGTAATAAACAGATGAGAGGCCTCGTTGTTGTTTTGATCCAGTCATCTAGCGGAATTTAGATGACGACCACGGACTTTTCTAGATAGTCCAGTGGAACGCTAGCAGGCTCATAACCTGTATGTGTTAATGAACTTGGGTGTTCATTCGCTATATTCCATCCCCCTCATGATTTCGTTATTTGACTTATATTGCTGAGGAACCCCCGCAGCATGTGTTGTCACCCCGATGAAAATATTCTTAGATTAGGTCCCTTGTGTTAGTTATTTTAGGGACGTAAAGTGAGAATAACGGGAATGGGTAACTGGGTTATTGTTGGTTGATAATAATAATTTAATTATTTATTGTGGGTTGAAAACCCTAAATGCTCACCAGACTTCCAAGCCTGACCCACTCAATTTTATTTGTATTACAGGAAGTGGCGCAAGGGCGTAAGATGGATGAACCATCAAGTTGTTTTGTTTACAAGTCTGTATATGTAAATATTTGTCGAATGACTTGTAATGTTATCGTTTATGCTTGTTGGTCTATATCGGAACATGACACCCCGAGTTTTGATTATATAATGAAAAATACAATTCATTTATGAAATGCTTTGGTAAACATTGTTTTATCATGTTTTGTTTTTAGGAACAAATTCCACAACTCTTTCAAATCAAAAGGATTTACTCTGAATTTATTTTAAAAGCATAAATAAAAATCGGTCTTTTCTGGCCGAGATTTTGGGGATGTAACAAGTAGGGTGAAAACCCTAAGGATTAGGGTTTCCTCCTGATTGGCCGACTCACCGAGTCTAGGCGTGGACTCGCCGAGTAGATCACTTAAAGCCCACATCCAACTCAACATCTACTCGGCGAGTTAGGGCTACAACTCGCCGAGTAGCTCTTCCCAAAAGAACATTTAATCAAAATAAATACGTACCAGGAATGGGGCATTACAATTCTCCCCCACTTATGTTAGACTTCGTCCTCGAAGTCTGCTGTCTCTAGAAACAACTTGGGGTAGTGCTCCCTCATCTCCTCCTCCGCCTCCCATGTCCACTCCGAACCCTTCCAGTGTTGCCACTGCACCTTCACCAACTGAACCACCTTGTTCCTCAAGGTCTTCGCCTTTCGATCTAAGATCGCAACTGGTCTCTTGATATAATTCAGGTTGCTATCAACCTGAATATCCTCCAAGGGTACAACTACTGACTCGTCCACCAAACACTTTCTCAACTGAGAAACATGAAAAGTGTTATGGATATGGCTAAGCTCTGCTGGAAGATCCAATCGATAGGCGGCCCGACCCACCCGGGCCACAACCCTAAAAGGACTAATGAACCTGGGGCCCAACTTGCCCCTCTTCCGGAACCTAATGACTGTTGGATTAATGTCTAAGTCCATAACTATAATTGGTAAGACTTGACCCGACCCGGCATGGTCCATTTGGGTTGCATACCATCATGCACTTGGATAGACTAAATGAGAGAAATAAGACACTTATGGTTATTAATATATTATAAGTTCTAGTATATTAATAATAAGAATAATGAGATTATTTAATTAGTATTGATCAAGAATTAATCTAGCATTAATTGAGTGATCAAAAGAAGACTAATTAAATATGTGGGTTGATTGTGTAAATCATCCATACTTGTATAGTGGGCTAATGCTCCATGGATTATCTAGTTGGGCCAAAACCCATATGATGCTCCATGGTGTATTTGAACCCATGGATCCAAGGAAATGGAAAGTCATGACAATTAGGGTTTACCCTAATTGTATAACTATATAAGCATCTTATTCTTGAGGAAAAAATCGGCGACTAGTGAGACTAAGAAAGGGCTAGCCGATTTCATGAAGTGTAGAATTCTCTCTAAGTTATTCTAAGTGTTTTGATGATTGTGAACCATTTGAGGTGTCACACTTGGGGCACTAGGCACTTAAGCTTCATGAAGACAAGCACCATCAAAGAGGTATGTATTCTATCTTGTTATATTGATAGTTTTGTATGCTAGATTAGGATAATACCTTGGATGTTCATATTTGCATGTATAATAGAGAAAACATAGATCCAAGGTATTTAGGGTTGCATGTACACTTAGGAGTGTTAGAATGCTCATAACCCAACAGTGGTATCAGAGCCTAGGCTTGTTTTCTTGTTATACTTGCAAATGGAGCTGAAAAATCGAGTTTTGATGTTGTCAGCCCAGCAGACTCGTCGAGTCCATGAAGGGACTCGACGAGTCCAAGGCAAAATGCATCCAACTCGCCGAGTTGTGTTCATGCACTCGACGAGTTGGACCCCAGACAGCATATTTTCGAGTTTTTTGGCTAGAAATGGACTAGGAACATTACCCTAAGTTGTTTTTGAACTTATAAACTTGTTTTTTAATGTGGTAATGTTCATGCTAATCCATTTTCAAAGATAATTGTCAATAGATTCATGTTTTGTATTAGTTTAAGGTTTAGACTAATTACATGAAAAAGTTTGATTTGAATTATCTTGTTCTTATGAGTTGCTTAGATTAATAGAAAAGTTAATTGAAATAGTTGTTTTCAATCCATTTTAATCTAAGAGTTGAGTATAAAATGTGTTTGTTTAACTTGTCCTCAAGTTACATGAAGAGTCACATTAAAGACTCATAAAACTCATAAAATTGGCAAAGGTTACAAAAAATGAAGAGTCTAGTTCTAATTAATTGGAGTTATGACTCCATAATTTGTCCTCAAGTTATGGAGGACCAAGAGTCTCTTCATTAAATAAATAAAAAAAAAATTTAACCTTAATTAATTCCATAAGTTATAAAAAAAAATAAAGAAAAAATTAATTCTTTTATTAGTTTAAAGTCTTCCATAAGTTATGGAACTTGAAGAGTTTTTGGATTAAAACTACTTTAAACACATAAGTTATGGAATTAATTAGTTTTGAATAGTTTCAAAACTTGCCCTCAAGTTTTGGAATTTGTAAAGTTTTCTCTTATGAATACTTTAATTCCAAGTTAGCTCTTAGAATTTTAAAAGTTAAAATTCAACCCTTATACTTTATAATATTATAAGTTAATAATATATACATGTATAAGAGTAAAGTCGGTCTTACCGCTAGTACGCCTCATTCACGAAGCCGGTCTATAAGGTGGGTATAAGGTTGTTGCCTATAAAATGGAAACTTAATGGGTGTCCACTCTCACCCACCGCTTGCTTGACTGGTGGAGGGTCGTTAGCCGAACGGGTTTGACAGGACTATAATTCTCCCTTCATTAAAAGTATTAATGATAAATACTAAGTAACTAAACTCTTATAAATACCCAATCTTAGTTACTTAGGAAAATGTGAAGAAGGTGCTAATCCATGAAATTACACTTTGCACTTTGTTTAAGTCGGTTAGTGGAGTGTGTGTGGTTAACCGGCACACTAACTCGTATTTAACACGGTAGGCAAAGGGTAACTTAATGTTTATCATAGTATCGATGGAGCGTGTGTGGTTAACCGGCACATCGATTGAGGGATAAACACTTAAGGGTACCAAGTAATTTGCATGGTTACTTCACACCTTGTTTTGTTATCCTCGGCATCCCAGTCACAAAACCTGAAGGGCACACTCGAGATTGAAACATGCCATTGAACAGTTCAATGAATCTCAAAAGATCTAGGAGTTTCAAATCCAATTAAAACCTAATAATACCGTTCGTTTATCTTGGTGGAAATTGGTGAATCGTCATTCACCTACCTTCAAATTGTTTTATAGCTTGGATTACGGCATACCTCTTATAAGTTATAAAATAGTTTGTTGGGTCCTAGCCTTAATATTTCATATTGGGTGTCATATTAAGGACTTTAAGATCAACTATCTTGAATATCTCCCAAAACATGTCTGGTTTAGACATTTATGATCTTCCCAAATCTCTTGAAACTAGCTTCCCTAAATGAAGATGATGTTCCAATGGAAATCATACTTCTTTCATCTCCTCCAATTATTCTCCCTACCCCACAAGTTCTTGAAAAGTTTAAGGTCACTCGAACCCTATTGGCAAGTGAAGGTCTAGGTGTGGTCACATCTTGGAGATGTAGTCACATATTGACAAGCCGGGAGAGTTGGGTGTCAAAGTCTTGAGAAAGTTGGTGGTTCAATCACTTTCTAAGTCACATAGTGAGTTCCTTTGGGACACCTATGAAATAGACTATGACAAGACCCTTAATGATCTTATCTATTTGTTAAGATCAACTTCCTGAAACTTTATGGACATTGACAATGGTGACACTGGAAATACAGAAAAAGCATTCTCTTCCCAAGGAAAGGGATTGACCATAGTCAACTAGGTTGACCAAATGGTAAAGAGAAAAGCTAAGTTTGTGATAGTCCCGTGTACCATTATCAAAGGGTCCATATGTTTATATTGCCAAAGGAAGGGTCATTAGTTGCGAAGCTGCCTAATTTACCTAAGGATGTTAAAGTCAATAAGTTTGACTCTACTTCAGGTAAAGTCCACTATCTAACTCTGTTATGTTTCTATTCTGAGATTCCTGATACATGATGTGACTGGGTCACATGGTAATGTTTTAAGAATCAAAGAAAAGTAAAGGAACTTAAAGAAAGAATATGCTGAATCTGATCGCATAGATGGATTTCTATCGCATAGTTTGAAAAATCGAATTCTTCAGCTAATTCTTAGCAGTTATGAGATATTGCTTAGGAATAGATAACAACATGTTTTCATATGGATTGTAAGGATAAGTTTTTCCACAAGTTTTAAAATGAAAGGAAATTTTTGATTTTATTTATTTTAAAATATCCTTACAATGGCATTTGAGGAAAAATTGTTGCTTATATGATTCCATTAAGAGCAAGAGTGGAAATATGAAATTGATTCTTTCATTTGTGGTAATGTCTAAATTTACCAAATAAGGAAAGATTCTCGTCATCCAAAGTCTCAATTGGACCGAGACTTGGAATCATGCAAGTTGTATAGCATGATGAATGAGAACTTTCAAGTATTGGAAAAATTAAGACTAATTACTTGTTCACATGGATGTGTGAGTCAAGTAATGGACTAAGGGATCGAGTACATAGTCATGTGCACTGATTAAGTCCACCACAAAAGATATAAGGCTATTCGTCATAGTTTACTAAAGCTCAGTAAATATGATTATACTTATAGGCTTAAGTGTAACTCTGAGACATTGGAAAAGGTTCCAATGTAAGGCAGAGCGAATAAGAAGAATCAACTTAGGCAGAAAGATAAAAGTTTCTCAAATCTGAAAAAATGGGAGAGTACTTTAGTATCAGTTTTGTGATCATCTTAATGATTAAGAAACCCTATCAAAATTAGTTCTCTAAGGAAGTCTTAGTGCATTCTTATGACTAAGAAGAAGGGATATTGAATTGTTGAAATGATTAAATCAAGAAGATGAGTCATACTTCGTTCCAATACAAGTCTTAGAGTCATACTCCAAGATTGTGACTTGAGTGACATGTGTCAAAGAAGGTTTAAAACACTTGTCAAATGTAAGAGTAAAAGTTTTCTACTCTTGTACATTTGAAATTGGTAAGTTGTGATGTTTTGGATAAAACAAAGACCAACTCAGGCCAATTGTGTGAAGCGTTTGTCTTGATAAAGAATCCGCACTATCCCTTGAATATTTGACAAGAGAGTCTTATAGGTCAAGAGGACAGTGGCAGTCTTAAAGGTCTTGAAAGTATCAAGAACTAATCAAGAATAAAACCTAAAGTTCTTCACTAGCACACGACTTGAGGTTTATAACCTATCGTGTTGACATAGTCTGTGCCCATTCCAGTTAAAGTTGAGTTCTTAGAGTTCTCAATTGGTTGCACAACAACTTGGAAGCAATGGCAGACCCTTGAGCTGCCAGGTGGCAAGAAATTAAGATTGAGTTCAGTCCATATGGCTTTGGATTTGTCATTATCCTTGTCTTGTGACTATGGTTTTGACAATTCACATGGATAAGAACACATACACCAATAAATCTAAGTGTCATAAGGTTTCTCTCCGATTCATGAAAATGATGGTGAGGAAACACTTTCACTAAGTAGATTTTAGTTAGATAACAATTGTGATATTTGCATTCTCAAAGTCGTTAGTGGAGCGTGTGTGGTTTACCGGCACACTAACCTGGACTTGTGAGAAGTGGCAAAAAGGTCTAACCATTATGATTACGGCATCCCTCTTCATAATTGTGTAGACACACGAGTGTGCTATCTAAGGGAAGGTGTATGATTTTGATAAAGTTCTATCAAAACAATCAAGTGTCAGAAATCTGAACTTTGGTAAGAAAGTCAATAAAGTATTGATTTCTAGAAGTCCAGCTGATTTCTGAGTACATGTCAAAGCTAGTGGGAGCATAAGTGTTATGCTAATAATCATCATGTTAGTGGGAGCATGATAATTATGATATAGATTGCAAGTTAGCGATGTTAATTATAGAAAACAAAAGGTTTCAATTGGGAAAAAGTTGTTTTGCTATAATTAAGGGAGAGGAAATTATACTTCATCTCAAATCTATAAGCTTAGATCGTGAGGTTTTAAGCATTTAGTCAAGGATATATATGAATTTCATGTTGGAATGGCTCAACATAAGGAAATTCTGTATATGGGTCCATTATTTGCGTTCTAAAATTCGATTATGATTACGGCATCCCTTTTCATAATCTGAATTATGAGAACTTGGCAAATAGAAATGGAAATGTTATAGCAAAAGACTGGTTTAGTCTTTATGTGAGACATAATGAATCGTGTCCCATATGCTTCGTTTATAGGTTCGATTACATGTGCTATATTCATCCTTTATAAAAGTTTCCAAATGCCTGGGGCATTAAGAAGGGAAAAGGTTTAGAACTGGATATGACTAAAAGGATTAAACAATTGTCGAGGACAATCTAAGGTTTACCAAAGATTGGTTTCTCAAGGACAATTGGAAGTATAGTGATAATTCTGGAAGGACCATATTGACATAATCTGTAAGGAGGCAACTCTTGTTCAGAAGTTATAGTCAAAATGAATCTGGAAATGTTTCAAAGTCAGAAATTTCAATCTGTGTAAGATCAAGGAAACTTAATGCAAGAAGGATGTTTCCAAGGAATTGATCTCCTTTGGAATACTCTGTAATGATTGTTGCCAAGTCTTTCTAACTTTGTGCATAATCATTACAAGAGGATCAATGCATATAAGTTTAGAGTCTAACAGATTTTAGTAAATGACATGAATTTGGAATTCTTGTATTTACAGTAAGGATTTGGGAGTGTGAAGTTATGTTCAATGGATCTAGTTCACAAAGTAAAGATCATAGACAAACATAGTGTGCATACTTGGTGTATGGCATGACTAGTGTTTAGAAAAACATAGTGTACATGTTTGGAGCATGGGACAACTATTGTTTTAAATTCAAGAATAAAGTTGATAGCTGAAACAGTATACAATGAATAATGTGTAATCATATGGTGATAAATAAAAGGTGTTTTATTTATATTCATAAGTTCTGAGACCATATTGGATTCAATTATTATTGTGTTGCACTTTGCATGTTTTGACTTCCCGAATAAACTAGGTTATTCTTCCGGAATGACTAAGTTATTCAAACCATCCACAGTCGGTCATATGTTGGAAGTAGATATGAATTAAGACTGTCATGGGTTGGCTTGTAGAGGTCTAAGGTGTTGGACAAATGGCTACAACACTCATGAGTGCTCATAAGTTCTGAGTATTGGATTCAACCCACGCTCATTGGAATCACTTCATGGATTTTATCACGAGTGATCATGAGACGATAATATCTTATATTCTTCAAACCTAGAGATATGAGTTGTTACTATGAGTTGATAGTACATTGATTGCACGAAACCGCATTTGGTAACTCGGTGCTATAAAACGTGCCTTTGTGTATGATTCAACAAGTAGTAGAACAAGCCATATGAGTTGAAGTTTATCCATTCCTTTTACCTTCGGGATAAAAGCGATATCTGTGGGCCCCTCGATGATTTGATGATGACAAATGGAAGTGCTCGGCCGGGCCAGGACTGATTTGATTTGTTCAATTAGTCAGTCGTCATAAATCGGAAATCGGGAAACAACAAATGGACAGAGAGAATGATTATAATCCATGTCACAGTCCATATGATATCTAGAATGGAGGAATATATGATCCCTTATCTAATGGACAAGTCATTGACAAGATCAGAGTTCATCTACAAGGTCAGAGTTCGACAGAAGCTTTTGAGAGCTACGATTGCCAGTTGGTTCCTAAAGTCATACGCAATAATAGTTTTAGACTTATCCAAGTGGGAGACTGTTGGATTAATGTCTAAGTCCATAACTATAATTGGTAAGACTTGACCCGACCCGGCATGGTCCATTTGGGTTGCATACCATCATGCACTTGGATAGATTAAATGAGAGAAATAAGACACTTATGGTTATTAATATATTATAAGTTCTAGTATATTAATAATAAGAATAATGAGATTATTTAATTAGTATTGATCAAGAATTAATCTAGCATTAATTGAGTGATCAAAAGAAGATTAATTAAATATGTGGGTTGATTGTGTAAATCATCCATACTTGTATAGTGGGCTAATGCTCCATGGATTATCTAGTTGGGCCAAAACCCATATGATGCTCCATGGATGCTCCATGGTGTATTTGAACCCATGGATCCAAGGAAATGGAAAGTCATGACAATTAGGGTTTACCCTAATTGTATAACTATATAAGCATCTTATTCTTGAGGAAAAAATCGGCGACTAGTGAGACTAAGAAAGGGCTAGCCGATTTCATGAAGTGTAGAATTCTCTCTAAGTTATTCTAAGTGTTTTGATGACTGTGAACCATTTGAGGTGTCACACTTGGGGCACTAGGCACTCAAGCTTCATGAAGACAAGCACCATCAAAGAGGTATGTATTCTATCTTGTTATTTTGATAGTTTTGTATGCTAGATTAGGATAATACCTTGGATGTTCATATTTGCATGTATAATAGAGAAAACATAGATCCAAGGTATTTAGGGTTTCATGTACACTTAGGAGTGTTAGAATGCTCATAACCCAACAGTGGTATCAGAGCCTAGGCTTGTTTTCTTGTTATACTTGGAAATGGATAAAATCCATCGTAACATCCTCCCACTTCCACAACAGGATTTCCAGCAACTGCATCTTGTCGTGCGGTCTCTGATGCTCGGCCTTGACCTTCCGGCAGGTCAAGCACCGCTCGACATACCAAGCCACATCCCGCTTCATGCAGGGCCACCAATAGTCCAGACGAAGATCCCTATAATTTTTCATCGCCCCGGGATGAATGGAGAATCAGGATTTGTGCACATCCTCCATCAAAATCTGGCGCACACCTCCGAGGTATGGCACCCATACCCTGCGGTGTAATGTCAACAATCCCTTACTGTCATAGTCGAAGGAGGAAACCTAACCTACTATGCGCTCACTCTTCCGATGTTCCTCCTTCAGGGCCTCCTGCTGGGCCTCCGGAATCCACTCCAAAGCGGAGTCACCAATATCATCCGCATGCAAATATCCATGATCGGTGCCGCCTTACAGCTAAGCGCATCGACCACCACATTGGCCTTCCTCGGGTGGTAAAGGATCTCACAATCATAATCCTTCACCACATCAAGCCACCGACGCTATCTCATGTTCAAATTCGGCTGATCCATGAGGTACCTCAAACTCTTGTGGTCTGTGTAAATGGTACACCGAACCCCGTAGAGGTAATGTCGCCAAATCTTGAGGGCAAAGACCACAGCCCCCAACTCTAAATCATGCATCAGGTAGTTCGTCTCGTGAGGCTTCAGCTGCCTGGAAGCGTAGGCTATGACGTGCCCTCTCTGCATCAACACCGCGCCCAACCCCAAAATGGACGCGTCACAATATACCACAAAATCCTCCACGCCCTCTGGCAGGGCTAAGATTAGCGCCTTGCACAATCTCTGTCTTAGAACCTCGAATGTTGCCTGCTGCTCAAACCCCCCATCGAAAGACTACGGCTTTCTTAGTCAACCGTGTCAGGGGTACGACTATCTTGGAGAAGTCCTGAATGAATCTCCGATAGTATCCCGCTAAACCCAGGAAACTCTGAATCTCGGATGGAGACTTCGGAACCTCCCATCTCATCACGGCCTATATCTTGGCCGGGTCGACCAGTATACCATTTTGCTTGACAAGGATGCCCAAGGAATTGCACCTCGCGCAACCAGAACTCGCACTTGGAGAACTTAGCGTACAAGCTCTCCCTCCTCAGAGTCTCCAAAACCTCTCTCAGATGCTCCTCGTGCTCCTCCTGTGTCTTGGAATAAACCAAGATATCATCAATGAAAACTATCACAGATCGATCCAGTATCGATCTGCATACGCGGTTCATGAGGTCCATGAACGCGGCAGGAGCATTGGTGAGCCCGAACGGCATCACCACAAACTCATAATGGCCATAACGCGTCCGAAACGTGGTCTTCTGCACATCCTCCTCTCTGACACTCATCTGATGATGACCTGAACGCAAATCAATATTGGAGAACCAAGATGCTCCCAGCAACAGATCAAAGAGGTCGTCAATCCTCGGGAGCGGGTAACGGTTCTTCACCGTTACCTTGTTCAGCTCCCAGTAATCTATACACATCCGATGGGACCCGTCCTTCTTTTTCACAAACAGGATCGGGGCTCCCGAGGGTGAACTGCTCGATCTAATGAATCCCTTGTCTAACAGCTCATGTAGCTCTGTAGACAACTCCTGCATCTCAGGAGGAGCCAACCGATACGGTGCCTTGGCTATCGGAGCCGCAACAGGGACTAGGTCAATCCTGAACTCTACCTATCGCTCCAGAGGTATTCCAGGAAGCTCCTGTGGGAACACATCCGCGTAGTCTCGTACCACTAGAACCTCATTCACCGTCGCCTTACCCGCCTCCCGGGTATCCACAACATACACGACATATCCCGCGCAACCCTGCTGAAGGTAGCGCCTTGCTCTCGCTGCTGAACATACTGTGGGTCCACGTTGTGGCCTCTCACCATGGATTACCAACTCTCCCCTGCTTGGGGTCCTGGTTCGTACTAGCTACTATGCATAATCTATCACCGCCCCCATTAGGGCTCATCCAATCCATGCCTATAATCACCTTGTTTGCACGCAACAGAATGGGAACCAAATCCACCAAGTAGCGCTCCTCGAATAACCTCATAATGCAATCTCTGAACACCGTCGATGCCCGCACCGATCGATCATCGGCGATCTCTACCTCTAAAGGGCAATCCAATATGCCTGAAGACTAAGAAAACTTCTTGCTAAGCGCAAGAGAAACAAACGATCGGGTGGCACCCGAGTCAAACAACACCTAAACAGGGATACCATTCACATGGAATGATCCTAAGGCATATACACAGAGCACATATCAATAACATAACATCATGAAAATGAAATATAGGGAAAGAATCATACCCGTCACCACATCGGGTGCAGCGCGTGCCTCCTCGGTAGTCAACTAAAACGCCTGGCTCCTCACCACTGGAGCCTCTACCTTTCCCTATCGGCCATCCGTGATTCGCAGGGTCGCTGGAGCTGGCACTTTTATTGGCGCCGGTGTTGCTGTCAACTGGGGGCAACTGGCCCTCTTATGGCCCCTCTGGTTGCAATGGAAACATAGAAACTCAGACGTCTGTATCACAGGTGTAGGGGCGGTATAATCACTGCTAAAGTGCCATGACTTTCTGTGCTTATAGCAGCATGTCGATCCCGACTTGCACACTCCCTCGTGCGTCTTGCCGCATTTCCTGCAGCGGCCCCGCCCCTGTTGGCCTTTCGGCCCCGCATCTGGTCTCTTGGGCTTCTTTCCTGAAGCCCCATAACATGACCCTCTTCCGCCTTCCTCTTCCGAATGTGCTCCAGATCTATCTCCCTCTCCCTTGCCCTGGCAATCATATAGTCCAGGGTAGGGCAAGCTGAAAAACTGACATGTTCCCGAATATCCGCTTGTAACATGTCATGATAGCAGGTCCTCCTCATATTCTCATCTCCCGCGTACTAAGGCACCAACAACGCCCTCTCCCGGAATTTGGCGGTGATCTCCGCCACAGTCTCCGTCGTCTGCCTCATATCTAAAAATCCCTGGCCAGCTGCTGAAGCTCGACAGCTGGTGCAAACTATGCCCTAGACATGGTCACGAAGTCCGACCAGGTCATAGCCTCGACAGCCGAGGCTCCCAACGAGTCACCAACGGACTCCCACCAATCCCTAGCTTGATCCCTCAGACATCCTGCTGCAAATCTCACCTTCGACCCCTTAGGGCAGAAGCTACTCAACTGTGCAGACTCAATGTCTGAAATCCATCGTCTGACAGCTATGGGGTCCTACGCCCCGTGAAAATCCGGTGCACCACTGCCCCTGAAGTCCTTAAAGGACAGTGTGCGAAATCCCGACTGACCAGATGCCATGTCGCTCCTGAATGCCCGAAGGCGAATCTCCATCAACTCAACTATCCCTTCCTTGATCGACCCGAAGATAATGGGGGTCGACTCAAGGATGCCCCTAGTGATCTTTGACGTGATGAAATCGCGTAGCCTCTCATCCACCGGCTCGGAACCTGATCCAAAACCCGATCCCTCTCCTGAACTGTTAACTGCTAGTCTAGGGTGTAATACCACCATACTGAAACACAACATAATAAACGTCAGGAACACTGATATATCTCGAGGAATCACTACTACCACAAGTTTCCTGATCTCATCTAAACTTTTGTTGATTCGAGTACGGATCCTCTGCTTCCAGTAGTACGGGCCCATACTACCTTCCACATCTATTCGTACTTTCTTCAAGTACTACCTTGACTCCACCAAGTCAATATTACGGCTAATAATCTCTGATACTCCCATCCTAGGCTTGCCCTAGGGATTTCTCTGACTATACCTGACCCAGTCCTCAGCTGCTGAAAGCCTCCTTGTGATGCCAATTAGCCATCACCTGAATACCATCACATGCAACGAGGATCAGATAATCCTTCAAGTAAAAGGCTTGTCCCTACAACAGTTAGACTCAGACAAGAGCTGCACAATAGGTCCAAGTCTAGCACTATGAGATTATTCAACCCTGTTCACATGTGACGTGACACATTCATCTAATGGCTAATTCCCATCACTTAGAGTCCCACAAAGCACGAAGCAAGCAACATTCAGATATAGGAGACTACTCAAGCAATTCTATCCTCATAATGGGAAAATGTACTAGCATACAATGCTAAGCTCATGATATCAGGCATAACCTAAACAGGCTATCCTACTGCTGTCTACTCAATCCTAGCATGCAATTTTCATATACTGAAACACATAAAGCAGGCACATAAGGCATCACTCCTAGATCCTTAGTCCTATTCTAGCATGGTGTTCTACTAAAACTGATAAACATACATAAGCTTGTATGGGTACATTAGGGAATACTTACTTAAGCTCAGCCGGTCGCGCACATCACACACTTTGTTCCCTCTTAAGATTCTTTACATAACCTTTTAGAAAATATTTTTCTTTTTCAAAATCTTGTAATCCCTTGATTTGAGTTCAGACACCCCTGAAGGTGTGTCTGAATCCCTCAAATCAAGGCTCTGATACCAACTTGTAACATCCCTAAAATTATGGACCAAAATTTTCATTTTTAATTAAGTGATTTGCAAAAACGTTAGTAACAAAATAACATTCGACCATATCATTTAATAAAACATATCTCACGTTTGTAAACCAGAACGTAAATCATAATAATATCATAGTACAAATCCTAGAATGTCTCATAGTACGGAAAAACAAGAGCGTGTGTGTGATATGCTGCTACCGCGCCAGCTCCTTCCCCTTGGCTGAAGAGGTACCTAAAACAACAACTAAAAACCGTAAGCACGAAGCTTAGTGAGTTCCCCCAACGTACCGCATACAAAATAACCATATAACATACAAATATTGTCAGGCATATCTGGGTGCCCGACCTACCCCTTCGGTCCTCTTGACCGGATACTGACTAACATATCTGGGTGATGGTCTCCCCTTCGGTCCTTTCGACCGGATACTGACTAGCATATCTGGGTGCTGGTATCCCCTTCGGTCCTTTCAATCGGATACTGACTAGCATATATGGGTCCTGATCTCCCCTTCGGTCCTTTCGACTGGATACTGACTAGCATATTTGGGTGCTGGTCTCCCCTTCGGTCCTTTCGACCGAATACTGACTAGGATATATGGGTGCTGGTCTCCCCTTCGGTCCTTTCAAACGGATACTGGGGAGTATTTCACCCCTCTACCACTACCACATAACACGTATCACATAATCTATTTAGCATGGTTGGGCATGACTGCCCCTTCAACCCAATCGACCGCTAACCTAGGGGACTATCTCCCCTACTTTCGCTAGCACATAACATCATATTGTACAAATACATAAACATAACACATGTAGTGGCCTATCCTAGATGAATATCACAGAGACAATCATCTAATCATACAATTCCTACTAGTGGGTCAGCATTGTGGCCTTAGACCCACTGCTACTAGAAGGTAACTCACGTCGAAGTAGCTGCTGAAAGTCTGCTTGCTGAGCGCCTGACTACTGAACCGAAACTCCCCGGCTACAATTTCCATAAACACTAAGTTAGAAACTGTTAAATAATCTTAGGGTAAAATGACTATTTTACCCCCCGATCAAAGTCAACATCATGGTTAAAGTCAACTTCCTGGTTGACCGGACTCGCCGAGTTGGCTAGCCAAGTCGCCGAGTCCATTCCATATGTTCTAGTTCTACGCCCGTTCTACTCGTCGAGCTTAGCGAAGACTCGATGCGTTCTTCCTCGATGCATACATACTAAGTCCAAGGTTATCTGACTTGCCGAGTTGAAGAACAACTCATTGAGTCTAAGGCAATCTTCATCGGACTCGCCGAGTCCATGGCTATCTTCATAGGACTCGTCGAGTCCAAAGTTCTACTTATCAGGTTCTTTCAGTCCTTTTTCTTTACAGACCTGATTTGAGACATGCAGCGGCTCCAAACCATAGATCTAGGCTTCTAGGGCATGCTTATCACGTAAAGTTGCAAACTTTACGTGCATGCATAGCTTTAGGAGCTTCAAATGTCCAAACCAAGCTCTTAATGGGGTTTTAAGCTCCAGATGGACCTTAATTACCAATATTGTAACACCCCGTTCTTCAAGTGTGTAATTATGAGTCCCTGAGGTTTAAGAGAAAGGTAATTCTGGTCCTTTTCGGGAAATGAGTTTCATCCGAGAAGGGTTCGGACGAGTGTATGTGTCAGAAGTGTTGGGTTTCTCGTCACCCTCGTATGAAAGTAAGTTATTTGGGAGTGGGTTTAGATTAGAGGAGTTACGGTGCATCGAAGTTGCTCAGTGTTTATAGTCCTTTGCGGAATAAGAAGGAAAGTGTCCCATGCATGCGTGGTATGCATGCATGTTTTTGTATTTTGAAAGGTGGCTGGGTACGCCCAGCGTAAGCTGGACGTACGCCCAACGTAATGGCTCGAATAGTTGTGGGTAGCTGGGAGAGTACGCCCCGCGTACCAGGGAGGTACGCCCCACGTACTCACAGGAATCCCAAACCCTATTTTTAGGGTCAGCCACTATATAAGGAATATGATGGTTCACCCCTCAGCTCCCTTATGCTTATCTTCAACCTCAGAGAAACCCTAATCTCGTATTCCCTCCATATTTGAGTGTGTTTGACCTTGAAAAGCTTGGATTGGCAAAAGAAAGGCTTGAAGGAGAAAAGGGAAGTTGTCGAAGAAGAAGAAGAACGTGTGGAGCTTGTAGATCTGTTGAAATATCACCCCTTTGGAGCTGGTTTAAGGTATAAAGCTTCTTGCTTGACCTTCATATGGCATACATCTATGTATTTTGAAGATTTGTTATCATTCTTGTCCCAAAAGTCTTCACCTTGTTGCATAGTTCAATTTGGTCAAGTGTATCTGTCCTTTTAGACCTTTGGAGAGGTCTTGAGTGATAAAAATAAGGTCCCAAGGGCTGTAGTTATCCCATGTATGAGTTATGTGGGTCTTAATGGATTAAGACCTTGGATTAAGAGCTTAAGGATGTCCCAAGTGATAAATTCTGAGACTTTATGATTTCTAATCATATTTGGCCTATGGATCTAAAGTTTAGGCTTAAGAGCTTAAGCCATTAAGCTGTAAGAAAGACTTTTTGAGTAGTGAGGTTACGCCCCGCGTAACCTGCTAGTACGCCCCGCGTAGCGGGCCAATGCCCCGTTTCAGTTTAGCGATCATGGTAGTACGCCCCGCGTACCAAGGAGAGTACGCCCAACGTACTCCTCCTGTGGACTTCCTTTCGGGCCTTTGTGTTGGGCCATTTGTGGGTTGTTGGTGTTTGGGCCAAGTCTGGAAATCAGGAATAGAGTGTTTTGGGCCAAATTAATATTATGAATATTGGATCTAGGCCCATTTAGTGAGGTGGGCCCAATTTGGTAAATTGGGCCAATGGTGGACTTTGTGTGAGATTGGGACTTTGGTCTTGGCCCAATAAGTGGAAGTATGTTGACCTAATGCTTATGCTTGTTATGTTGGTTAGTTCTGGATTTGCGACGAGTTGGTGGTTCGGGAGTCTGCTTCTTCCGTTCAGAGTATCGGCATTCGCGAGGTGAGTTATCCTCACTATATCGATAGGGTCTACGACACCAAGGCCGACCCTTTACCAGATGGAAATCCGGGTAGTTGTTTGTTATGGTATTGCTTGATGTGGGTCGGAAGGCATTATGATATGGGCCAGAAGGCATTATGATATTGGCCGGAAGGCATTCTACGTTATGTGGACCGGAAGGTCATGGCCTGGAAAGGCGTATGTGTGTAAGTAGTATTTTGACTGAGACGTAGGGTGATATATGCTTGTGATCGGCTAGGTCGGTATCCTGGTTACCGTGATGATATGTTATGTGATCTGTTTGATTGATTGTTGACTGTGAACTGTTATATGATTAAATGATATGTGCACAGGGTTGTTTAGACTGGAGATTGACCTGTTATGCATGACTGTTCTATGTTATGTTATGTTATGTATGCTTTATATGTTATGGGCCGGAAGGCAATATGTTATGGGCCGGAAGCAATATGTCATGGGCCGGAAGGCGATATGTTATGGGCCGGAAGGCAATATGTTTTTGGACCGGAAGGTCGTGGCCTGGAAGGGCGCATATGTGGTTGGTATTTTGGGGGTATCTCACTAAGCTTTCGGGCTTATAGTTGTGGTTTAATGTTTTTCAGGTTCTTCCGGAGACTGTGGCAAGGCAAAGGCATGATCGTACCGTTCCTCGCGTTTATGTTTTATGAAATGAACCTGGGAATACTCTGTTAAATAATGTATTAAAAACCTTTTTGTAATAATGTTATTAAAATGGATTGGTTTGAAAAGTTTAAAATTATGTTGAAAATTTTGGTCGTTACAAGTTGGTATCAGAGCCTTGGTTTGAGTGAATTGGAGGAACACTCGTGTGACTCTAGCCTCAAATCGAGGAGGGTTTAAAAAAAAATTAAAATGGTTCTCAAAATTAAGTAAAAGGAGGACGCGGAGGTACGATCAGCCGGAGCCAGTAAGTAACCCCAAAATACCCTGCATGATATTTGTTTTATTGAGCTTGATAGAACAACATTCTAGAGTTAGGCTAGGAATCTTCAGGATTTCATGATGATGTTGCCTGTTTTATGATGCCTGCTAGCCTAGGGTCTTCCTCTATTGAGATTTCCAGTGTTCCTTTAGGAGTGGGGATCGAGCGCTTGCTCTGTATATTTGTCGCTAGGGTGTTGTGGTAGTACTTAGTACAAATATGGGTAGGTGTGGAAGGTAGTATGGGCCCGTACTACTGAAAGCACAGGACCTATACGCGTATCAGGGAAACCATGACCTCTAGTGTTGGGTTGAGAGTTGGTTCCTGGGATAGTGGGAAGTGTCCGAGGTTTTGTGGTTTATTTTCAGTATGGATATTTCGAGGCATGCTGGGAGTAGATCCGGATCAGGATCGGGTGCAGGAGAAGGAGTTGCGGACAGATTAGTACCGCCCGAGGTTATCGGTCCGATCAGTACGCACAAGTTGGATGCGAGGATTCAGGAGATCAGGCATGATGAGGTTGTTGCATTGTTCCGGGCCGAGCTGCCGGAACTGTTTGGGTCGATCAAGACCGCCATGGTGGAGTATTTTGATAGGCAATATGCGGCTCTCACGGATACGGCTGCCGCGGCGGGTACGAAGACTGTAGCAACGTTAGGGGGAGGAGCAAGTAGGGATTTTCAGTATCGGGACTTCGATAATACGGAGCCTCCCACCTTTAATGGAATTCAGGATCCGATCCTTGGTAAGAGATGGTTATCAGACGTGGAGGGGTGTTACTTCACATGTTCATGCCCTGCTGATCAGAGGGTGAGGTGTGCTATGAACCTGTTAAGGCTCAAGGTAGAGGATTGGTGGAGATTGACCACGGGGTCATACTCGGATGCGCAGAGGGCTGCGATTTCATGGGATCAGTTCAGAGAGATATTCAGCACTCGTTATGTTCCGCAGGTCGAGAGGGAGAGGTTGGCTCAGGAGTTCCTGGAGCTGAAGCAGGATACGGAGTCGGTGATGGAAATCACCAGGATGTTTACTAAGAGGGCGATATTTTGCCCTGAGTTCGCTTCAGAGCAGCCTCTGATGTCCGGATATCTGAGTATGCTAAAGGAAGATATCAGACAGTTTGTGTCCGCGCAGAGGTGCAAAACCTTGTTGGAGTTACAGGAGGGTGCCAGACGGCATGAGTTAGAGATTGAGTTGCAGTTGCGTGAGCTGAGGCATGCTCCGGTTCAGTCGCGGCCGACGACGAAACGGTCTAAGACCGTTGATTCCAGGATGGGAGATCAGGGTAGCCACGTCTGTCAAAAGTACGGGAGGGATCACGCCGGAGTTTGTCGGTCCGGTGGTGCATGCCGCAAGTGCTGAAAGGAGGAGCACTTTGCGAAGGATTGTCGGCAGTCAGTACCGGTTCGGGATTTGAGGATCTGTTATCATTGTCATCAGGTTGGGCACTTGAGGGTCAACTGCCCACAACTTGTTGCAGGACCGGTGCAGGCTCCAGCACCGGCCATTTTGAGGATCACAGGTAGAGGTCAGGGTGGAGCGGAGCCCCCAAGGGCTTAGGGTCGTGCTTTTCAGCTTGCAGCGGAGGAGCTTAGAGCAGTGCCGGATGCAACTACGGGTATGTTTCATCCTTGTTGTCTTGTTTAATTATGATTATTGTGGAGTATCGTTTATCTGCTAGTCTCGATGGTTGGATGTGGATTTGTTTCGGGTTTTCACTTGGTATCCGTTGTTCCTTGAGGGTTTGGCATGAGTATGGATTTGTGTTTCGGGTTTTCGCTTGGTATCCGTTGTTCCTTGAGGGTTTGGCATGGTTATGGATTGTGATTCGGGTTCTCGTTTTGGTATTCGTTGTTCCCTGAAGGTTGGTATGGTTATAGTTTAGTGTTTCGTGCTATCGTTGGTTATCATTCGTGAGAGTTATTAATGTAGATGCAGCGTTGGTTTGATTGTCGGGTAGCATTTTCAATCTGAGGAGTGGTTAGCTGAGGAATGAGTACTTTTGGAACGGATTGATCAGTTTGGAAATGTGTTTTGCGAAGGTTGCTAGTGTTAGTGGGAATGATTTTGCATGTAAGCGTTGGGTTTTGTGCATGGTTACTTTGGGAGGCCAGTGTTAGCGGCCGGGGGTTGATAGTCAGTGCCCTAAGTGGGGGAGAATTGGAAATTCTCCGGGTGATCGATAGACTTGAGAGGTTGTTTAGCTGCTTGGGTTTCGGTGGTATTCCGTTCAGTCAAGAGTAGGCTGGTTTAGGTAAGTAGCAGGTGTACGGGGTGGATTACAAACCTATAGCATTGATTGTGTAGAACCTGGGATCAGGTTGGGTTCGAGTATGTATGATAGAGATAGAGTTCGGAACCCCTGAGGGGCTAGAAGAGTATGCAGGGGAGGATTCCCTGGAGGGATAACTCGGAATGATGAATGCTAGTTGAGCGGTCAGGTAGACTGAAGACCGGAAGGCGTACCAGTCAGACTGAAGGCCGGAAGGCATACCAGCCAGACAGAAAGCCCTGGATGGCGGCCCAGATTGGATGAAGGTTTTGAGAGTGGTCCAGCTTGATTGAAGACCTGGTGAGGTGGCCCAGTCGTGCTGAAGACTCTGTAGGTATTCTCGGATCGGTTCGAGGAAATGGGTTGGGTATGTTGTGATGTGCTAGCATTTGAAGGTCTGGCCCCGGTTATTGATCTTGATTAATGGAGTTGGCGAATGGACTCGAGAGTCCCTGCGAGCAGATTCAGAGCATGTGTGTTGCATGGATAGCGGTTATGCTATATCGGGGTGGTGCAGCGTTAGGTGAGCATCGTGCCACTTGTCGTGGTGACAAGGCAGCCAAGTGGATTTCCTTGGCAAGGAAGGAGAGAGAGGAGTGTAGCTCCGAGAGTGAAAGTAAATTCACGGAAGTGAAAGCGGCAATGTAGAGTTATGATCGGAGTGGTCCGACGGTGGTCACTGAGCAGCATGGTTGCGGTGGTGGTATGGAATGATATTATGATGGGATGTCTGTTGGGGACGTGGGAGGGATTCCGCGGGCGTAGGGCCAAGAGTCTCAGGATGGATGTCGGGATTGAGTCTGGGACTCCTATCTTGATTCTGATGAAAAAGTTATGTATGTAGGGGTGATTCCTCCTGGGGATGTTGGAAATTTCGGAATTGCTAATAGAGTTGTTTATGCGGTAGAAGGGCATCCAGAAGGGTGTTTGGAAGTGTCATCAGTGAATCGGGGTTTTCCTAACCCGAGTACACTAGAGCCAGTTTGGTGCGGTTATGGGATTGCAATGGAGAACTCGTGGGAGTTGCTCTAGGACTGAAGCTCGTATCATTCGGCCGGCAAGAAAGGTAAGTTGGGTTTCGGATCTCAATGGTCGAGGCTTGGGAAGCTTGGTCCGGTGAGTGCCAGGCGGAGCATTGCAAGATTAGTTCAGAGTAGAGTTGTCGCAGGCTTCGAGGGCGAATCCTAATTTAAGTGGGGGAGAATTGTAACACCCCGTTCTTCAAGTGTGTAATTATGAGTCCCTGAAGTTTAAGAGAACGGTAATTCTGGTCCTTTTCAGGAAATGAGTTTCATCCGAGAAGGGTTCGGACGAGTGTATGTGTTAGAAGTATTGGGCTTCTCGTCACCCTCGTATGAAAGTAAGTTATTTGGGATTGGGTTTAGATTAGAGGAGTTGCGATGCCTCGAAGTTGATCATTGTTTATAGTCCTTTGCGGAATAAGAAGGAAAGTGTCCCATGCATGCATGTTTTTGGATTTTGAAAGGTGGCTGGGTACGCCCAGCGTAAGCTGGACGTACACCCAGCGTAATGGCTCGAATAGTTGCGGGTAGCCGGGAGAGTACGCCCCGCGTACCAGGGAGGTACGCCCCGCATACTCACAGGAATCCCAAACATTATTTTTAGGGTCAGCCACTATATAAGGAATATGATGGTTCACCCCTCAGCCCCCTTATGCTCATCTTCAACCTCAGAGAAACCCTAATCTCGTATTCCCTCCATATTTGAGTGTTTTTGACCTTGAAAAGCTTGGATTGGCAAAAGAAAGGCTTGAAGGAGAAAAGGGAAGTTGTCAAAGAAGAAGAAGAACGTGTGGAGCTTGTACATCTGTTGAAATATCACCCCTTTGGAGCTGGTTTAAGGTATAAAGCTTCTTGCTTGACCTTCATATGGCATAGATCTATGTATTTTGAAGCTTTGTTATCATTCTTGTCCCAAAAGTCTTCACCTTGTTGCATAGTTCTATTTGGTCAAGTGTATCTGTCCTTTCAGACCTTTGGAGAGGTCTTGAGTGATAAAAATGAGGTCCCAAGGGCTGTAGTTATCCCATGTACGAGTTATGTGGGTCTTAATGGATTAATTCCTTGGATTAAGAGCTTAAGGGCGTCCTAAGTGATAAATTCTGAGACTTTATGATTTCTAATCATATTTGGCCTATGGATCTAAAGTTTAGGCTTAAGAGCTTAAGCCATTAAGCTGTAAGAAAGACTTTTTGAGTAGCGAGGTTACGCCCCGCATAACCTGCTAGTACGCCCTGTGTAGCGGGCCAGTGCCCTGTTTCAGTTTCGCGATCATGGCAGTATGCCCCGCGTACCAAGGAGAGTACGCCCAACGTACTCCTCCTGTGGACTTCCTTTTGGGCCTTTGTGTTGGGCCATTTGTGGGTTATTGGTGTTTGGGCCAAGTCTGGAAATTAGGAATAGAGTGTTTTGGGCCAAATTAATATTATGAATATTGGATCTAGGCCCATTTGGTGAGGCGGTCCCAATTTGGTAAATTGGGCCAATGTTGGACTTTGTGTGAGATTGGGACTTTGGTCTTGGCCCAATAAGTGAAATTATGTTGACCTAATGCTTATGCTTGTTATGTTGGTTAGTTCGGGATTTGCGACGAGTTGGTGGTTCGGGAGTCTGCTTCTTCCGTTCAGAGTATCGGCATTCGCGAGGTGAGTTATCCTCACTATATCGATAGGGTCTACGGCACCAAGGCCGACCCTTTACCGGATGGAAATCCGGGTAGTTGTTTGTTATGGTATTGCTTGATGTGGGCCGGAAGGCATTATGATATTGGCCGGAAGGCATTCTACGTTATGTGGACCGGAAGGTCATGGCCTAGAAAGGCGTATGTGTGTAAGTAGTATTTTGACTGAGACGTAGGGTGATATATGCTCGTGATCGGCTAGGTCGGTATCCTGGTTACGGTGATGATATGTTATGTGATTTGTTTGATCGATTGTTGACTGTGAACTGTTATATGATTGAATGATATGTGCACAGGGTTGTTTAGACTGGAGATTGACCTGTTATGCATGACTGTTCTATGTTCTGTTATGTTATGTATGCTTTATATGTTATGGGCCGGAAGGCAATATGTTATGGGCCGGAAGCAATACGTCATGGGCCGGAAGGCGATATGTTATGGGCCGGAAGGCAATATGTTTTTGGACCGGAAGGTCGTGGCCTTGAAGGGCGCATATGTGGTTGGTATTTTGGGGGTATCTCACTAAGCTTTCGGGCTTATAGTTGTGGTTTAATGTTTTTCAGGTTCTTCCGGAGACTATGGCAAGGCAAAGGCGTGATCGTACCATTCCTCGCGTTTATGTTTTATGAATTGAACCTGGGGATACTCTGATAAATAATGTATTGAAAACCTTTTTGTAATAATGTTATTAAAATGGATTGTTTTGAAAAGTTTAAAATTATGTTGAAATTTTTGGTCGTTACAAATATGACTGAAACTTAACACTTCAAGAAGGTAATGAGAGCCCATATCTAAAGTATAACCCAACCATAAGTTTTCTCTTCAAGGATTTGGGGTTTTAGGGCTTAAAATCAACAATTTAGGGACAAACAAGATCTAATAGATCAATAACCAAGATGGAAACTTTATTACCATAATGGATGACCACAAATGAAGGTGTCCTGGATCTAAGTCCCCTTCCTTGACCTCTTCAACCTCTCCCTTCTTCCACTTGCTCCAAAGTGCACCAAAAGTCCCTTCACAAGGCAACAATCACTCAAACTTACCAATGGAGGCTAGGGTTTTCGATAAGGAATGCTATGAGGGTGATGGAGGCTGAGATGGGGCTATAAGGACATTTAAATAGGGTGCAAACCCTAAGGATTAGGGTCTCCTCCTGATTGGCCTACTCGTCGTGTCCAGGCGTGGACTCGTCGAGTAGATCACTTAAAGCCCGCATCCAACTCGACATCTACTCGGCGAGTTAGGGCTACAACTCGCCGAGTAGCTCTTCCCAAAAGAACATTTAATTAAAATAAATACGTATCAGGAACGGGGCGTTACATTTTTTATGGTTTCGGGTTTGTGATTTAGGAAAAAAAAAGTTATGTTTTTTTTTTTTTTTTAAATTTGGATGTTATGTTTAATTTAAATATTATGTTTTATTTAATAGCATGTTTTATTAAATTATTTTTTATAAAATTATGCAATTATAATAAACTAAAAGATAATAATAATAAAGAAATGATGACATGAAATGAATGGATGTTACAACATGTTGATCATTTTCTATAATAATGTTAAAACATGTTGCATATACTTAATACTCGAAGAACATCTAAAATTTGAGTTTTTTTTTTAAGTTTTTATAAAAGGCTTTTTCACCTTAAAGTCACATGAAAAATAAAAATGATCGGAGGAAATTTCTAAAGCTAAGTTTTCTTTAAAACAATAAATAAATAAATAAATAAATAATTAACTTGTTAATTAGCAAGCTTGGTCCATGAGTTTTTTCAATAATTGTGTGGTCCAATGAGTTTTTCAACCAATTGTAAATTGAAAACTTATAAAAAACTTGTAAATTGACAACTTACAAAAATCGTATAAAAATCAATTTGAAAAAAAACTCTCCTATTGCAAAGGTATAATTTTTTTTTTATTTGAGCATATTCATGCAAAACTCTTATATTGTGGGTCTCTAAGCTCTTTGGAGAAAATTTATATAGTCTATGTTCTTTGAAGAAAAGCTACTATATCTTTCCATAGTAATTATAGAGGTCTGGATTTAGGAAAACACACAAGCTGAGTGTGCGAGGTATACTCAATACTCTAAGGTCCCGTTTGATAGTTTCTGTTTGGGAAAGTATCGTTCGGTAAAGTGCTATCTGGAAAAGTTTCTGACTGGGAAAGAAACCATGTTGTTTGATTATACATTTGATTGACTATGTTGAATGATGAAAAAAAAATAATTCAATAAAAAATAAATTTAAAAAAAGTTATTTAAAAAAATTAATAATCCAATAAAGAAAGAAAGATGCGAGGTTTGGGGTATAATTGTCTTTCCTGCCCATTCAGCCAGAAAGATATAATTTTGGGGCTTTCTGGGAAAGACATATCTTACCGGGAAAGATCCCTTCTTTTGTGCAAATCAAACAGTCTTTCCGGTCCATTCAGTCAGAAAGATCGGTTGAACCTGGAAAGATGTGTATCAAACGGGGCCTAAGAGCATCTAAATTTTGAGTTTTTTAAAAGGCTTTTCACATTAAAGTCACATGAAAAATGAAAATGATCTGAGGAAATTTTTTAAAGCTAAGTTTTTTTAAAGAATAAATAAATAAATAACTGGTTAATTAGCAAGCTCTTTCCATAAGTTTTTTCAATAATTGTGTGGGTCCAATGAGCTTTTCAAGCAATTGTAAATTGACAACTTATAAAAAAACACATAAAAATCAATTTGAAAAAAACTCTCCTATTGTAAATGTATGATTAGTTTTTTTTTTATTTGAGCATTTTCATGGAAAACTTTTATATTGTGGGTCTCTAAGCTCTTTTGAGAAAATTTATATCACATTACGGATGGTCTAAGCTCTTTGAATAGAAACTATTAAATCTTTTCATAGTAACTATAGAGGTCTTGGATTTAGGAAAAACACAAGCATAGTGTGGGGAGGGGGGTATAGTAAATATTTTCAAATCTATTAATAAAAAACAAACAATATTTAGCCATTCAAAGTAACTCTTTTTTCACAAGGTCTATTAGTTCTAACAATGACACCTGCTTTTTGTAACCTTGAAGCCACCTTGTCATTTTGGGCATTTGAAGCGACCATTTCTTGTTCTTTTGGGTTGTGGAAGTATCATAACTTGATTGTTCATTTGAGCAACAAAAATTGTAGTCCTTTGTAGTTAAGGAGATGCATGTTTTTCTTTTGTATTTGATAGATTGTCATATGAATGTAGTAGACCCCTTAATTGGTTTTACTGTAAGTGTAATCATTTTTGTGAAATTAGAGTATGTGTAAAGAGAGAGATAGAGATGGAAGAATACGATTTCTCATTAATTTTCTGAAGCAGGATCTACAATCTAAATATATACATTGCATGTATAACAAAACTATACATTTACATTTCAGTCCCTAAACTATACAATTCTAACACTCCCCCTTAAGATGGAGAATATATATCGTAGGCACCAAGCTTGTTATATATAGAGTCAACTCAGGGTCCTCTCAGGGACTTTGTATACCTATCTGCAAGTTGGTCACTCGAATTAATGAACTCTGTCACGATTAGACCATCAAGCAGTTTTTCTCTAACAAAATGACAGTCAATTTCAATATGTTTCGTCCTCTCATGGAACACTGGGTTCGAAGCAATATGAAGAGCTGCTTGGTTGTCACATATGAGCTTCATTTGAGAAACCTGGCAAAATCTTAGTTCCTCGAGAAGTTGTTTGACCCATATAAGTTCACATGTTGCATTTGTCATAGCTCGATACTCTGCTTCTGCACTAGACCTTGCTACCACATTTTGTTTCTTACTTTTCCAGGATACTAAATTACCCCCAAAGAGAACACAATATCCAGATGTTGATCTTCGACTGAAAGGACAACCATCATAATCAGAATCAGTGTAGCAAGATATCTCTATGCTCCCTTTGTTCTCAGACAAAAGACCTTTCCCTGGAGCTCCTTTGATATACTTTAGGATCCGTAGAGCAGCTTCCCAATGAGTATCACATGGAGCATTTAGAAACTGACTAACTATACTTACAACAAAGGAAATGTTCGGACGAGTTACTTTGAGATAGTTAAGACGACCTACCAGTCTTCGATATTTCCCTTGATCTTCCAACAACTCCCCCTGACCTGGTAGGAGTTTGACATTAGGATCCATTGGAGATTCAACTGGTTTACAGTCGGATAGATGAGCTTCCTCTAAAATATCTAGAGCCTACTTTCTTTGGGATATTGAAATCCCATCCTTGGACTTTGCAACCTTTATACCTAAGAAGTATTTGAGATTGCCCATATCTTTGGTCTGAAAATGCTTCAACAAGTGATCTTTTAACTTATGTATTCCGTTGTGATCATTCCTTGTGATAACTATGTCATCAACATATACTATCAAGTAGATACATTGGGTCCCTGAAATACGATAGAAAACCGAATGATCTGCCCTACTTTGCCTCATCCCAAATTATTTTACCACAGAACTAAATCTCCCGAACCAGGCTCTTGGAAATTGTTTTAAGCCATAGAGAGATTTTCGTAATTTGCAGACTAAACCGAACTCCCCCGGAGCAACAAACCCAGGAGGTTACTCCATGTAAACTTCTTCTTGTAGATCCCCATGGAGAAAAGCATTTTTAATGTCCAGTTGGTATAGAGCCCAATCACACATTGCAACCATGGATAGAAGAATACAAATGCTAGTCATTTTAGCAACCAGAAAGTATCATTATAGTCCATACCAAATATTTGAGTGTATCCTTTAGCTACCAACCGGGCTTTAAGACGGTCGAGTTTACCATCTGGACCTACCTTAGGAGTGAATATCCAACGACAACCAATAGGTGATTTTCCAGGAGGTAACGAAACCAACTCACATGTCCCATTATTGTGTAAGGCGGACATTTCATCAATCATTGATTGGCGCTACCCTCATTGAAGTAAAGCCTCATTTACTGTCTTTGGAATATGTACCGACGCACGATTGGAAAAACAGGTTGCGAAAGCTACGAATAAAAGATCATAGTGAACATAATTATGGATAGCATATTTGGTGTTTGTAGTTAACCGTTTACCTTTCTGCTGAGCAATGGGCAGATCATCATCACACAGAACCAGAGCTGGTGAACTAACCGACGAAGAGGATGAGTCAAAGGTTCTTGTATTTTGTGGATCTGTCTCTCCATCAATATCAGTAGAAGGTGGTGTAGGAGGCCGAGGAAGACATATTATAGGTTTTCAATGGTGGGGGATCGACAACTGGACTTCAAGTATGATCAGTTGATGGAATAGGGAAAACAGGAATCGGGACGACTTGTTCAACACTACATTTATCGTGTGGATTAGTAAAGTAATAAAGTTGATGATCAAAAAATGTTACATCTATAGTCATCAAATGTTTGTTAAGTCTAGGAGAGTAACATTTGTAACCCTTTTGTAATCGGGAATAGCCAAGAAAGTCACACTTGACCACTTTAGAGGCTAACTTATCTCGACCTGGATCAAGACAATGAACAAAACAAACTGATCCAACTGGATGCAAAGGGAGATGATAGGGCGGTTGTCTTGTAAATAAAATAGAAAAAGGGGTTTGATTTTGTAGGACAGAAGAGTGCATACGATTAATTAGATAACAAGACGTCATAACTGCATCAGCCCAAAATTTAAGTGGGAGTTTGGCATGGAACAATAAGGTGTGTATCGTTTCAATAAGATGACAATTTTTTCTCTCAACAACACCGTTTTCGTTTGGGGTTTGAGGGCATGATGATTCGTGTAATATGCCATGAGAAGACATAAACTCCTGAAATTGTGTAGAGATATACTCAAGTGCATTGTCACTCCTGAGGACACGAATGGTTGCACCAAATTGGGTTTTTATTTCAGCACAAAAATTATGCTAAGCGTAATGGTTATGCTGAGCGTACTCAAAATTACGCTGGGCGTAATGTGCCACGTGTCACCATCTGGTGGCTACCCTTGGGGAGGAAGCAAAGGCTGTGATCGCGCCACATCACCCAAACTCGCACAACACCCTCCCGTCTTAGAAAAATCATAACTATTGAATACGAGCTCGGGAACGTACTCTAAAACTTTCGTTTAGACTCCGTCGGCTAATTTTGGCTCAATTTTAAATTTTATATTATTAACAGGCCGGGACAGGATTGGTCCGTTAAATTCTCATAACTTCTTCATCCAATGTCCGTTTTCGCCCATCTTTTTCTCGTTACGCTACTCTTAACGAGATCTTCGATTCTTGTTTAGGTTGTGTCGGCTAAAACCGCTCGATCTAATATTCGAATTTCGGATTGTACACTGCTAATCCGAAACTTCGAAAAATCATAACTTCTTCATACGAAGTCAGATTTGGGCGTTCTTTTTATCAATGTTCTTAGTTTAACATATTCTACGACTTTCGTTTATATTACTAAGGCTAAAAATTGCTCTATCGTAAATTCACTATTTACGCTTCCCGGTGCTTTACCGGTTCCGTCGCAAAACTTCGACGGGTCATAACTTCTTCATTATAACTCGGATTTTAGCGTTCTTTATATGTACGGAAACCTTGTAACATATTCTACAACTTGGTTAAGATTATTTATTCTAAATAATATTTTGTCAAAAAGTCGTTTTTGACCCCTATTGTCTCTAAATTGACTAGCCCGGATCTGCGGACGTTACAATTATCTCCCCCTTAGGATGATTACATCCCGGAATCATCAACGAAATAGGGCTCACATGATGACTCCATTTGTTATCTATTCATGCTAAGTCATAACTTCGATGTTTCTTCGAACGAGTATCTAACTCTTAGACTCCTGGACTGCAGGCGGTGCTCGATCATACATACGCTCTCTATCTCACGTTAGACTCCAAATTATGACCTTCAAGTCAGAATGTCAATGCTCCATTGATACGAACTTAAGATAAGTTCTTTCATTACTACAATGGAACGATGTGTCATATTCTAATGACCTATCATCGTGTGATGCTGTGACAACCCGAAATTTCCATTTGTACGAACATTATCTATTAAATAGAAGCTAGTCCACTTTCAGTGATTTTCAGACTTGTCCGAACAAGTTTGTGTACATTAGGGTTTATGTTTCTGGATATATCAGGAGAATGGATACTCCTGTATTTGTGAAACTTGAACATTCCAAGTTTCATAATGTTATAGTCCAACTTCCGGAATAAAAATATTTTCTGTCAAAATATTTCAGGACTATAAATAGATTTCTGAATTTAATTAATTCATTATTTACAATTCCAACTAGAGAAAAGCCATTTCTCTCTGACGGATCTTCGGGTTTTCATCCCGGATTGTGAGTCTACTTTCCTATATGTGTTTTAATGCTTGTTATATGCTTTATAACATTGTTTACATGTCTAAAATACAAGATCCGAGAGCTTACGGCCCAAGAACGTTCTTGGGGTGTAAACTCCAAAACGAAGCCTAAAGGCTTCCTAGTCCCGATTCCTTGTTAGACAACGAGTTAAGGACTTAATGTATAAACATTTGAGGCTAGAAATCAATCAAGAAACCCTAGTTATAGGAGTTTACGGCCAAGGATATCTCTTGGGCCGTAAACCCCTTTTTAAGGGCTATAAGTGCCCTAAATCACCCCTAAAGCTTAAGGACCTTTACCCTCTAATGCTTGTAATTAATTTGGACACCAAAAGACTTCAAAATCATAGGGTTTTAGGAGTTTGCGGCCAAGAAAAGATCTTGGGTCGTAAACCCCTTTTTCAAGGGCAAAGTGTGCCCTAAACACCCTTAAAGCCTTAAGACAATTAACCTTGTATACTTGTAACTTGAATGAGGAGAAAATGACATCAAAATCACCCCTTAAAGGGATTTTATGGCCAAGGAACATCTCTTGGGCCGTAAACTCCAAGTAAAGGCACAAAGGTGTGCCTAATGTCCCCTTTAGCCTTAAGCAAAAACATGGAAGTTATCCGACATGTGCAAGTGCCTTAAATGAATTGAAACCAACACCCCATAGGAGTTTACGGCCGTAAACTCTAGGGGATATGGTCCTTTGGCCGTAAACTCCCCAAAGGAGCATTCCAAGGCCTTAAACTACTTCAAGGATTATTCCAACAAGGCTAGGCTTATTCTAGGATCAATATAGCACTTCAAAACACCCAAAACCACCAAGTGTGGAGTTCATGGCCGTAAACTCAAGGAGTTTATGACCGTAAACTCCAAAGGTGGGGTTTGTTGGGTGGTGAACTCATATACAAGGTCATTGGTGCATTAAACCCCTTTTGCCTTGTCCCGTATCAACTTAGATGCAACCATTAGGACCTATAACACTTATATAAAGTGTTTACATGTTCCTAAGTGTCCCAACTTATTTTATTAAGTTATTATTTGGCTAATTAGTTATATATATGCTCATTATATGATAACTAGGCTCGTACGTGTGAACAAGTCTCCGTTTGCCACCTAACACGGTACCCGATACATCAATCCAATCTACTCACCACAAGTGAGTTTCATACCCCTTTAATCAACCTTTGAAATACTTTTAAATGTTTTAAATACTTTATGGGGGGATACAAGTTAAATACTTATAGTTATTGCATCAATCACATGTGATTGCATTAATCACATGTGATTAATAACTAGAAAACCAATGATTTTATCACTGTTCAAACTGTTTTACTTCAAAATATTTTACAAACTCTTTTACTTATCAAATGCTTTTATTAAACTTTGTTTTACTTCTTATAAATTGCATGCCCATATATGTATAGATATATAAGTAATGTTTAAAGGGCTTAGGAAGGCCATCCGCCCTATTTCCTTTTCGCGCACTGAGATGTGGTCTGGTGGGATTTCGGGTGACCATCCGAGGGTCGTTTCAATATTAGTTATATATCATATATACATGTATAGAAATAAAAGTACTTCCATATTCATACTTATCAGTACATCAATAGCTAGTTACCATCGGGGTAACACAGTACATATACAACTATACTAGAAACAGTACATATACAATTATACTAGAAACAGTACATATACAATTATACTAGAAACAGTACATATACAACTATACTAGAAACAGTACATATACAATTATACTAGAAACAGTACATATATAATTATACTAGAAACAGTACATATACAACTATACTAGAACGAGAAACATCACATATTACATGAACACGTTAACAATTGTGATCCACTGTGTCGGAGCATGCCTTAAATGTCATGGCCCGAGTTGTAGCCAGATTTCTCTTCGAGGGAGAGCGTGAGTTTGCTTATAGATCTATATTGAATTGACTATCCTACACCTTGCTGCTAGCTACAGCCGGACCTGCAGGTCTGCGGGTGCCAAACGTCATTCCGTTATTACGACCATTCATTATGTCGTTGTTACCAGTCGATAGCATGGTGCAATTTATCACATTATACCTTAATATAAATCCGGTTTAAGGTAGTTAGTACAGCAGTAGTTCTTATAATACAAAACTACAATACTACAATGATTTACCCATTACATATTTTGGTGATAACCTCACTTAAACGTTAATGTACAAACTATATATTGTTAAATGATAGTTACACTTCGGAAATTACACACTTTTACATCAAACGAACGTACAAAACAGTTAAGCCTTGGTAGAAGGTCACTTTAATAGAAAATATAGGTTTTTCTAAGAGATTCAAACTTTTACAAACACTTTCAAACACTTTCTTACATTTTTACAAACTTATACATTGAGACAGGTTCAAACGTTTTGACAACAAACATTGACACTAAAATACTTATGAACTCACCAGCTTAATGCTAATAAACTCTTTCAAAATAACTTGTATTCTCAGGTCATCAGTAGACAGGTACCGAGGCCAGCTTTTGAGAAGATGGAGCGCATCCAAGACTCATCTTATAATTTTGATATACAATATTTTGGTGTCTATACTGTACAGAACACGCTTGTATTAAAATTATATATTTAATGCAATGGATGATGTTGTTTGCTTATTTACATTTACTGTGTTGTGATTCTTTACATGACGTCCTCCGCCCCAGAACATTTCCGCCGTTCTTGGTTTTGGGGTGTGACAGATGCATTGCTTGGACTCAGGTCGTTTAGAGTCAAATTCCGGAACAGACTATACCTTCCTTCATATTCTAATCATATCTTAAAGGGTAGCATTTCTAGCAACCGTCATGATACTTCTACTGATCGCTTTGATTAATTCTTCTGGCTTAAGTCAGTGCTACATCGAACTTGGTTCTCTGAACAACGTAACATACTCATCGTAGTCAGATTCAATTTGATATGACCACTAGGGTCGGAATATCAACAATCTTCTTAGTCATTACCGAAACGATGGTAACAACACACTTGAATAAATCGAAATCAATTACTAGTTACTTGGTAACCTTGTGACTTTCCCTGATCCAAGCGTGAGTCCTGTGCTTCCGGTAGTATATGCATCTACTACCTTTCACACCTACTCATACTCGTCCCAAGTATTGTCTCGCAGTTTCCCCAAGTCACCATACAAGAAAATTACATAACAGTTTAACACATCAGATAACAAAACGAAGGTTTTATTATTTCTTGAAACTATTACATAGGTGTTCAAGTTCACCCTAGACTATGCCTCTAATAGGCTACATCATACGATACTATGGCTACTGCATAACTTGATCTTCGGATATGAAGTCCTCATCCTTGATTCCTCGCACGGTTTTCTGATTCGTCGAGGATCATGTGGAATGCCCTTGGCCTCGGTGGCGTTTCTGGTCTTGCTAATTTATTTTTCCCCGGGCAGTCCCTAGAAATATGCCCTTCTTTGTTACATCCATAACACACCTTCTTGTTGGATGCACACTTGCTGGTATAATGCCCTGTCTTTCCACATTTGTAGCAAGTCACCTCCTCGCTACATTTCCCGAAGTGCTTCTTTTTACACTTCTCGCACCACTTGGTTTCACCTCCTCCTCCTTATTCATTCTTTGAGAATTTCTTTTCCTTGTTGGATTTTGAAGATCCTTCATGCTTCCTTTTCTCGCCAACTTTAGATCTCTCCAGACCTTTTTCCCTAATCTGGGTCTCAACATTCCTGGCTGCCCAGATGGCTCCTTTCAAAGTGGTTGCTTGCTTGACCATTGGTCCAAAGTCTGCTGGTAATCCATGGGCAAACTTATTGACCTTGGAGAGCTCAATTGGAACTAGATAAGGAACAAGCTTCATTTTCTCTGTAAAACTTGCATCATACTCGATGACACTCATCTTTCCCTTCTTTAGATTCTGAAACTCGTTGTTAATCTCCAGAAGATCCTGCTCAGAGCAGTACTGCATTTTTAACTGCACCAGAAAATCCTCCCATGACATCTTGCTCGCTTCTCCTTTGGGCATCGAATCGGCTAGTAGCTGCTACCAGCTTAGTACTCCAGATTTCAACAAAGGAACCGCGAGAGCGGTCTTCTTCCTGTTGCTACACTCGCAACTCTCAAACATCGTCTCCATCTCAGAGATCCAGTTCATGACTTCCACCGGCGTCGGGCTTCCAGATAGACTCAGTGGTTTGGACGCCATGAAATCCTTGTATTTGCATCCACGTCCATCATTTCCTCCATCCTGGTGGTTTTTCCTAACTATCAGTGGGTTGGCTTGACTAACAGTCCCACTGTAGTTTCCCTCCTCAGTCTGCCCTTCATTCAAGTTGGGCTGTTTGATCTGCATGGTCGCTTCCTCTCGATTTTGCTGGAGCAAACGTCTGGTTTCCTCCATTTGACGATCCAACATCGCCTGGATCATCACTTGCACTCCGACCAATGTTATTGGCTCAGCAGCGGCTACCACAACCGGTATTTGCTCAATCACTGGGGGTTGGTTTCGGTTCCCATTTGAATCCACGTTTCCGCTACGGGTCCTTGCCATCTTGATCTATACACCGAATAAGGTGAATCTAGATCTTTATTTAGGATTGATGTTTAAATCATCCTTATCACTCCGAAATGTTTATATGCTAGTTCTAATATAGTACTCGTACATTTAGAATCCTAAACACATAAGGTTTCCAGATCCGGTCGGCAACAGACCATAGATCTGAACAATTAACAGCATATCAGGCACAAAGCATTTAGCACATTAAAGCATTTTAGGCATAATTCCTAAAATAAGCTAGAGCTCACACCTCACAATCATCGCTAGCATTCTAAGTTTAAGTCTAGAAATCCTACAAATTCCTAGTTCGCTTAAACTAATGCTATGATACCAACTGTGACATCCCCATTTTCACGGCCAGAAAAGACCGATTTTGTTTATGCTTTATAAAAATCAGAGTATTTTTTTTAATAAAAATGTTGCGGAATTTGTCCCCAGAAAAACATGATAAATACGTTATTAAAACATTTTCGAAGAAACGTATTTTATTCATTTCAAAACGTTTGGGATGTCATCGTTAATACAGAAACATAAGCACAAACAGAACTTACATTTATTTACACTAGTGATCTACATCTCTTTAAATCTCTCAGTGTAAAGTGACTTCGTATCAACACCTGTGATATAAATAAACTGAGTGGGTCAGGTTGGGAAACTTGGTGAGTACATAGGGTTTTCAACCAACAATAATATAATTATTATGTTTAAACAATCAAGCAATCAAACCCAATTACCCATTCCCATTATCTTCTTTACTCTTAAGGATCTACCCTAAGAATCAGCTATTTCTCGTTCATTCATTCCTAAGGATTATCCTAAGGAATCAGCACAAATTCCATCATTGCCACGGTTTACACAATGGGCACTAAGTCTGCATAGTCGCCAGGGTTTAGGCATCAAGTCTGCATGATCACCAAGGTTTAGGCATCAAGTCTGCATGATCACCAGGGTTTAGGCATCAAGTCTGCATGATCACCAGGGTTTAGGCATCAAGTCTGCATGATCACCAAGGTTTAGAGTACACCGGGTGAACACCTCATTCACAACACCTACAGGTTGCGAGCCTGCTAGTGTTCCACTGGACTGTCTAGAATAGTCTGTGGTTGTCATCCCTACTCTGCTGAATGACGGGGCCATCATTTGGGAGAAAGGCTTCTCACATCGTCCGCCTCTCATCCTCACCTTACGATCTATTTCACCTCTCAACTCATCATCCAAATCATACTCCATCTATTACATCTACCCATGTTTTACCCCAACATTATCGTAGATATAAAATACATATACAATTTAAGTCATTTAAAACAAGTATAGAATCGTTCATCCAGCATAGACAACAAGTATTCAGATAATATGCACACACAACACGTAATTTATATAAAATACTTTATATCTATGTGCAAGATGAAAGTAACTATGCACTCACCTAAAAGGTGGTGACTTAGCACTCGGACAGCGCTTCAATACTCTCAAAAACAATTTCCTTCGACAAAACCTAGTATCAACACCACTAGGGTTTAGTCTAACGATAACCGCGAGTAATTAATAGTCAAGCTATTATTATTATTATTATTATTATTATTATTATTATTATTATTATTATTATTATTATTATTATTATTATTATTATATAAGCATTAAATAACACTCAATATAACTCATAATAATAGCCCAAATAATTATTTTAAAGTCCTAATAACATTATTATATCGAAACATAAGCTATGCTAAAGATAGGGTAGGCGTAGCTCACTTACAGCGGGTTTTCTCGAAAACCGAGCTTCGCTGGAGCAGTGTTTCTGAGCCGAAAGACTCCTCCTCTTGGAGCTTCCCGATGCTCCGAGACTTGCTTCTAACACCTTGGAGGTGCTAGGGAAAAACCTTGAAGGTTTGGGGGTATTTGGGAGGAATGAAGTGGAGAGTTGTGAAGAAAATGGGAGATTTTCGCCTCTATTTATAGGCTGCCAGCACCGAGTACGCCGAGCGTACTGTCACACCCCCAAACCAAGGATGGCGGAAACGTCCGGGGGTGGAGGACTTCATGTATAGCATCATAACCACAATTTTAATAGTAATTTAAGCAAACACAACCAACATATATATAATTGAAAAAGTTACATCACTTGTATGAATTACATGTTTCAAAATCAATTACAATATGCTGTCAAAATATGAAAAGTTCGACGCCTTAACGTCCCATCCTCAAAAGCACTTGATAACCTGATTAGTGTTTTCCTGTGAATACAAGTTATTTGAAAAGTGTCAACACAAAGGTTGGTGAGTTCATAAGCTTTTATTAATAAACTTAGTAGAAGTATTTCACATGTAAATGTCGTGTTTGTTTCAGAAAAATCCGATATTTTCCTTGAAATCCGAAAAATGTAACCTTATAGCCAAAGACTAGGATGTATGAGAAATCATCGTTTCTTAGTAGAAATGTTGTGAGTTTAAAATGTTATGGAAAGTAAATTTCTTTCATCAGCCTAAAACCTACTTCGGTTTTATGAAACCCCGTAAACTTCATGAATTGTTATCCCCCTAAGTGAGTCGCTATAATCATACTGTGACTATGTGAACCTGCCACAACGTTTCTCAGGCGTCGCGAAAATGAAATGACATTTGTCACCCGTAGACCTGCAGGTCCCACTGTAGCTAGCAGCAAGGTGTGGGGTGTCAAACCCAATATAGATCTATATACAAGTATCACGTTCTCCCTCAAGGAGATTCTGATTATAACTACCAGGAATTATCTCCCGCACTCGGACGTACGGGGAGAGAGAGAGTCTCACAACATAGGTTAACAAGTTTACGTGAAATGTGTGTGAATATAAATCTTTCTTGTATGGATGTACCCTTTTTGTACGAGTGCGTTAAGTGATGTATCATAAACTATACCTATTATAGTTTATCTAAAATGTATGTAATATGTATGAATTCTTTTATGGAAATGTATTAGTATTGTGAATTTATCAAACTATACTTTTTATAGTCTAATAATACGTGTTCCAAAATGAATGAATAATATTTAATATTTAATATTTAATATGAATGTCTTAGTTTCAGTTCATAATGATAAACTAACAAGGAAACACATACAAATACTAAAACTTATGATTATACACTTTGCTCAACATATTACAAAGTGTTATGATATTTACATGCTGTTGACAAAATTTAGCAATTCTACCCTGTTTGGAAAAATCATAGAGAAATCATACGAAGTCGAAAACTAGATCCGTAAATTCTGAGAGTTCACAAAATGTGTCTAGTTTGCTCATAATTTTTATCACAAATTAATATGACCTCTAACTTGGGTGAAAAAGTCCAAAATCACAGACTGGTCCGGATTGTTGTTTGAAATGATAGGCAGTTTTGTAAAAATCACCATAAATTGTAGAAAAATCGTATGGAGATGGGCAAGTAGCCATTTTAAAGCTAAAAACTTGAACTATTTGCACCTTGTACAGTTTTGAAAACAAAAATATTTAAGATGCCCAAAACAGTCCGTGAATGGAGTTGAACTTTTCTGATGAAGGCTGTTAGAAAAATTTAGATATGTTCATAGTGTTTTAACTTGTATCCCCCCCTGAAAACTTGAGAAAACATGAAAATGCAGGGTTATGAACTCACCTTGAGTGATTTCAGTAGATGATTGTTGAAGAATGGAAGTGTTTAATTCAAGAACACTTGGAGATGCCTTGAAGGTTTTCGAGAATCTAACATCATAGTTAGGGAGTTTTGTGTAAGCAACCAAAGATTTGAGTAGAGTGAAGTGAAATAGTAATAGGGAGGATGAATTTTTACTTACTAAGTGTGGAAGAACACTTGAAATCAGCCTTGGATCTCGAAAATTTGTGTAGAAGAGTTTGAGAGAAAAAGTGGTGTTTGTTACTTAGTGGAATGAGAGAAATGAGAGAAAATGAGAAGTGTGGTTGTTTGTTCCAGCTCAAAAACGTGGGAGTGAGTGAAATTTGAGTGTAAGGGAACATTGAAGTGACATAGGTAAGGTGGGGAGGTATGGCTGGTCATAGAGTGGGTGTGGGGTGGTTGCTTGTGTCATAAGTTAAGGCAAAGTCAACACTCTACCTTAAATAAATCCCCCATTAGATCTTTATTATTTAATTAATGATTTTTATAAAAATATGTTTAAATTATGAATATTTAGAGTTTATTATGTTAAAATAAACTTTCTGGAGAAAATCCCGCTTTAAAATCACGAAAAACGGGCTTAAAATGTTAAAAATATCAAAAATGGGCTGAAAATGACAAAATTGCGAAATCTGGCCGAGGCTCGGCCCTCTTATGCTGAACCGAGAGAGAGAGGGAGGCGGAACCGAGAGGAGAGGAGAAGGAGGGAAGGAACCGAGAGGTGGGAGGGGACAGAGAGGCGCGCGAGACAGAGAGTGAGAAGAGAACAGAGAGTGCGACGCGAACAGGGAGGCGGAGTTAGCGAACAGAGAGGCTGTATAGCGAACCGAGAGGTGGAATAACGAATAGAGAGGCAGAATAGCGAACAGAGACCGAGAGGAGCAGAGCTTGAGCGACAGAGGCAGAGGCTCGGTCTCTGGTCTCTTAGCCACCAGAGGCTCGGTCTCTGGTCTCTAAGCCACCAGAGGCTCGGTCTCTGGTCTCTTAGCCACCAGAGGCTCGGTCTCTGGTCCTAAGAGGCCTCTCACTCCGGTTTTGGTTCCTAAAGCCTATTTTTCTCGTTTTCGCCCCGTTTCAAGCCGTTTTTGACCCGGTTAAGGGCCGGAATGACCCGAATGATTCCAAAAAGTCACGGGAAACTTTTGAGAGAGATTTGGGAGAGATTTCTCACACTTGGAGAGATTTAGGAGAGATTTCACATTGTTGAAGAGATTTCTCATACAAAGAGATATTTGAGAGAGGTTTCACATACTTGGAGAGATTTGGGAGAGATTTGACATTCTTGGAGAGATTTTTCATACGAAGGGATATTTGAGAGAGATTTCACATACTTGGAGAGATTTAGGAGAGATTTGACATTCTTGGAGAGATTTCTCATACAGAGAGATATTTGAGAGAGATTTCACATACTTGGAGAGATTTAGGAGAGATTTGACATTCTTGGCGAGATTTCTCATACAGAGAGATATTTGAGAGAGATTTCACATACTTAGAGAGATTTAGGAGAGATTTGACATTCTTGGAGAGATTTCTCATACAGAGAGATATTTGAGAGAGATTTCACATACTTGGAGAGATTTAGGAGAGATTTGACATTCTTGGAGAGATTTCTCATACAGAGAGATATTTGAGAGAGATTTCACATACTTAGAGAGATTTAGGAGAGATTTGACATTCTTGGAGAGATTTCTCATACAGAGAGATATTTGAGAGAGATTTCACATACTTAGAGAGATTTAGGAGAGATTTGACATTCTTGGAGAGATTTCTCATACAGAGAGATAGTTGAGAGAGATTTCACATACTTGGAGAGATTTGAGAGAGATTTGACATTCTTGGAGAGATTCCTCATACAAAGAGGTATTTGAGAGAGGTTTCAAGTGTGGCATTTGTGAGTGTTTGGTTCCGTAATGCGAGTCTCTTGAGCCTGTTAAGTCATGATTAAGGATCCCACACACTCCTAATGAGTATGCAACATGGTTTTCATCAGTTTAATTCATTGATTAGTACTAAGGCTTAGGAAATTTTTAACACAAAACTTTTCTCCAGTGATGTTTTCCCATTAATATAGCAAGTTATACAGTACGAACATAACACAAATCCTAATACCCAAGGTTTAATAGAGTTGACCGGCTTGACTTGATGGCTTGAATTGACTCAAGATTGACGATTGTCACATCATCCCCCCGTTAGAGGGAATTTTGTCCCGAAATTTAAATTCGGCTGGGACTTCAAGGGTTTGGGAAAAGATGTGGGTACTTTTGCTTCATTTGATCTTCACGTTCCCAGGTAAACTCAAGCCCTCGTTTCGCGTTCCAACGAACCTTCACTATGGGAATGCGACTTTGTTTTGTTCTCTTGATCTCTCGATCCATGATCTCGACGGGTTCCTCCACAAAGTGGAGATTTTCATTAACTTCGATTTCTTCGAGTGGTATTACGAGTGTCTCGTCAGACAGACACTTCTTTAAGTTGGACACGTGGAAGATAGGGTGCACATTACTAAGTTCTTGTGGTAGTCGGAGTTTGTACGCCACAGGACCAATCCTAGCAAGGATTTCGAACGGACCGATGTACCTTGGGTTTAGTTTCCCCCGTTTACCGAAACGTATCACCCCCTTCCAGTGGGAAACTTTTAGTAGGACCCGGTCTCCAACCTGGAATTCTAAAGTTTTGCGTCGCTTATCCGCGTAACTCTTTTGTCGATCACGAGACGCTTTTAGTCTTTCCCGAATTTGAATGATCTTTTCTGTGGTTTCCCTTATGATTTCAGGCCCAGTAAGGGTGCTATCAGGGACTTGCCCTCTGGCTAGCTGAGTATCTCCAACTTCGGCCCAACACAGTGGTGATCTACACTTGCGGCCGTAGAGAGCTTCGAATGGAGCGACTCCAATGCTAGTGTGATAACTGTTATTATAAGAGAATTCGATAAGCGGTAGATGGGTATCCCATGCCTTACCAAAATCTATCACACAGGCTCTCAGCATGTCTTCCAACGTCTGGATGGTTCTCTCGCTTTGTCCGTCCGTTTGTGGATGGTAGGCTGTACTCATGTCTAACCTGGTTCCCATAGACTTTTGTAGGGACTGCCAGAAACGCGAGGTGAATCTACTATCTCGATCCGAGATAATGGATGTTGGTACACCATGTAGTCGCACGATCTCCTTAATGTACGTCCTGGTCAACTTTTCCATCTTGTCTGTTTCCTTTATTGGCAGGAAGTGCGTGGACTTGGTCAATCTGTCCACAACCACCCATATGGTATCCATCCCACCTGATGTCTTAGGCAGTTTGGTTACGAAGTCCATGGTTATTCGCTCCCACTTCCACTCGGGTATATCCGGTTGTTGAAGTAGTCCTGATGGCTTCTGATATTCCACCTTGACCTTGGCGCAAGTGAGGCACTTGCTCATATAAGTAGCAATTTCAGCCTTCATGTTTGGCCACCAGTATAACCTTTTGAGGTCTAGATACATCTTATCTGACCCCGGATGAATGGAGTATCGAGTCTTGTGGGCCTCGTCCATTACAACGTCTCGGTACCCACCGAACTTTGGTGTCCAGATTCGGTTCATGAGATAACGAGCTCCATTCCCTTTGACTTCCAAGTTCTTATCCATCCCCCTTAGTGCTTCGCTTGCCACATTTTCTGGTTTCAGGGCTTCTAATTGGGCGTCCTTGATCTGGGTGGCCAGTTGGGAGTGGATGGTCATGGCTAGGGATTTCGCTCGGCGACCCGAGTATTCTTTCCTGCTTAAGGCGTCGGCTACTACATTAGCCTTGCCCGGGTGGTAGCGAATTTCACATTCGTAGTCATTCAGTAATTCCACCCATCTTCTTTGGCGCATGTTTAGTTCTTTCTGATTGAGAATGTGTTGAAGACTTTTGTGATCAGTGAAGATGGTGCACTTGGTGCCGTAGAGGTAGTGCCTCCAAATCTTCAGGGCGAACACCACAGCTCCCAATTCAAGGTCGTGGGTTGTGTAATTAACTTCATGTGTCTTCAGTTGCCTTGATGCATAAGCGATGACTTTTCCCCTTTGCATGAGCACACAGCCGAGGCCTTGATTTGAAGCATCGCAATACACCACAAAATCATCAGTTCCTTCTGGAAGAGACAAGACTGGTGCGCTGCATAGGGCTTGCTTTAGTGTCTGGAAGGCGGCTTCTTGTTTATCTTCCCATTCGAACACCACCCCTTTCTGAGTCAAGGTGGTGAGAGGCTTAGCGATTTTGGAGAAGTTTTGTATGAATCTTCGATAGTAGCCTGCGAGTCCCAAAAACTGTCGGATTTCTGTCGGCGTTGTAGGTGTTGACCAATCTTTGATTGCTTTAATCTTCGAGGGGTCCACATGTATTCCTTCTTTGCTTACTACGTGGCCAAGGAATCCTACTTCTCGGAGCCAAAATTCACACTTTGAGAATTTAGCGTAAAGCTTCTCGGTCCTTAAAACCTCCAGAACTAGTCGTAGGTGATGTCTGTGCTCTTCTTCGCTCCTCGAATAGACCAGGATATCGTCGATGAATACGATGACGAATTTATCCAAGAAGGGTCGACACACTCGATTCATCAAATCCATGAACACCGCGGGCGCGTTAGTTAACCCGAATGGCATCACTACAAACTCATAGTGCCCATAGCGAGTTCTGAATGCCGTCTTGGGGATATCCTCTTCTTGAACTCGCAGTTGATGATAGCCCGACCTCAGGTCGATTTTTGAAAAGTAGCTGGCTCCTTGGAGCTGATCGAAGAGGTCATCGATTCGGGGTAGGGGATAACGGTTCTTGATAGTGAGTTTGTTTAGTTCTCGATAGTCTATGCACATACGAAAAGACCCATCCTTCTTCTTTACAAATAAGACTGGTGCTCCCCAAGGTGAGAAGCTTGGCCTGATGAACCCTTTGCTCAATAGTTCATTCAATTGGCTGGATAGTTCTTGCATTTCTGCCGGTGCTAAGCGATAGGGAGCCCTGGCGACGAGGGTAGCTCCTAGGATTAAGTCGATCCGAAATTCGACTTGTCGTGCGAGTGGTACACCAGGCAGATCGTCTGGGAAAACATCAGGGAAGTTGCATACTTCTGGAATTTCTTTGATGTCCTTCACCTCCTGTTTCTTGTCTACGATGTGGGCTAAGAAAACCTGGTATTGCTTTCGGAGGTACTTTTGGGTTTTAACACAAGAGATGATTTGTAGGTTCGCACTAGGTTTATTGCCATAAACGGTGAGAACGTTGCCATTCGGCAGATTGAGGCGGACGGCCCTTTCGTAACATAGAATGTCGGCACGATGAAGGCTTAACCAATCCATACCAATGATTATATCGAAGCTTTTTATGGTGACCGGCATAAGGTCGATTTTGAACAAATGGTTGTCTAGAGTGAGAGTACACCCTATGTAAATATCATTAGTGCGCTCAACCTTTCCATTTGCCATTTCTACGATGTAAGAATCTTCTAGTGGTTGAGAATTTTGCTTAAGTATATGTTTGAATTGGTGGCTTATGAAACTTCTTTCTGCCCCACTATCGAAAAGTACGCATGCATAAGAGTTATTGAGGAGGAACGTACCAGTAACCACAGAGGGATCCTTGACTGCTTCTCCCTGCCCTAAAGTTAGGACTCTCCCTACACCCCCAGCATTAGGGGCTCGTGCCTTGGGGCAGTTCCTCCTGAAGTGTCCCGTTTCACCACACCCATAGCAGGCTTGGCTTGCTCCAGTGTTGGCGGTCGTAGCGACTTGTGTGGCGGGTTGGGTAGTCGCTCTACAGAATCGTGCAGTGTGCCCCTTTTTGTTACAGTTATTGCAGTGTAACTCTCGACAAGCACCGTTATGGTGGTAGTTACACTTGTTGCACTTGGGAAGAGTTCCTGTATACTGTTTCGGTGGCGCTGGTGCGACAGCAGTAGTGGCGGCGCGAACAGCAACAATCGGTTGCTTTTTGGCGGGGTCCTGAATTGGTTGTTTCCTTTTATTGCCCCAGAACTTCCTCTTGTTGTTCCCTCCTTTTGTTCGGTCGGTGGTGGTTATCACGGTACCACGACTAGCCCTGTGATCTATGAGTTGTTGTGCCAATTCCTTGGCACTCTCAAAGGTAGTGGGTTTCGAGGCCAATACACTATCTTGAATCTGGGATGACAGCCCCCAGAGGTATCGTTCCACCTTCTTCTCTTCTGGCGTGACCATTGTTGGACAAAGGAGTGCTAGGTCGTTGAAACGGGCAGTATAAGTTTCAAGATCAGTGCCTGTCATCCTGAGGTTCCAAAGTTCTTCTTCAAGTTTTTGTATTTCGCCCCTTGGGCAGTATTCCTTTAACATTAGGGCTTTCAAATCCTCCCAGCTGATCGCGTTAGCTACTGCAGGAGTAAGTGACTTAACTCGGCCATTCCACCAAGTAAGTGCTTTTCCAGTGAAAGTGAATGCCGCAAACTTGACCTTGCTCGCTTCGGGACAAGCGCAGATTTCAAAAACTGCCTCGGTCCTTTCGAACCATTGAACCAGTGTGATAACGCCCCCGCTTCCATTGAAAGGATCGGGTTTTCCATTCGTGAAGTCTTTGTAAGAGCACTCCCTCGTACGCCCCGTACTGTCCCCATGAATGGAATTTGTAGCTCCGGATCCAGAACCGCCGGAACCATGGGTTCCCATTTGCGACATTGCTGCCGCCACGGCTGCCGTTACTGCAGCCTGGAACATTGCAAGATCAAACTGCGGAGGTGCTGGTGGAGGCGGCACTGGGTTGCTGGAAGGCCTTGGTCTTTTCCTTGGTGGCATGGTTCTGTCAAAAAAATGACTAGTCGGTAAGACTTCAATAGTGATAACGAGTCGAGTGTTACTGGTTTCATCCCTCTTGTATTTTATCATAACTTTATTATTCGTAAACTGTTTGTGTGATCAGGTTATGATGTATAGTGCCAAACATTCAATAAATAAAACACATGCCAAATTTCATTGATAACTTTTAGTACATAACGTTTAGAGAGAAAAGTTTGTCCTCATAAGGGTCTACATTACATCGTTACAAAAGGTAGTTTTTGGCATTGCAAAATCCCTTTGAATAGTGTAATCACATAGTCGCAGGGTCGACCTACATACAAGGAGTAGCACCAACGCGTACTCATAAAATTCTACTACCAAGACGGGAGAATAGCAACGAGTTCTAATCACTGCGACCCTTCTTTGACGGAGGCTGCGATGATGTCGATGCGCCCTGTAGTTCCGCCAATTTGCGTTCGGCTGCAACCATTCTCTCTTCGAGTGCCATGTATCTTTCCCGATACTCTCTTGTTTCTGCTTGAGCCGCGAGAAGGTCTCGAATGAGTTGGTCTCGGTGGTGGGAGTCTCGTTCCAGGTTTCTGGTGCGATCCGTAGTAGACTGTACAATGGCACTTAACTCCCGGACCTGATCTGTCGTTGTCCTACCACGATCATCCATTCTTGCCATTCGTTGTATCGTGACGGGGAGAGCCCTGTCAGCCGGTCCACCATGAGTGAGATCATAGTAACCTCGTTGGTAGCCATATGGTGACCGTTGGCGTTGTTGTCGGCTCCATCTTTCGATCGTTGTTACCCAAGGGGGTTCAGGTCCATTGTAACCAAAACGGTGCGCGGGTACCCTCGCGATGTAGGGAGGGTTGAATACTTCTGGTGGTTCCTCCGCTTCGTTCCCAACCATGACTACCTCATCACCTTCCTCTTCTTCCTCTTCTTCCTCTTCTTCTTGGTTGTCTTCCTCTTCTTCCTCTTTTTCTTCTTGTTCGTCTTCCTCCTCGGGCTCCTCCTCGGGATCCTCTTCGGGATCCTCCTCGGGTTCCTCTTCGGGATTCTCCTCGGGCTCGTCTTCGATCCATCCCGCGTTTCCCTGATTAGGAAAGTAGGGGTCCCCGGGTATGTGAAATCCTGCCATGTCGTCTGCACGAGAAACGGGGTTAAGAAGTACGTATCGGAAAATAATAATTTGGCGCTATAGAAACGTACAAATACTCCTATAGTATTTTTAAATGTTTATATTTGGTTCTTAGCGTGTTCTTTATGGAGTGTAATTAGGTTTTCAGATTTGTCGCTCATTACGACTATTCCTTAGTGTGCGTAAGTTACTTCTTGGACGGATATAGTTGATCAGGCTATATCCTTCCCAGAACTGATTACACATGCTAAGGCGTGTTAATAATGTTCGACTCCTCCTCTTTCAATTTATGTTCTCCTAAGTTATGACACCATGCTAGTATAGAATACATGCAAGTATACTTTAAAACAAGAAATTATTTGTTTTCTAAAAGTACAACTCTTTAAATCACTTTAAGAATCAGAGACTTTTAGTCCCAAATGTGTTTATAGTTTGTATATCTTATGTGGTTGACATACTTAATTCACTATAAACCGTGCTCTGATACCAATCTGTCACACCCCCAAACCAAGGATGGCGGAAACGTCCGGGGGTGGAGGACTTCATGTATAGCATCATAACCACAATTTTAATAGTAATTTAAGCAAACACAACCAACATATATATAATTGAAAATTTTACATCACTTGTATGAATTACATGTTTCAAAATCAATTACAATATGTTGTGAAAATATGAAAAGTTCGACGCCTTAACGTCCCATCCTCAAAAGCACTTGATAACCTGATTAGTGTTTTCCTGTAAATACAAGTTATTTGAAAAGTGTCAACACAAAGGTTGGTGAGTTCATAAGCTTTTAGTAATAAACTTAGTAGAAGTATTTCACATGTAAATGTCGTGTTTGTTTTAGAAAAATCCGATATTTTCCTTGAAATCCGAAAAATGTAACCTTATAGCCAAAGACTAGGATGTATGAGAAATCATCGTTTCTTAGTAGAAATGTTGTGGGTTTAAAATGTTATGGAAAGTAAATTTCTTTCATCAGCCTAAAACCTACTTCGGTTTTATGAAACCCCGTAAACTTCATGAATTGTTATCCCCCTAAGTGAGTCGCTATAATCATACTGTGACTATGTGAACCTGCCACAACGTTTCTCAGGCGTCGCGAAAATGAAATGACATTTGTCACCCGTAGACCTGCAGGTCCCACTGTAGCTAGCAGCAAGGTGTGGGGTGTCAAACCCAATATAGATCTATATACAAGTATCACGTTCTCCCTCAAGGAGATTCTGATTATAACTACCAGGAATTATGTCCCGCACTCGGACGTACGGGGAGAGAGAGAGTCTCACAACATAGGTTAACAAGTTTACGTGAAATGTGTGTGAATATAAATCTTTCTTGTATGGATGTACCCTTTTTGTACGAGTGCGTTAAGTGATGTATCATAAACTATACCTATTATAGTTTATCTAAAATGTATGTAATATGTATGAATTCTTTTATGGAAATGTATTAGTATTGTGAATTTATCAAACTATACTTTTTATAGTCTAATAATACGTGTTCCAAAATGAATGAATAATATTTAATATTTAATATTTAATATGAATGTCTTAGTTTCAGTTCATAATGATAAACTAACAAGGAAACACATACAAATACTAAAACTTATGATTATACACTTTGCTCAACATATTACAAAGTGTTATGATATTTACATGCTGTTGACAAAATTTAGCAATTCTACCCTGTTTGGAAAAATCATAGAGAAATCATACGAAGTCGAAAACTAGATCCGTAAATTCTGAGAGTTCACAAAATGTGTCTAGTTTGCTCATAATTTTTATCACAAATTAATATGACCTCTAACTTGGGTGAAAAAGTCCAAAATCACAGACTGGTCCGGATTGTTGTTTGAAATGATAGGCAGTTTTGTAAAAATCACCATAAATTGTACAAAAATCGTATGGAGATGGGCAAGTAGCCATTTTAAAGCTAAAAACATGAACTATTTTCACCTTGTACAGTTTTGAAAACAAAAATATTTAAGATGCCCAAAACAGTCCGTGAATGGAGTTGAACTTTTCTTATGAAGGCTGTTAGAAAAATTTAGATATGTTCTTAGTGTTTTAACTTGTATCCCCCCCCTGAAAACTTGAGAAAACATGAAAATGCAGGGGTATGAACTCACCTTGAGTGATTTCAGTAGATGATTGTTGAAGAATGGAAGTGTTTAATTCAAGAACACTTGGAGATGCCTTGAAGGTTTTCGAGAATCTAACATCATAGTTAGGGAGTTTTGTGTAAGCAACAAAAGATTTGAGTAGAATGAAGTGAAATAGTAATAGGGAGGATGAATTTTTACTTACTAAGTGTGGAAGAACACTTGAAATCAGCCTTGGATCTCGAAAATTTGTGTAGAAGAGTTTGAGAGAAAAAGTGGTGTTTGTTACTTAGTGGAATGAGAGAAATGAGAGAAAATGAGAAGTGTGGTTGTTTGTTCCAGCTCAAAAACGTGGGAGTGAGTGAAATTTGAGTGTAAGGGAACATTGAAGTGACATAGGTAAGGTGGGGAGGTATGGCTGGTCATAGAGTGGGTGTGGGGTGGTTGCTTGTGTCATAAGTTAAGGCAAAGTCAACACTCTACCTTAAATAAATCCCCCATTAGATCTTTATTATTTAATTATTGATTTTTATAAAAATATGTTTAAATTATGAATATTTAGAGTTTATTATGTTAAAATAAACTTTCTGGAGAAAATCCCGCTTTAAAATCACGAAAAACGGGCTTAAAATGTTAAAAATATCAAAAATGGGCTGAAAATGACAAAATTGCGAAATCTGGCCGAGGCTCGGCCCTCTTATGCTGAACCGAGAGAGAGAGGGAGGCGGAACCGAGAGGAGAGGAGAAGGAGGGAAGGAACCGAGAGGTGGGAGGGGATAGAGAGGCGCGCGAGACAGAGAGTGAGAAGAGAACAGAGAGTGCGACGCGAACAGGGAGGCGGAGTTAGCGAACAGAGAGGCTGTATAGCGAACCGAGAGGTGGAATAGCGAACAGAGAGGCAGAATAGCGAACAGAGACCGAGAGGAGCAGAGCTTGAGCGACAGAGGCAGAGGCTCGGTCTCTGGTCTCTTAGCCACCAGAGGCTCGGTCTCTGGTCTCTAAGCCACCAGAGGCTCGGTCTCTGGTCTCTTAGCCACCAGAGGCTCGGTTTCTGGTCCTAAGAGGCCTCTCACTCCGGTTTCGGTTCCTAAAGCCTATTTTTCTCGTTTTCGCCCCGTTTCAAGCCGTTTTTGACCCGGTTAAGGGCCGGAATGACCCGAATGATTCCATAAAGTCACGGGAAACTTTTGAGAGAGATTTGGGAGAGATTTCTCACACTTGGAGAGATTTGGGAGAGATTTCACATTGTTGAAGAGATTTCTCATACAAAGAGATATTTGAGAGAGGTTTCACATACTTGGAGAGATTTGGGAGAGATTTGACATTCCTGGAGAGATTTTTCATACGAAGGGATATTTGAGAGAGATTTCACATACTTGGAGAGATTTAGGAGAGATTTGACATTCTTGGAGAGATTTCTCATACAGAGAGATATTTGAGAGAGATTTCACATACTTGGAGAGATTTATGAGAGATTTGACATTCTTGGAGAGATTTCCCATACAGAGAGATATTTGAGAGAGATTTCACATACTTAGAGAGATTTAGGAGAGATTTGACATTCTTGGAGAGATTTCTCATACAGAGAGATATTTGAGAGAGATTTCACATACTTGGAGAGATTTAGGAGAGATTTGACATTCTTGGAGAGATTTCTCATACAGAGAGATATTTGAGAGAGATTTCACATACTTAGAGAGATTTAGGAGAGATTTGACATTCTTGGAGAGATTTCTCATACAGAGAGATATTTGAGAGAGATTTCACATACTTAGAGAGATTTAGGAGAGATTTGACATTCTTGGAGAGATTTCTCATACAGAGAGATAGTTGAGAGAGATTTCACATACTTGGAGAGATTTGAGAGAGATTTGACATTCTTGGAGAGATTCCTCATACAAAGAGGTATTTGAGAGAGGTTTCAAGTGTGGCATTTGTGAGTGTTTGGTTCCATAATGCGAGTCTCTTGAGCCTGTTAAGTCATGATTAAGGATCCCACACACTCCTAATGAGTATGCAACATGGTTTTCATCAGTTTAATTCATTGATTAGTACTAAGGCTTAGGAAATTTTTAACACAAAACTTTTCTCCAGTGATGTTTTCCCATTAATATAGCAAGTTATACAGTACGAACATAACACAAATCCTAATACCCAAGGTTTAATAGAGTTGACCGGCTTGACTTGATGGCTTGACTTGACTCAAGATTGACGATTGTCACACGTACTCAAAAATTACGCTAAGCGTAATGGTTACGCTAAGCATACTCAAAATTATGATGGGCGTAATGTGCCACGTGTCACCATCTGGTGGCTAGCCTTGGGGAGGAAGCAACGGTTGTGATCGCGCCACATCACCCAAACTCGCACAACACCTCCCGACTTAGAAAAATCATAACTTTCGAATACGAGCTCCGTTTTCGACGTTCTTTATATCCACGCGAAGGTGGGAACGTACTCTATAACTTTTGTTTAGACTCCGTCGGCTAATTTTGGCTCGATTTTAAATTTTATATTATTAACAGGCCGGGATAGGATTGGTCCGTTAAATTCTAATAACTTCCTCATCCAATGTCCGTTTTCGCCCATCTTTTTCTCGTTACGCTACTCTTAACGAAATCTTCGATTCTCGTTTAGGTTGTGTCGGCTAAAACCGCTCGATCTAATATTCGAATTTCGGACTGTACACTGCTAATCTGAAGCTTTGAAAAATCATAACTTCTTTATACGAAGTCAGATTTGGGCGTTCTTTTTATCAATGTTCTTAGTTTAACATATTCTACGACTTTCATTTATATTGCTAAGGCTAAAACTCGCTCTATCGTAAATTCACTATTTACGCATCCCGGTGCCGTACCGGTTCCGTCGCAAAACTTCGACGGGTCATAACTTCTTCGTTATAACTCGGATTTTGGCGTTCTTTATATGTATGGAAACCTTGTAACATATTCTACAACTTGGTTAAGATTATTTATTCTAAATAATCTTTTGTCGAAAATTCGTTTTCGACCCCTATTGCCTCTAAATTGACTAGCCCGGATCTACGGGCGTTACAAGTACCAACTCCATTGACTGATGTCTTATTACCATCAGCAACCATAATTGGTGGTAAAGAATTTGAATAGGTAACTTTAGAGAAAAGATGTTTATTACCACAGAGATGGTCAGTAGCACCTGAATCAACAATCCATGGGCCCATTGACTTGCCTTGAGTTACAAAAGTCGAGTGTGTATCAGAGGAACCAATGACTGTAGGGGTGGACTATTGGGTTGCTTTATATCTCAGAAAAGCTTCGTAATCAGATGTTGATATATTAACAGTGTGATTTGGTGCACTTGCATGAATGGATCCAAATATATACTGATTCGGCTGAGTTGGTGAGGCAGCATGTCGACCATGTTTCTTCCAACACTTGTCCTCAATGTGACCAAGCCTTCCACAAAACTGGCAGGTGGGGCATTTATTATTGCTTCCTTTCTTTGGGCCCGCAGCTAAGAAATATGGAGCAGAAGTTGAGCTCAAATTTGCAAGAAAAGCAGAAGGAGTGGAAGTTGGGCCCTGGGTTGTGTTGTTAGTACCCGTCATGTTTAGTAATCTTCGAAAAGTATCCTTCATGGTAGGAATAGTAGAACTTGTAAGAATTTGATGCCTAGCAGATTTAAATTCTGGTTTGAGGCCAAAAAGAGTAGCAACCATGAAGAACTTCTCCTGTTGGGCAGTTTGTTTAGCCCGTGAGTCGACAAATGGCATTGTAACAGCCCGGAATTTCAGGTATTGCTGTAAAGCTATCTTTGGGGCATTTTAGGAGGGGACTCGGCGAGTTGGTGCCTGACTCGCCGAGTAGGACCACAGGTTTGGTCGCGGGTTCGCGACTGGACTCGACGAGTCCAGATATGGAATCGGCGAGTCGACGCTGTTCAGCAGAAACCCTAGCCGTCTGGTTTGGGATCATATATAACGCCTCTTAGGCCGTCATTGTTCGTTTTTGCTTACTGAGAAGAACCCTAGAACGATTGTGTGCATCTGGAGCAAGGATTGAAGACCATTGTTGGGTTTGGAAGAGTTGTGTGCAAGGAAGAGGAAGGTTTAGCTAAAGGAACAGCAAGAGAATCACGTTCTGAGGATTGGGGACACAGAAAGTGCATCAATCAGGTAATATCTCGGATCTCGTTCTTCTGTGATTGATGTGTATATGAAGTTAGGGTTTATAAAACCCATTTGATGATTAGATGGATTATTATGTTATTACCCAAGTGTTTATACCCCAGTAATAGGATGTTTAGAGGTCCAGATAGTCCCATGAGTGTGTATTTCGGGACCATACGTGTTTCAGGAAGCAGTTGATCGACTGCATGGCATGGACTCGCCGAGTCGGATGAGCAGACTCGGCGAGTAGCTTGAAGATTCACTGGGACTCGCCGAGTTGTTCTTCTGACTCGGCGAGTGGAGTCGGGGTGGCCCCGCGATTCTTCCACGAGGACCTTGTCGAGTCAAGAGGGATACTCGACGAGTAGAAAGGGGAACAACAGGGAAAATCGGGGAGGACGTCTAGACTCGCCGAGTCACCTTTGCACTCGACGAGTCCGGTCAAGTTGACCGTTGACCAGAGTTGACCTGCATGTAATTTCGTAGGGTCAGTTGTCTTGTTTGATAAGATTATTAATAAGGGTATATGGTATTATAGGGAGACTGCAGATCGGTGGACTGAGTGCGAGTGGTTTCAAGAGTTTATAGTTTACATACTACAAGGTGAGTCTTCTCACTATATTGTACCCGGAAGGGTATCTATGTGTGACCGGAAGGTCGAATATGTTATGTGTTATATATATGCTATAATTGAAAAGGTAGTTGCTATGCATGCTATGTATGTTCTATGGGCCGGAAGGCAAAGTATTATGTGACGGAAAGGTCAGGTATGATATATGATATATGTGCTATATGTGTTTAAGTAATTGTACTATGTGTTGCATATGTTTATGGGCCGGAAGGCAATATGTTACGGGCCGGAAGGCAATATGTTACGGGCCGGAAGGCAATATGTTACAGGCCGGAAGGCAATATGTTATGGGCCGGAAGGCGATTATCTCATGGGCCGGAAGGCGTTGTACTGTGGACCGTAAGGTTCGGGCCTGGAAAGGCGTATATGTGTAGTGGTATACTGGGGAACTCACTAAGCATTTATGCTTACAAGTTTTTATGTATGTGTTTCAGGTACTAGCGAGGACCGTGGGAAGGCGCCGACATGATGCATACACACTGTTGCTAATTGAGATCTTGGGGATTTTATATATGTATTTGATATGAAACATGAAATAAATATTATTGGTTGAATGAAACTACTTTATTTTTAATGAAAAATTTATTTGAAAATTTGCGTTGTTACAATTGGTATCAGAGCCTTGGTTTGAGGGATTCGGGTGTACCTTCGGGTGTAACTGAACTCAAACCGAGGATTTGGGGAAAAATCTTTTAAAAATAATAAATACATAAACTTTTATAAATGGTAAAGTGGTAAACAAGAAAGGAGAAGTGTGTACAATCAGCCAGCGCCCGAACGGTAAAGATCCCCAGAATACCTTACAATGTTATGTTATGCACTGAATTATGAATTGTTATGCATGCTAGAAGACTAGGTATACATGATAGGACTAGAATGGCCTGTTTTGTGATGCCTTAGTCTAGGGAGATTGCTTATATGAGATATTCAGTAGTGTGCTAGTAGATAGTGCATACTAGAAGTAGAGTACTCATTATTCGGGGTTTGGGGAGGAAGATTTGGGACGAATACTGATACGGTGTGGTCGGTAGTATTGGGCCCGTACTACCGATGACACCGGATCGGTGGGCGACCCAAGTAAGAATCCCTGGATGTCGGAGACTGAGTAGGGTTGCGTTATCGAGTGCAACAGTACTTGATGGAGTCTCTGATAATCTTATGTTATATTTCAGAGACATCATGGTTACGACACGCCACGGAGCGAGTTCGAGCAGTATGACTGACGAGGAGATTCGTCAGATGATTCAGGAGGAGGTAGCTGCGGCGGTTCGGGCTGAGATCCCGGAGATGTTTGGGTCCATTAAGACCACCCTGATGGAGGAGTTTGAGGAGCGGTACGCCGCACTGACTGAAGCTGCAGTCGCTGCCGCTACCGCAGCTGTGGCCGCTGCTAGGCCGCAAGGGGGTGATTCGTTGCTATTCCGGGAATTCAGCAACACGAAACCCCCTGATTTCGATGGGACGCAGGATCCGATTGCGGCAATGAGGTGGATCGCCGACATTGAGGGGTGCTTCTATACTTGCTCATGCCCGGAGCACCTAAGGGTACGGTTCGCCTTGAACCAGCTCCGTCTGGGAGCGAAGGATTGGTGGAAGTTCGTAACGGCGAACTTCACTCTGGCGGAGATTTCAGCGGTGACGTGGGAGAGGTTTACTGAGATGTTCAGGGACGAGTATGTTCCCCCAGTGGAGAGGGAACGATTGATTCAGGAGTTCTTGACCCTTAAGCAGGGTACTGATTCCGTTGCGGTGGTCACACGGAAGTTTCACGAGAGGGCGATGTTCTGCCCCGAGATGGTGTCTACAGAGCAGTCACGGATGAGCCGGTACTTGGGCGTGTTGAGGAGGGATATCCGGGAGTTTGTGTCAAACTCCACCTATCGTACTTTTACTGAGCTTCAGGCGAACGCCAGGAAGTGCGAGATCGAGTTACAGACCCAGGCCAGGGAGGAGGCCGAGTCTCGGCGGGCGGACCAGTGACCGGCTCAGTTTCAGCCGGTAGCCAAGCGGACCAAGTCCGCTGATTCGAGGATGGGAGGTTCGAAGGGCCGCACTTGCGGAAAGTGCGGCAAGAGTCATGAGGGGGCATGTCGAGCGGGGGGTTGCTACAAGTGTGGCAAGGAAGGACACATTGCCAGGGATTGCCCTAAGGGGTTTATGGTTTGCTTTCATTGCAACCAGACAGGCCATCGGAAGGCCGAGTGCCCGCAGCTTCGTTAAGGATCTACACCTACTACCAGGACTACCGAGACACGACCGGCGAAGGTCGAGGCCCCGAGGGCTCGCGGGAGAGCCTTTCAGCTGACTGCGGAGGAGGTCCGCGCTGCACCCGATGTTGTGGCAGGTATACTGTAATTCGCGTATTTATTTAAAGTTGAAGTGTTATACTTATGTTATTATATGTGTAGGTACTTTTCTTGTGAACTCTATGCCTGCTCTTGTGTTATTTGATTCGGGTGCGAGTAGATCCTTTGTATCTTTAGCTTTTAGTCAGCATATCAGCATTAGTCGTGAGTCGTTAAGTCGGCCTCTGAGCGTTTCTATAGCGGCCGAGAGGGTGGTTTGTGCTACGGAGGTTCTTCGGGGATGCGTGCTAGAGATTTTTGGGATTGCGTTTCCGATTGACCTAATTCCTATTGCGATGGGTGATGTCTGTGTCATCGTGGGCATGGACTGGTTGAGCCGATTCAGCGCCGTCATCGACTATGAGCGCCAGCTGGTGACTATACGAGACCCTAGTGGGGGAGTTCTGACGGTGTACGGCGAGGGTACCCGTTCAGGATCAGCTTTTTGTTCGGCCGCTAGGGCGAGGCAATGCCTACAGCAGGGATGTAAAGGTTTTGTGGCGTATGTGATGGATACGCGGGAGGCTTCCGAGAGACTGAGGACAGTGGAGGAGGTTCCAGTGGTGCGTGAGTTTCCAAATGTTTTTCCCGAGGAGTTGCCGGGAGTACCTCCTGCGAGGCAAGTGGAGTTTGGTATCGATCTGATTCCGGGGACTGCGCCTATTGCGAAGGTGCCTTATCGTCTTGCACCTCCAGAGATTCAAGAGTTGTCCTCGCAACTCCAGGAGTTTCTGGGGAAGGGATTTATTCGGCCGAGTAGCTCGCCGTGGGGAGCACCGATTCTATTCGTCAAGAAGAAGGATGGTTCACACCGGATGTGTATTGACTACCGGGAGTTGAACAAGGTGACGGTCAAGAACCGCTATCCGTTACCGAGGATCGATGATCTATTCGATCAGTTACAAGGGGCATCTTGGTTTTCCAAGATCGATTTGAGATCAGGGTACCATCAGGTAAGAGTGCGGGATGAAGACGTCCAGAAGACAGCATTCAGGACGCGGTATGGGCATTACGAGTTCGTGGTGATGCCTTTCGGGCTCACCAATGCCCCGGCAGTGTTCATGGACCTCATGAACAGGGTATGCAGGCCGATGCTGGATCGGTCTGTGATTGTATTTATCGACGACATCCTAGTGTATTCGCGAACTAGAGAGCAGCATGAGGGACATTTGAGGGAGGTCCTTGAGGTACTGAGGTCGGAGAAGCTATATGCAAAATTCTCCAAATGTGACTTCTGGTTGCGGGAGGTCCAATTTCTTGGACATGTTGTTAATCAGGCAGGGATATTGGTCGATCCGGCCAAGGTGGAAGTAGTGATGAGTTGGGAGGCACCGAAGTCACCTTCCGAGATCAGGAGTTTCCTTGGGTTGGCGGGGTACTATCGGAGGTTTATTAGGGACTTCTCCAAGATCGCGGTACCGCTCACCAGATTGACCTGGAAGGGTGTTACATTCTCATGGGGACCCGAGCAGCAGACTTCCTTCGAGACACTACGTCAGAGACTGTGCGAAGCCCCGGTATTAGTCCTCCCGGAGGGGATGGAGGATTTTGTCGTATATTGCGACGCATCGATTTCGGGACTGGGTGCAGTGTTGATGCAGAGAGGCCATGTGATAGCTTATGCATTGAGGCAATTAAAGCCTCACGAGGCGAAATATCCCACGCATGACTTAGAGTTGGGGGCAGTAGTGTTCGCTCTCAAGATTTGGCGTCACTACCTGTATGGGGATCGTTGTACTATATACACGGACCATAAGAGTTTGAAGTATTTGATGGATCAACCCAACCTAAATATGCGTCAGAGGAGATGGTTGGACGTGGTTAAGGATTATGACTGTGAGATCCTATACCACCCAGGCAAGGCTAATGTGGTAGCCGATGCATTGAGTCGTAGAGCGGAGAGCACTCCATTGCGAGACGTATGTCTGAGACTGACGGTGATGACTCCGGTATTAGATGCCATTCGTGGGGCACAGGCCGAGGTTGTGAGAGCCGAGATGCAGAAGAAAGAGCGGGTCGCTGGGTTAGTTTCGGAGTTCGTTAAGGATGGATGAGGACTTCTGACGTTTCAGGGTCGGATTTAGGTACCATTCGTGGGCGGTACGCGTGCTACTTTGATGGAGGAGGCTCATAGATCAAAATTCTCGATCCATCCCGGTGCTACGAAGATGTATTTGGACTTGAGAAAGGAATATTGGTGGCCTTGCATGAAGAGAGACGTCGCTTGGTTCGTTGAGAGGTGTTTGACCTGCCGTAGGGTTAAAGCCGAGCACCAGAGACCGCATGGTAAGTTGCAGCCCTTGGAGGTTCCTGAGTGGAAGTGGGAACAGATTGCGATGGATTTCATCACCAAATTGCCGAGAACTGCCAGGGGAGTCGATGCAATTTGGGTGATTGTGGATAGATTGACGAAGAGTGCACACTTCCTTGCCATTAGCGAGAGTTCATCAGCGGAGAAGTTAGCGAAGCTATACGTGAGAGAGGTAGTATCTCCGCATGGAGTGCCGATATCGATTGTTTCAGACCGCGATGTACGCTTCACTTCCAGGTTCTGGAAGAAATTCCATGAGGAGCTGGGTACTAAACTGCATTTTAGTACCGCATACCATCCCCAGACAGACGGTCAGAGCGAGCGGACGATTCAGACACTGGAAGACATGCTTAGAGCGTGTGTGTTAGACTTAGGGGGTAGCTGGGATGCGCATTTACCCTTGGCTGAGTTTTCCTACAACAACAGCCATCATTCGAGCATTGGTATGCCACCTTTTGAGTTGTTGTATGGTAGGAGGTGTCGGACTCCCATTTGCTGGGGGGAGGTGGGACAGAGAGTGATGGGCAGTACCGAGATCGTACTCCAAACGACAGAGCAGATTCAGCGGGTTAGGCAGAGGTTATTGACCGCCCAGAGCCGACAGAAGAGTTATACGGACAGACGCCGGTCCGAGCTAGAATTCCAGGTTGGCGACTTCGTCTTCCTGAAGGTTTCTCCTTGGAAGGGAGTGATCCGGTTCAGAAAGAGGGGCAAGTTGGGGCCCCGGTTCATAGGTCCATTTCGTGTAATTGCAAGGGTAGGTCGGGTAGCTTATCGGTTGGAGTTGCCAGCAGAATTGGGACAGATTCACAATACCTTTCACGTATCACAGATGAGGAAGTGTATAGCCGATGAATCGGCGGTGGTTCCGTTAGAGGATATTCAGGTGGATGCGAGCCTGAATTACGCCGAGAGACCAGTAGCTATCAGGGATCGGAAGATCAAGGTTCTGCGGAACAAGGAGGTACCTCTGGTGTTGGTTCAATGGCAACACCGGAAGGGATCGGAGATGACTTGGGAGCCGGAGCGTGAAATGCGGGAGCAACATGCGGAGTTATTCGCAGAGTGAGACTTCGAGGGTGAAGTCTAGTTCTAGTGGGGGAGAGTTGTAACAGCCCGGAATTTCAGGTATTGCTGTAAAGCTATTTTTGGGGCATTTTAGGAGGGGACTCGGCGAGTTGGTGCCTGACTCGCCGAGTAGGACCACAGGTTTGGTCGTGGGTTCGCGACTGGACTCGACGAGTCCAGATATGGACTCGGCGAGTCGACGCTGTTCAGCAGAAACCCTAGCCGTCTGGTTTGGGATCGTATATAACGCCTCTTAGGCCGTCATTGTTCGTTTTTGCTTACTGAGAAGAACCCTAGAATGATTGTGTGCATCTGGAGCAAGGATTGAAGACCATTGTTGGGTTTGGAAGAGTTGTGTGCAAGGAAGAGGAAGGTTTAGCTAAAGGAACAGCAAGAGAATCACGTTCTGAGGATTGGGGACACAGAAAGTGCATCAATCAGGTAATATCTCGGATCTCGTTCTTCTGTGATTGATGTGTATATGAAGTTAGGGTTTATAAAACCCATTTGATGATTAGATGGATTATTATGTTATTACCCAAGTGTTTATACCCCAGTAGTAGGATGTTTAGAGGTCCAGATAGTCCCATGAGTGTGTATTTCGGTACCATACGTGTTTCAGGAAGCAGTTGATCGACTGCATGGCATGGACTCGCCGAGTCGGATGAGCAGACTCGGCGAGTAGCTTGAAGATTCACTGGGACTCGCCGAGTTGTTCTTCAGACTCGGCGAGTGGAGTCGGGGTGGCCCCGCGATTCTTCCACGAGGACCTCGTCGAGTCAAGAGGGATACTCGACGAGTAGAAAGGGGAACAACAGGGAAAATCGGGGAGGACGTCTAGACTCGCCGAGTCGCCTTTGCACTCGACGAGTCCGGTCAAGTTGACCGTTAACCAGAGTTGACCTGCATGTAATTTCGTAGGGTCAGTTGTCTTGTTTGATAAGATTATTAATAAGGGTATATGGTATTATAGGGAGACTGCAGATCGGCGGACTGAGTGTGAGTGGTTTCAAGAGTTTATAGTTTACACACTACGAGGTGAGTCTTCTCACTATACTGTGCCCGGAAGGGTATCTATGTGTGACCGGAAGGTCGAATATGTTATGTGTTATATATATGCTATAATTGAAAAGGTAGTTGCTATGCATGCTATGTATGTTCTATGGGCCGGAAGGCAAAGTATTATGTGACGGAAAGGTCAGGTATGATATATGATATATGTGCTATATGTGTTTAAGTAATTGTACTATGTGTTGCATATGTTTATGGGCCGGAAGGCAATATGTTACGGGCCGGAAGGCAATATGTTACGGGCCGGAAGGCAAAATATTATGGGCCGGAAGGCGATTATCTCATGGGTCGGAAGGCGTTGTACTGTGGACCGTAAGGTTCGGGCCTGGAAAGGCGTATATGTGTAGTGGTATACTGGGGAACTCACTAAGCATTTATGCTTACAAGTTGTTATGTATGTGTTTCAGGTACTAGCGAGGACCGTGGGAAGGCGCCGGCATGATGCATACACACTGCTGCTAATTGAGATCTTGGGGATTTTATATATGTATTTGATATGAAACATGAAATAAATATTATTGGTTAAATGAAACTACTTTATTTTTAATGAAAAATTTATTTGAAAATTTGCGTTGTTACAGGCATGAATGCCTCAAATTCTTGCATGAGGGCACAAACATGTCCCATATAAGACTCCATACTTCTTTCTTGCTTCATATTCTTAATATTATTAACAACTGTGTACAAATTTTGTATATAATTGGTATAGCATTCAGAAGCCTCAGTCCAGACATGATAGCATGTTTCAAAAGGCTTAAATAGTTGTATAATTGAGGGATCAATAGACTGCCATAATAGATTGCACAGTTGAGCATCAATTTGTTTCCATTTGGCCTTATCCTTCTCTACAATATCTGTAACACGTTTAGTTAAGTGATCACTCTGACCTTGACCTTTGAACCACATCTTGATATAGGTTGCCCATGATACATAATTAACGGACCCTATCAATTTTTCCGAATTGATGGACTGGTTTCCGGTGATGATAAATGATCGTGAGGTTGTACCAGTAGGAGGATTAATAACATCACCCATATTATTTTAGGATTATCTAAAATTGATTTAACTTGCAAAATAGTGCTTGACTTGGAAGGAAAAATCAGTCGATTAACCTCTATTGAAGTAATCGATTGAAAGTAATTGAACCAAAAATAAAAATTGGTCAATTGATTTGAGTGACCTACCAGATAGCAGCGGCAGTTGTAGGATGAGAGCACAAAATCAATTGTGGTGAGTGACCAGAGATAAAGTGATAATTGTCAGATGACATACACGACAATGGTGGCTAGGTTTGAAACCCTATCTCTGATACCATGTGAAATCAGAGTATGCGTAAAGAGAGAGATATAAAGATGGAAGAATACAATTTCTCATTAATTTTCTAAAGCACGATCTACAATCTAATATATACATTGCATGTATAAGGAAACTATACATTTACATTTCAGTCCCTAAACTATACAATTCTAACAATTTTCATGAATGTTTTTCCTTGTTTTCATAGCACATTGTTAGGCTTTTAATAAAAGTTTAGCGATTACAAAGAAAAATTATAATGCATACAACCTTTATTAATACCATAACAAAAAATAGTACAATATCTTCTTAAGTGTTAAATAGTAATTCATGGAAAAAAATGTAAATGCAACATATGACTTTAGGTTTACACCAAACATTTTTTTAGGTAAAAGAAAAGAGTAGTAGTCTAATAAGACTAAGAACACATTTTCGAAAATGTAGTTAGGGATTTGAAAGATAAGACACTAATATGTATTAGAACTTGGGAGAAACATATAGTTAGTTTGATAATCTAATATTGAACATCTTCATGGATCATGTACGGTTCATTATCTTTAATTGATACTTTGACATTACCTATGGGTTACACAAATTTCAATATAAGAGAATTCACACGAGTTGCTTTCATTTTAGGCATGAAAGGGAAAGCCTCATATTAGATGAATGTGAGGATTGTTTTTTATCTCAAGATTCCCGAAAATTCGGAGTATATATTTTACTAGGTGTAAAACTCATGTATTATATGAATTTATTTAAAAAAATATATATTAAATTTTAACAATTTGAAAAGTTTGAATTTATAAGAAAAAGTAGGTGTAAGACCCGTATATTATACGACTTGATTTAAAAAATGATTAAACTTAAAGTATATAAAAATGAAATTTTTTTTAATGTAAAACTTTAAAATAAGAAAGAAAAAAACGTATTTATTACAATTTAATATCATATATATAATATTTAATACTTACATGTATAAGTATATAATTTTAATTAAAAATTAATACAAACCAAAAATTGACAAGTCGATAATATTTATTTCAAAATTACCACAAAATGACAAGTGTCAAAACTCATGAAAGATTGACAAGTGGTAAAAAAAACCTTCATTTATTAAGGAGGATGAGAAAATTTTTAAATTATTAAAATTAATGAGGCTTTAATGTATTGAATACATTACATATATAAACAATTTCTAATAAATACCTTACATATATATTACCTTACATATTAAATGAGAAATTTTAATTTAATAAAATGAAAAATACAATAAAATGACAAGTAAAAAATAAAAAATTAAAAAATTCTAGAAAATGTCATGTGTCCAAATGAAGAGAACAGGATATGTGATAAAAAAACCTTCATTTATTATAGTCGATATATATTCATAATATTTATAAAACACATTAGAATGACAAACAACAACTTTAAGCAGTTACAGAATGATTAAAAGAAGTTTTCTAGATGTTAAAATTATTTGACATATTGGTTGAACTGACGATATAAGATGTCCTAGACGATTTATAATCATCTTAGTTGAAATTTTTGGCAGTATGGGAAGTGCTAGACGATTTATAATCATCCTAGCTGAAAGTTTTTTCAACTGGATACCATCAGTTTTTATGAAACGACTCAACTCAAACCCAAACTGTAACATTCAATCCTAGGTTTCATGGGAAAAGTTTTATAGAGCTTTCTGTCAGTTATGAAGAACCTAAACACTCAAGAATCATTGGAGAACACCATTCCAACTCTTGTTCATGAAGATTCGTCATTCGTTCATCACCATTCAAGTTTATCACATCCATGAAGAATTCTGTCGCAATTAAGGTGCAGTTTTATAAGATGTGGAAGCTTAAATTAATAAGAGACTACTTCCTTTATGATTACTTTCATTTCGAATATTTTTTTTTACTATGATGATTTAAACATCATAAAGCATTTGAGTAATAGTAGACTTCTTTGTGTTTGTTCTAAAGTCGATTACTTTAATCATAAGACGATATATTACCAAATCATTATTTGTTCCAATCTCAATCACTTTAGGATTTAATACGAATAAATAATCAACTAAGATACATTATGTCCAAGACAATTAAATATATCATAATATTGCTATTTCTTAATTGTAAGATACTATATCGTGAAATCATTACTTATACCAAATTTGATATACGTAAGGACTAAAACATGTATTTTGACTAACATATTATGTGCCCAAGATTGGATAATTTGATTATTTTAATAACAATGGTCATGTTTATGTGATTACATCGGGATCTAAGGGAAGAAAATTGTGTAAATCTAATTGCTATTAACTAAGTAAGAAGTCATTTTTTTCATAATTCTTTCATACAATCACACTTGGTAATTTATGTGTTTATATCATCATTCTCGATATTCAAAGTTATCTCCACAACATAATAAGTCTTTAGTTAATTAACTGATTACATTTAAACACATTACTTGACCATGAACTCCATGTGGATTCAACTCGACTTGTGTTGTTACTCGTGTTTGTTGGTTTATTTTTTTTTATTTTATTGATGATAATCGATCGTTAATCATGATTTAAGTTATATCTTATGTATCAGGTAGTTATTATCATAGAATGTTAAAAATAATCATAGTAGGTCAAACATTGCCTCCCCAACGATAGATTAAGTTCCCATCAATGTCGACTACCTTGGATCAAAAAATTTATAAGCACCCCGTCACGGTGGAATGAAAACATCAAAACTCATGTGTGACCTAACACGTTTTTTATTAGCATATTGCTTCCTATTAAAAAAAAATTCACTTAAATCAATTCAATTTAATTATTAAAGCTTCATTTTAAGCTGACAATTAACGGGAATTTGGATTGCTTATTTAAAGTGTTTAAGTTCCCATCAATGTCGACTACGAAATTTTGGATCAAAAATTTATAAGTACCCCGTAAAGGTGTCATGAAAACATGAAAACTCAAGTGTACCTAAAACGTATTAGTATTAGCCTGTTGTTTCCTTTTTTTTTTTTTTTTTTTTTTTCAGTTAATTCCAAAACTAAAGTCATCATTTTAATGTAATTATTAAATCTTCAATTTTCTTAGATGACAATTAAAGGGAATTCGGATCATTTGTTTAAAGCGCTTATTGAATTGTTATGGTTTTGCGTCCATACAATTAGATTTAAATGTTTTGATATGATAAAATTATTAGTACTTATTGAGTTAAATAATGAGTTTTTGATAAGTTAATTTATCCCCTTTTATTTACTTGTTTAAAGAACTTTTAATAAATTATTTTCTAATTATACTAAAAAGGACCATTTACCAAACACCAAACACTAAAATGTAATCTACCAGTTTATTATGTTTTGATACCGAATTAGCTAAATGTATTCGTTAAAACTCTCTTTTTTTTTAAAAGCCAAACTCAATCTACTTCTAAACTATACATTAGTTTAACATATGTAAATGACGGAATTCCAACCATCGATCTCAAAGAGAAAACACGACATCTAATATTATTACGCTAGAAGCTCTTTGGTTGCTAAAACTCTCTTCTGATATTCGATAAGCTAATAACATTTTTACTAAAAAAACGTAAATAAGTTTAAATAAGCAAATATAAAAAACATTAATATGCTTTTCAATCAAATTTCTTTGTTTGAAAAATTAATTAAAACATAACCATGTAATTAAAAGACATTACATTATTAATTTATAGATGATTTTTTTTGAAAAAGGCGTTTTAATTTTGTATGAACATGTAATAATAGTATAAAAACCTCTAAATATGCGAACATGAAATAATAGTGCTCACATATATATATATATATATATATATATATATATATATATATATATATATATATATATATATATATATATATATATATATATATATATATATAAAAGGATGATACTTTTTAGGAATAGTAAATTTATATGGTTTTTAGCAAGAATAGTCCTCTGTTTATGTGGTTGTGTTCAAATCCGTCTTAAGGTGCAATTTTTGTTTTTTTTAAAACAAATATATAAAAAACAAACTTTTTACATCCTATAATGAAAATGAATATATAAAAAAATAGGAATTTAATATTTTTTTTAAAGTCATTATTAACCTGTCGTATCCAACCCCCCGCAACGCAGGGGTTCCTCACCTAGTTATGATTATTTATGCAAGTTTGTAAAATTTAGGCTTTGTTATAAAATTCATCAAATCATTGAGTTAGACAAAGTTACAAAAACCATGTGAATAAACAATTTCCACTCCTTGAATAATTCTCTTTAACTATTGATTTGTTATTTTGATGATGTATGAATATGATGATATGTAGTATGAATACTCATTAAATGTAAATGTAAAGAGAAAATCATGTCATCTTGAATACATTCTTCTAAGTTTTCAAGAATCCATTCAGGTCTTCTTATTTCTTTAATTTAATTTTGGAGTAAATTACACGAATGGTCCCTATGGTTTAGGGTAACTTCCGCGTTTGGTCCCTAACTTATTTTTTTAACTCGGAAGGTCCCTACTGTTTGTTTTTGTTATGCTTTTGGTCCCTATCTTACCTAAAAAGACTATTTTGCCCTTGATTTTTTTAATTTATTTAAATAAACACAACCCCAACCCTACCCATCACCTTACTTTACATACCTTCACCATTTTTCCTTATTTAAATAATAATCTTTTTAGGTATAATAGGGACCAAGCGCATAACAAAAACAAACATTATGGACCAAATGCGTAACAAAGACAAATAATAGATACCTTCCGAGTTAAAAAAAATAAGTTAGAGACCAAGCGTGCAAATTACCCCAAACCATAGGGACCATTCGTGTAATTTACTCTTAATTTTGTTAATTTTGTTTTTATTACGTCGAATTTATAACATGTTATCTGCATAAAAGCTCTAATCAAATGAAAATCAAATCTATAATATTTAATGTATGAATTACTTAATAAAAAAGGTTATGTATTATTAAACAAAAATTATAATGAAAATTGTGATGAATTAATTAAAATTATTCATTATTAACTAATAGTGATTTTTATTAATTTTTGTAACAACCCGAAATTCAGGTACCACTAAATTGCCCTTCATCTTTTATAAATTATCATATTGGACCTTTGTGTTGGGCGAGTACGCTGGGCGTACAAGGAGTACGCTGCACGTACTCGCGCGCCTCATTTAAACACGTCACCACCCAGGTACGCTGGGCGTAACCGGTCCAGACCCAAAAACCCTAATTTGGTGGTTGGCTATAAAAGGAATGAGATGGCTTGGTTCCTCAACCACCATCCTTCAGAAAGAAACCCTAAGAGAGTTGTTCCTTCGTTCATAGCTTGTTTGTGAGTGTTCTAAGCTTTGTGGTGACATTTCAATGTAACAAAAGAGAAGATGAGTCCATTGTGGAGGCTAGAAATTGGTGTTCAAGTGTAGATCCGTGAATAGCAAAGGTTGGAGCTTCTTCCTAAGGTAAAAAGTTCAGATCTTGCCTTGTAGTTCTTGTGGTATGCTTTATGGAACATTTTCTAGGGTTTTGGTCCCAAAGATGGAGACTTTATGAGCGAGTAGTCTCCATTGGCTTAGATCCATTATATTTCTGGTCCATTTGAGTTGTAGGTTCATAAAAATGTAACCTTGGACGTGAATGATTAGCCATGCATGAGATCTAGATCTTTTGAGTTGAAATGGAAAGGTATTAAGGAGTGTAGGAGCCTTTACAGCCATGCCAAGGCTTAAAGGTTTCGAATTTATGGGTAAGGAGGATTAAAGAGAGCCAGATCTAGAAGTTGAAGAAGTGTCTTAACCATTTAAGACCGGAAATGAAGAGTGGTTGAATCTGGGTGTTACGCTGGGCGTAACTCCCAATACGCGCAACGTACTGGATGGAGACCCCGACCGTGGATCAGCGATGTACACCCCGTGTACATGAGTCTGCACGCCCCGCGTACTGTGATATGTTGACTTTTGTTGACTTTTAGGGTTTTGGTCAACATGTGGACTTTGAGTCAAGGAAGGGTAAAATGGTCTTTTACCCCTCTGAGGAATATTAATAAGGGTGAAGCCTAGTTGTGGAAGTCTATATTAATTAAAATGATATTTCGTTATGATTAGGCGGGGTTGGGTCTTCGTTTCGAGATTCAGAGATAGCGAGCACGTGAGATTCTAGACTTTCCACGAGGTGAGTTTTCTCACTATACTATACCCGAAAGGGTTTTATTGTGTGACCGGAAAATCGGATATGTTATGACTTGTATGCGTTGTATATGATAAGTTAATCGTTTGTATGTGCTATGTATGCAATGCTTGATATGGACCGGAAGGCATTATGTTATGGGCCGGAAGGCGTTGTGATGTGGACCATAAGGTGGACGCATGTAGGACCGGAAGGTTTACCGAGTCGGGACGGAAGTCCCCTGAGACACATGGACCGGAAGGTTAGGGCCTGGAAGGGCATATGTGCGTAAGTAGTATTTTGGGGAACTCACTAAGCTTTTATGCTTACAGTTGTTGTGTTACGTGTTTCAGGTACTAGCGAGGTGTCACACCCCCAAACTAGAACGGCGGAAACGTTCGGGGGCGGAGGACGTCATATTCAATATCATAACAGTTCATAGAAAGGAAACTACACACCACCATATATATTAAAGTTTCCAAAATGTTTACATAATTGTATTCGTTACATGTTCAAAAGTTAAATACACAAACATCTTTCAAAGGAAGTAATTAACGTCAGTACGTTAATCCCCAAAAGTTGATTTCCAAATATGCTTAGCGGTTCCTTGAAAATACAAGTTATTTCAAAGAAAAAGTGTCAACAATTATGTTGGTGAGTTCATGAGTAGTGTTTTGAGAAATGTACGCCACTCAAAAGTTCGTGTATGTTTTCCAGAAAACGCAGTATTTCAAATGTAAAGAGTTGTGATTTGTTGTGTTGAAAGTGAATGTATTAGATCCAGAAAATCCCATATTTTCCCTAATGGTTGAGATATGAATTGTTGTGTTTTCCAAGAAAAACCCTTATTTTCTTATAAAAGTATGAAATGTATATGAATGTTCGTGTTATAAGTTGTAAATAATTGCACCAGGAAAATCCCTTATTTTCCTATTAGTTGTTTGGTTTATATATTGGAAAAACCCTTATTTTCCTAACATAACTGGCAGTCTCTAAGACCGAAAACCGCAAGAAACCGACGTTCTTAAAAGTTGTGTAATAGTTTTATATAATACAGCTATACGAAGATCGCATTTGTTAGATGAAGAATAGTTTTAATAGCTACTCGTTCATAAAAGCATAATACCCTAATAATTTTATATCCGATGAGTTTTATAACCATACTAAACATAATATGCCTGTAACGACGTTCTTCAGGCGTCGCAGCGTTATGACAACTGTCACCCCAAAGGACGGACTGTAGCTAACAGTCAGGGCGCGGGATCATGACTTCCCGTCTAGATCTATACACATTTGACATGTTCTCCGAACGGGAGACTCTGGTTATAGACAGGACTTGCAGCATTACTTTCTAATAAAGAAAAGTAATGTTTGAAGATATACACGTCTCATGGATTCTCAACTAAGTCCGCATTAAAGTGATAGTTTTGTATGCAAAGTTTATCCTTTTTCACAAGGTTTGACAAAGCATAAATCATAAGTTTTTAGAATGTATAAAACGACTTAGCAATGAAAGGTACTTTGAAATCATTATATACTTTGTATAATGTCTAATGCACGCAAAGTATGACAAGAGTTTTCCATAATAGTAATGAGTTCCAAGTGATTTATTCGATAAAACAAGTGAAGTGAAACTTTATAAAATATACGATAATAACCATATGTTTACTTGTATTCCCCCCCTAAAAGATTATAAAAACATTAAAAATGTATTTAAAGTGTGTTTGAAAGGGGTATGAACTCACTTGATTGAAGTGGTCGATTTGAAGTAGTCGAGAGAAGAATCGAGCAGAACTTCGACAGGAAGAGTTGAAAACGCGGGAAATCTCGAGATTCTCGGGAATCTCGGGAACACAAAACCTTCCTTTGGGACATGAAGGTGAAAACCGGGGCTTCGGGAGGGTCTCGGGGGCTTAAACGCAGAGTTTTGGCACGAGAAAGAAAGGAACTGAGCAATGGAGCTCGGAACCCTTGAAATCTACTTATAGGGGCGTTTTTGGGGTGTGCCACGTCGTGGCAAGTGATGGCCACGTCGTGGGGAGTCAAGCTTATCCTCTTCCATTGATTGGACGCCCTCAGTCACTTGCCGGGTCGCGGCAAGCTTGTGCCACGTCGTGGCAAGCCTGACAGCCTCGGATTTCGGACCTCGAACTTGTAAAATCCATAACTTTCGCGTACGAGCTCCATTTTTGACATTCTTTATATGCACGCGTAGCTAAAGAAATGATCTACAACTCTCGTTTAGACTTCATCAGCAAATTCTGACTTTATTTTTAATTATTTATTTTTAACGGGCCGGGACGCGATAATTCCGTTAGAAATCCATAACTTCTTCATCCGATTTCCGTTTTCGTCAGACTTTTCATTGTTGCGCTACTAATGTTGAGACCTTAGATTCTCATTTAGGTTGTTTTGGTCAAAAGTATCTTGAGCTCTATTTCGAGTTTTTAGCTGTCTACTGCTATACCCGAATCTTAGAAAAATCATAACTTTCTCATACGAAGTCAGATTTGGACGTTCTTTTTATGTACGCTCACGGTTTGAGGTTATCTATAACTTTAAGTTAGATACTTAAGGCTAAAAACTGTTGTATTGAAACTTCGTGTTTTTCGTTTAATCGGTGTTGCCGGTTTTGCCGAGAATCTTCGGTTGGTCATAACTTCTTCGTTATAACTCGGATTTTAGGGTTCTTTATATGTACAAAAACCTTGATACGATTCCTACTACTTTATTTAACCGAAATAAGATTTTAGGAAAGTTATAGTTTGACCTAAATTTGATTGGTTTTACCTAAAGTTATAAGTCGGATTTTAGGGTTGTCACATTATCCCCCCGTTAGAAGGAATTTCGTCCCGAAATTAGAATTTAATCAAGGAAGTATGCACGAATGATCGAGTCGTGAGGAGGAAACTTCCTAATCGATTGATTCTAGTGCACCTAAGTGATAACGGGTTCTCGGTTGGCATTCCAACGAACCTTCACTAACTGGCGATGGCGTTTCTTCGTCTGCTTGACCTCTCGGTCGAGGGTCACTACAGTTCTAATACAAAGGAAAGGATCTCAACGAGTGGACTTGCAAGAGTCATAACGGAAAGGTATGGTTTCACGATCGAGATGCGAAGAGTAGAAAGTACGTTACTGAGTTCACGGAGTAGGTCTAGTTTGTGTGAGGCACATGACCGATTCTGATAAGAATCTCGGAGGTCCTGTCTACCTTGGATTTAGCTTTCCACGCTTTACGAAGCATATTAAGCCATTCCCAGAGTGAGTTATCCTAAAGAACTTGGTCACTCACTTGGAATCTCTAAGGTTCCTTTTCTTGCGTAACCTCCCAGTCAAAGGCCATCCCTTGCTGGGTCAAAGTCGTACGAGTTTCTGTAGCTTGCGAGGAGTTCTGAATGAACTAAGGCGGTAGGTCGGTAAGACCTAGAATCTGGTGAAAGACTGTCGGCGTCTCTGATGTCGATAAATGCTCAACGGTTTTGACAAATTGCAAGAGTACTCATAATTTCTCACATTACTAACAGTGTGTCCTAGAAATTTGACTCTTCAATTTCAAAACTCGCGCCAAGAGAACTTTGCTAAGATTTCCTCTGTAGGAATGTTACCATGGGCTTTCTTCTTACCACGAGGGTAGATAAGTAAGTCATTACATGGAGAAATGATGACTGATCCCAGTAAGAAAGACGTAACTCTATTTATTTAGCTCATGAAAACTATGGGCGTATTGGTCCTATCCGAAAGGTATCACTACGAATTCGAAGTATCCGCATCGAGTTCAGGAGATAGTCTTCCGGACATCCTCCCCTAACACTCGAACTGGTGATATTCGGATTCCAGATCCATTCCTGGAAGTAGTTTCTTTCTTTGCTTTTGCTCAACCATTTTGTCTACACGCGGCAGAGATAACGATTTCTAATGAAAAATCTCGACGGAGTCTTCGATAACCGTGGTACATGTAATGCGATCCGTCGATCTCTGGAAGAATATGACCGAGGTTCTCTAGGGTGAGAAACCTAGTCTTCTAATTCTATTTATGTGTAGTTCGCTAAGTTGTCCAAACTGTTCTTGTATCTCCGTGGGTGTTTAAACTATAAGGTGATCTGTTTACGGGAGTCGTACTGGGTTCTCATGACGATGTGATTACTCGTACTTAGGCAGTTCTCCGTCCTGAAGTTCATATTAAAATTCATTCCTAGTTTCACAATCACCCTTCCGTGTATACGAGTCATATATAATTAAGGTTGAAAAGGTAGTCGAATAACTGGTTCTTCTTTAAGTTCACATCCCATCGGGGAAAAAGAATTTAAATTGGAATCATCAATTCTAAACCTGTAGAACCTTGATTATATATCACTCTTATGCACACATTCTTCAGTGATAGATCAACCGCATGAATCCCTGGATTAAACTTGACATACTGCACGAGTGGTACTTCGGGGATTTCTTCAGAAAGAAAATAACTAATAGGTACTCCTGGAATGAGTACTTCGGCGTTCTGATGTGACGGTTTCGCTGGAAAAGTGATCAAGAAGAAAGAGATGTACGTATGAAGCTGTTTTCGTGAGGATCAAACTGAATCAATTCGTATGATAATGTCAAAATCATACTGAAACTTAAAGACATTGGATTTGAACATAAGACGTTTACAGACAAAGCACAACCGTGCAACCATGAACAGAGTTACAGTACTTTAGATTTACCATAAGACTATTGCTGCGAATAAGATATACTACAAAAGACAAGTATACGCAACACGAGAATTCATATACAGACAGGATCTCGCAAAAGGTAAGACTCTAGTTGCACTAGTTTTAGATAGTTTATAAGTCTGTTACAACGAAACGCCTAAATTACATTTAACGTGGTTCCGGAGCAGGCTCTCCTGCAGCTGTGATCCTAAGAATCTTCCCATCTGCGCCAGAGTTTTGTGTTATCGGGCAATCCTTCTGGAGGTGTCCAATTTCACCGTATTGGTAACATATATGGACAACACCCACATTGGTGGTGGAAGTGAAACGTCGAGTAGGAGTTATGGGGATGCGGGTTCTTTCCTTTTTCGGGCAATCTCTCTTATAGTGCCCAAACTCTCCACAATGATAGCAAGTCTGGTTCCCATTGGCATTGGGTGAATTGTTGATCGGTTTTGATAGGCTCTTGCAATAACGTTTGGTGTGCCCCTTTTTGTTGCAATTTGCATTGCAAGGCTCGGCAGATTCCCTTGTCGTGGTAATTGCACCGGTCGCACTTCGGGAGTGTTCCTTTGTATGGTCTAATCGGTACTGGGATGGCAGAGGTTTCCGCTTGATGTTGTTGCATGGAAAGTTTTCGGGGTTTCTCGCGTTCTTTCTGAGTTTGACGCTTCCGTTTCTTGTTCTTTGGTTTTTGGCTTTGCGGCCTGAGGTCGTTACCGTTTGGTGACTTCCTGGATGGATACCACGATTGGAAACTTCATTCCCATCAGTAGCATTGACGGTGCTGTTAGCGCTACGGTGCGCAAGAACCGCAGTTACGGCAGCCACTGCAGCAGCTGTAACTGCCATTTAAAAGGTAGCGGCGTCCATAGGAAAAGTAGAGGTCTCGTTGCTTGGCTGGTTGTTTCCGGATGACGACATGATTTTGTTAACACGAAAGAATAAAGATTTTGTGAGCGATTCTGGTTGACCCTTGACGTACTTAGATTGTTCTCGAAAAGAGTAAGAGTATGATCTCGAAAGTTCGACCTACATCCCTATGATGCAGTCCTAGTAAAGAATGAAAATATGTTCGCGAAGGTTTGACCTACATCCCTATGATGCAGTCCTAGTACGGAATGGGAGTATCTTCGTAGAATGGTCGCAAGACATTTGTCGTTCGAGATGAGGTATCATAGGTTGGTGAATAACAAGATCCAACCACGGAAAGAGGCTTGGAAGTGTCTCCGGAGATAAATCGCTATAGTCCAATGACTTAACTAAATCATGTTTCATATAGACTCCAATGAAAGTATGATAAGAGTACTTGAATGAAGAATGACACAAAAGTTAGCCGGCTGTCAATATCTTTGATATTCACGATGTAAGGATTCTGGAAAATGACCTTGTAAAGGTCTTACATCATATCCGCAGAAGATAGTTCCTGACAGCATAAAGACCTAGCTAAAGTACTTACGGAACAAGAAAATTTCCTAGAAAATGCCACATCAGGTATAGACAGAAAATTACGATTCTCTTTATAAGGAAATAAAGTAAAGCTTCTACTACTGGCGATGGTCATCACTCTGGTGAACTCTTAGTTCAGCCAATTGACGTTCCATGTCAAGTAGGTGTCTTTCGTATACCATCTGGCGTACTCAGAGCCCTATGACTTCAGCTCGTGATTCAGCCAGTGCTTGCAGCAGGGTTTCATGGTTTCTCTCTGACCTCTCGTGAGCATCTTCATAGACGAACGGTGCGGAGGGTATGCATTCTAGCATAGGCGACTACTTCTGTAATCTGACTTAGGGTTGTCCTGCCTTGAATCTCCTTTCGGGCCATTCTGCGGACCAAGATTAGCAAGACTCTATCTGCTGAGCCCCCATTGCTCAAATCAGAAAAGCTTCGGTCGCCATCAAATAGCATAGATTGATCTTGTCCTTGGCTCCATGTTTCCAAGCATTCCACTCACTCAGGGTCGGGCCATGAAAAAGCCGGATGAGCGTTAGGAATTGGAAAGGGAGCTGCTCGGAGTAGGTTTTCAACCTCTGCTTCAGAGTTAGCATCATACGAAAAGTCCTCATCATGGTGATCATTCAAGAGGAAAAGGATGATCATTCTCTGGTTATTCTCCAAACCAACCAGCTATGACTTCATTTGGAAGGTACTGGTTGTCGAGGGGATGAAGTCCAGTTATGTTTTCTATGTGAGAATTTAAGGGCAAGGGAATAATTATTAGACGAGCTATCTAGATAATTATTTAGAAAACCTTCATTAGTTACATCGCTATTTGTGAAGTGCATACCAGCTATGTGTAATCTAAACAGGATAGACCTTCGAATAAGTGACCTTAATTCCAAATTCCCAAAGAATAGGGGCAAGGCAAAATTATCACAGATTCTAAGTCTATAACATCCTAATTACATATAGCCTCAGTGTATCCACTTAGCAACTATCAAATTAAAAATGAAGATCCCGTTTTAGTTCTCAAGTATAAAGTACTTCTAGTAACACCAAATACTCCTATAGTATTTTAAAATTTATTGTTATGTTCTATTGTTCTCATTGTGGTAGGGTTGGTAAGATTTTAGCATTGTTGCAACCACACACTTAAGCTTAGGCACATGCTAGTCAACCCTCGGATAATATAGGTGATCAGGCTATATCTTCCCAGTTTTGACCATATGTCTCTAAGCCCACTTGTGTTGTCCAACAATCGTAGTTCTTTTGTATTGTCCTAGTGACACTGATTTTAGTATGAATGCAGGCACGTATACTTACTTAAATATTTTATTATTTAAAGTATAAACTCTAAATCAGAGTATTTTTAATCCCATTGTATTTATAGTTAGTATATCTTTTATGGGTTGATATACTCAATTCACTATAAACAATGCTTTGATACCAATCTGTCACACCCCCAAACCAGAACGACGGAAATGTTCGGGGGCGGAGGACGTCATATTCAGTATCATAACAGTTCATAGAAAGGAAACTACACACCACCATATATATTAAAGTTTCCAAAATGTTTACATAATTGTATTCGTTACATGTTCAAAAGTTAAATACATAAACATCTTTCAAAGGAAGTAATTAACGTCAGTACATTAATCCCCAAAAGTTGATTTCCAAATATGCTTAGCGGTTCCCTGAAAATACAAGTTATTTCAAAGAAAAAGTGTCAACAATTATGTTGGTGAGTTCATGAGTAGTGTTTTGAGAAATGTACGCCACTCGAAAGTTCGTGTATGTTTTCCAGAAAACGCAGTATTTCAAATGTAAAGAGTTGTGATTTGTTGTGTTGAAAGTGAATGTATTAGATCCAGAAAATCCCATATTTTCCCTAATGGTTGAGATATGAATTGTTGTGTTTTCCAAGAAAAACCCTTATTTTCTTATAAAAGTATGAAATGTATATGAATGTTCGTGTTATAAGTTGTAAATAATTGCACCAGGAAAATCTCTTATTTTCGTATTAGTTGTTTGGTTTGTATATAGGAAAAACCCTTATTTTCCTAACATAACTGACAGTCTCTAAGACCGAAAATCGCAAGAAACCAACGTTCTTAAAAGTTGTGTAATAGTTTTATATAATAAAGCTATACGAAGATCGCATTTGTTAGATGAAGAATAGTTTTAATAGCTACTCGTTCATAAAAGCATAATACCCTAATAATTGTATATCCGATGAGTTTTATAACCATACTAAACATAATATGCCTGTAACGACGTTCTTCAGGCGTCGCAGTGTTATGACAACTGTCACCCCAAAGGACGGACTGTAGCTAACAGTCAGGGCGCGGGATCATTACTTCCCGTCTAGATCTATACACATTTGACACGTTCTCCGAACGGGAGACTCTGGTTATAGACAGGACTTGCAACATTACTTTCTAATAAAGAAAAGTAACGTTTGAAGATATACACGTCTCATGGATTCTCAACTAAGTCCGCATTAAAGTGATAGTTTTGTATGCAAAGTTTATCCTTTTTCACAATGTTTGACAAAGCATAAATCATAAGTTTTTAGAATGTATAAAACGACTTAGCAATGAAAGGTACTTTGAAATCATTATATACTTTGTATAATGTCTAATGCACGCAAAGTATGACAAGAGTTTTCCATAATAGTAATGAGTTCCAAGTGATTTATTCGATAAAACAAGTGAAGTGAAACTTTATAAAATACACGATAATAACCGTATGTTTACTTGTATTCCCCCCCCCCCCCCTAAAAGAGTATAAAAACATTAAAATTGTATTTAAAGTGTGTTTGAAAGGGGTATGAACTCACTTGATTGAAGTGGTCGATTTGAAGTAGTCGAGAGAAGAATCGAGCAGAACTTCGACAGAAAGAGTTGAAAACGCGGGAAATCTCGAGATTCTCGGCAATCTCGGGAATCTCGGGAACAAAAAACCTTCCTTTGGGACATGAAGGTGAAAACCAGGGCTTCGGGAGGGTCTCGGGGGCTTAAACGCAGAGTTTCGGCACGAGAAAGAAAGGAACTTAGCAATGGAGCTCGGAACCCTTGAAATCTACTTATAGGGGCGTTTTTGGGGTGTGCCACGTCGTGGCAAGTGATGGCCACGTCGTGGGGAGTCAATCTTATCCTCTTCCATTGATTGGACGCCCTCATTCACTTGTCGGGTCGCGGCAAGCTTGTGCAACGTCGTGGCAAGCCTGACAGCCTCGGATTTTGGACCTCGAACTTGTAAAATCCATAACTTTCGCGTACGAGCTCCGTTTTCGACGTTCTTTATATGCACGCGTAGCTAAAAACATGATCTACAAGTCTCGTTTAGACTTGACTGGCAAATTCTGACTTTATTTTTAATTATTTATTTTTAACGGGTCGGGATGCGATAATTCCGTTAGAAATCCATAACTTCTTCATTCGATGTCCGTTTTCGTCAGACTTTTCATCGTTGCGCTACTAATGTTGAGACCTTAGATTCTAATTTAGGTTGTTTTGGTCAAAAGTATCTTGAGCTCTATTTCGAGTTTTTAGCTGTCTACTACTATACCCGAATCTTGGAAAAATCATAACTTTCTCATACGAAGTCAGATTTGGACGTTCTTTTTATGTACGCTCACGGTTTGAGGTTATCTATAACTTTAATTTAGATACTTAAGGCTAAAAACTGTTGTATTGAAACTTCGCATTTTTCGTTTAATCGGTGTTGCCGGTTTTGCCGAGAATCTTCGGTTGGTCATAACTTCTTCGTTATAACTCGAATTTTAGGGTTCTTTATATGTACGAAAACCTTGATACGATTCCTACTACTTTATTTAACCGAAATAAGATTTTAGGAAAGTTATATTTTGACCTAAATTTGATTGGTTTTACATTACATTGTCTCAAAATATCGGGTTGTCACACGAGGAGCGTGGGAAGTGCCGGCGTGATCTGTACACACTATCAGTGGATTTATTTATGATCTTGGGATTTTACATGATTTGTATTATGTTACGATACATTGGATTTTATGACATGATTGGATGAAAACATGTTTTAAGCAATGAAAATTTTGTTTTGAAAATTTACGTTGTTACAATTTTACCTACCATTATTTATGTATTCTAATTTTTGTTTATGAATACTAACATTTGAATTATGCAACTAACTTTTATTTATGCATACTAACATCTGAGTTATACAACTAACTTTTATTCATGTATAATAACATTTATATATACATACCACTGTTTTTTTAGATATTTTTCATAATTTTATTTAAACATTTATTAACTTTTATTTTTACTTGTAATTAGTAAAATTATATTTAATGAAATTATGTATTATTTTTGTCTTATTAAATGATTTAAAAATTATATATACATATACAATGGCTACGTATATGCAACAATTATATATATATATATATATATATATATATATATATATATATTTATATATATATATTACTATAAATGACACCATTTTTATATTTCTTTCTACCTCAAAAATAATTTCTCTCGCTTTTCAAGGTTATTATCATCAAAATGATTCATATATTTTTTATTCTCGGAACAATAATGATTATAACATTTGGCAACCTAATTTTCAATATTACACCAGATGTATTTTATCCTAATTTATTTTATCCTTTCTTAATCTTGTATGAAATGATTCTTCTCCCACTTCTGTTTGTGCAATATATATATATATATATATATATATATATATATATATATATATATATATATATATATATATATGGATTCTAATTTTTATCTTGTTACTTTGTTTATAAATTATCGTGATAATATATCCAACATTGTAAAGTTCGAGTTTGCAATACTTGACGTTAGTGGGAAAATCTATATGTCATGGATGATAGATGTAAAAATGCATCTTGATTCCATGGGAATCCCAAATGCTATATAAGAATTTAGTGAGTTCTCAACACAAGAAAAAACAAAAGCACAAGTTTTTATTCGTTGGCATATTGATGAAATGTTGAGATTTAGATGTCTTTATATTACTAATCCAAGCATTCTCTGGAATCACTTGAAAGAAAGATTTGATCATCAAAATGAAGTTATACTTCCAAATGCTCTGATGAATGGAGAACATTGAAGTTTCAAGACTTCAAGAAAGTAAATGAATACAACTCACCAATGTTCAAAATATTTTCGCAACACAAATATTATGGAAATGAAGTTATCAATGAAGATATGTTACAAAAAACTTACTCCATTTTGCATGCATCAAACATTACCTTGATGCAACAATATCAGTTGCAAAAGTTCACAAAATATTTTCAACTAAATGTATTGTTGGATTAGCTGTCTAAGCCCACAACTATAATTGGTATGTACTCGAATTGATAGGAGCACAGTCCTTTTGGGTTGCCCTCAAACCTAGCAACCGGACAAGGAAATTATGAAAGGAGAGATATTAATCTATTATAAGATTAATAAATTAATATAAATGAATCTATTAAAATGTTAAAAGATTAATATATTAATTAGAAATCATTATCTTTAATTAATAGTTAGCAATAAATTAATTAGAAGTAATTTTGGGGTTAACTATGTTAATTATAAAGTGTAGGGACTAGTTTGCAATTAGCTAATAGTTGAGTGGAAGGATCCAGAACCCCCTTGGAAGAGGGTGGACGAAATATATAGGGGAAACCCTAATGATTTCGTCCATGGGGGCTTGGATAAGGCCCTTGGGTTTGCTTAGGCCCTAAGCAAGGAGCATTAGGGTTTTTCCTAAACCCTAGATCCCTCAGCTATAGAAGGAGCCTCCTGGTTCACATTTTGGGTACTCCTTCTTTTGATGAAACCCTAGGACAAGAATTTTATACTCCCTACCTCTATTTCCTTCTAGTTTCCTTCTTGCTAGTTCTTGGGTGTGATTCCATTAGAGGCAATACATTTGTGGTGCTAAGCTTCCAAGAAGATCAAGATCAAGATCATGAGGATTGTCAATTGTTTGCTATAACAATTGAAAGGTATGTAACTCCTAAACCCTGGTTTGTTATTTTCGAAAATAGCCTCTCTCCTCTAGGGTTTTTTTTTTTTTTTTTGTAATTCAAAGTTATATGTTCAATAGTTAAAACATAGATCCAAAGTAGGTTGCATGTGAACTTAGGAATTGTTTTTCTAATTTATTTGTTTTACCTAAAACCCATCAGTTGTATCAAAGACATTGTTGTTTTAAATTGAATTGCTATAATAGTTGAATTGCAAATTAGGGTTTATAGCCATTAAACCCTAAAGGCCAAAATTTTCGATTTTAGGGTTTTGGTGCAAAGGGTTTTCGAAAACCCTAGCCTCCATGAACGTCAGTCGAAATTAGGGTTAGGGTTTCCAAAACCCTAGCCTCCTCCCCTTAATTTCGAAATTTGATAGTTATTTTAGGGTTTTATCTTATTTTGGATAATTATTACTTGATTGGATAATTATTGCCTAATTGGATAATTGAGAAGAATAAGGAAATTATCCTTTACCCTGATTTTCAAAATTTAGAAGTATAAGGATTAGGATTAAATTAATTGTTTAATTTAATTAGATAATCCTTACAATATTTAATTAATTAATTAATAGTTAATAGATAAATATTAAATCTAGTTATTTGATTGAGAAAAATAAGGAAGTTATCCTATCCCCATATTTTCAAAATTTAGAGGGATAAGGAATAGGATTAAATTAATTGTTTAATTTGATTAGATAATCTTTACAAGATTTAATAAATTAATTAAAAGTTAATTAATAGATAAATATTAAATCTAGTTATTTGGTTTATTTAAAATTTAAAATTAATGGCTTAATTTTCGAAATTTACATATAAACCCTAAAGTTTTAAAAGTTTAAAACACACCTTATATATTATAATTAAAAGTTAAATATTATATATGTATAAGACTATGGTCGGTCAAATCGCTAGTATGCCACATTCACGAAGATAATCTATAAGGGGGTATAAGGAAATTGCCTATAAAATGGTAGTTGAATGAGTGTCCACTCTCACCCACCGCTTCTTTGATTAGTGGAGGGTCGTTAGCAGAATGGATTTGATAGGACAAATACATCTCATTAAAAGTATAATGTTATTAAAGAAAATACTAGAACATTATTTTACAAAATCCCAACTCTAGTTACTTTAGAAAAAAATGTGAAATAGTATGCTAATCCATGAAATTGCACATTATGCTTTATTGGTCGTTAGTGGAGCGTGTGTGGTTAACGGGCACACTAAAAGGCACTAATAAAGAGTAGTAATAGGTATCTCAAGATTGTCATTTTGATGGAGTGTGTGTGGTTTATCGGCACATCAATAGTTAATGATAAAGACAATGAGGTTACCAAACACATTTGCATGGTTATTCACATCTTGTTTGTGATCCTCGGCATTCCAGTCACAAATAGAAGAGCATAATACGAGATTAAAACATGCCATTGAATAGTTTCAATGTATCTCAAAAGATCTAGGAGTTTCCAATACATTTAAAACTTATCCTTCTTTTTCGTTATTTATGGGGGAAATTGGTAAATCGTTATTTACCTACCTTCAAATATTCTGCAAATTGGATTACAGCATCCCTCTTCCAATTTGTGGAATATTGTGTTGGATCCTAGCCTTAATATCTCTTTTGGTTGTTTTATTAAGGATTCAATCAACTAACTTGATTTCTCCCGTTGTGTAGATGTCTGAATCTAACCATGGTATTCCCAAATGCAAAGGAAAAAATATTCCTGCTCAAAGTGAAAGTCTGTTCTACAATGAAGGTGAAAGATCAATCCCTGCCATGTGGACTAGCTTGATTTCACTTCCTCCACCTCCTCCCGTTGTTCTCCCAAACCCACAAGATCGAAGGATTGAAAAGTTCAATATCACTCAAGCCCTTTTGGCAAGTAAACATGAAGATGGGAAACCTGTGTGTGCACACGTCTTAGAGATGAAGTCACACATTGATTGGTTAAGCATCTTTGGTGTCGAGATTTCAAGTGAGTTGGCTGTTGATTGGGTTCTTCAGTCACTTCCTAAATCATATAGTGAGTTCGTTAGAGAGTACTATATGATGGATCACGACATAACCCTCATTGATCTCACCTATTTGCTTATAGCTGTTGAATCAGCAATGATTTGACGTGCTGGTCAAGCAAATTTGTCTGGTGAATCAAACTCCCAAACTTCAATGGACATTGAAAATGATGACATTGGAGATCCAGAAAAGTTAAACTCTGAGATAGTTCCTTGTGTCATTCCAAAAGAGTCCATTTATTTTTATTGCCAAGAGAAGGGGCAGTAGAGACTAAGCTGCCCAATCTACCTGAGAGATCTAAGAGATAGGATAGTCTAGTGTTATGACTCCTCCTCAGGTATGAAATCCACTATCTAGCTCTTTTAAGTTCCTATTCCAGATTTTAGTTCATGATGTGATAAGATTACATTTTGATGGATCGAAGAAAAGAGAGGAAACTTAAGGGAAGAAGTGAGTTGAATCTAATGTTGAAGAAATGGATTTCGATTGCATTGCTTGAAGATTGGATTCTTGAGCTACTACGAGTTAGAATAGAGTGCTAATAACATAGTTTTTCAATTGAATTGCATTGTAAGGACAAATTTTTCCGCAATAAAATAATTTTTTGATTTTATCTTATTTATTTATCCTTGCAAAGGCGTGTATGAAAAAATTGATGTTTGAAAGTTTCTATTATTAGCAATAATGGATTTGATTCTTAATTATGTTATTTGTGGAAATGTCTAGAATTTACCAAATAGTGATAGTTTCTCATCGCCCAAGTTTCAATTGGACAGAAACTAGGAATCATGCAACTTGGTTGCATGATGAATGAAAAACGTTCATATTTGGAAATTAGACTAATTCTTTGACAAAGTTTCAAGTGAAGGACTAGGAGATCGAGTATACTAGGTTGTGCGTTGATCAAGTCCACCAAAAAATATGTAAGATATTCATCATGATTTACTAAAGTATGGTAAATATGATTATACTTATATAAGTGTAATTCTGAGTTGATTGAAAGTGTTTCAATGAATAGCAGAACAAATAAAGAAGAATCAAGTAGGGAGAAAGATAAAAATTTCTCTATTCTAAGAAGAAGGGAGAGTACTTTTTATTATGTTTTATGATAAGTCTTAATGATTAGGAACCATATCTCAATTGATCCTCTAAGTAAATCTTAGTGCATTTGCATGTCTAAGAAGAGGAATCGAGAATTGTGGAAATGGTTCAAATCAAGAAGTCAATCATACTTCGTTCCAATATCAAGTCTTAGAGTTATATTCCAAGATTGTGAATTGAGTGACAAGTCTTAAGTAGGTTTATAACACTCATCAAATGTGGAGTTTGGAAAAGGCTTTCTTGTTCTTGCACATTTGAAATTGGTAAGTTGTGTCGTCTTGAATAAGATAAAGACCAACTAGGACCATTTATGTGAAGTGTTTTGTCTTGATAAGAACTACACTAACTCTTGAATATTTGTTTTGTCTAGGAAAGGTTCCTAAAGAGAGAATCATATATGTCAAGAGGTCAGTGGGAGTCTCAGTTGTCTTGAAAAGTTTCAAGAACAAATCAAGAATAAACCGATAGTTAATCACTAGCACACGACTTGAGGTTTCTAACCTATCGTGTTCACATATTGTTGTTTCTGTGCCATTCCAAGTTAGTTAACTATGCATGTGAGTTCTATGAGATCTCAATGGGTTTCATAAGGGCAAGACACCTTGATCAATGGAAAGTACATTGAAAGGTCGGGGTGAGTTGATAAATAACTTGGAAGCAAAGGTGGGACCCTTGATGGCATTAAATTAAGAATGGGCATGTTCAATCCATAAGAGTTTGGATTTGTCACAATTGTTGTCTTATGATTATGGTTATGATAAATTCACATGGATAGGAAACGCTTTCACTAAGAAAGATTTTGAAGATAGCATTATGTAATTTGTATTTCTTAAATTCGATTATGATTACGGCATCCTTCTTCATAGTTCGAATTGTGGGAAATGGAAAATGGATCTGAACATTTTAGACTTATTCTATAAATGTTTAAACACACATATGGGTTATCTAAGTAAAAGTGTATGAGTTCAAGAAGATTGAATAAAGGCTTATCAAAGTGTCTCAATTTCAGAAATCTAAACTTTGGAAAAGAAAGTCAATAAGTAATTGGTTTCTAGAAGTCCAACTAATTTCTGAATACGTGTCAAAGCTAGTGGGAGCATAAATCTTATGCTAGGATAGATATAATCATCATATTAGTGAGAGCATGATTATTATTATTTTAAGTATTGCAAGTTGGCAATATTAATTATAGAAAAATAAAAACCTTGAATTTGCAAAGTTGCATGAGTTAATAAGTTATTTTTTCTATAATTAAGGGAGAGAATATTATACTTCGTTTCAAAATCTAAAGCTTAGATTGAGAAATATTGATAAATTTAGTCAAAGGATGCATAGTGTGTTCTTAAATTTCTGATAGCTTCATTTTATTTACTTCTTTTTATAGTTTATTTTAGTACATTTCATTCGCATTTTAGTTAACTTTCATGCATATTTTCCCTTTTTTTATTTTTATGATCATTTCGGGGTACTTTCTAGTTTCTTGAGCATTATTGCAGATTTTCTTGGAAACTAGCGGGGCGGCACTCTTGGGAGGCGATTGGGCTCGAAGGGAATTGGAGATTTCATGCTTGATGGCTATGAGGGTGATTCGTGGGGTGGACTTGTCAATTGCTTGAAGGCTTGGAAGAATTGAGCTTTAAATTTGAAAGATGCGGGAGAATTCTTGAGTATGCAAGATCAATATTTGGGAGTTTGCGGAAGTTTTGAGTGATGCGGAAAGACAAATTGGGCTCAAATTGAAGAAACATTGAAGAAAAATGGGCTAGAAGCTGATTGGACTCGAACTGGGCTAATGGATTAGCTGTGGGGGCCCAATACTTGAAGAAGCCCAAAAATTCCCGTCAGTACCCGTGGCCCGCATAAGATTCCCCGCGGCCCGCGTGGATTCCTGACAAGGGCAATTTCGGGATTTTGCTTAGAGCTCTATATTGGGAAGGTTGGTGTGCCTCTTTAGGATAATCTTGGAGGTCTGATTTTGAGCTTTTCTCTCTGGAGTTTGGAGCACTTTTGGAGGCCAATAACACTTGAAGAACATCTTCTTTTCACCTCTTGAATCTTGTCAAATGTTTGGTACAATCTTATCTAACTTTGTTCATTTGAGTTTAGCCATGCTTGGCTAAACAAATCTTGGTTGACTTTTTGTTGAATCCTTTGAATTTTTGTTGGATGTTGAAGAATCTATGAACTTGTTCTTGAATCTTTATGGAAATGTTTTGTGTTTCATCATATTATCACTACTAGTATGTTTTTATTCATGAGTTTAAATATGTTTGTGGTGATTAGTTGGCTAATTTCTTGATTAAGTAAATGATCCTCAAATTAGCAAGCAACAAGTGATTTTTGTGTTGTTTTTGCTTCACACAATCATAAAAACATTTCCTCCAACATGGTGGTGAAAGCAATTGACTCCTCTTGGATTTGGTATTTTTTGGTTCTTAATGCTAGTTGACTTTCACTAATTACATGCTATTTGGAATTAGTGACTTTGACTAAGGAAATTGTTATGAGCTTCTCTAGCCATTTCAACAATTAAGAAAAGTCTAGGTAATCTCAAGCTCCTTGGATTACTATAACCAAATTAAGGATTTAAATCAAAGTATTGCACTATTAGATTCTAATGATATGTTCATCAAAAGTCAAAGTGAGGAAACTTTAAGTCAACCATCTCTCCCTTATTGATTTTACATCAAACTCTTATTTTTGTTGCATTTGTCTATTTAAATCATAGTTAACTCTAGTTTGTTTCAAGTATTTCAAAACACCAAAACCCCCCATTTTATTTTTATTGTCATTTTACAAGTATTTTTACAAAGAGATTTTTCATAGAGTTATAAATTGATGTGTTCGATTAGAAGTCCTATATCATCACAAATTAGAAATCGGGAAACATAGATTCTGGACAAAGAGATTGATTGTATTCCATGTCTTATGGCTAGAGATATCTAGTAGAACGAAGGGTCATGTGATCATTTATCTTAGGACACGTAATTGACTGGGTCAGAGTTCGGCAACAGCTTTTGGAAGCTACAATTTGCTGGTCAAATTTAGAAGTCATACTAGCGATTATAGTTACAGACTTATCCAAGTGGGAGACTGTTGGATTAGGTGTCTAAGCCCATAACTATAATTGGTATGTATTTGAATTGATAGCAGCACAGTCCTTTTGGGTTGCCCTCAAACCTAGCAACCGGACAAGGAAATTATGAAAGGAGAGATATTAATTTATTATAAGATTAATAAATTAACATAAATGAATTTATTAATATGTTAAAATATTAATATATTAATTAGAAATAATTATGTTTAATTAATAGTTAGCCAAAAATTAATTAGAATTAATTTTGGGGTTAACTGTGTTAATTATAAAGTGTAGGGACTAGTTTGCAATTATCTAATAGTTGAGTGGAAGGCTCCAGAACCCCCTTGGAAGAGGGTAGATGAAATATATAGGCGAAACCCTAATGATTTCTTCCATGGGGGATTGGATAAGGTCCTTGGGTTTGCTTAGGCCCTAAGCAAGGAGCATTAGGGTTTTTCCTAAACCCTAGATCCCTCAGCTATAGAAGGAGCCTCCTGGTTCATATTTTGGGTACTCCTTCTTTTGATGAAACCCTAGGCCAAGAATTGCATACTCCCTACCTCTCTCTCCTTCTAGTTTCCTTCTTGCTAGTTCTTGGGTGTGATTCCATTAGAGGCATTACATTTGTGGTGCTAAGCTTCAAAGAAGATCAAGATCAAGATCATGAGGATTGTCAATTGTTTGCTATAACAATTGAAAGGTATGTAACTCCTAAACCCTAGTTTTTTATTTTCGAAAATAGCCTCTCTCCTCTAGGGTTCTTGTTTTGCAATTCAAAGTTATATGTTCAATAGTTAAAACATAGATCCAAAGTAGGTTGCATGTGAACTTAGGAATTGTTTTTCTATTTTATTTGTTTTACCTAAAACCCATCATGTATGTCTGCTTGTTGTAGAGAAAAATAATGAGCACTTAATGAAAAACCATGAATGTCGTCCAACGAGAACAGTGGAACTTCCTAAAGCAAATGCTACAAAACTGATGGTCATCAAAACAATACATGTAGATAAGGACATGGTCGTGATCGAGACGAGGTCGTGGCTATTTTAATCAAAACTAAATCCATAATGATAACCATAATTATGATCACAATTTAATAATCGTGGTCGTGGCCAGAGAAGGAATAATTACCAATATCCACAAAGAAACAATGTCTATATACAAGACAAACCTATAGCAGCAAGGCATGAAGCTAGGACATCACAAAAATCAAATGGTTTATGTTATAGATGTAGTGGCATAGGCCATTAGTCAAGGACCTATCGCACTCCTACATATCTTTGTCAACTTTATCAAGATCCCATTAAAGGAAAAGGAAAAAACCTCGTTGAAAATGTTGAATGCATTCTACTAATTCCTGTTGATTTCTGCAATAATATGGAAGACATAAACTAAAATTTCTATTGTTATTCTAGCAAACTTATTTTTTCCTTCCTTTGTTTTTCATGTATTGTCTTTCCTACAATAAATGAACTTTCTTTATAATAATTATTATGATTTGTGTTTATTGGCTTATCATTTATTTCATATGTGAAGCTTAATATTAGTCCAACGGGAACACAACACCAAGAAAGGGTTGGAGATATTTTTATAGCAGATATTGGTAGTACACACAATATTTTGAAATCAATTAAATAGTTTTCAAAATTAGTACCAACAAAAGCAATAATACATACGATATCGAGTCAAGTAGACTTGATAGAGGGAACTGGGAAAACCAATTTTTGAAAGATCTAGTATGCTCAAGAGTAATATTAAAATGATATTGCTAAATAACATATGATCCTAAGGGTCACACTAACAACAACTTAATACAATTGATTATTTATTAGAAATTAATTTTAATAAATATTCATAAATTCTTATAATAAATTGGGAAAATATTTATTCTAATGAAATAATTATTTTACAATAAAAGCAACACATTATTTCATAATGTATGAATTAATAAGTCATGTACAACATTTTGGACTATTTGAGTCTTTTGTCTTTTACCTAAAGACAAATTTTATATTTTATAAACTTTGAGTTTATAAAATTTAAACTATTTGTCTTCTTTTGAGTTAGGGGCATGGTAGTCTTAAAAGTGTAAGCACATCATGGTTAAAGACCATGCTTTATGGATATAAAAGGATGAAGCTTGCACTTGTATTAGACACACCTTTTGGCGTGCAATTTTTTGCCCAAAAATTCGTGAGCTTCTTCATTCTCTCTCCATCTCTTCTTTAGCTTTGAGTTCTTGAAGAAAATGTTACATGTTTACTCTCTCTTGGAATATATACTTGTTTATTTTGTTCCAAGCTTAATATTTAACATAAGAGCTAGCATTCTAATCAAGTTGGGATATTGTTGGTGTCTCAAGGGTTCATCCTCACTCCGTCAACTTCCAAGCCTCCCCTAGAGGACTCAATGTGCTTCAAAGGTTGTTACCACTTCTTCCTTATATGGTTGTGGTTTAAATCTTTTTTATACTGGCAAGATGATGCTTGGTGGGTGATAAAAATGTTTATGTTGTTTTATAAAACTCAAGTCTTCCGTTTGCTATTATTTGTAGTTTTTTAAACTAAGTTTTAAATAAAACCCAACAATTGGTACCAGATCCACCTTGCAAGTTTTGTTAGATTCTTGATTTATGGAAATCTAGTTTTTGGAGAATATGGATAACTTGTTTTTGTATATAAACAAGTTCATACATATTTTCTTTGATAACTTTATAATTGTTATTTTATGTGACATAACTTACATGCATTTTTGTTACTTAAAATTGTCTTAGAAAAACAAAGGTTGTTTTATGTTTATATGTGTTTTAGAGTGCATAAACAAGTCTTGGACCATTTGTGTTGTTGTTTGAGTGATTTGGCTGAAAATGGTTTGTAATATTTTTTTATTCATAAAGTATGTGTAACAGCCCCAAACTAGACAACGAAAACGCCCGGGGTGGACTCACATGATATGTGGTGATTTGGGCAGTGCTTTGTTTCTTAGAAAGGAGTTTTCTTGATGTAACTAAGACTTTTTGATGAAAAACCGGCTTTAATCAGGCAGAGTTTGCACTACAAGATTGAGAATATCGGGGCTTTCTTCAGGTGTTAGATATGTCATCGAGGCTTCGGGATAGTTTAGAGAGGTTTAAAAGTGAAGAAAACTAGGAGAGAGGTTGAGAATTTGTAACATAATCCGGAGGCCTCACATCCTATTTATAGGAGTGTTCTGGCCTCGTTACGATGGACATAATGTTCACGTACGATGGGCGTACTACTGAAATCCTTAGTATGCCAGGCGTACTTCTTGTGCGCGGGGCGTACTAGTTGGGTTCTTATCCGAACTTCGGAGGTGGCAAGTCTACAAGATACGCTTCAAAGCTAGTCTCATTACGCTGGGCGTAATCTTTTCATATGCTGGCCATAATGTGCTCCTAGCTTCGGATGTGTTGATTGTGCGAGATACGTGTCACTTTCCGAAGAAAGACGCTACATGGACAATCTGAGCCCTTGCATCCGAGTACGCTAGGCGTACTATTGTATGCAGGGCATACTTCTCTTTTTCAAACTTCAAAAATTCATATCTTTTACATACGAATTCTGTTTTTGACGTTCTTTATATCCACACGTTAGTAAGACCATGCTCTACAACTTTCGTTTAGACTCCGTCGGCTAATTTTGAATTTATTTATAAAGTTATATTTTTAACAGGTCGGGACAGCAAAAGTCCGTTAAAAATTTATAACTTCTTCATCTGAAGTCCGTTTCTTCTGTCTTTTTACCGTTCGATTTCTTTTGATAAGATCTCTGATTCTCGTTAAGTTTTTTTTGGCTAAATGTTGATCAAACTAAATTTCGAGTTTCGGATTGTGTACTGTTGTGTCGAAACTTAGAAAAATCATAACTTCTTCATACAAAGTCAGATTTAGATGTTCTTTTTATGGACACTCTTGGTTTAACGTATGCTATAACTTTCATTTAGATACTTAAAGCTAAAAATAATTTTATTGAAAATTCACTTTTTACGTTAAACAATGTTTTGCCGGTTTTGTCTCGGATTTTCGATAGGTCGTTACTACATCGTTATAACTTAGATTTGGGCATTCTTTTTATTTTTGGAATCCTTGACACAACTTCTACGACTATATTCATCCCAGTTAAGTTTATTTAACATTTCATTTTTTAGAGTCAATTATGTAAATGCACATAGTATACGAAAATTTCTCTTTATTATTTTAAAAAGAACTACAAACTGATATATACTATTACTTAGATTCAAAATAACGGGTTGTAACGTTGTCCCACCATTAGAGAGAATTTTGTCCCAAACTTAGGTCTATAGAATTACGGAAAGACTAGGGAAAAGATGTGGATATTTCTGTTGCATTTGATCCTCTCGCTCCCAAGTGAATTCAGGTCCCCGTTTTGCATTCCAACGAATCTTCACTATCGGGATACGGATTTGTTTGGTTTTCTTAAGTTCCCTGACTAGAATCTCTACGGGTTCTTCCACAAAGTTTAGGTTCTCGTTTAACTCGATCTCCTCGAGTGGAATCAAAAGAGTCTCGTCAGATAGACACTTTTTCAGATTAGTAAAGTGGAGGGTAGGATGAATGTTACTTAGTTCGTGGGGTAGTCGAATTTTGTAAGCTACAAGACCGATTATGGAAAGGATATCGAATGGTCCAATGTACCTTGGATTCAGTTTGTCATGCTTTCCAAAGCGTATCATTCCCTTCCAAGGAGAGATCTTCAACAAGACATGGTCACCAACCTAGAACTCCAAGGGTTTTCTCCTTTTGTCAGCGTAGCTTTTCTGTCTATCTCTGGAAGCTTTAAGTCACTCCCGAATTTGTACAATTTCTCCGTAGTTTCTCGAATAATTTCTGGACCAGTGAGAGTACTGTTTGGAACTTCACCTCTAGCTAACTGTGTATCACCCACTTCAGCCCAGAACAGAGGTGATTTGCACTTGCGGCCATAGAGTGCTTTGAATGGAGCAGCCTTTATGCTAGTGTGATAGCTATTATTGTAAGAGAACTCAACAAGGGGTAAATGAGTATCCCATGCCTTCCCAAAGTCTATCACGCAGTCTCGCAACATATCTTCTAGAGTTTGAATCGTCCTCTCACTTTGTCCATCCGTTTGTGTATGGTAGGTTGTACTCATGTCTAGCCTAATTCCCAGAGAGTTTTGTAAAGACTGCCAGAAACGAGAAGTGAATCTACTATCTCGGTCAGAAATGATAGATATTAACACACCATGCAGTTTAACTATTTTTCTAATGTAAGTTCTTGTTAGCTTCTCCATCTTGTCGGTTTCTAATATTGCTAAGAAGTGTGTGTATTTGGTCAATTTATCGACGATTACCCAAACAATATCATAACCACCCATTGTCTTGGGTAACTTAGTTATGAAATCCATCATAACCCTTTCCCACTTCCATTCAGATATGTCAGGTTGTCGCAATAGAACTGAAGGTTCCTGGTATTCTACCTTGACATTGGCACAAGTAAGGCACTTTCCCACAAAGGTAGCAATCTCGGGTTTCATGTTAGGCCACCAGTAAAGTTTCTTAAGGTCTAGATACATCTTGTCTGAACCTAGATGAATGGATTATCGGGTTTTTTGTGCTTCATTCATAACCACGTCTCTATAACCACCAAACTTTGGTGTCCAGATCTAGTTCATGAAACAATAGACTCCATCACTTCTGACCTCAAAAATTTTATCCATTCCTCTAAGTGTTTCACCTGCCATGTTTTCGGGTTTTAAGGCCTCGAGATGAGCCTCTTTGATCTGAGTGGATAGATGTGAATGGATCTTCAAGGTCAATGACTTTACTCAGCATCCCAAATATTCTTTTCTGCTAAGGGTGTCAGCTACAATATTGGCTTTACCCGAGTGATAACGAATCTCACATTCGTAATCGTTCAGTAGCTCCACCCACTGTCGTTATCTCATGTTCAGCTCCTTCCGGTCGAAGATATGTTGAAGAATTTTTTGGTCCGTGAATATTTTGCATTATGTGCCATATAAGTAATGTCTCCAGATCTTCAGAGAAAATACCACTGCTCCTAGTTCAAGGTCAAGTATTGTATAGTTGACCTCATGTGTCTTGAGCTATCTCGATGCATAGGATATAACCTTCCCTCGCTGCATAAGAACACATCCAAGCCTTGGTTAGAAGCATCACAGTACACTACAAAATCCTTTGTCCCTTCAGGAAGAAACAAGATCGGTGCATTGCATAGGGCTCGTTTCAGCATTTGGAACGTTGCTTCTTGTTTCTCTCCCAAACTAAAAGTTACACCCTTTTTTGTCAGGGTGGTAAGCGGTTTAGCATTTAGAGAGAATAAACTAAAAGTTACACCCTTTTTTGTCAGGGTGGTAAGCGGTTTAGCAATTCGAGAGAAGTGAATTTCCAGTTCTCAATTGCCTTAATTTTGGATGGGTCCACGTGAATTTCCTCTTGACTGACCACGTGACCCAGGAAATCTACTTTCCTGATCCAAAATTCACATTTTGATAACTTCACATATAGTTTCTCTGTTCTCAGAGTTTGTAATACTTGACTAAGATGTTGGCCATGCTCCTCTTCGCTTCTTGAGTGGATAAGGATGTCGTGAATGAAGACTATGATGAATTTGTCCGGGTATGGATGACACACTCTGTTCATTAAGTCCATAAACATAGTAGGTGCATTCGTCAATCCGAAAGGCGTCACTACAAACTCGTAATGACCATAACGAGTTCTAAATGTTGTTTTGGGAACATCCTCCTCCAAAATACGTAATTGGTAATACCCGGATCTCAAGTCTATTTTCAAGAAGTAGCTCACACCTTGAAGTTGGTCGAACAGATCGTCAATGTGAGGTAGAGGATAATGATTATTAACGGTATGTTTATTGAGCTCGCGATAGTCTATGCACATGCAGAATGTTCCATCCTTTTTCTTCACGAACAAGACTGATGCTCCCCATGATGAGAAGCTTGGTCTTATGAGGCCTTTGCTAAGGATTTCATTCAGCTGGTTGAACAACTCCTGCATTTCTGATGATGAAAGAGGAAGGGGGTTTTGGCTACAGGGGTAGCCCCAGGGATTCATTCGATTTTGAATTCAACTTGTAGTTTAGGTAGCACTCCTGGGAGATCGTCAAGAAATATGTCAGGAAAGTTTCAAACCACACGAATGCTTGTCATGGCTTTCATTTTTTGCTTTTTATATACCACATGAGCTAAGAAAGCATAGTACTCCTTACGAAGATACTTTTGTGCCTTGATACAAGAAATGATCTGGAGGTTTGATCCAGGTTTTTCGCCGTAGATGATAAGAGTTTCGTTATTCAGCACGTTCAGGCTTACGACTCTTTCATATCATAGGATGTCAGTTTGGTTAGAACACAACGAATCCATACCGATAATGACGTCGAAACTTTTGATAAAGACCTGCATAAGGTCTATTGGGAAGGAAAAGTTATTTAAGGTAAGGATACATCGTATGTATATGTTGTTAGTGTATTTGGATTTCCCATTTGCCATTTCTACTATGAAGATTTCATTTAGTGGTTGCGAGTTTTGTATTAGTAGGTGTTTGAAATTACGGCTCACGAAGCTCTTCTCAGCACCACAATCAAATAGAATGCATGCATAAGTATTGTTTAAATGCCCGACTTCTCCGCATCCATAACACGCTTGACCTACTCCAGCAGCTAGTACTTGGCTAATCGGTTGGGGTGGTGATTTTACAGAATCAGGCAGTATGCCCTTTTCTGTTGCAGTTCCGACACTATATTTCCCGATAATTTCTGTTGTGGTGGAAATTACACTTGTTACATTTAGGCAGACTACCAACATAAGGCTTAGCTGGTGTGGGGTTAGTAGGAATAGCAACAGGTACAGTATCATCATGGACTGCCACTAACTATTGCTTCTTCGAGGATTCCAGAGAAAATTGGCCCTTCCTTTTATTCCAATTTATCTTCTTGCTGTTTTTGTTGTTGTTATTGTTGTTTTTGTTGTTTCCTTTGGGTTGTTCTGGAGTAGGAACCACAGAGTTTTCACGGGCTCCATGGTTAGTAAGTGACTGTGCTAGTTCTTTGGCACTATCAAAGGTAACAGGCCTGGAAGAAATGACACTTCCCTGAATCTGAGGTGACAGCCCTCAGATATATCTTTCAATCTTTTTGCTCTCCAGAGCAACTATATCCGAACATAGGATCGCTAAGTCACTGAACCTATTAGTGTAGGTTTTTATGTCTAAACCAACCATAGTAAGACCCCAAAGCTCTTGTTCGAGCTTTTGTATCTCACCCCGTGGGCAGTATTCCTACATCAACATTGACTTCAAGTTTTCCCAACTTATCGAGTTATCCACTACCAGAGTTAGTGACTTAACATGGCCGCTCCACCATGTTAGGGCTCTATTAGCAAAGGTACAAGCAGCAAATTTAACCTTGCTGCTTTCCGGACAGTAGTAAATTTTGAAGACTGCTTCTGTTTTCTCAATCCATTGTCTTAAGGAAATTACTCTCCCAGTCCCATTAAAGTTCCTAGGTTTGGCGTTTGAAAATTCCTTATAGTTACACTCTTGATGGTGCCCTTGATCTTCACTCTGATTGGATGGGTCTGCGCCATTCCATGATCCAGTTGCACCATTGGTGTTTATATGTGACATAGCAGTTGTGGCAGCTGCTGTGACCGTTGCCTGAAATGTGGCAGCTTTAAATTGAGGAGGTAGTTGCGGAGGTGGTGTTGGCGCTTCATTAACATTGGCACGCCTCGGGTTTCTCCGTGGAGGCATATTTCACTATAATAGTTAAAATATGAAAAACACAATTAGATATCAAGGATAAACATGAATCTGATATCTCTGAACTAAAACACTTAGTTCAATATGAATCTTGTAAAGAATTGGTAATAGAAGTCTATTACAAGTACAACTTGCAACAAGATAATATGAATTTGAGTGGTTATTTTTCAAAGAGTATCAAAATGCATGTCGATTATATCGGTATATTAAGTACATATAGTCTAGAAAACTTGACCTTAAAGCAGGTCTCGAATATACCACAATACTGGGAAAACATCGACATCAAACCGCCCTACCAAAAGTGAAAATTTTGCGGTCATACTGAAAAACATGAAAAATAACACTAGAACATATCCGTAGACTTAGACTATAACCAAAATTTATGAAATAAGATGTTTATAAAAATTGTAATAACTCTTATTGAAGTAAAATGCTTATCATTTTATTGATATATACAATTTTATACATATAGTAATAAGTAGTATATGCATTCGATATCTTAATTTACATTAAAATTGAAAATATAAGTAGTGTAAACACTACTTGCAGCAAGTACGACTCCTAGTACTGGGCTCTGTCACATGGGATTCTGATTCCCTTAAATGCATCTCCAATGTAGTTTGACACTCTTGAAGTGCTCTCATTTCAATTTGAACAAAAATCATTTCTACATGGAGCATGTCTGTGTGGCGTCTGGTTTCATTGTGATCTCTATCTAGATGATGAAGATTTACAGCATTTTCTTGGGAGGCAGCAGTGACTTCTAGGATTCGGTTGATCGATATCCGGAATTGATCAACCTGACAAGAAATACGGTGCACTATAACAGGGAGGGCCCTGTCAGCCGATCCTCCATTACTGATGTTATAAAAATCTCTGTTCCTTCCAAATGGAGGGCGTTGTCCTTGTTGTTGGCTCCACCTGTGTAATTCTTCACCCCATGCTGGGGTTGGACCTTGAAAATGTTGTCTGGCTACGGGGCATTGTACTCCTTGCGGTGGATTATATACCTCTGGTTTTGAGTCTGTGCCATCTAAATTTTCTTCTTCATTATCCTCCTCAGGATCCACTTCAAGATCATCTTCTATCCAACCATTATTCCCATGGTTAGGAAAATATGGATCTCCAGGTGGAGGGTATCCTTCCATTTAGTCGATACGAAGAATTAATGATAAGATTCATAGAAATGATGTAGTTTTACAAAATACTCCTATAATATTTTAAATTTGTGTTCTGCTCTAGAGTTTCTTCTGTATATGTAGTTGGTAAATTTTAAGACTTGCTGCAACACTAACTTCACTCACAAACACATGTTGGTCGTATCTCAAACAAATATAGTTGATCAGGCTATATTGATCCCATATATGATTACAAACTGCGCAGGTTTGACTGAAGTGTCCAACATGCAAATACTTTTGAGTTGTTATGACTGTGATATTGTTCCTGTATGTATAATTTTTAGTATACTTCCTAATAAATACTTATATTTTACAAGTATACTTGTATTCAGAGCTCTTAGACCCAAATGTATTTATACTTTGTATGTCTTTTATGGATTGATACACTGAGCTCACTATAAACAATGCTTTGACACCAATCTGTCACACCCCCAAACTAGACGGTAGAAACATCTGGGGGTGGAGGACTTCATATGTAGTATCACAACACATGCATCATAGTAATCAAAGTACAAAAAACCATTGTATTTAAAAACAAAAAATTTACATGTGTTTAATCTCGGTATATTGACACCAAAATAGTTACAGCAAAATACAAAAGATATGACTCAACACGGCTCTATCTTCTCAAAAGCTCGGGGAGTACCTGTTTATTGTATCCCTGAGAATACAAGTAATTTGAAAAGAGAGTATCAACATAAATTTGAGTGAGTGCATAAGTATTTATGTTTAAAAGTATGTTTTCTGTTCCTTGAATATGTAAACTGTTCCAGAAAATTCTATATTTTCTGTTGTATATGAAAAGTAGTTTAAAACTCATAAAACCGTTCTGTTTTTAAAACATTGTTCTGTGTTTGTATCCTTTTGTAAAACCTATAAAAGTGAATGTGCCTAGCTCTACTAGCTGTTATTGTAAACTGTAAACTGTATCTCTGTAAACTAGTACTTTGAAAATGTACTCATGTTTCGTTAATTATACACTAACATATTGTTAATATCTTTCTAATGAGTTATTATAACCATACTATGACTAGATGGCATGACACAAATGCTTTGAAGGAGTTTCAATTGTTGATAACAATTGTCACTCATAGACATGTATGCCCGGCGTAGCTAGCAGCCAGAGTGCGGGGTTGTCAATCACAATATAGATCTATACACACTTGTTTCGATCCACAACTGGAGATACTGGTTATAATATCAGGACTTTAACTATGTTGTTTGAATGAATAAACAACCTGAACATATTGTCTTATAAAAAGCATATAAACGTTACATGTATAATAAAAACCCAATCATTCTAAAATAAATGATTGATAGAATTCTCCTTGTTTAGTATACTCTAAATGTACTTGAAAGTTGTATACCCTTGTTTAGTTTTGATCAAATTCTTGTTCTTTTACAATAGAATAAACTCGTGTTCTTGTAAAATAGTGTACTCTAGTATACTTGATTCATGAGTTAGTGTTCTTGAATAATAATTTTTACCTATTATAATTTATATGTACTTTCTGTTTTGATACTAACTGTTCATGAATGCATCCCCTTACTCGACATGTTACAAAGGATATTTGAAACTGAATGAAATAACATTTATATATATATATATATAACTAAAACTGAAATGACAGTCGGACAGATAACAAATACCCTAAATCCACATCCAAACAAGGAAAAGGAAATAAGTCGGTTATCAGTCCTAAGTCTTTTAAATCTTATATATATATATATATATATATATATATATATATATATATATATATATATATATATATGATTTTTGGGAAAAAAAAATATAAGTTTATAAAAGAGTTTAATATTCTGAAACACTTTTGATGATTTGATGTGATTTTATCACAATTTGAAACCACTTGTTTGCAACACAAAATCCTTATGTTAGACTTGTATCCCCCCCCCCCCCCCCCTTTAAAACAGTAAAATCTATGAAAATACGGGGAATGTAAGCACACATGTTCTCAAGATGAAAACAAGCACACATGTTAAAATATAACTTAAAACAGTAAAACACTACACTGCGTTTGACATGATTGAACATCTCAAGGAGATGTTTGGAAAACAAGCTAGAACCAAAAGGTTTGACATTGTGAGATCACTTCATGCCATGAAAATGGAGGAGAATGGGAATGTAAGCACACATGTTCTCAAGATGCGTAGTCAAATTTAACTGGAATAGTCACAGAAACAAGAATATGTCAACATGATAGGTTACAAACCTCAAGTCGTGTGCTAGTAATAGGTTTATTCTTGATTAGTTCTTGAAACGTTTCAAGACCTTTAAGACTCCTACTGGCCACTTGACGTATAAGATTCTCTTGTCAATATACATTCCTTGACATACAAATATTCAAGAGTTAGTGTATATTTTTATCAAGAATGACACTTCAAATAACTGGTCTTAGTTGGTCTTTGTTTTAGCCAAAACATCACAACTACCAATCTGAAATATGCAAGAGTTAGAAAACATTTCTATCCCATATTTCATGATGTGTTATAAACCTACTTAAGATATTTCACTCAAGTCACAATCTTGGAGTATGGCTCTAAGACTCAATTTTGAAACGAAGTATGACTCAACTTTTCGATTTAACCATTTTAACAATTCTCTATTCCTCTTCTTAGCAACACAAGTGCACCAAAGTGTCCTTAGAGAATCAATTGTGATATGGTTTTCATAATCATTAAGATGATCATAAAACACGATACTAAAGTACTCTTATTTCCTTTCAGATTGGAGAAACTTTTATCTTTCTGCCTAAATATTTCTTCTTATTTGTTCTGCTATACACTGAAACTTTTTCAATGATTCAAAATTACTCTTAATCTTGTAAGTATAACCATATTTACTAACTTTAGTAAATCATGACGAATAGTCTTATCGTTCTTTGTGGTGGATGTGGACCAGTACACAACAATTTGTACTAGATCCTCTGGTCCTTCACTTGACTCACATATGCATGTGAACAAGGAATTAGTCTTAATTTCCCAAAGAGGAAAGTTCTCATTCATCATGCAATACAAGTTGTGTAACATCCCAAATTTCAAGACCAAAAATTTCGTTTTTCAATAAGTTATTATAGAACCAATTAGTATAGTAACCTCCATAATAACATCTCATGTCAAAACCGAAGTGTAAATAATCAAAACATATTAACATAAAACAATATCAGAGTGTAATCCCAAAGATCTCATGTGCGGAAAACATAGTGTGATGCACTGCGATCTAACCGGCTCCTTTCCTTTGAAAATGAAGTACCTGAAACCAAAACTAACCATAAGCACGAAGCTTAATGAGTTCCCCCATCATACCAAATACCATATAAACACATGATGCCTAGCATATCTAGGTGTTGTCCTCCCCTTCAATATCTTTCAACCGGTAACTACCTAGCATATCTGGGTGCTAGCCTCCCCTTCGGTATCTTTCAACCAGTAACCTGGAGCTAACCTCCCATTCGGTATCTTCAACTGGTAACCTGAAGCTAACCTCCCCTTCGGTATCTTTCAACTGGTAATCGGGGACTATTTCACCCCTACCACTACCACATAATAACATAACATAAACACATTGTTACGTATGCATGGGTTCTGATGACCCCTTCGGTATCTTTCAACCGGTATCCGGGGACTATTTCACCCCTAGTACTACTAACATGTATCACAGAGCATCCTAGCACACAAGCATAATAGACAAGGGCATATTAGATAATTATCACAAATAAATAATCATCTAACAAACAACCCCTACTAGTGGGTCGGCATTGTGGCCTTAGACCCACTTCTACTAGAAGGTAACTCACCTCACACTACTAAACTCTCACAGACACAACCCCAACTACTGGATGATAGATTCCAAAACAGTCAATATTAAAACATCACAAAATTAATAATTAGGTCCCAACACATAACCATACGTTCTTGGAGTAACAGGCTACATTACCCCATCTTGGCTTGATTCAAGTCCGATGCCCAATCCAAAGGCCCAAAAGTCAAATTAGGAATCAAAGCCCAACATATGGCCTAATTTTCCAAATTGGGCCCAAACCTTTACATGGTCTTACTCAAAGGCCCAACCATTTAGTCCAGTCCAAACATTTGGCATTTCTAATGACCCAATATCTTATAATCATAAAGGCCCAAACTATGGCCCAATTTTCCAAATTGTGCCAAACCCCTCATATGGACCTTACCCTAACACCTATCTAATTATTCTAGTCCATATGATTGTTCTTGAATGGCCCATTATTGGCCTGATCACCAAAGCCCAATGAAAAGGCCCAACTCAAGGCCCAGGTGAAATTAGGGTTTCGCATAAAATAACAATTAGGGTTAAGTGTTTCTTACCTAACCCATTAAGGACTTAATCCAATAAGTCTATCAATCTATTGGGTAAATCATATGGTGTGATTGGGTATAATTCATAATTTCCATTACAATTGCCTAAATGTGGTTCTCTATAAGTCCAAGACCCATATATATATATATATATATATATATATATATATATATATATATATATATATATATATATATCCAAAATTAGGGTTTTCCAAACCCTAATTAGGGTTTCCAACCCATTTATGGCCCAATAGGCCCAAAACCAAGTCCTTAAGCCCATTAGGGTTTCCTTAGGTCATTCAGGGTTTTGCTAGGCCCATTAGGGTTTCACTAGTCGGGCACCACCGACTACCACCTCGGGTAGTGGTGGTCAACGGTGTCTCACGGCGGTGGCAACCACCTCATGGTGGTGGTTAGGGTTTCTAATCCATTTTTGTCCAAACATCCAAAAAGTAACTACACACAAACAAAAGCACACCACCACCCAACATGGTTGTTGGTCTCATTTCATTCACTGATCATCTGAAACACTGGGTCCCGACCCGATTACGTAACCAAAGGAATCCCACATAGTTTCCTCACATGAATTCCAAACAAAATCCTTCCTTGGAACTAGTTGCCACTTGTGATCATGTCACTTTGGCTCTAATGACCTTATGATTTAACTAAACGGGTTCATACGTCGAATCCTGATGTCACCAAATCCAAGGCTAAAAGTGATTGCTATCTGACCAATTGTAGCCTCATATCACAAAAGACTTTAAACAATCCATTGCTTCCTTGATCTCATAATTGTAGTGGTGTTCCTACAGTCTTATCAATGGTGCAACCAGATCTAATCCATCTAGGTAATTATAAAATCCAATCCGTAGATTTCCAAATCCTCACGGCTACACCCGAACAGGTAGGTACTATGGTTCCTTCCGCGTCCTAATAACGCCCTCAAGCTATCTACCAACCTAGTGAATGATGCGGATACACCCACAGACTTACGTCACTCTATCACCATCTAACCGGTGGTGAATGCTACGGCTACCCCCGCAGTCTTACAACACTTTCCATACTATCTGACTGTCAGTGAATACTACGGCTATCCTCGTAGTCATACAACACTTTCCATACTATCTGACTATCAATGGATGCTACAGCTACCCCTGTAGTGTTACAACACTTTCGATACCAGTCGAACACGCACTCAACCTAACACTCAACTGAACCCGAGTCCTAACTGGAGTTCTAGCCTGGTTCCTGAAACCTGCTATTTGATGCCAAGGAAAAGCATTAACCAAGTGTTGGGAACATTTTCTAAACTCCCAACTCACCCAATCCTCAATCAAGATGGCCACTCGACCACCTTCCTCCCTGATGGGGATGAGAAACTCATCCTAGTCTCACTCCTATTTCTACTTCTGAATAACTGATCGGTTCCCCTCCCCCCTCCCCCCACTTAGATTCAACTAAGTCTTCACGGCACGTGAGAATAAAAGGATTCCCAATCCTTATTGCTTTCCAATGACCCATTGATGACAACTTGTGCTTACTAATGCATGCGATCAATCACCAGTTACACCCTAAGATCACCCATCCTTGTAAATCTTGATGAGTACTATTGAAGTTTGGTCCAGTCTGACACCTCTGTCCACCTCCTATCCTATGACAACCCGAAGTTCGTTCCATCAATTGTAACCCTTTTCGTTAATATATTTGTTATTTTTTTATTTCGTTTTCGTTGCGTAATTAAATTAAGTCATAATTGTGGGACTTCTATTATGACATAATTAGTGTCTAAACATGTTTAGAACTCATATTAACACTCCATATTAGTAATCGGAAACATTTTAGAATCGACCATATCGGGTTACGGTAACTTAATCGGGTGCGACCAAAAGCATCGTATAACGCCAGTATCGGGTAAAATTCCACTGCGTTAATAACTTAGAACCTATTTAAAGAGGATTAAGCTTCCATTTGAAGCTTTTTCTCTCTCTCTCTCTCACTACTCTCTCTCTCTCTAACCTCTCTCCTCAAACCAAAGAATTAGGTCCAAAAACACCAATTTAAGGCTCAAATTCATCAAGGTAATTTCCCTAACTCATAGTATAGCACCATTAGCCTTCAAATTCGTGTTTAATCTTTGGAAAAGGACCATATTCATGAGTTTACGGCCCTGGAACATGCTTGGGCTGTAAACACATGTGAAGAGGGTTTTTTCGCCTTTAAACCCTTCCAAACCAACTTTGGGACTTAGATATGACTTAATGGCTTACCAATTCGGACTTAGAACACCTTGAGCATCATTTTTGAGGAGTAAACATGAGTTTACTTCCCAAGAACATGCTTGGGACGTAAACTGACCTTCATGGAGAGTAAACTCACATTTAAGTGTTTAAAAGCCACTTAAACACACCAATGACCTTTGAATAAATTCTAGAATCAACCACAATCGATTTAGGGGCCTTAAACTTGATGAAAACAACCCCTTGGAGTGTTAACGGCCATAAACCCCCCTATAAAGGGTTCTTGGGCCGTAAACTCATAAACCCAAGTCAAATGATGCCTAAACTTCACCCCTTGACTTGTAAAATGACTTGGAATCACATGTGATTGAATTAGGACCACCAAAACACTTTATGAATGGACACACAAGAGTTTACGGCCCTAAACACATAGTTCACTGCCATAAATGCCCCTAATGGTCCTTAAAATGTTCAAAATACTCTCCAATACCTTAAATCCAAGCCTAGATTTAACGCCTAAGTGTTTCAAGGTCATTTAGCATCCAAAAACACCACGCATGAGTTCACGGCCGTGAACTCATGTGGGTGTGGTGTTTAGGGCTGTAAAATCCGTAAGGAGTTTACTCTTGAAGTGCAAACTCATTATCCAAGCCATATACATCCGTAAATGTCACCCGGGTCACTCCAAACACTTGATTTGAAGTGTTTTTGCGTCTTGAATTGTGTAATCATATCTAATTAGTGATTTAAAGTCTAATTAGATACATTTGTATACCATTTCATATTACATAGGAACCTCGCGCGTTATCAAGCCCCGAACCGACACATAGCGTCCCAACCGACACGTTTTCTCATCTGGTGAGTTCATACCCCTACCCATTTTCAATGTTTTCACTATTTTCAGGGGGGAATACAAGCAAAGTACAAGTAATACTTGTACTCAAAAATTGTTTTATATATGTTGTGTTTCATATTACATATGCTTTTAACACTGACAGTCGTAACAAGCAACCATTTGAACCTACAGAATACATTATCATATTATTTGTGAAAAACAGTATAAATTGTTGTATTTATATTTTCACAAATGTTTTCCCACATTATATCAGTTATAAGCATAACATTTGAACTTAGAACATTGTTTTGTCCTCGGTAACACTCCACAGAGATACGCGAGTGGAGGATAGTCATTTAATCTTTCAATATTATTACTAGTAAATTTGTTATTCCTATAAATTGGGGACACATCCTCGGAGAACACTCCACAGAGATACGCGAGTGGAGGACCGCCCCCGTAACCAGAATCTCTTAGATAGGGAGCGTGACTTGAGTGTATAGATCTATATGGGGCTGACTACCCCACACATGGCTGCTAGCTACAGCCGAACCGAAAGGTTCAAGGATGACGAAATTCATAAGGATGTGGACTACATATCGCCATATCTAGTCTATTGTATGGTTATGGAACTCGCAATTTGGATAACAGAGATTTACTTTTTAGTAATAATGGGTTTAGTAACTAGTTTACTTGGTATTTATTAGTTTTATAAACGTGTTAAAACTAATACATTTTCAGCGTACATCTTTTACGTTACATTTTGGGATTGGTGAACTAACATAAACTCTACAAGGATAAGCAGGTTTTCAGTATACATCTTTCACATTTGGAAAATATGGGATTTTCCTGGGATAACAGTTAAACACAACCGGAACCATGTAACATAACAATTAACCAAACATTACTTTTAAGAAAATATGGGATTTTCTTGGGTCGTAACATTTTCAGAAACCAAAAGGAAACTTGTTCATTTTCACAAAACAAAACCGCTTATGAACTCACCAACTTTATGCTGATTTTCAAATTGCTTGTATTCTCAGGTCCGCATTAGACAGGTACCCGACGATCCTTTTGGCGAAAACGGAGCACGTTGAAGTCACGTCTTACTTTTGTTCATATATACATATGTATAACATTGTACAACTTTACTTTTGAACAAATGTAAATTTCTATATGTAATGTAATGGTTGTTTCCTTGGATTACTTTGTGCACTGGATTTGATACTCAATGTGGAGTCCACCCCGGAAATGTTTCCGCCTTCGGTTTTCGGGGTGTGACATATCCTGAAAGCTGGAGTCCTTAATCTTCACCCTGACTGGCAAATTCTCGTTCCCACTACCAACATTGCAGCACCATTGAACTCTTAACCGACACACTCGTGCGAAATTACATTTCTCTTTAACATCTAATGTCCAAACACTAATGCATCTAACACCCACTACTGACATGTCACACCCCAAAACCGAGAACGGTGGATAACATTCTGGGGTGGAGGACGTCATGTCAAGTATCACAACAGATGCAGTATAGTAATGAAAGTACAACAACCATTGCATTAATAGTAATAGTTTTACATAGGTTACATTTTATAGCAACATTCAAAGTAAATACAAATAATAACATAGATGCAGCTTGGTACTAGGCTGACTTCGCAAAAGCTCCCGGGATGTACCTGTCTATCGATGACCTGAAAATACAAGTTATTTTGAAAGCGAGTATCAGCATTTTTATAATGCTGGTGAGTTCATAAGTATTTAATGACATTAGTATAAATACACATTTTTATTCAAAATAACCTCATGAAAGGTGGTGGTTTAGAATCTACAAAGTATTAGAATTCTTTCCGGAAAATCCTATATTTTCTAAATAAAAGCGGTCTTCTACCAAGACCAAATTGTTTATGTTTAAGAAGTAATTTACCCAAAAGTACTATCATTAACAAAATATAGTTTTTACTTTAAAGGAGTTATGAGAAAAGCCTCAAGTAGAAATAATAAGGGGAAAATCATATTTTTGCTCAGCATGAACACTGTTGGCTTAAAAGTAAATAAAACCTAGACTCCAGGCGAAACGCCTCGTAAAGCTTAAAGGTAAGTAAATCATAGACTTCAGGCGGGACGCCTTGCAAAGTCAACAAATAAGTAAAACATACACTCCAGGAGGGTATCGAATGAACAATATGCCTGGCTCAGTCTAAAACAAGGAAGCACAGACTCCAGACAGTATCAAACGAAATATACAACTAGCAAAGTCTAAAACAGGGAAACACAGACCCCAGACAGTATCAAATGAACGACACAGCTAGCAAGGTCTAAATCAAAGAGACACAGACAACAGACAGTATCAAATGAATGATACAACTAGCAATGTCTAAAATAGGGAAACACAGACCCCAGACAGTATCAAATGAACGATACAGCTAGCAAGGTCTAAAACAAAGAGACACAGACTCTAGACAGTATCAAATGAAAGACACATCTAGCAAAGTCTAAAACAGGGGAAAACATAGACTCCAGGAGGGTATCGAATGAACTATACGCCTGGCGCAGTGTAAATAAAAGGGTGGATAAAAGGGTGAATGTGAACTCGTATGTAACCATGTTGGTTGACGATTGAATCCTTGATGACCCTCCAGGTCATGCGATGTATAGTGACATCCGTCACCCATTGGGCCTTACCGGCTCGGACTGTAGCTAGCAGTCAAGGTGTGGGAGTGTGTATCCCGCATAGCTCTATACACATGACGCCCGCTCTCCCTCCAGGAGACTCTGGTTACACGGCGATGGTGCTTGGAAGCGGCGTATCAAGAAATAGTACGTCACATTCTATTTAAAGTTGTAGTAATAGTATAGACTCACGGAAGAACTGACTCTTGTGGAATTCTTCGTACTAGAAAGAGTAAATAGAATCTCCTACCCATTCCTATAATAGTTACTAATGTTTTAGGAATATGAATGATGAATGGAAGGACGCCCTTGCTACCCAAGGGAAATGAACTGGTTGATGGAAACCTTTATGTCTATACGTGTATACATAATATATAACTAATATTTAAACGACCTTTGGACTGATAACCGATACCAACCAGACCACATCCCAACGAGGAAAAGCAACTAAGGCGAACTAGTCGTTCTAAGTTCTTTAAAAATTATTTATATAACTATACAAATTTAGGCATGCATTTAACGAAATAAAAGCCTAGAAGAAAACTTTGGTAAAACCTTTGGAAAATCTTTACAAATAGGAATTTACGACTTGAAGTCATTTTATAAAACAAGCTTTGAAAACCTTTGGAAAACCTTTGAAATACTTTTGATAATATAAAAGAGAAATTCATACTTTAACAAGATTTGAAAACGAGATTGGAAAACCTTTTGTTGGATGAAGCAATATGACATGTAAAAATCCATTTTCTATACAGTTATTAATCACATGTGATTTATCTAATAATAGTATAGTTCAACTTTTATCCCCCCCCCCCCATAAAACATTTAAAATCATTTAAAAGGTTGATTTGGGGGTATGAACTCACCTGCAACGAGTGGATCGGATGGAAGTGTCGATTGAGTGCTCAATGTCAAGTGAAGACTTGAACACACTTAATGACCCTAGTAACATATGAAGAAATATGTTTACATATAATTAGTGATTATAACACTAATTAAACACATATAAACATCCTAATGCGAAGAAAACACTTTGGTCAAGTGCTAGGAGGCTATTGGATTGCAATAAAATAGTGTATGGCTTTATACGGAAATGTATGATCAAATGACCATGTTTGTTGGAGTTTACGGCCCAGGGGAGTTTACTCCTGGCCGTAAACTCTCAATTGGGTCTCCAAACAAGTCTTAAAACTATAATAACTTAAGTGGTTAAGTGCTCCAAGGGCCAAACAAGAGATTGGGTGAGTTTAAGGTCCACAAATGGTCTTGTGTGGAGTTTACAGCCTGGGGACCACTTGCCCATGAGTTTACAGCTATAAACTCATGGCATGAAGTGCCAAATCGCTGATTCAAGTCCCTAACTCATTGAGGTATAATTCTAGGTTAATGTCTAAGGCTAGGTGAGGTGATTAGGGCACCTTTTGCAACATTTGAGGGAGTTTACGGCCTACGAAGATCTTGGGCCATAAAATCTCATTCAACCCTCCAAAACCTAATGTTTAAGGTCCATAACACTTCAAGGGTATGATCTAATCTAGTCTCTAAGCACAAGAAAGGAGTTAGGGGCATTTTGGCACCCTTTTTATGGGTTTACGACCTATGAAGTTCTTGGGCTGTAAACACCTTGTTCATGCTATTTTTGGATGATTTTAATGGTATATGAAGACGTAATAAGCTTTAACACAACCTAGGGTAAGAGAACTTACAGTTTGTGGATGAAAACTTGAAGATTCTTGGGAGAAATCGGGTCTTGAAGAAAGAGGGTAGAGAGAGAGTGGAAAGAGTGTAAATGAGGTTCACTCAACCATTATATATGGTGAGTTTACTGCCCCGGAGTTTACCACCCGAAAACTCTATCTTATGTGGTTTATGACATGATTTTTGGTGTTAGGGCTTTAGTGGTTACTTTCTAAGACTTGATCGTTAAGTGTGAAAAGCTCGGAATACTAAGACGGATTTTAAATTTGCTACAAGATGGCAGAAATGAATTTGACTTCCAAATGAAGTGTTTGACTGTAGAAATTATATATATATAATATTCGGGTTGTCACATCATCCCCCCCACCCCCCACCCCCACCCCCTTTAGAGGGAATTTCATCCCGAAATTAGGGTTTAGGCAAGGAAGTAGGCATGAACAATCGGGTAGAGAGATGAGGGTACTTCCTATTCGGTTGGTCCTCGCGATCCCAAGTGAACTCCAGCCTTCACTTGACGTTCCAGCAAACCTTCACTTAACGGGATGCAAATTTTGTTTCGTTCACTTGATCGCTCGGTTTGTGCTTCCTACATGTTCCTCTACAAAGTTAGGGTTCTCAATGATTTCTATCAAGACAAGTGGGATTCAGAGAGTTACGTCGGGCAAGCACTTTTTCAAGTCTAGGACGTGGATTGATTTGGGGTGAAACTTATGAAATTCCAAAAGTAGTCGCGGTCTGGCGAGGGTTGGACCAATTTTGTAAAGAATCTCGGATGGTCGTAAGCTCTCGGAAAGATAGAGCATTTCAGTACTTAGAACATTATGTACTTCTATCGTGAGATCATCACTGGCGTGATCTCCATTTTGAAGTTCTAGACGTCCTCTCATACTGGGGGTGTAGTTCTTCGGGTTGGTTCATAGAAGGCTCGGGTTATCCTTGGATTCGTGTTTCCTGCTGATTGGCTGTCAGAGGTTTTCTGGATCATCAGATGAGTTGGATATCTACTGGTATCTATTTGTTGCAGGGCATCTATCTCAACCTAGTGCAAAATGAACCTGCACTTCTGATTCTAGAGATGTTTCTAACGGAAACTCTCAGGGTCGGTGAGATATGGTTTTACCAGACGATTGTTTAGAAAATTTAAATTTTCATTATCATTTTCTAGTTGACGCTTTCACAATATGATTCCTAACAGGAAAGAATCATGCTCTTACTTGCTTTGCTGTTTCATGAATAACAATCATTGTTCAGGACTAACTCAGCCCTTAGAGATTTTTTGAAGTGTTAGACTATCTCGAGAGGTGGTTCTACTATTTCTGTGTGAGATAGTATTTTTGGAATACCTAGTAGTCCAATGAATCTCTAAGACGTACCCTATTCTCTAAGGTGTCGGTTTATTCCAATTGCAGAAAGTGCGTGCTCTTGTCTAACCCATCGACTAACACCTAGACTGGTATCGAGTCTATAATCTCTTCAGGATATGGGTTATAAGGCTTAACGCAACCTACTTTCGTACTTTATTCAAGTATTCTTGGCTGCGGAGGCTATTCTGTGGTTCTTCGCATTCTAGTATTCACTTTGGAGAATGCAGTCTATCATCTACAAGGCGACGGTGACTTCTTCCACGTGAGGAGGCGGAGTGTCCTAGGCACTACTCGTTAGTAACGGGATGGACAAAGTGCCTGTGTAGTGCGTGTATCCCTTGCAACTACTCTTCCGGTGTTTCTGAGTTTCCTCACTCTAAATCAAATTTAGAGAGTATAGGGTTTCGTCACTCAAAACTTTTTATTCCTCATCCACTCTTCTTAGAGTTTCGACCCATCGTAGCTTCTGGGTTTCCGATATTTCTATTAAGATGCTTAATTCGTGGGATTAAGCGTGGACGGATGGTCGCAGTCACGATTTTGACTCTTACGTCTTGGGTTATTTTTTCTAACTGAGGATGTTAGCTACTAGGCTGGCTTAACCGGGATGAAGACAAATTTCGAATTTGTGGTCATTTTAGTATCTCAACCCGCAGTGGTTCTCTTGACTCCAACTCCTATTCTATGGGATAGGATGAAGGGTTTTACTATAAGGTTCCTGGTAGAGCTCATACTTGGCTTGGTGTATGCAAGCCGTATATAATTGAGATCGACGGGATGTTCAGTTGTGTGACCCCACCCCAAACCCACAACCCAACTCTGAACAGGGGAGTAGGGAGGAAGCACACATCATAAATCTTATTGATCTGAATTATATACCACTATAATGCATATACCCATTAGCAGTATGTTAATCCCTTGAGTTCTTTCTCTTGGTTCACAAACCTGGTTGTGTGGTGCTACTGGTCTTTCGGGGGAATCCACTGAGTAGGTTTCGGGTGGTTATCGTCTTCTGGAATACCTGTAGTGTCTTTCGCGTCGGGTTCTATCTGTCTAAGAAGGGGTTGGTTAACAGCGCGCTATACCCTTCTCCTGGGTATTTCGGAAGGTTTTCGATAAGAGAGACAACCGACGGATTGCATTAAGTTTTATTATTAATTTCGGAAGAAATTTTATTTGCCGAAATGGCTATGGTGAAAGTTCTCTTTACACAGCACTAGGAATTTACACATGGTTGCACTAAGTCGAACCGTGAATTGATAGATGCATCGAAGTTCACCTACATCGGCATGATATGGAATGAAGGTCCATAGGACCATGTGCTGAATGGGCACACAAGTTCTTGGCATCTCGGGTTTCGTCCATAGTGTCACTGTCGTAGATACTTGGACCGATAGAATCGACGTGGAACTATAGGGTGTCCTGAGATTTCGAAATAATGTACTTTTCATGAATGGATTTCTCACGAGGCCTCTCTATAATCGCCTAGTATACACTAGTCATGTATAATTAAGGTAGGACGGACTGTTGACTCAGCGACTCCGCCCTAAATCCACAACCAAACGAGGAACAGGAAATAAGGCAGCATCACTCACTCGAGGTCTATCCATCTTAATTATACATGGCTTTAACGTATATATCGAGCCATTATAGCTTTACTTGATGAAATTTTGATTTTTTTCAACAGTGCTGCAACTTTCGCCTTAACGGGAGAGTAATTACATTTAGAATTAGCCTTTTAATGTTTTCGGTTAGTTATCTAGGATTGAGAGACGTACCAAAATTTCTATCGGCCTCCTTTAGGCTTCTCCCTAGGTATTTAGAGTTAGACTCCTCCTGCGCCTTTGTCGTTTCTTTCAGTTGGGCAGTCCTGCTTGAAGTGCCCAATCTCACCACATAGATGGCATGCTAGACTGGTTGCCACATTGGTGGTTGATGTAATGAACTCAATCGGGGTTCTGTAGGTACGAGTGGTATGCCCCTTCTTGTTGCACCTAGCGCAAAAGAATTCGCGATAAATACCATGATGATGGTAGCTACACTTGCTGCAGCGGGGAAGGCTTCCTAGGTATGGCCTTCTAGGTGTTAGGATGGAAGGGTTGGCAGGGGTATTGACTGCCTCAGCTCGTTGCCCTTCGGGAGTTCCTTGACTTGGGGTACTTTCCTTCTCGTTCTTGAACTTTCTCTTCAGTGGAGTTGGTTGAGGTTCTTGGGTGGCTGGGTACGTAGGTGTTGGTTTCTGATGTCCATTTCTAGGATCGGGAATCTCGATAGGGGTCCTGCTAACACTGGCGTTGTTAGCATTCAGATGAGCCATGACAGCTGCTACGGCTGTCGATACTGCATCTTGGAACGTAGCTTCATCGAATAGGAGAGTCGGTTTCTTTCCAGTAGATTGGTTACGCTTCTTTGTAGGCATGGTTTTTCCTACATTGAAAAGGAACACAAGCTGATAAGAGGAGAGACGATGTTTAACTCTATATGTATCTATCCTTACTATAATAGGCATAAATTTTACCGCGCCTCGGATATTGGTTATCTGAGTGTCAACCTACATCCCTATGATGTAGTCCGGGTATTCAAGGTAGGAATAAGAGTATCGGAAAGCCATAAGATGGGGGTCGTTCCTACTAATTCATCTTTATATCGGAGAGATTCGCTCTCCAGTTTTGGAAAGATTTGAGGACAGTTCATAACGAAAAGCACATAAGAAAAGGCTCATGAAGACCTATGGCTAAACACTCTCAATCGAAGTTTTAAGATCCGATCTAACCGTATTACTTGTGATGGGAAAAGGCGAATCACCTAACACATAGTGTGAGTAGTGTAACCACTAACTCACTAAATTGTATTATTTCATGGTTCTATTAGCGGTGCAATAACGAGGAAAAGAAACTTCTCGGGTTCCATGTATTGGCTCCCTCTGTCTACATCTTATCCCTGACTGGTACAGGCGTTGGTTTTCTTTGGGTAGTTACCTAGGGTTCTCTCCTCATGTAGACATATTGAATTTCTACTCCATCTTACTTCCGATTCTGACTCTGAGTGTCATCGCTTCATGATGGATGACTGGAAATATCGGAAGTTCAGGGGAATTTCCCACCGATATCCCTAAAAGGTATAGGCACTTGGTGGTTTCAGTAGTCTCGTTCTAGTTCATTTATTTCCGAACTGGAAATCTTCTCAATGAACTTCTTCTGGATCTGAATCAACTCTTCTGTCGAACACTGAAGTGGATATGGTTTTCTACAGGGTTCGTGCGATAATGGAAATGTCTGACGAATCCTAAGAGATTATTAAAACATTTCACTGGGTGATGCATATTGAGTCCTGCAACAATTGCATGGCGTACACAAATCATATATAATTTATATCTGATAGGCCTTCGAATATGTGATACTACTCTATATCCACATCCCAATGAGGAAAAGGAAGTAGAGTGAAACCACACATTCTTAGTCTATGGTATCCTTATTATATATAACCTTGGAAGCATACCCTTTGTAATCATAGGTATATCAATAGGGATCTTTTTAATTTTTCACACACGGTTATCTACGGATCCTAAAATACCCCTATGGTATTTTAATTACTTTCCTGATTCTTAACTTCTGAATATGTTTCTGGGATTAATGTGAGTCTTCTAGTATTCCAAAATACTCCCATAGTATTTTAAACGTTATGTTTGGCTCTAGCATTCCTATTTGGTAAGTTTCAGACCTGTTGCAACACTACCATCACTCCCAAGCACATGTTCATCGCATCTCGAATAAATATAGTTGATCATGTTATATTCATTCCAAATTACGATTACATAACTCCCCAGGTTTGACGGTAGTGGTCAACATCCAAAGACTTTTATTCTTGTTCTTCTTGTGATACTTTGTTCGGGTGTTTATGTTCTGGATGTTCTTATACTTTTGTAAAATATGGTTATATTTTGAAGTATAATTCTTAGTCAGAGTGTTCTATCCCAATGTATTTATAGGTTGTATATCTTTTATGATTAGATATACTGAGCTCATTATAAACAATGCTCTGATACCAATCTATCACACCCCAAAACCGAGAACGGCGGAATAACTTCTAGGGTGGAGGACGTCATGTCAAGTATCACAACATATGCAGTATAGTAATGAAAGTACAACAACCATTGCATTAATAGTAATAATTTTACATAGGTTACATTTTATAGGAACATTCAAAGTAAATACAAAGAATAACATAGATGCAGCTTGGTACTAGGCTGACTTCGCAAAAGCTCCCGGGATGTACCTGTCTATCGATGACCTGAGAATACAAGTTATTTTGAAAGCGAGTATCAGCATTTTTATAATTCTTGTGAGTTCATAAGTATTTAATAACATTAGTATAAATACACATTTTTATTCAAAATAACCTCATGAAAGGTGGTGGTTTAGAATCTACAGAGTATTAGAATTCTTTCCGGAAAATCCTATATTTTCTAAATAAAAGCGGTCTTCTACCAAGACCAAATTGTTTATGTTTAAGAAGTAATTTCCCCAAAAGTACTATCATTAACAAAATATAGTTTTTACTTTAAAGGAGTTATGAGAAAAGCCTTAAGTAGAAATAATAAGGGGAAAATCAGATTTTTCCTCAGCATGAGCACTGTTGGCTTAAAAGTAAATAAATCCTAGACTCCAGGCGAAACGCCTCGCAAAGCTTAAAGGTAAGTAAATCATAGACTTCAGGCGGGACGCCTTGCAAAGTCAAAAAATACGTAAAACATAGACTCCGGGAGGGTATCGAATGAACAATACGCCTGGCTCAGTCTAAAACAAGGAAGCACAGACTCCAGACAGTATCAAATGAAAGATACAGCTAGCAAAGTCTAAAACAGGGAAACATAGACCCCAGACAGTATCAAATGAACGATACAGCTAGCAAGGTCTAAATCAAAGAGACACAGACAATAGACAGTATCAAATGAATGATACAGCTAGAAAAGTCTAAAACAGGGAAACACAGACCCCAGATAGTATCAAATGAACGATACAGCTAGCAAGGTCTAAAACAACGAGACACGGACTCCAGACAGTATCAAATGAAAGATACAGCTAGCAAAGACTAAAACAGGGGAAAACATAGACTCAGGAGGGTATCGAATGAACTATATGCCTGGAGAAGTCTAAATAAAACAATGGATAAAAGGGTGAATGTGAACTTGTATGTAACCATGCTGGTCGACGATCGAATCCTTGATGACCCTCCAGGTCATGCGATGTATAGTGACATCTGTCACCCATTGGGCCTTAGCTAGAAGTCAAGGTGTGGGAGTGTCTGTCCTGCATAGCTCTACAAACATGATGCCAGCTCTCCCTCCAGGAGACTCTGGTTACACGGCAATGGTGCTTGGAAGCGGCGTATCGAGAAATAGTACGTCACATTCTATTTAAAGTAGTAGTAATTGTTGGGTTATGAGCATTCTAACACTCCTAAGTGTACATGCAACCCTAAATACCTTGGATCTATGTTTTCTCTATTATACATGCAAATATGAACATCCAAGGTATTATCCTAATCTAGCATACAAAACTATCAATATAACAAGATAGAATACATACCTCTTTGATGTAGAATGTCTTCATGAAGCTTGAGTGCCTAGTGCCCCAAGTGTGACACCTCAAATGGTTCACACAACACCAAATACACTTGGAATAACTTGAGAGAATTCTACACTTCATGAAAAACGGCTAGCCCTTTCTTGCTCTCTCTAGTGGCCGATTTTCCTCAAGAATAAGATGCTTATATAGTTATACAATTAGGGTAAACTCTAATTGTCATGACTTTCCATTTCCTTGGATCCATGGGTTCAAATATACCATGGAGCATCATATGGGTTTTGGCCCAACTAGATAATCCATGGAGCATTAGCCCACTATACAAGTATGGATGATTTACACAATCAACCCATATATTTAATTAGTCTTCTTTTGATCACTTAATTAATCCTAGATTAATTCTTGATCAATACTAATTAAATAATCTTATTATTCTTATTATTAATATACTAGAACTTATAATATATTAATAACCATAAGTGTCTTATTTCTCTCATTATAGTCTATCCAAGTGCATGATGCCATGCAACCCAAATGGACCATGTCGGGTCGGGTCTAGTCTTACCAATTATAGTTATGGACTTAGACATTAATACAACAGTCTCCCACTTGGATAAGTCTAAAACTATTATTGCGTATGACTTCAGGAACCAACAGGCAATCGTAGCTCTCAAAAGCTTTTGTCGAACTTTGACCTTGTAGATGAACTCTGACCTTTGTCAATGACTTGTCCGTTAGATAAGGGATCATATATTCCTCCATTCTAGATATCATATGGACTGAGACATGGATTATAATCATTCTCTATGTCCATTTGTTGTTTCCTAATTTCCGATTTATGACGACTGACTAATTGAACAAATCAAATCAGTCTTGGCCCGGCCGAGCACTTCCATTTGCCATCATCAAATCATCGAGGGGCCCACAGATATCGCTTTTATCCCGAAGGTAAAAGGAATGGATAAACTTCAACTCATATGGCTTGTTCTACTACTTGTTGAATCATACACAAAGGCACGTTTTATAGCACCGAGTTACCAAATGCGGTTTCGTGCAATCAATGTACTATCAACTCATAGTAACAACTCATATCTCTAGGTTTGAAGAATATAAGATATTATCGTCTCATGATCACTCGTGATAAAACCCATGAAGTGATTCCAATGAGCGCGGGTTGAATCCAATACTCAGAACTTATGAGCACTCATGAGTGTTGTAGCCCTTTATCCAACACCTTGCACCTCTACAAGCCAACCCACGACAGTCTTAATTCATATCTACTTCCAACATATGACCGACTGTGGATGGTTTGAATAACTTAGTCATTCCGAAAGAATAACCTAGTTTATTTGGGAAGTCAAAACATGCAAAATGAAACACACTAATAATTGAATCCAATATGGTCTCAGAACTTAGGAATATAAATAAAACCCCTTTTATTTATCACCATATGATTACACATTATTCATTGTATACTGTTTCAGCTATCAACTTTATTCTTGAATTTAAAACAATAGTTGTCCCATGCTCCAAGCATGTACACTATGTTTTCTAAACACTAGTCATGCCACACACCAAGTATGCATACTATGTTTGTCTATGATATTTACTTTGTGAACTAGATCAATTGAACATAACTTCAATGATTCTCTTTTCACAGTCCCAAATCTTTACTGCAAATGCAAGAATTCCAAATTCATGCCATTTACTGAAATCTGTTAGATTCTAAACTTATATGCATTGATCCTCTTGTAACGATTATGCACAAATCCACAAAGACTTGGCAACAATCATTACAGAGTATTCCAAAGGAGATCAATTCCTTGAAAACATCCTTCTTGCATTAAGTTTCCTTAATCTCACACAGATTGAAATTTCTGACTTTGAAACATTTCCAGATTCATTTTGACTATCACTTTTGAACAAGAGTTGCCTCCTTACAAATTATGTCAATATGGTCTTTCCAGAATTATCACTATACTTCCAATTGTCCTTGAGCAACCAATCTTTGGTAAACCTTAGATTGTCCTCGACAATTGTTTAATCCTTTTAGTCATATCCAGTTCTAAACCTTTTCCCTTCTTAATGCCCCAGGCATTTGGAAAATTTTAGAAAGGATGAATATAGCACATGTAATTGATCCTATATCTGAAGCATATGGGACCCGATTCATGATGTCTCACATAAAGACTAAACCAGTCTTTTGCTGTAACATTTCCATTTCTATTTGCCAAGTTCTCATAATTCAGATTGTGAAATGGGATGCCGTAATCATAATCGAATTTTAGAACGCAATAATTGGACCCATATACAGAATTTCCTTATGTTGAGCCATTCCAACATGAAATTCATATATATATATATATATATATATATATATATATATATATATATATATATATATATATATATATATATATATATATATATATATATCCTTGACTAAATGATTAAAACCTCACGATGAAGTATAATTTCCTCTCCCTTAATTATAGCAAAACAACTCTTTCCCAATTGAAACCTTTTGTTTTCTATAATTAACATTACTAACTTGCAATACTTATCATAATTATCATGCTCCCACTAACATGATGATTATTAGCATAACACTTATGCTCCCACTAGCTTTGACATGTACTCAGAAATCAGCTGGACTTCTAGAAATCAATACTTTATTGACTTTCTTACCAAAGTTCAGATTTCTGATACTGGATTGTTTTGATAAAACTTTATCAAAAACATACACCTTCCCTTGGATAGCACACTTGTGTGTCTAAACAATTATGAAGAGGTATGTCGTAATCATAATGGTTAGACCTTTTTGCCACTTCTCACAAGTCCAGGTTAGTGTGCCGGTAAACCACACACGCTCCACTAACGACTTTGAGAATGCAAATATCGCAATTGCTATCTAACTAAAATCTACTTAGTGAAAGTGTTTCCTCACCATCATTTTTCATGAATCGGAGAGAAACCTTATGACACTTAGATTTAATGGTGTATGTGTTCTTATCCATGTGAATTTGTCAAAACCATAATCACAAGACAAAGATAATGACAAATCCAAAACCATATGGATTGAACTCAATCTTAATTTCTTGCCACCATGCAGCTCAAGGGCCTGCCATTGCTTCCAAGTTGTTGTGCAACCAATTGAGAACTCTAAGAACTCAACTTTAACTGGAATGGGCACAGACTATGTCAACACGATAGGTTATAAACCTCACGTCGTGTGCTAGTGAAGAACTTTAGGTTTTATTCTTGAGTAGTTCTTGAGACTTTCAAGACCTTTAAGACTCCCACTGTCCTCTTGACCTATAAGACTCCCTTGTCAAACATCCAAGAGATAGTGTGGATTCTAACCAAGACAAACACTTCACACAATTGGCCTAAGTTGGTCTTTGTTTTATCCAAAACATCACAACTTACCAACTTCAAATGAACAAGAGTAGGACACTTTTACTCTTACATTTGACACGTGTTTTAAACCTTCTTAAAGACATGTCACTCAAATTACAATCTTGGAGTATGACTCTAAGACTTGTATTGGAACGAATTATGACCCATCTTCTTGATTTAACCATTTCAACAATTCAAGATCCCTTCTTCTTAGTCATAAGAATGCACTAAGACTTCCTTAGAGAACTAATTTTGATATGGTTTCTTAATCATTAAGATGATCACAAAACTGATACTAAAGTACTCTCCCATCTTTTCAGATTTGAGGAACTTCTATCATTCTGCCTAATTTGATTCTTCTTATTCGCTCTGCCATGCATTGAAACCTTTTCCAATGTCTCAGAGTTACACTTAAGCTTGTAAGTATAATCATATTTACTGAGCTTTAGTAAACTATGACGAATAGCCTTATATCTTTTGTGGTAGACTTAATCAGTGCACATGACTATGTACTCGATCCCTTAGTCCATTACTTGACTCACACATTCATGTGAACAAGTAATTAGTCTTAATTTTTCCAATACTTGAAAGTTCTCATTCATCATGCTATACAACTTGCATGATTCCAAGTCCCGGTCCAATTGAGACTTTGGATGATGAGAATCTTTCCTTATTTGGTAAATTTAGACATTACCACAAATGAAGGAATCAATTTCATATTTCCACTCTTGCTATTAATGGAATCATATAAGCAACAATTTTTCCTCAAATGCCATTGTAAGGATATTTTAAAATAACTAAAATCAAAAAAAAATTATTTTAAAACTATGCAGAAAAACTTATCCTTACAATCCATATGAAAACTTGTTGTTATCTATTCCTAAGCAATACTTCATAACTCCTAAGAAGTAGCTCAAGAATCCGATTTTCAAACTACGCGATAGAAATCCATCTATGCGATCAGATTCAGCATATTCTTTCTTTAAGTTCCTTTACTTTTCTTTGATTCTTAAAACATTACCATGTGACCCAGTCACATCATGTATCAAGAATCTCATAATAGAAACTTAACAGAGTTAGATAGTGGACTTTACCTGAAGTAGAGTCAAACTTATTGACTTTAACATCCTTAGGTAAATTTGGCAGCTTCGCAACTAATGACCCTTCCTTTGGAAATATAAACATATGGACCCTTTGATAATGGTACAAGGGACTATCACAGACTTAGCTATTCTCTTTACCATTTGTTCAACCGAGTTGACTATGGCCGATCCCTTTCCATTGGGAAGAGAATGCTTTTCTGGATTTCCTTTGTCACTATTGTCAATGTCCATCAAGTTTTTGAGGAAGTTGATCTTAACAAATAAATAAGATCATTAAGGGTCTTGTCATAGTCTGTTTCATAGGTGTTCCAAAAAGAACTCACTATGTGACTTAGAAAGTGATTGAACCACCAACTTTCTCAAGACTTTGACACCCAACTCTCTCGGCTTGTCAATATGTGACTACATCTCCAAGATGTGACCACACCTAGACCTTTACTTGCCAATAGGGCTCGAGTGACCTTAAACTTTTCAAGAACTTGTGGGGTAGGGAGAATAATTGGAGGAGGTGAAAGAAGTATGATTTACATGGGACATCATCTTCATTTAGGAAAGCTTGTTTCAAGAGATTTGGGAAGATCATAAATGTCTAAACCAGACATCTTTTGGGAGATATTCAAGATAGTTGATCTAAAGTCCTTAATATGACACCCAATATGAAATATTAAGGCTAGGACCCAACAAACTATTTTATAACTTAGAAGAGGTATGTTGTAATCCAAGCTATAAAATATTTGAAGGTAGGTGAATGACGATTCACCAATTTCCACCAAGATAAACGAAATGTATTATTAGGTTTTAATTGGTTTTGAAACTCCTAGATCTTTTGAGATTCATTGAATTGTTCAATGGCATGTTTCAATCTCGAGTGTGCCATTCAGGTTTTGTGATTGGGATGCCGAGGATCACAAAACAAGGTGTGAAGTAACCATGCAAATTACTTGGTACCCTTAATAAATTACCCCTCAATCAATGTGCCGGTTAACCACACACGCTCCATCGATACTATGATAAATATTAAGTCACCCTTTACCTACCTTGTTAAGTCCAAGTTAGTGTGCCGGTTAACCACACACGCTCCACTAACGACTTAGACAAAGTGTAAAGTGTAATTTCATGGATTAGCACCTTATTCACATTTTCCTAAGTAACTAAGATTGGGAATTATTAAGAGTTTAGTTACTTAGTATTTATCATTAATACTTTTAATGAAGGGAGAATTATAGTCCTGTCAAACCCGTTCGGCTAACGACCCTCCACCAGTCAAGCAAGCGGTGGGTAAGAGTGAACACCCATTAAGTTGCCATTTTATAGGCAACAACCTTATACCCACCTTATAGACAGGCTTCGTGAATGAGGCGTACTAGCGGTAAGACTGACTTTACTCTTATACATATATATTATTAACTTATAATATTATAAAGTATAAGGGTTGAATTTTAACTTTTAAAATTCTAAGGGCTAACTTGGAATTAAAGTATTCATAAGAGAAAACTTTACAAATTCCAAAACTTGATGGCAACTTTTGAAACTATTCAAAACTAATTAATTCCATAACTTATGTGTTTAAAGTAGTTTTAATCCAAAAACTCTTCAAGTTCCATAACTTATGGAAGACTTTAAACTAATAAAAGAATTATTTTTTTCTTTATTTTTTTTATAACTTATGGAATTAATTAAGGTTACATTATTTTTTTATTTATTTAATGAAGAGACTCTTGGTCCTCCATAACTTGAGGACAAATTATGGAGTCATAACTCCAATTAATTAGAACTAGACTCTTCATTTTTGTAATCTTTGCCAATTTTATGAGTTTTATGAGTCTTTAATGTGACTCTTCATGTAACTTGATGACAAGTTACACAAACACATTTTATACTCAACTCTTAGATTAAAATGGACTGAAAACAACTATTTCAATTAACTTTTCTATTAATCTAAGCAACTCATAAGAACAAGATAATTCAAATCAAACTTTTTCATGTAATTAGTCTAAACCTTAAACTAATACAAAACATGAATCTATTGACAATTATCTTTGAAAATGGATTAGCATGAACATTACCACATTAAAAAACAAGTTTATAAGTTCAAAAACAACTTAAGGTAATGTTCCTAGTCCATTTGTAGCCAAAAACCTCGAAAATATGCTGTCTGGGGGTCCAACTCATCGAGTGCATGAACCAACTCGGCGAGTTGGATCGTTTTGATCATTTTTTTTAGGCATGAACTCATCGAGTCCCTTGATGGACTCGCCGAGTCTGATGATCAAACAGCAACAAATTCGATTTTTTAAGCAGTTTTGCAAGTATAATAAGAAAACAAGCCTAAGCTCTGATACCACTGTTGGGTTATGAGCATTCTAACACTCCTAAGTGTACATGCAACCCTAAATACCTTGGATCTATGTTTTCTCTATTATACATGCAAATATGAACATCCAAGGTATTATCCTAATCTAGCATACAAAACTATCAATATAACAAGATAGAATACATACCTCTTTGATGTAGAATGTCTTCATGAAGCTTGAGTGCCTAGTGCCCCAAGTGTGACACCTCAAATGGTTCACACAACACCAAATACACTTGGAATAACTTGAGAGAATTCTACACTTCATGAAAAACGGCTAGCCTTTTCTTGCTCTCTCTAGTGGCCGATTTTCCTCAAGAATAAGATGCTTATATAGTTATACAATTAGGGTAAACTCTAATTGTCATGACTTTCCATTTCCTTGGATCCATGGGTTCAAATATACCATGGAGCATCCATGGAGCATCATATGGGTTTTGGCCCAACTAGATAATCCATGGAGCATTAGCCCACTATACAAGTATGGATGATTTACACAATCAACCCATATATTTAATTAGTCTTCTTTTAATCACTTAATTAATCCTAGATTAATTCTTGATCAATACTAATTAAATAATCTTATTATTCTTATTATTAATATACTAGAACTTATAATATATTAATAACCATAAGTGTCTTATTTCTCTCATTATAGTCTATCCAAGTGCATGATGCCATGCAACCCAAATGGACCATGTCGGGTCGGGTCAAGTCTTACCGATTATAGTTATGGACTTAGACATTAATCCAACAGTAATAGTATAGACTCACGGAAGAACTGACTCTTGTGGAATTCTTCGTACTAGAAAGAGTAAAATAGAATCTCCTAACTATTCCTATAATAGTTACTAATGTTTCAGGTATATGAATGAATAATGGAAGGACGCCCTTGCTACCCAAGGGAAATGAACTGGTTGATTGAAATCTTTATGTCTATACATGTATACATAATAAATAACTAATATTTAAACGACCTTTGGACGGATAACCGATACCCACCAGACCACATCCCAACGAGGAAAAGGAAATAGGGCGAACTACCGTTCTAAGTCCATTAAAAATTATTTATATAACTATACAAATATAGGCATGCATTTAACGAAATAAAATCATAGAAGAAAACTTTGGTAAAACCTTTGGAAAATGTTTACAAATAGGAATTTACGACTTGATATCATTTTATAAAAGAAGATTTGAAAACCTTTGGAAAACCTTTGAAATACTTTTGATAATCTAAAAGAGAAATTCATACTTTAACAAGATTTGAAAACGAGATTGGAAAACCTTTTGTTGGATGAAGCAATTTGACATGTAAAAATCCATTTGCTATACAGTTATTAATCACATGTGATTTATCTAATAACAATATAGTTCAACTTGTATTCCCCCCCCCCCCCCCAAATAAACATTTAAACCCATTTAAAAAGTTGATTTAGGGGTATGAACTCACCTGCAATGAGTGGATCGGATGGAAGTGTCGGTTGAGTGTTCGGTGTCAAGTGAAGACTTGAACACACTTAATGACCCTAGTAACATATGAAGACATATGTTTACATATAATTAGTGATTATAACACTAATTAAACACATATAAACATCCTAATGCGAAGAAAACACTTTAGTCAAGTGCTAGGAAGCTATTAGGTTGCAATAAAATAGTGTATGGCTTTATACGGAAATGTATGATCAACTGACCATGTTTGTTGGAGTTTACGGCCCAGGGGAGTTTACTCCTAGCCGTAAACTCTCAATTGGGTATCCAAACAAATCTTAAAACTACTATAACTTAAGTGGTTAAGTGCTCCAAGGCCCAAACAATAGATTTGGTGAGTTTAAGGTCCAAAAATGGTCTTGTGTGGAGTTTACAGCCTGGGGACCACTTGCCCATGAGTTTACGGCTGTAAATTCATGGCATGAAGTGCCAAATCATTGATTCAAGTCCCTAACTCATTGAGGTATAATTCTAGGTTAATGTCTAAGGCTAAGTGTGGTGATTAGGGCACCTTTTGCAACATTTGAGGGAGTTTACAGCCTAAGAAGATCTTGGGCCGTAAACTCTCATTCAACCCTCCAAAACCTAATGTTTAAGGTCCATAACACTTCAAGGGTATGATCTAATCTAGTCTCTAAGCACAAGAAAGGAGTTAGGGGCATTTTGGCACCCTTTTTAAGGGTTTACGGCCTATGAAGTTCTTGGGCTGTAAACACCTTGTTCATGCTATTTTTGGATGATTTTAATGGTATATGAAGACGTAATAAGCTTTAACTATCACACCCCGAAAACCAGAGGCGGAAACGTCTCCGGGGTTGACTACCACGTTGTGTATCAAATCCAATGTACATAGTATTCACAGTAAACAAACATTACATTACATATATATATATATGAAAGTTTACATGTGTTTCAAAAGTAAAGTTATACAAATATACATATGCATCATATTAAAAAAAGTTAAGACGAGTCTTCTACGCACTCCGTCTTCACCAAAAGAGATCACCGGGTACCTGTCTAACTTGGACCTGAGAATACAAGCGGTTTGAAAATCAGCATAAAGCTGGTGCGTTCATAAGCGGTTTTGTTTTGTGAAAATGTATCGGTTTCCTTTAGTTTCCGAAAAGATTTGTTATCCAAGAAAATCCCATATTTTCTTATGTGAAGTTGATTAAGTTATCGTTTGTTACCAATTCGATTATGTATTGTATTTACCCCAGGAAAATCCCATATTTTCCTAATTGTAAGATCAATAGTATATCACAAAGTATAGTTTAGCACACAAAACTATATAATGAAAATCTTGGGATCACTATCCCGAAAGACATATAAGTTAGTTTGAGATATTCGAAATTACAGTTCAAGATCATGGGACTATCATCCCGAGCTAACACGAGATAAGTTAATGTATGTATGTAAATATAGATTTGAAACCATGGGATCACTATCCCGAATAAGATACAATTTTTAGAACTCATGGGATCACTATCCCGTATAAGATATAGATTTAGAAAACCTTGGGATCACTATCCCGAATAGTTCACAGATTTAGAAACCATGGGATCACTATCCCATATATAGATTTAGAAAACCATGGGATCACTATCCCGTATAAGTTATCGATATGAAACCTTGGGATCACTATCCCGTATAAGATATGGTTAAAGATCATGGGGAAAGACATCCCGTACAGATAGTAGACATAAAACCATGGGATCACTATCCCGAACTAGATACCAAATAGTTTAGTTAATACCATGGGATCACTATCCCGAAAGAGATATAAGGATAAACCATGGGATCATTATCCCGTATAGGACATAGATATAGAATAGTTTGATAATACCATGGGATCATTATCCCGAAAGAGACACAGAAACAATACCATGGGATCACAATCCCGAAAGAGACATGGAATATAGATACAAAACCATGGGATCACTATCCCGAACGAAATAAAGATCCTGAACCCAAACTGTGAATAAGCTGGTATTAATACATATTGTGAGTCGGGTAACCATACTGATACGACAACGTGACCTCCTTGACGTTTGTCAGATGTCGAACGATATCCAGAAATTTGTCACCCTAGGCGTGCCCGCCTAACTGTAGCTAGCAGTTAAGGTGTGGGATTGTCAGTCCCGAATAGATCTATTCACAAATTCCGCGCTCTCCCTCCAGGAGACTCTGGTTACACTTCCGGAGAGGATTTACTGATCATCCATAAAGGGTAGTGACTATCTCACAAGCTAGTACTAAACTATTCACAGGGTTCTTGTAAGATATTGACATACAGGAAGTTATGAAACATAGTACAGTAAAGTATAGATACATACATGAAATCATCGGATTAACATATTCAAATGATACGGATATAAACTGAACAGACATAGTTTATCTAATAATTTAGTATAGATATCAGTATACTATAGAAAGAACAGTAAAGACCCCCAAATTATTCCCATAATAATTTGATTAGTTTGATTGTTTCTTAACTAAAATCCATTTAGTTGAAATCGAGTAGTCATTCCTTATGCTCAGCATAATACATAAGGAGTAAAAGAGTTTATAGATTTGTCAAATATTGTTTGCAACACATCAATGTTGTGATTTGGAAAACGGTTATGGTTTGCTTGTATTCCCCCTGAAAACATTGAAAACAGTGAAAAAGCCGTAGGAGTATGAACTCACCGAACGAGGTACGAGACGGTTTGGATGCTAAGAGTTGAGCCGGGACTTGTAAACGCACGAGGTTCCTAATTATGAAGTAAAGATACACATTTGTATCTAATTAGGACTTAGATTGATTGTCGGATAGGGACAATTGCTTCAGGTCGTGATAACACTCTGATACAAGTGTTTGGTGGGACCCGGGTGGCGTTTAGGGACATGAATGCAACAAGGGACTTGGGAAATGAGTTGGGACATCAAAGGAACACTCCCCTTAAGGGAGTTTACGGCCAAAACACCCTTCCCCATGAGTTTACGGCCGTAAACTCATGATGGGTGTTTTATGGTGCCTTATGGACTTCCAACACTTAGGGAATGATTTCTAGACTTGGTTTTAGGACTTGGAATGATTCAAAATATCAATTTGACCCCCTTTAAGGGAGTTTATGGCCTAGCATGGCTCCAAGGCCGTAAACCCTTATTTGTCCAAGAAAATGATGTTTAATGATGCTAGAACAAATCACATGTGATTGGTAAAATTAATCCAAGGCCTAACATGAGTTTGCATGTGATTTTTGAGGTGTTTGTGGAGTTTACGGCCCATGAAACCCCCTTCATGGCCGTAAACTCTAGTGTGTGGTGTTCCAAGGTGTTTCAAGGTCTAGAACTTGCATGAAAGGACTTCTAAAATTCATCTAAGGGCCTTAGGGGTGTGTAGTTTGCATTCTAACACCAAAAATCTTGGAGTTTACAGCCCAAGAACATGTCTTGGCTGTAAACCCTTAGAAACCCCATAATTGTTGTGTTTTTGGACCTCAAAGTATTTTTGGTTGGTCCCTTGATTTATTCCAAGGCTTTTGGTGGTGTTGGATGGCTTTCTAACACCTTAGAATGAGATTTATGCCAAGTTTAGTGGAGTTTACGGCCCAAGAACTCCCCTTGGCCGTAAACTCATCTAAGTCCCTCAAAATTAATGTTTCAAGTGTCCAAATGCAAGAATCAAAGTCCTATAATTCATATCTAAGCTATAGGGGTGATTTGGAAGGGTTTAAGGGCATGAAAACCCTCATTATGTGAGTTTACGGCCCAAGAATGATCCTTGGCCGTAAACTCCTCTAAACATCACAAAATGCAAGTATTACATGTTTAGATTACTTATATTAAAGTCTCATAGCCATATCCAAGGTCCAAACTAGTCAAGGAAGGGTTTATGGGCTCAAAACCCACCATCTTGGGTGTTCACAGCCTAAGCACCTTCTTAGGCCGTAAACTCATGCATTTTGTCCAATTTCATGTTTAAGTGTCTAATTTGGAAGCTAAACATGCTATAGATTAAGGCTAGGAAGGTACCTTAAGGATTTGAAGCCTTAAAATTGAGTTTTGGACACTAAATCTTTGGATTTTGGAGAGAGGTTAGAGAGAGAGTAGTGAGAGAAGGAAAAAGCTTCAAATGAAAGCTGAAACTCGTTTATATAGTCCCCAAAATTTGCACGCGGTGGAATTCTACCCGATACCGACGCTAAACGCGGCTTTTGGTCGCACCCGATTGAGTTTCCGTCACCCGACGGGAACATTTTTAAAATTCGTGAAATAATCATTTTGGGTGAATAACATAAGTTCCTGAGTGCTTTAGACACTCATTAGGATAAAATAAATGCATAATTTATACAAATAAATTTCAAAGAGAAATCAGAACGAATCCGATAACGGCGACTTTCCGGGTAGAACGGTTCTTGGCGACGAACAAATTTCGGGTTGTTACATTAACACAACCTAGGGTAAGAGAACTTACAGTTTGTGGATGAAAACTTGAAGATTCTTGGGAGAAATCTGGTCTTCAAGAAAGAGGGTAGAGAAAGTGTGGAAAGAGTGTAAATGATGTTCACTCAACCATTATATATGGTGAGGTTACTGCCCCGGAGTTTACCGCCCGAGTTTACCACCCAAAAACTCTATCTTATGAGGTTTATGACATGATTTTTGGTGTTAGGTCTTTAGTGATTACTTTCTAAGACTTGATCGTTAAGTGTGAAAAGCTCGGAATACTAAGACGGATTTTAAATTTGCTAGAAGATGGCAGAAATGAATTTGACTTCCAAATGAAGTGTTTGACTGTAGAAATTATATATATGAAATATTGGGGTTGTCACATGACACTACCATCTTCATGCTACCAATCTTTTCCTAGAAATCGTGTTGCCTTGAACTCCAAAGTTCTACCATAGACAGTTGACGACCATACCCGAACAATGATAGAACCGCCAAACTCTGACTTCCCTGGAGAACTATCGCTTTAACCGTGACTTGATATCCTCTAAACACTACTCCTGCACAGATCCTAACAAGATTCGGAATGATAATGGTACACGCGGAACCCACTTTGCAAGATACATCCCGCTGTAGGTTCATCAAGGACTTATCGGTATGCAGAATGGCATATGACAGTCCTTGATAACCCAAACAATAACAGAAAACTAACCCGAGATCTAATTGATCCAAAATCTCTCACAATTTCAAAGCATTACAGAGTCCCAATATCCACTTTGAAGTGGCAGAAGATGACATACCCACGAACATTTAGCGAAATCCCAATCACTTCTTCCTGAGATACCTCAACCATTCTGAAGACATGGTGCAAAACTCTCTTCCGATATCGATGACAGGAACTAACAATAGGATCCTCCTTGAAGGATCCTAGGATCCACAGGCTTTAGGATTTAGATGAGCCCCTAACTTCCCATCGACAAATCGATCCCGAAAGGCCCTGAAACGACTACCGAGAGATCCCAAATCCCTTCCTTGGCTAAACGAAAGACCACCAAGGTCCATTCCCAAAACTCTATGAGTAATCTCTGATGATATGAACTCCTGCGATCCCACATCAATTGGCTCAGCCCTGCTCCTAAGCCAAAACCAGAATCTGAGTCTCATTCTTGAGTGCTCAATGCTATACCGACCTGACAATCAAAAGATCCGAAAATACCTAAGAATCCTTATAACACAGGTTGCTTGGACTCTCTAAGACTTTCCAGATTCAAGTACGGATCCTATGCTTTCAATAGTATGGGCCTAATACTACCTTCCACACCTATCCATACTTTCCTCAAGAGTCATCCCGAATCCTCCAAGTCACCTTCTCAGACTGATACCCTGAATTCTCGCTAATAGCGCAACCAAACCCACTAAGAATTACCCAAGATTTCCTAGGTTCCCGTACCCACTCAGTCCTCAACTGTTGAAGGACTTCTCACTAATTTAAACTAGCAACCTCTTGAATATAGCCACATGCGGCAGAGATCAGATAATCCTTCGAGTAAAAGACACATCCCTAGAATAGTTGGAGCCAAACAAGAGCTGCGTAATAGGGTCAAATCTATCACTCAGATGTTATCCAACATGTGCCACATGTGACTTAGCATTTTCACTTAATAGTTAGCTCACATTACTAAAAGTACCACAAAGCACGAAGCAAGCAGCATTCAGAAAATGGAAAATCTAACCATTATATTCCAATCAAACCATTCTATCCTCTAATCAGGAATCTATACATGCAATTCAAAGGCTCATACAATCACGCATAACCTAAAGAGGCTATCCTATCACTTACTGATCAGTACTAGCATGCAATTCTACAAGCACATACAATAGACATATAAGGCATCCTCCTGGATCCTCATCCCTAGTCTAGCATGCAGTTCTCATAATCATATCATAATGTAACATCCGGACTTCCAGGTGTATTATTTATATATTTATTTATTTATTTTGGGGACTATTGGGCTACTCGATGAGTCTGCGCTACAAATCATCAAGTAGAGTCGCGATGTGCCACGTGGGATTAATGACCTACTCGATGAGTCCGAGAGACGACTCGTCGAGTAGAAGTTGGGATGAGAAACTGTAAATCCCCGGGTTTGGGGCCTATTTAAAGGCACTTATAGCCTCATTTGCGGTTATGCTTCCCTGAGAGAAACCCTAATCATCCTTTGAGCTTATAGAGAGAGAGAGAGTGTGTGTGTGTGTGTGTGTGTGTGTGATCTAACTTTGAGTATTTTGGTGTATCTTTGGAAGAGAATAGAAGAATTTCAAGCAAGAAGCAAGAGGAGGCTGTTAGATCTGTTGTTATTCATCCAATAGCTCCTGTTAGAGGTATAAAGTTCGAACCTTTCTCTTTTGTTTGGATGGATCTCATATATTTTGAGATTAAGGCTTCTTTTCTATATATTATTGGGGATTTGAGGGTATTGAGTTAATTTGGAAGTTTGGACTTTAGATATGGACCTTGTGAGGTCCCTAGCATCCAAAGATCCCTACTTTATTCAGCCTTAATGGAACCCTTGAGTGAAAAACCCTTATTAGAGCTTGTTCTTGGCATTTCAAGCCTAAAGTGCCATGCATGGACGTAAATTGTGTGACTTTATGTGATAAAAATGCCTTGAGAGTGTAGATCTAGAGTTTGGGAAGGTTTTCTGCCTTAAAATCGTTTGATTGGGGAAAGAGTCTGAATAAATTCGCCGAGTCGTGGAGCCGACTCGACGAGTCGGTTAGGGTTTGTCCCGATGAGTTGTCGATGCAGTTACTCGGTGAGTTAGGGGTTAACTCGATGAGCTGGACCATCACAATGACCTCTGAGTAATGACTGGACTCGACGACTCACATGAGTGCACTCGACAAGTCAGGTCAAACTGGGACTGTTGACTCGAGTTGACTTTAGGGTTTGGCCAACATAAGTAATGGAGATCGTGGAGGGGTAAAATGGTCTTTTACCCATTCCAAGAGTTAGAGTGAGAAAGTAAGAGAAACTTTTGGTGTATTGATTAGAGATGCTTATCTAATGTGTTAGGCAGAGGCTAGTTCGGGATTTCCGAGTACGTGTTTGTTACTTGCTAGTTTACGAGGTGAGTCTTCTCATTATACTTACCAAGAGTGGTTTCTTTATACATAAGAACAAAGTTTCCTAATCTAAAGGGTCAAAAAGACCCATGAATGATCCTTCAAAGATATCTAAGCTATAGTTCATCAAGCTAAGAGCTTTTTACCTCAGAAAGTTGTGCAAGATGGTTACCCTTCTGGATCTTGTTCTTCCACCACATCCTTGCAAGCTCCAAGCTCTTCCAACTACTCCATAGGCACAAAACACACTCAAAAACTCAACGAAGAGGCTCACAATCGATTTATGGTTTCTGGAGGACAGGGAGGCCCAAAGGGAGGTTAAGAGGTTTAAATAGGGTGTAAAACCCCGAAAATAGGGTTTCCTCCTTGCAGACCTACTTGTTGAGTCCATGCTTGGACTCGATGATTAGACTTCTTAAGCACCGCGTCCAATCTGGCATATACTCGACGAGTTAGGGCTACCAACTTGTCAAGCAGCTCGAAAATAATTACTTGATAAATTAAGAAATGTGTACTGGGAACGGGGCGTTACATTTCACCTTGACTCATAATGTGTTTCTAAAATGAAAGACTTAGGAAGAACAAGATACATTCTGGGAATGTAAAATCTATAGAGATAAATGAAATGAATGTTAAAAGTGTTATATGTTTATGCATATATTAACAATATCCTGGAGAGATCAAGATAGAAGATTCCTTTGGAGGAACCTTATTACTGTCACATGGCACTATATTTGATTTAACCTCAAAAGGATCCTATCTCATAGGTTTGAACTAGCTAAAATGATTTATATTCGATTTTCTTGGAAAATGAATTCATCATTTATGTCATATTATGCATAAGACCTGGTATATGATCATGTTATAAGCATATTAGAAGATACAAATTAGATACATTGTTAAGTCATTGGATGCCTATATGAACATTCTAAGAGTACGTTAGAATAACTAAGAGAATTTATAAGAGAGAATTAGTTTAGAATAAAATCCTCATGTAAAGAGCTACATAAGATTCTGATTTCTAAAACAAATATAGATAATTATGAATTATAATTGGATTATGACTTCATTGTGGGATGAAGAGTAGATTTGGATGGAATGATGTCTAACCAAAACACAATGACACAATATACTACAAAATGATAATACACTGCTTTAGAAGTTAAAATCTAATATGGTTGGATGAATGAGTTCATTGAAAAACTATGTTGATTTCTATCATTCAAGGATCACATAGAAATCTTTATGACTTCAATTGTATCCTTAATCAAGCTAAGAGACTCTATGTCATGAAAGAACACCAATCATATACTACAATATATTTAACTATACCCAGAGTAATGTCAAATATGGAGATGATAGTATTCGCAGAACTTGCATAAATCAAGTTTAGTCGAACCCATTAATAAAGCCCTTCTTCTAAGCTAAGTATCACACTTCAGTTGTAAAACTTTATTATTCTATAAATGGGATTTTGATTTTGATTTAGTATTTGGATATCATAACATTGTAACAAAAACTATTATATAATGTTTTGATATACTGGGATATGATCGTAACATCGTTACTTGTTGTGTTCTATATTAACATGTTTAATCCATGAATAATCTTATTGTTCTAAAAGTTCATAGTCAGTGATAATTGTAAGAGCAATTATAAAGTAAGACTAATATGAATTGGATTGGTTTACTTTCACCAGATGAAAGTAGGCAATGGGTTGTAACTAAGTTTCATAGGTACTAGTCATAGAACTAGTACTGAACTGAGCCGCATCAAAATCACATCATGGATCACTATCACGAGTGATACTTGATTAAAGGTACTATCTTTTTATCCTTAACACTTGAGATAAATTGTGGGAATTAGTAGTAGGGAGTATTATGCTTTGATATGATCAAATGTTGATCCTTAACCGGGAAGTTATAAAAGCCATTTTCAAGTATAGTGTAAGCTATTCAAGAGGCTTGTGTAGTTAAGATGGGATTTTTTCCTCTTATGTGTTGGGAGTTAGCCATCTAAGGTACCTTACAAAAAGTTAAACACCTAATGAGATTGATCACGATCCGTATCTCATGTTCAACTTGATGTATGTAACAAAGGGATGACTGATAAACTTACCTTATACATAAATTGTAGATTTGAGCTTTTGGGGAATTAGGTGTTGATAGAATGGCACAAAGTTGTATGTTGATATGGGCAGTGAAATGTTGTTATATGTTCACCACTGTCTATATGAGTTTAATATGAATCTTGTGCAAGTGGGAGATTGAAAGATCTAGTATGATCAAGAATCATATTAAAGTGATATTGCTAATTACCATATGATACTAATGGGTCACACTAACAAATTTATATAATTGATTATTTTTAGAAACTAATTTTAATAAATATTCAATAAACTCTTATGATATAATTTATTAATTCATGTACAACATTTTGGGCTAGAAAGACTTTTGTCTTTTATCCAAATGACAAAGTTTATAAATTATAAACGGGTAATGTCATATTAGCCCATCAAACTTATCATGTTTGTTTTAAAATGTCACTAAACTATTTTGTTTGCAAATTAAAGGAATAAACTCTCATATGACCATTTAATTACATCCCTTTACCGATTGTAAAAGGTATAACCCATATTTTCGTGACATGGGCCTTCACCGTGGATTATTATTATTGTAATATTGGTCCCCAATATTGTCTAGTCGTCGTTAATGGTTCCCCTTATAAATTGAAGGGATATCCTATATCCATCTTCCCCATCCACTTTGTTACCCTAATCTGTAACCTTCACATAATACCATCGAGTTTTCTTTTTTCCACTTATAAATCAAGATGACCTCAGAACAAAGCTTCTCCTATGGTGGTTTCAGAGTTTTGGACCTAGACGTACCAACTGATTACGAGCTTCACACCATGGAAACCTAAGTGTAGATTAAGGAAATGAGAGATGAAATGCGACAACATCTTGGCGAGTTTAAGGAGGAAATACGCTACTTGAAAAGGATTGTGGTGGTGATGAATGTTGTTTGAGTTGCAGTGATGTCATTGATCGGGGTTCATGTTTGTGTCGAATGCTCTGGGTGGGGATTTTGGGGGGTATAGTTTAGTTTGTAGGTAGCACGATGAGGATTATCATTTTTTGGGTTATTTTGGTTGTCGAAGGTTGTTTGTTTTTTCCTAAGTTCGTCATCTGCTAGTATAATATGTATGTATTAGGGTATGTGTTGTTGGTTATTTTGATCAGTGGTACCTGTTGACGATGTTAGGGCAGTGGTACCTGTTGATGATGTTAGGGTTTTTAGAACCATCTTTTTTTTTTGGGGGGGGGGGGGGGGGGGGTTGGTAACACAATAACCTCAGTTGTAATGTATGGCCTCTTCGATGAATGAAATGAAATGTAGTCCCTATTAGTTCCTATTAACCATTGTTTTGCATATGATGTTATTCTAATATTTAGTAATGTAGTCGAAGTACCTTATTTATGTTAACTGTATATTGATTTTTTCATGTGGAAGTACATTGTTTTATGAAAGTACTTTCTTAACCATTGTTTTGCATATGATGTTATTCTAATATTTAGTAATGTAGTCGAAATACCTTTTGTTATGTTAACTGTATAATGATTTTTTTCAAGTGGAAGTACATTGTTATGTGGAAGTACATTGTTATATAAAAGTACTTTGTGATGTCAAATTATCTTGGAAGTACAATCATAAACAAGCATTGATGTTACAATCACAAACTAACATTCATGTTATGTTTTAAACCAAAAAAACTAACATTCATGTTACAAACGAAAAACAAACATCATGCATTCATTAATGTCATAACTTGGTGTTTTAAAGACACGCTAACAAACTTAACAAGACCATAACAAACATGAAATAAAGACATCTAAACGTAACTAACATACGCCATAAACAAAACACCTTTCATCCAAGTCCATTGGTTTGGTTGATGTATCACCTTCACCATTTTTTCCTTCAACCTTTTTTGCCAACTTTTTCTTTATTATCCTCTCTGACTTTTTTCTTAACTTTAATGTACCTTCTTTTTTTACCATTTTTCTTATTCACAACACTTGTTGACCTACATTCACATTGTCCCATTTTGAAACCAATTCCACTTCCACCTTCATTTTCACCCTTTACCTTATTTACACTATTTCCCCTTTGCACTAGACCCTTCCCTTTCTTCAATCCGCTAGCTTCACCCTTCACTTTCTTCAATGCACTAGTTTCACCTTCACCTTTAGCCTTACTCTTTCTGACGTTACTTTTTTTGGGTTTTAACACTGCATCACAGGTTGACTTATTGTGGCCTGCCTTTTTGAAAACACCACAGACAATCTTTTTTCCATCTGTAATTAACAATTGACTATAACTTAAAATTTCTTGCACAATTATGCACAATAATAAGGGGCTTGATTTGGAATTAGTCGTGACAACCCGAAATTTTCATTATGTCAAACCCTAAAGTCAATCACTTTTAATTATAAGTCAAGTTCATTTTTAGTTGTTTTTAGCAAATTTAAAGTTCGTTTGATTATTATAATAATTATTCTTTAAATGAACGGGTGAAAGGAAGTGTCGTCTCGAGTCTTGAAATTCCAAAACCACAAGTACCACGTAGTTAAGAGATTCACGGCCAAACTTTTATGTTTGGGCCGTATATCCATCCAAAACCGTAAACTCATGCCTTAAGCATGAGTTTACTCCCTAAAACACCTCACTTCTTACTTGCAATCTCAAGAGCAAACTCCAAACACTCTCAAATACCATCTCGTCTTTCACCCGATTTCCCGAAAACGAAAGTACTTCTTGGCTTGATTTGTTGTTATATCATAAGAACTAGTGATTATACATCTTTTCATCCATCAAATTTCATGTTTTGTTTAGATTTCCAAAACACCAAGAACACACACTAGTGTTCTTGGGCCCTTAGCACCTTTTCAAGCTTCTAACTAGTAAGTGCTTCTACCCTAGTGTGTTGTAAATATTATTACCTTTCCAAACATCAAGAAAACACCCCAAGAACACCAAGAGTAAGGTGTTCACGGCCCAAGAAGTTCTTGGTCCATGAACCCCAATTAAAGGTGCCAAAGTGTGCTTTAAGTCTTCATAATCCTTGGAACCTAACCTAGAATCATTCCTTGTTATGTTTAGGACTAGCAACCATCAAAATACCATTTCCTTAAGGGTTTACGATAGTAAACCCAAAAGAAAATGGTCTTAGGGCCGTGAACTCTCAAAACGGGGGGAATAGTGCCCTAATCTCTTCCAACGACTTAACCATGAAGTAGAAATGCTTCTAAGGGTCTTGTAAACATCAAATGGTCAAGGGAATATGAGCTTACGGACGTAAAATCATGAGTTTATGACCGTAAACTCATTTTTTGAGGACCTTAGAACCGTAAACTCCCTTAGGGAGTTTTCCTTGAACCCTTCACTCACTAGCCATGCCCTACAACACTTGGTTGCAACCCTTGTGATCTTTAACACTTGAAACAAAGTGTTCCCATGTTCTACAGGTTCTTAACTTAATTTATTAGAGATAAAGTGGGTAATTAGTTATTATATATATATATATATATATATATATATATATATATATATATATATATATATATATATATATATATATATATATATATATATATACTTGTCACCTAGCATCGTATCTGACACTTCCATCCAATCCATTCACTATAGGTGAGTTCATACCCCCTTAATTTACCTTTTAAATGTTTTTAAATGCTTTTATGGGGGGATACAAGTAAAGTTACAATAGTTATTATCTCAATCACATGTGTTTAATAACTATCAACAAGTGAATCTCTTACTTTCAAACTGTTTTAGTAAACTGTTTTACTTCAAACTGTATTAAAAACTCTTTTACATATCAAATGCTTTTACGAAACTTATTTTATACTTTAAATATTGTCAAATGCATGCCTATGTATGTATAATTATATAAGTAGTGTTTAAAGGACCAAGGAAGGCTAGCTCGCTTTATCTCCTTTTCCTCGTTGGGATGTGGCTTGAGGGCATAAGTTATCCGTCCGAAGGTCGTCTAAATATTAGTTATATATATATATATATATATATATATATATATATATATATATATACACACACACACATATATAGACATAAAAGTTCTATCAGTCAATTCAATACCCTTGGGTAGCAATGGCATACGTTCATATTCATAAGTACAAGTTATATTACTAGTAAGCTACAATAGGCGTAGTTTAGGAAGTTAGTAATATTTTTACTAGAACAATATATCATACAATGAGTCAGTTCATACATGAGTCAGTACAGTACTATACATGTTAGATAGAGAGAGAACACACAACACAGCTAGTACACACAATACATTACTATACAGGCTAGACAGAGAAACAACACACATTACAGCTAGCAAATACATTACAGATACATTCATTAGTTTTGTAAGCCACTAAACGGGGCATGGCACTACCTGCCATGACCGTTTTTGTATCCAGAATCTCCTTAATTGGGGAGCGTACGAGTTTGCGTATAGATCTATACTGGATTGACTATCCTACACCTTGTTGCTTGCTACAGTGGGACTTGCAAGTCTACGGGTGCCAAATGTCATTTCTTACGGCGTCTTACATCATCGTTTTACTATTGAATCAGTAGCAGGGTATAGGCCGATCACACGTTACTTTAAATAACAATTGGTTTAAGGTAGTTAGTACAACAGTAGTTTACTTAATACAATACACAGTACTATAACATTTCTCCCATTGCATTCACTTCGTGAACATTCACACGATGCACGGTAATGTAAAAACTATATTTTTGGTTAATGATAGTTGGATTTGGGAAAATACACACTCTTTCAAGAAACACACACATAGTTACTAGATGACTTGGTAGAAGGCTACTCTTAGTAGGAAACATAGGGTTTTCTAGGATTGTTCAAACAAATACAAAACTTATACATTACAAACATCTTACAAATGCTTTCATACAAACTAAGAAACTAATATACTTATGATCTCACCAGCTTTAAAGCTGATACTCGCTTTCAAAATAAATTGTATTTTTAGGTCACCAGTAGACAGGTACCAGAGCCAGGTTTTTGAGAAGATGGAGCTTGTTCAATACTCCTCTTTTAGTTTGATGTACTTTTTGGTGTCTATATAACTTGATAGAACACACTTGTATGAAATTATATTATTAATCCAATGGATGATGTTGTTGCTTGTTTACTACTTTGCATTGTTGTGATATTATACATGACGTCCTCCACCCCCGAACGATTACCCCGTTCAGGTTTTGGGGTGTGACATGAGTGCTCCTCACTCATCCATGATGCCTACCGCCTAAATGTACATTGACCATCACTACACTTAACCAATAACCTTTTACTATTATTTTTTCATAGTACAATTAATATCCATTTGCTACAACATAATTACAAAGCATGAATTTTAATTGTTTAGGGTCGGTGGACCTCATACCTAGAATTGGAATCTGTTTTTTCCAAGATATGTCTTCATTAAACATATTTTTTCCTTTCGCATCTGGGATATTCTCATCTTCATCATATTTTGGATCACCTTCGATGGCATCTTCATTTCCATTTTCCTGACTTACTCCTTCATAGGTTAATCCTTCCATGTTGCTTTGTTGTGGACTCATGAAGTCAGTTAGGTCAATACCTTCTTCCACTTCGATTGACATGTTTGACTTCACAGAACAATTATCCTCATTTTCATTTTCATTTGCCTTAGTTACATGAACAGTAGTACCAAAATGGTCCATGTAAACAGGAACTTTTACTCCACATCGATAAGCAATGTCTATAAATTCTTGATATTGAAGTTCATTCGAAATCAAGGTTAAACCTTATGGGATTTGTAAATAGGGTTGACAATAATAATGTTTCTCACACTTCTCTTGTGTGAATCGTTCAAGAAAACCCACAAAGTCATTATATGACATACCAGCAAAATCAATGTTCTCGAACACATGATGAACACCATCAGAATAGCAAAAAGGTTTGTTGATGAACACACCTTGGAAATGAACTTTTATTGAGAGGAATATAGCCATCGATCTTCAGTTACTATGGTGGGACGAGGATTTTCTTCAATGAGGAGGGTTTTCTTCAAGGGGGGGGGGGGGGGGATTGTATAACGCAAATGGTTTATTTAAAACAAATTAATATAAATGTACTACATGTGGCCATTTCATACTTTTTCCAAAAATTAGAGAGGGAAAGAGAGGTATGGTTTGTAGCTTATTTTAATCTACATCACATACTTTAGGAGTATATGCATGGGTTGTCTTAAAAGTCTTAAGGACTTGTGGGTAAAAAACTTGCTTTATGTGAAGGTTTTCATCTCTTTATCCATCCATGCTAAAACCATAAGTATGTATGTGTGTGTGGGTGTTTTTCTCTAGCTTTGTTGAAGATTTAAAGATCACACTCTTGTATTGCGCTCTCTTTAAGTCATATTTTGATATGCACTTAATGCTTAAGAATCTTAAGAGTTTTATACTAAAGAACTAGCATTCTACATCAAGTTGATTCATTTTTGGTGTCTCTAAAGTTCTACATTCTTCATCAACTTCTAAGCCTCCCACAAAGACCCAAAAACTACAAAGGTTGTTATTTTTTCATCCATTCTTTGGTTGGTGGTTTAATATTTCTATAACTTGTAAGACCATCATTGGTGGGTATAATTTGCTATGTTATTTTCGAAAATCATAACTCTTTCGTTTTCTATTTTACTAGTTAATATCATAAAAGCCCTAAATTTTTAACTCGTAATTAGAAAAAGTCCTAATATTTTTTTTATTACTGCTATGGCCACAACTTTTTCACAGAATTATTACTCTAGCCCACTTAACGAGTTTTATGGTTAATTTGGTTAAATTTTTTGCAAAATCAGTCCTAAAAGTTCATATTTGGTCCCTGAGGTTTGGAAAAAATTACACCATATGATTTTTTAACTTTATGTTTTGTTTTTTATATACTTTATCTATTTTCGTTTTTTTTATAAATATATATACATTTTTTATTTTCTTTTTTGTATATACTTTATTTATTTTCATTTTTTAACTTTATTTTTCATCAATTTGATTTTATTTTTTTTACCTTTTATACCTTTTGTTTTCTATTTTATATATATAGAGTATATTAGAGTTTTTTTGGTTTTTTTTTTCATCTTTCTTTTCGTATTATATTTTATTTTTTCATCTTTTTATTTTTTTCTTATTTGTTTTCCAATTAAGAAAAAAATATAATCTTTGAGAAGCTTATCTTCATGTGCACTCCATGCACCTTTCTTCAATCCTAAACCATTACTACTGATTGGTGTCGTTTCTTTTGTGCTAATTATGTGAATGTTTTCCGTAAATATATATATATATATATATATATATATATATATATATATATATATATATATATATATATATATATATATATAAATGCGAAGTTCAAATTCTGGTGAATATTTCTCTATTTACGCCTTAATAACGTACAAAACTTCATGCATAAAACCTAATACACCACCTCTTTAATGATTAAATTGGAAAACAAATAAGAAAAAAAATATAAAGATGAAAAAATTTAAATATAATATGAAAAGAAATATGAAAAAAAAACTATAAAAAAAACTCTAATATACTCCATATATACACTATAAAATAGAAAACAAAATGTATAAAAGGTAAAAAAAAAAAAAAAAAATCAAATTGATGAAAAATAAAGTTAAAAAATGAAAATAAATAAAGTATATACAAAAAAGAAAATAAAAAATGTATATATATATATATATATTTATAAAAAAAACGAAAATAGATAAAGTATACAAAAAACGAAAAATAAAGTTAAAAAATCATGTGGTGTAATTTTTTCCAAACCTCAGGGATCAAATATAAACTTTTACAACTGATTTTGCAAAAAATTTAACTAAGTTAACCATAAAACTCATTAAGTGGCTAGAGTAATAATTCTGTGAAAAAAGTTGTGGTCATAGCAATAATAAAAAAATATATTAAGGTTTTTTCCAATTACGGGTTAAAAATTTAGAGCTTTTATGATATTAACCCTTTATGAAACTAATTTTGAATTAAAACCCCACGTATTCTAAATTGTTCATGTTATGAAGATTGGATTTCTTGGATCTCTAGTATTTAGATGCAGAACCTCTTAAAGAGTGTTTGGAGGTGGTTTTGTGACTTTGTGGTGTGTCATTTGGAGGTTTAGAAATAACATTTTCTTTGGAAGGAAGAAATTTAGACCGACGGATCTTTTTGATAGACTTGATGTTTAGACTAACAATAAGAATAGAAGGACCACCATTAATTGGGTTGGTTGGCTAAGATTGCTATTTCCTAATGTCTTTGTATTCTTGTTAGTCTAATATCTTGTTAGTTTTTTGAATAAATTCGTTCTTTTTCTGGTAAAAAAAATAACAACTAAAGATTGACATTTAATTAGTCTTAATTGTAATAGCCCTCTAAAGATTTCCTTTTAATTAGTCCGATTGTAATAACAACTATTATCTTTTAATTGGGAGCTGATATTTCTAAGAAAGACTTAATATTTCCAAGGAATAATTAATAAATGGACTATTTTACCTTTAATCAATTTAATTTAATTTTAATTTAGAATAATGAAGACAAAGAAAGATATTTCCAAACTTTACATCCTTTTTTTTAGGTTAATCAATGCCAAATATATTTTACAACAATTTAAAAAGTTATCTTGCCTCATAATTATATATCTTTCTTGAAAATATTTAACCAATATAATATATTACATTTTATTTTGCTTTTATTTATTTCTTACACCAACTGTGGTGAATATGGATTTTAGTAAATTTTAAAGTCACTTTGTTGTTATACACCGACAAGGTTTAAAAATAAAAATATTTTACAATGTCAATAAATCAATTAAGTCTTAATATTGTTTATTGGAATAAGAATAGTTTAATGATTCAAAAACATCAATAATTTAGTTAACTATTAATATTGTTTAATGGAATAAGAGAAGTTTTGGAACTAAAAGTTGTTTGGGTACTCCTATTCAAAATTTATACTTATTAGTGAAGGTTAAAGCATGCATTTTTTTATTAACAGATGTTATAAACATATTAATAATATATAAGGATCAAATAATATATAAGATTTAGTTACAAGTTTAGTAATCATAGAATTAGCAAATTCTTTCTTACTTTGAGGCCATATTTGATATCTTGAAGACAACTCACTAAGCAACTCATCAAATTCTTTGACTATATCATTGTGTAAATCATCTTCTGAATTCAAACGTATCGTATCAATCCTCCAATGTGGATGAATAAGATCTAATGAAAGTGTCATTCCTTCAAAATGTTTTATCTTGTGAGTACAAGGAAGACTCATAGTTGCCATAAGCAAATATAATGTTTTGAGCCGAGAGGAAGATGCGGCAGAGCAGCAACACAGAACAAGGAAGATGTCGGACGTCGTTCGTTTTGTTCGTAGTTTGTAAACAATTCGTTTTTCTCTTTAATATCAAAAGTTAAAAATACAATAGATAATGTTTCTATCTCTCCTAAATCAAAAATTAAAACTAATATAGATTGGTTTTCTAGTGGATAAATTAAAATACCATGTGGAATAATCACCACTCCTTTTAATTAGTCCAATTATAGCAACTAAATATTACCTTTTAATTAATCCAATTGTAATAGCAACTAAAAATTGCCTTTTAATTAGTCCAATTGTAGCAACTAAAGATTATCTTTTAGTTAATTTATTTGTAATATAGCCACTAAAGGTTGCCTTTTAATTAGTACAATTGTAATAGTAGCTAAAGATTGCCCAAATGTACCTTATTTTTCAATTCGTTGTAACTTGTTTAACATAACCTACAACTCGTCAAAGGATATAACGTTTCACCGAATCCTATGGAGCCCTAGAAATCTATCAATCGAGTAAGTTTAGGTCTTTAAAGAACAAGATTCGACCGCATATTGACAACAAATCCCTTTGTGGTTTAAAACTTTTTCACAAACAGAAAACAAAAAGATGGGTCACTTATATGTTTGTAGAGACACTTAGACCCATGGATAATTTAGAAATGTGTCCTTTTCAAGACTACATTACCCCTCAGGGAAATAAGATATGGGTCATCTTGTAGCATATGAAACAGCTTCCCAATTCACCTAGAGAGTACTATATATTTGTCCAATTCTTGCTTGTAGTTCTGATATGCATGAAGCATTTGTAGGGCACCCATCTTTTCACAGGAGACTCTAAGGTGTTTGTGTTAAACCAACCAACACCGATGGGGACTACTCCATAGCCACCATGCTACTCATCTTAACACTATTATGATTCACCATCTTTGGCCATGTGAGTCCGTGTGGCAAGTCGGGCCCACGTCAACCATCGTTTGCGTTTGCTTTACGAGATGAATCATTGTTCTTATGAAAATAAAAAATAAATATAATTTCTAAGAATTTAGAAGATGGATTGATAATAGTGTGGACAAAGTGTATAAACAAATATAATGTTTTGTCATATTGTTATAAAGAAATGCAACAACTTAAAAAACTGAGTCAGAATGATTTGGAAAATCAGTAGGTAATTAAAAAAAATAAAAGGTCAACTCTTGAGTCATATAGTTTATTCTTTTGACAGTTGGTAACGAATGTCATAAAATCTGAGAAATAATTGAGTGCCCGACAATCCATTCTTATCCAGGTTAGCATATCAGCTTACCAAAAGAGGTGAAATTTTTATTTTATTTATTTAAAATTTTGTTATGCTTTTGTTTAAATGGATAAATTTTAAACACTGTAAAATGGGTCAAGGATTGAAAGTCGTTGTCTTTAAATGCTTACACTATTCTATATCGTTTTATTGAAAATTATATTATCATTTATATAATATAATTTTATAATCATATTCAACAAGCTACTATGTATAAAACTCAAAAGATATAAAATAAATAAATAAATAAGAGTTACATTAAATAACCATTTTTGAGTTCATATATTTACTCAATAACCACTACTTTACTATTTATCGAAGAAATAATGGGCTTGCTAATTCGCAAGTGGGCTTATTATGTCCACAAAACTCTTTTCTTTAGAAAAAAAAGAAAAAGTATATCACTCAATTCCGGTTCTCTCCGTCAAGCATTCCGTCTGTCAATCGACCTTCATCGATTATATTCTTCATTTGATTCACACACAAATTGTGAGTGTGTGTTTTCATTCCTTTTCATTTTTTTTCTTCAATCTCATACATAAAACACATATTTAAATAATTTAAATAAGAAATAAACAAATCATACATTCTTATATTCTCACTCTTAAGACATAAAAGCTACCATCCTCTTTCTTTTCTTTTATTATTTTCTCCAAGTTTACCAAATAAATAAATAGATAAATGAACTAGAAAAAGACAAATTTTTGTAGGGAAAAAAATCTGCCAGAACATCTACACAGAAAAATTATGAAAATCTAAAATTCAAAAGCTTTAATGTATTCACAGAGTCACGACTAATATTAACGAGGTTACTTGACAGAAAAAAAAAAAGTAAATTTATAAATTTACATGCTTTCTTCCGTAAAAATTTCATATATATCCTTATTAAACATCAAAACATCATATTTGTCATACTTAATTTTAAATATCATATTGATCTTTCATAAAATTTTAAAATATTGTATATGTCTTTCTTAAACATCAAAATATCATATATACCCTTCTTATATATATATATATATATATATATATATATATATATATATATATATATATGTATGTATGTATGTATGTATGTATGTATGTATGTATGTATGTATGTATGTATGTATGTATGTATGTGTGTGTGTGTGGAGTGGTTCAAATGAGAACTAAAAAAAGTTAAGAACTCTAAGAACCTTGATTAGTTAGTAAATGTTTATATGATATTCTTATTAAACATGTAAAAATCCTTTTTTTTCTCTTTTTGATACAAAAAGGGCAAAATGGTAATTTTTGCAGTAGAATATTTTTATTCTTATATGCTTTCATATTTGAACACAAAACTTATATAAATTACAAATTTATACAATCCATTTAAAGCTTAATTCACAAAATTCACAACTTAATATAAACAATTTTACAATAATTCATAAACTCAAAGAAATCAAAAAGTCAAACTCTACTACTACCACCACCACACCTTGCCATTAACTATCTATACCAGCATCGCAACCATCATTTTCTTCTAAATCAGATATGTAAATAAAATCATGCATTAATAACTTAAATACTACATTCACTGTCTAATAAAACCATTTATTTCACTCATTTTGAATTTAATGCAAACCTATTATTAAAACTAATGTATTCTTACATACTCACAAAAAATAAATATATTCAGAAGAAAATTAACAAAAAATTTTATATATGAATCATTCATATTTTAAATTGTGAATTTAATATATGATGTCGTGAATAAATTTTACATTATGTAACGTCATGAACATTCCAACCAAATTTTTCATTTTTAATTATCATAAAAACATATGTCACATTTATCAAAACTCCAAATACCAAACAACATAGTTTTCAAAACATTTATTCACAATCCAGGATCCATAAACATAACTCCAGCTTAGTTGTGTGTGTACAATCAAGCTGATGTCTTCCCGTGATCCTCGGAAGTACCTGAAACACATAACACGGTAAGCACGAATGCTTAGTGAGTTCCCCAAAATAACACATACACATATTAGCCACTTGAGGCTATAACTTTGTAGGACCCTCCGGTCGATGTGTCTCAGTGGGACCCTCCAGTCCCATGGTTCGTTGGACCCTCTGGTCCGGTCTGGGTGAGAACCCTCCTATCTCACTACTCGTTGGACCCTCCGGTCCGATCTAAATATCATATAAAACAGCACATATCACACATAAAATGCATAACTCAAGCAAGCACATAAGACCCTCTGGTCACACATAATTACCACTATAAGTATAGTAAGAAGACTTATCTCGTAGCTAGTAGAAATAGACACGGACTAGATAATCCTGAACTAGCCTTCGCCTAACACATTAGACAAGCATCTCAATCAATATATCTCTTTTACTCCTTTACACCTAAAGTCCTCTTATTCTCTACCAATCCCTCGGGATGGGTAAAAGACTATTTTACACTTCCATGGTCCCAAATGCTCCTCATTGACCCACTCACAAAGTCAATAGAGGTCAATATGAGTCAACAATCAAGGTTGACCTGACTCGCCAAGTGCACCCATGTGACTCGCTGAGTCCACTTGTATCCCCAAAGTTCTTCCTAGGGTTCACTCATCTCGTCGAGTTGAACCCCAACTCGATGAGTTATCACTGGGTCAAGGGTACTGGGTCAAACCCACTCTGACTCGTCGAGTCATCCCATAGACTCGGCGAGTTGACTCAATCGAATTTCTCATTTGGCTACCTGAGGTCAGATCTGTAACTCTAGCTCATAGATCTAGCCTTCTAATACCCAAAAGTCACATAAAGGTTTGATCATGATGTCCATGCATGGTATATATTGCTTTATATGCCATTAAAACTCCATTAATGCTTCCTAGCTACAAAACTCTATGGTTGCTCAACCATGGCTTCAGGTTTTCGGACTCTCTGGACCTCACAAGGTCCAAATCTGTAGTACAAACTCACAAAGGGGTTTGATGCACCCAAAACCCCATCCAGAAAGTGATACAAGACCTAAATCTCACAATCAAGGGATCTAATCAATCTACAAGGAAGATAAGAGCTTTTTACCTAGATCTGAAGCTGGAGAAGAAGAGGAAACGAATCCACTAGCCTTTCCTCCTTGGTCCTTAAAGAACCTTACTCTCTCTCTTTAAGAAAATAACTCAAAATAAGCTTCCTTCCCTCTTTTTCTCACTATGGTCGTTAGGGTTTCTCTCAAGGGGTGTATGGGTACAGGTAGGGGGATATGGAAGCTATAAGTGCCTTTAAATAGGCCACAGGCCCGAGAAATTAGGGTTTCCTTTAGCAGCGTTGACTTAGCGAGTCAGCTCGCAGACTCGTCGAGTCCATTCATTAATCCACATCACTAATCGTGACCCTATTCGACGAGTTGATACACCAACTCGTCGTGTCACTCAAATTAATTAATTAAAATAATATACCTGGAAATCCGGATGTTACAATTTCCCCCCACTAGAATCATACTTCTCCATCGAATTCATGCTCCGCAAATAGCTCAGGATGTTTCTCCCGCATCTCCGACTCCGGCTCCCAAGTCAAATCAGACCCCATCCGATGTTGCCATTTGACCTGAAACAGGAGCACTTCCTTGTTCCTCGGAACCTTCACCTTTCGATCTAAAATCATGATCGGCCTCTCAATAAAATTTAGGCTCGCATCAACCTGAATGTCCTCCAGTAGTACTATTGTCGTCTCATCGGCATCACAAGTCCTCAACTGGGACATGTGGAAGGTGTTATGGATCTGGCTCAACTCCGCAGGTAGCTCCAACTGGTATGCTACATTGCCTACTCTGGCGGTCACTCTGAAAGGTTCGATGTATCAAGGTCCAAGCTTGCCCCGCTTCCTGAACCGGATCACCCCTTTCCAATGGGATACCTTCATGAGTACAAAGTCTCCGACCTGAAACTCTAACTCGGATCGCCGTCTGTCCACATAACTCTTCTGGCGACTCTGTGTCGCCAGTAACCTTTTTCTGACTTACTGAATCTGCTCGGTCGTCTTCAGCGCTATTTCAGTGCCACCCATCACTCTCTGTCCCACTTCTCCCCAGCAAATAGGAGCCCGACACCTCCTCCCGTATAGGAGCTCAAAGGGATTCTCCCCAGCAAATGGGAGTCCGACACCTCCTCCCGTACAAGAGCTCGAATGGAGGCATACCAATGCTCGAATGATGGTTGTTGTTGTAAGAGAACTCAGCCAATGGTATGTAGGTGTCCCAACTTCCTCCGAAGTCCATGACACATGCACGCAACATGTCCTCAAGTGTCTGAATCTTCTGCTCGCTCTATCCATCTGTCTGCGGGTGGTATGTAGTGTTGAAATGTAAGAGTGTGCCCAACTCCTCGTGAAATTTCTTCCAATACCTGGAAGTAAAACGCACGTCTCGATCCGACACAATCAATATCGACATTCCATGCTGAGATACCTCCTCTCTCACATAAATCTCGGACAATTTCTATGCAAAAGAGCTCTCACTGATAGCAAGGAAGTGAGAACTTTTCCTCAATCGGTCTACAATCACCCAAATCGCGTCAACTCCATGCACTGTCCTCTGTAACTTAATGATAAAATCCATAGAGATATGTTCCCACTTCCACTGGGGAATCTCTAGAGGATGCAATATCCCATGTGGGTGTTGGTGCTCTGCCTTGACCCGACGGCAGGTTAAGGACCTGTCAACTACCCACGCGACATCTCTCTTCATACAAGGACACTAGTAATCTCTCTTCAGGTCCAAATACATCTTAGTGGCCTCGGGATGGATCGAGAATCTCGATCTATGCGCCTCCTCCATCAGTATGCTTCGAGCTCCGCCCATATAGGGCACCCAAATCCGCCCTCTAAAAGTCAAAAGCCCTCAGCTATCCGTCACAAACTCAGATACCTACCCAATCACCTGCTCCCTCTTGCGGTTCTTCGGTCTCATGTCCTCCGCTTGGGCCTCTCGAATGGTATCCAAAACTAGAGTCATCATTGTCATCCTCATGCACACATCTCAAATCGTGGCACTATCTACCCTACGGCTCAGGGCATCGGCCACCACGTTAGCCTTGCCCGGATGATACAGGATCTCATAGTCATAATCTTTTACCACATCCAGCCACCTCCTCTGACGCATATTCAGGTTGGGTTGATCCATAAGATACTTCAAGCTCTTGCGGTCCGTGTATATGGTACACCAAACCCCGTACAAATAGTGGTGCTAAATCTTGAGGGCAAACATCACCGCCCCCAGCTCTAAATCGTGAGTGGGATACCTCGTCTCAAGAGGCTTCAGCTGCCTTGATGCATATGCTATCATGTGCCCCCCCTTCATAAGCACTGCATCCAACCCGGATATAGACGCATCGAGGTAAACCCCAAAGTCCTCCATCCCCTCAGGAAGGGCTAACACCGGTGCTTCGCACAATCTATGGCAAGGAGTCTCAAACGAGATCTACTACTCAGGACCCCAAGTAAAAGTAACGCCCTTCTGGGTCAACCTGGTGAGAGGAACGACAATTTTGGAGAAATCTCTGATAAATCTCTGATAGTAGCCGGCCAATCCCAGAAAACTCCTGATCTCTGTGGGGGATCTCGACACCTCCCATCTCATAACAGTCTCAGTCTTAGCCGGATCGACCAAAATCCCATTCTGATTAACGAGGTTCCCTAGGAACTAGATCTCTCGTAACCAGAAATCACACTTGGAGAATTTGGCATAAAGCCTCTCCGATCTCAATACTCCAAGGATCTCTCTCAAATGCTCCTCATGTTGCTCTTTGGATCTCGAATACACCAAAATATCATCGATGAACACGATCACTGATCGATCCAACATCGGCCTGCACACCTGGTTCATGAGATCCATGAACACTGTCGGTGTGTTGGTGAGTCCAAAAGGCATCACCACGAACTTGTAATACCCGTAACAAGTCCTAAATGTTTTTTTTCTGATTATCCTCATAACGAACCCTCATTTGATGGTATACAGACCTCAAGTCGATCTTGGAAAACCAAGACACACCTTGCAACTGATCGAACAGATCATCGATCCTTGGCAGCGGATAACGGTTCTTGATCGTCAGCTTGTTCAACACCCGGTAATCAATGCACATCCGGAGTGAACCATCCTTTTTCTTGACAAAAAGTATCAGCACTCCCCACGGCGAGCTACTCGGTCGAATAAAACCTTTCCCCAACAGCTCTTGAAGCTGCGAGGATAACTCCTGCATTTCGGGCAACATAAGGCGATAAGGTGCCTTGGCAATAGGAACCGCTCCTGGATGAAAATCAATACGGAACTTCACCTGCCTCTCGGGAGGCACATGCGGTAACTCCTCGGGAAAAACATCCGGAAACTCACTCACTATCGGAACCTCAGCGATAGAACTCGATCTCTTGGTAGCAACTCCCGTATCCATCACATACGCTACAAAACCCCTGCAACCCTACTGTAGACTCTGTCTCGCTCTGGCGGCCGAGCAAAATTTTGACCCAAATTGGGTACCCTTGCCGTATACTGTAAGCACTCCCCCACTATGGTCTCGTATGGTCACCAATTGACGATCATAGTCGATCATAGCTCTGAATCGACTCAACCAGTCCATGTCTACGATGACACAGACATCCCCCATCGCAATCGGTACCAGATCTATCGGAAACTCAACTCCAAAAATCTCAAGCACAAATCCTCAGATCACATCAGTCGCAAACATCGCATGCTCATCGGCTATGGAGACTCTTAGAGGCCGACTCAACGCCTCTCGTCGGATACTGATATGACGATAAAATGTTAAAGATACAAAGGATCAACTCGCACCCGAGTCAAATAACACCAATGCAGGTACATAACTCACAAGAAAAGTACCTACGTGTAACAACCAAAAATTTCAACACAATTTAAAATTTTCAAAAACAATCCATTTTAATAACGTTATTACAAAAAGGTTTTCAATACATTTATTATCAGAGTATTCCCAGAATCATGCCATAAACATAAACACGAGGAGCGGTACGATCACGCCTTCGCGTTGCCTCGGTCTCCTGAAGAACCTGAAAAACATTTAAACCACAACTGTAAGCCCGAAAGCTTAGTGAGATACCCCCAAAATACCAACCACATATAAGCCCTTCCAGGCTACGACCTTCCGGTCCAAAACATATTGCCTTCCGGCCCATAACATATTGCCTTCCGGCCCATAACATAAATAGCATACATAACATAACAGAACATAGAACAGCCATGCATATCGGGTCTACCGTGTGACTAGTCCGCCGTATCAGCCTTCAGTCCACCATCTGTGTCTAGTCATGTCCTTCGAGTCTGCAGTGTGGTTGGGCCGCCCGCACCGGGCCTTCAACCCACCTGGTCCACTCTCTGAGTCTACAGTATGACTGGTCCGCCCGCATCGGGCCTTCAATCGGCCTGGTCCACTCTCCGAGCCTCGGAATGTCTGGTCCGCCCTCATGGGGCCTACAGCCTATCCGGACCGCTCGCTGGGCCTTCGGAACAACCGGTCCGCCCTGGGTATCTTGGCCTACAGCACAAAGCAGGACCCGCCTCAACCCAACTCCAGTCCAAACAACCATGTGCACATAACATACAATCATATAACAGTTCATAGTCCACAAACCGATCAACCAGATCACATAACATATCATTACCCTAACTAGGATACCGACCTAACCGGTCACTAGCATAACATCACTCTACATATCGGGAAATCGACCTTAACCAGGTCTCTCGCATATACCATCCTAGCTACCATGATGCAGGAATATCAAAGCAATAACATAACAACCATATCCGAATCTCAGTCCAATAAAGGGCCGGCCTTGGTGCCTTAGACCCTGTCGATATAGTGAGGATAACTCACCTCACGAATGCTGATACTCTGAACTGAAGAAGCAGACTCTCGAACCACCAACTCACCGCAAATCCCGAACTAACCAACATAACAAGCATAAGCATTAGGTCAAACATACTTCCACTTATCGGGCCAAGACCAAAGTCCAAATCTCACATAAAGTCCAACATTGGCCCAATTTACCAAATTGGGCCCACCTCACCAAATGGGCCTAGATCCAATATCCATAACATTAATTGGGCCCAAAATACTCTATTCAATATTTCCAGACTTGGCCCAAACAACAACAACCTATAAATGACCCAAACTCAAAAGGCCCAAAATTAAAGTCCATAGGAGGAGTACGCTGGGCGTACCCTCCTTGGTACGCTGGGCGTACTGCAATGATCACCAAAAGAAAACGGGGCACTGGCCCGCTACGCGGGGCGTACTCGAAGGTTACGCGGGGCATAACTGCGAGATTCATTAAGTCTTTCTAACCTCTTAATGGCTTAAGCTCTTAAGCCCAAACTTCAGATCCCTAGGCCAAATATGATTAGAATCCATAAAGACTTAAACTTTATCACTTGGGATGTCCATAAGCTCTTAATCCATTAAGACCTATATATCTCACTCATGGAACAACTACAGCCCTTGGAACCTCATTTTTCTCACTCAAGACCTCTCCAAAGGTCTGAAAGGACAGATAAATCTTGATCAACTCGAAATATGCAACAAGGTGAGGAATTTTAGGACAAGAATGGCATCAAAGCTTCACAATACATAGATCTACACAATATGAATGTCAAGAAAGAATCTTTATACCTCAAACAAGCTCCAAAGGATGGTATCTCTTCAGATCTACAAACTCCAATCGTCCTTCTTCTTCTCTGACAACTTCTCTTTTCTCCTTCAAGCCTTTCTTTTGCCAAAAAGAGTTTTCCAAGGTCAAAAACACCCAACAATGGAGGAATACGGGTCTTCTAGGGTTTTCTGAGGTTAAGGATGAGTATAAGGAGGTTAAGGGGTGAACCAACATGTTCCTTATATAGTGGCTAACCCTAAATTAGGGTTTGGATTTTCTGAGAGTACGCTGGGCATACCTCTAGAACGATGGGCGTACTCACCCGGCCAACCCGCATCATTCACCCTATTACGTTGGGCGTACATCCAGCTTACGCTGGGCGTACCCAGCCAAACTTCAAAATACATGCATGCATGCCATGCATGCATGGGACCTTTTCCCCACTTACTCCACAAAGAACTATAAACAATAATCATCTTCAAAACATCGCAACTCCTCTAATCTAAACCCGCTCCCAAATAACTTTACATTCATACGAGGGTGAAGAGAAGCCCAATGCTTCTAACAACATACACCAGCCCGAAATCGGATAGAACCCATTTCCCGAAAAAGGACCAGAATTACCCTTCCTCTAAAATCTCAGGGACTCATAATTAAACACTGAAAGAAGGGGGTGTTACAATTCTTCCCCACTTAAATTAGGCTTCGTCCTCGAAGCCTGCGATAACTCTACTCCGAAACTATCCCTGCAATGCACCGCCTGGCATTCATCGAACCAGGCTAACCAAGACTCAACCATCGAAATCCGACACCCAACTTTATCTTTCTTGCTGACAGGATGACACAAGCTTCAGCCCTGGAGAAACTCCCACGAGTTCTCCTCCACAATCTCATAACCGCACTAAACTAGCTCTAGTGTCCTCGGGTTAAGAAAACCCCGATACACTGCTGACACTTCCAAACATCCTTCCGGATGCATTTTCACCACATAAACAAATTTATCTGGAATTTCGAAATTCCATCCATGCATTCCTGCCGAGCCTCAGCGACCATCCAACCCGGATGTGCTCCCATACCACTGCCGTAATCTTGCTGCTCAATGACCATAATTGGACCACTCCCATCATAACCCTGTGCTGCTACTTCCACTTCCGTGGATTTACAATCCCTTAGCATGACCGCTAACCATGCGACATACATGTCCTGAACCTGCTCGCAAGGACTCTCGAGTCCATGCACCACCTCCACTAATCACAATCAATACCCGGGGCCAGACCTTCTAATGCTAACACATCACAACATACCCAACCCATTTCCTCGAACCGATCCGATAATACCTGCAAAGTCTTCAGCATGACTGGACCACCTCACCAGGTCTTCAGTCAATCTGTACCACTCTCAAAACCTTCAGCCAATCTGGGCCGCCCTCCAGGGCCTTCAGTCTGGCTGGACCGTCCCCCGAGCCTTCGGCCTGACTGGTACGCCTACCGGCCTTCAGTGTATCCGGACCGCTTAACTAGCATTCATCATTCCGAGTTATCTCTCCGGGAAATCCTCCCATGCATACTATTCTAGCCCTCTAGGGGTTCCGAACTCTATCTCCATCATACATACTCGATCCCAGCCTGATCCCAGGCCCATCACAATCAATGCCATAGGTCTGTATCCCGCCCCGCACGCCTGTTTGTCACACCCCCAAACCAGAACGGCGGAAACGTTCGGGGGCGGAGGACGTCATATTCAGTATCATAACAGTTCATAGAAAGGAAAGTACACACCACCATATATATTACAGTTTCCAAGATGTTTACATAATTGTATTCATTACATGTTCAAAAGATAAATACATAAACATCATTCAAAAGAAGTAATTAACGCCAGCGCGTTAATCCCAAAAGTTGATTCCCAAACCTGCTTAGCGGTTCCCTGAGAATACAAGTTAATTCAAGAAAAAGTGTCAACAATTAAGTTGGTGAGTTCATAAGTAGTTTAGAAAAATTGGATGCCATTCCAAAATGGGTGTATGTTTTCCAGAAAACGCAGCATTTCAAATGTAAAGAGTTGTGATTTGTTGTGTTGAAAGTGAATGTATTAGATCAGAAAATCCCATATTTTCCCTAATGGTTGAGATACGAGTTGTTGTGTTTTCCAAGAAAAACCCTTATTTTCTTAAAAGTATGAAATGCATATGAATGTTCGTGTTATAAGTTGTAAATAATTGCACCAGGAAAATCCCTTATTTTCCTAACATAAATGGCAGTCTCTCAGACCGAAAATCACAAGAAACCGACGTTCTCAAAAGTTGTGTCATAGTTTTATATAATAAAGCTATACGGAGATCGCATTTGTTAGATGAAGAATAGTTTTAATAGCTACTCGTTCATAAAAGCATAATACCATAATAATTGTATATCCGATGAGTTTTATAACCATACTAAACATAATATGCCTGTAACGACGTTCTTCAGGCATCGCAGCGTTATGACAACTGTCACCCCAAAAGACGGACTGTAGCTAATAGTCAGGGCGCGGGATCATGACTTCCCGTATAGATCTATACACATTTGACACGTTCTCCGAACGGGAGACTCTGGTTATAGACAGGACTTGCAGCATTACTTTCTAATAAAGAAAAGTAACGTTTGAAGATATACACGTCTCATGGATTCTCAACTAAGTCTATATTAAAGTGATAGTTTTGTATGCAAAGTTTATCCTTTTTCACAATGTTTGACAAAGCAAGATCATAAGTTTTTAGAATGTATAAAACGACTTAACAATGAAAGGTTCTTTGAAATAATTATATACTTTGTATAAGTCTAATGCACGCAAAGTACGACAAGAGTTTTCCATAATAGTTATGAGTTCCAAGTGATTTATTCGGTAAAACAAGCGAAGTGAAACTTTATAAAATATACGATAATAACCGTATGTTTACTTGTATTCCCCCCCTAAAGAAGTATAAAAGCATTTAAAATGTATTTAAAGTGTGTTTGAAAGGGGTATGAACTCACCTGAAAGTTTGAAGATAGCAAGATGGAAAACCGGGCAGAGTTTCGTCTCGGGAAATGGATTTTCCTCGGGATTCTCAGGATTCCTCGGGAGTAAAATCGACCTTCGGGACTTGCACAAAATGACCAGGGCTTCGAGGTAGTGCGAGCATGGAAAACGAGGTAAAACGCAAGAAAAAGGAGAGAGAATGAGCCATTTTCCCGGGAACCCTCGCATCCCTTTTATAGGGGGCTGAGAAGCATGCGTACGCGGCGCGTACGGGACGTCACTGCTGACCGCATCCTCGGCTGCAGCGCTTCGGACGGGACGGGGAGGGGTAGTTCGCATAGGGGCGACGTGGACGATCCGAGGCCGTGGCCTCGAGTACGCGGCGCGTACTACGGCCCTAGGCTGACTCCCCTTCGGATAATACCGAATTTTTAATAAAAATTATATATAAATTATTTATCAAACTTCAAAAATTCATATCTCCTTCATACGAACTCCGTTTTTGACGTTCTTTATATCCCCGCGAAGGTGAGACTACGATCTACAACTTTCATTTAGATTCCGTTGGAAAATTCCGAAATTATTTTTATTATTTATTTATTAAAATGACGTGATTAAGGAATTTCTTTAAAAATTCATAACTTATTCATACGATGTCCGATTTGAGCGTTCTTTTTATGCATGTTTGTAGTTTAATGATATCTATGACTTTCATTTAGACACCTAAGGTCAGAAAGTGTTTTATTGAAACTTTGCGTTTTTACACAACTTCGTATTGCCGGTTTTTGTCGGATAACTTAGAATGGTCATAATTTCTTCGTTATAACTCGGATTTTTGTGTTATTTATATGTTTGGAAACCTTAAGACGATACCTACCACATAGTGTACTCCAAATAGAGTTTTTGAATACTTCATTTTTCGATGATATTCTAATTCCTTCCTCAAAGAGGTTACAGGAGTCGATTTTTACTGACTTGAAATAACAGGCTGTTACACTGCTACTCACCCTTACCAGGGCTTCGGGGTAGTGCGAGCACGGAAAACGAGGTTATAGGACTCGATTTTTACTGACTTGAAATAACGGGCTGTTACATCATCCCCCCGTTAGAGGAAATTTCGTCCCGAAATTTTAATACAAAAGAAGAGTGTTAGGGGCTGAGGAAGAGATGTGGATACTTCTGTTGCATTTGATCTTCTCGTTCCCACGTGAACTCAGGTCCCCTCTTAGCATTCCATCGGACCTTTACTATTGGAATGCGACTCTGTTTAGTTCGTTTAACTTCCCTATCCATGATCTCGACGGGTTCTTGCACAAAGTTAAGATTTTCATTTAGTTCGATCTCATCGAGTGGAATTACAAGTGTTTCGTCGGACAAACACTTCTTCAGGTTTGATACGTGGAATACTGGATGTACTTTGTTAAGCTCTATTGGAAGTCGGAGTTTGTAGGCTACTGGACCAACCCTTGAAATGATTTCGAATGGTCCAATGTACCTAGGATTTAGCTTCCCACGCTTTCCAAAGCGTATCATGCCCTTCCAGGGTGAGACCTTCAGTAGTACCCGATCGCCAATCTGAAATTCCAAGGGTTTACGTCTTTTGTCGGCATAGCTCTTTTGCCTATCCCTCGAGGATTTCAGTCGTTCTCGTATTTGCACGATATTTTCAGTAGTTTCTTTGATGATCTCTGGACCAGTGAGGGTGCTATCAGGGACTAGACCTTTTGCTAGTTGTGTGTCGCCCACTTCCGTCCAGCACAGAGGTGATCTGCACTTACGGCCGTAGAGGGCTTCAAATGGAGCAGTATTGATACTAGTATGATAACTATTGTTATAAGAGAACTCAACCAAAGGTAAGTGAACATCCCATGCTTTACCAAAGTCGATTACACATGCTCGTAACATGTCTTCTAAGGTTTGGATCGTTCTTTCGCTCTGTCCGTCAGTTTGGGGGTGATAGGCAGTACTCATGTCCAATCTTGTTCCCATGGATTTTTGCAATGATTGCCAGAATCTAGACGTGAATCTGCTGTCTCTATCCGAGATGATAGACATTGGCACTCCATGGACTCGTACGATCTCTCGGATGTAGATTCTCGATAGATTTTCCATTTTATCCGTTTCCTTGATCGGTAGGAAATGAGCGGACTTGGTTAATCTATCGACGATTACCCAAATAGTATCTTGGCCACCCTAAGTTTTGGGCAGTTTCGTTATGAAGTCCATGGAAATCTGCTCCCATTTCCACTCAGGAATTTCAGGTTGTTGGAGTAGTCCTGAGGGTTTCTGGTGTTCTATTTTGATCTTGGCGCAAGTCAAACACTTGCTCACATATGTAGCGATCTTTGCTTTCATGTTTGGCCACCAGTAGAGTTGTTTGAGATCTTGATACATCTTGTCTGACCCGAGGTGTACGGAGTATGGAGTCTTGTGTGCCTCGCTCATAACTACCTCTCTAAGTCCACCGAACTTGGGTGTCCATATTCGGTTCATGAGGTAGTGTGCTCCGTCACTCTTGATTTCTAAATTCTTGTCCATTCCCCTAAGGGTCTCACCTGTCACGTTTTCGGGTTTCAGGGCCTCTATTTGAGCTTCCTTGACTTGTGTTGACAGGTGCAAATGGATTGACATGGCTAATGACTTCACTCTTCGGCCAGAGTACTCCTACGACTAAGGGCATCTGCCACGACGTTAGCCTTTCCTGGATGATAGCGAATCTCACATTCGTAGTCGTTGAGCAATTCGACCCAACGTCGCTGTCTCATGTTCAACTCCTTCTGGTCGAAGATGTGTTGTAGGCTCTTGTGGTCTGTAAAGATAGTGCATTTGGTACCATATAGGTAGTGTCTCCAGATTTTAAGAGCGAAGACCACCGCCCCAAGTTCTAAATCATGAGTGGTGTAGTTGACCTCATGCGTTTTCAGTTGTCGTGAGGCGTATGCAATAACCTTTCCCCTCTGCATTAGTACACAGCCCAGCCCTTGCTTCGAAGCGTCGCAATACACCACAAAATCTTCGGTCCCTTCTGGGAGAGAAAGGATGGGCGCACTGCAAAGGGCCTGTTTCAAAGTCTGAAATGCAGCATCTTGCTTTTCTCCCCAATTGTAGGTCACACCTTTCTGGGTTAAGGCGTTAAGAGGCTTTGCGATGCTGGAGAAATTTTGGATGAATCTTCGGTAATAACCAGCTAGACCTAGAAATTGGCGAATTGCTGTTGGTGTAGTTGGCGCAGACCAGTTTTTGATAGCCTTGATTTTTTATGGATCCACGTGGATTCCTTCCTTGCTGACCACGTGACCGAGGAAGTCCACCTTTCTAATCCAAAACTCACATTTTGAGAATTTTGCATACAGTCTCTCAGTCCGTAACGTCTCTAAAACTTGCCTCAGATGTTGACCATGCTCTTCTTTATTCTTTGAATAAATGAGTATGTCATCTATGAATACTATCACGAATTTATCCAAGAATGGACGACATACCCAATTCATAAGATCCATGAATACGGCCGGGGCATTGGTTAGTCCGAACGGCATCACTACGAACTCGTAATGTCCGTATCGTGTTCGGAAGGCCGTCTTGGGAATATCACTCTCCAGGACTCGCAGCTGGTGATATCCCGACCTCAGATCAATCTTGGAGAAGTAGTTGGCTCCTTGGAGTTGGTCGAATAAGTCATCGATTCGGGGTAGGGGTGTAACAGCCCGGAATCTCAAGTATTGTTTAAATTGTGTTTTGGGGTGTTTTAAGAGGGGACTCGGCGAGTTGGAGCCAGACTCGCCGAGTAGGACCGCAGACCTGGTCGCGGGTTCGCGACTGGACTCGACGAGTCCAGATATGGACTCGGCGAGTCTGCGCTGTTCAGCGGAAACCCTAGCCGTTCAGTTTTGGGACGTATAAAAAGGACTTATAGGCCGTCATTGTTCGTTTTAGCCTTCTGAGAAGAACCTTAATTCGATTGTGTGCATCTGGAGCAAGGTTGAAGACCATTGTTGAGTTTGGAAGAGTTGTTGTGCAAGGAAGAGAAGGCTTGGTGAAGGGAACAACAAGAGAAGTCACGTTCTGAGGAGTGGGGACACAGAGAGAACACATTATTCAGGTAATAATTCAAATTACATTCTTCCATGTTGATGTGTATATGGATTTAGGGTTTATGGAACCCTTTTTGTGGCTAGATTGAATGTTACCTTAGTCCCCAAACGATTGGAACCCCGTATTGGGACCTTTAGAGGTCCAGAATGTCCCATGCCTGTGCATTTCGGGAATCAATAGAGGTTTTGGATTTGAATCCTTATGCCTTAGGTCAAAATGTAAATTATAAGTCTTGGGGTGTAGCATGAGCACCTAAATGAAGACCTTACGTGATGGACCAGTCTAGAAGGACCAGACCTATGAATGGTCAGAACAATTCTGACCTTAGGAAGCAGTTTGATCGACTGCATGGCATGGACTCGCCGAGTCCGATGAACAGACTCGGCGAGTAGCTTGAAGACTAACTGGGACTCGTCGAGCTGTTCTTCAGACTCGGCGAGTGGAGTCGGGGTGGCCCCGCGATTCTGCCAGGAGTAACTCATCGGGTCAAGGAGGATACTCGACGAGTAGAAGGGGAATCTTAGAGGATTGGAGGACGTCTAGACTCGCCGAGTCCGGTCGAGTTGACCGTGGACCATTGACCAGAGTTGACCTATGTGTGATTTCTTAGGGTCAGTTAACTTGAGAGATAAAAGTGTTAATAAGGGATATATGATATTTTAGGGAGTTTGTAGCTCGGCGGATCGGGTGCGAGTGATTTCAGGAGTTGCTAGCTTACGGTATCCACGAGGTGAGTCTTCTCACTATACTGTACCCGGAAGGGTTTGACTGTGTGACCGGAAGGTCGGATATGATATGTGATATATGTGTTATAGGTGGTAAGTTAATTGCTATGCGTGCTGTGTATGTTTATATGGGCCGGAAGGCAATGTGTTATGGGCCGGAAGGCAATATGTTATGGGCCGGAAGGCAATACGCTATGGGCCGGAAGGCGATTATGTTATGGGCCGGAAGGCGTTGTACTGTGGACCGGAAGGTCAGGGCTTGGAAAGGCGTATATGTGTAAGTTGTATATTGGGGAACTCACTAAGCATTTATGCTTACAGTTGTTATGTATGTGTTTCAGGTACTAGCGAGGACCGTGGGAAGGCGCCGGCATGATGCGTACACACTGATTGATGTTTTGAGATCTTGGGAATTTTATGAATTGTATTTCGACTTAACACTTGAAATAATTATATTGGGTTTGAATAAAAATAATCTAATTGTTTGAAATGAAAATTTTGTTTGGAAAATTTGCGTTGTTACAAGGGGGTATCGGTTCTTGATGGTAAGTTTGTTGAGTTCTCGGTAGTCGATGCACATTCTGAATGATCCATCTTTCTTTTTCACGAACAGTACGGGTGCTCCCCATGGCGAGAAGCTCGGCCTGATGAATCCTTTTCCAAGTAGTTCATTCAGTTGGCTGGATAGCTCTTGCATCTCTGTCGGGGCTAATCGATAGGGTGCTTTGGCTACTGGGGTAGCTCCGGGAACCAGATCGATTCTGAACTCAACTTGTCTCGCGGGAGGTATTCCCGGAAGGTCCTCGGGAAAAACGTCAGGAAAATCGCATACGTCGGGCACACTCTTGATGTCCTGGACTTCGCGTTTCACATCTACAACATGTGCCAAGAACGCGTGACACTCCTTGCGTAGGCATTTCCGAGCTTGGATACTTGAGATAATACGAAGAGTGGTACTGGGTTTGTCGCCCAAGACAATGAAAGTTTCTCCGGTTGGCAGATTAAGGCGAACGGCCTTATCGTAACATAGGATGTCCGCATGATGAGAACTCAGCCAATCCATGCCAACGATGACATCGAAACTCTTAATCGAGACTGGCATGAGGTTGATTGAAAAGGGATTATCGTTTAAAGTTAGGGTGCAGTTTACGTATATCTCCTTAGTGCCTTCGGTTTTCCCGTTGGCCATTTCTACTATGAATGGTTCACTTAATGATTATGGTATTGATTTTAGCAGGCCTTTAAAGTCGTGACTCACAAAACTCCTTTCCGCTCCACTATCAAACAAAATGCATGCATACGAGTTATCGAGAAGAAACGTACCCGTAACAACATTAGGGTCCGCAATGGCTTCATCTTGTCCCATTGCGAAAACTCGGCCCCTTCCGCCGGTATTCCGGTTGTTTGCCTTTGGGCAGTCCCTACGGTAGTGCCCCGTGTCTCCGCACTCAAAGCAGGCGCGGCTTACCCCGGTATTAGTAGTGGGGACGGATGGTTGGGTTGGATCTTTGCAATAGCGGGTTGTATGTCCCTTCTTATTACACTTGGTGCATTGAAGATCATGGCAAGGACCGTGGTGGTGGAAGCTGCATCGGTTGCACTTAGGAAGCTTCCCATTATATGAGCTTGTGGGGGCAGGGTTGGCAGGTACTGTTATAGCATGGGTCGCTATTACTTGTTGTTTCTTGGGGTTTTCCTGGAGAGTTTGTCCCCTCCTTTTGTTCCAAGGCCTACTCTGGCCCTGAGCCTCCCTAGGTGGATTTGTGGTTGTTGAAATGATATTGTGTTTTACTCCGTGGTCGATGAGTCGCTGAGCCAGGCGTTTAGCGCTGTTGTAGGTAACTGGGCCGGAAGCTAGGACATGCCCTTGAATCTGGGGTGACAACCCCCAAATGTACCTTTCAACCTTCTTTGATTCTGGGTTGACCATGGTAGGGAACAGTGCAGCGAGGTTGTTGAACCTAGCTGTGTAGGTGACTAGGTCAGACCCAGTCATTTTCAGATTCCAGAGCTCCTGCTCAAGCTTTTGCACTTCGCCCCTTGGGCAGTATTCTTCCAGTAGTAGAACCTTTAGATCGTCCCAACTCATGGCGTTGGCGACAGTGAGCGTCACCGAATTCACATGGCTTTTCCACCAAGTGAGGGCTCGATCTACGAAAGTGCAAGCAGCGAACTTGACTTTGCTTGCTTCTAGGCATGAGCAGATCTCGAAGACCGTTTCGATCTTCTCGAACCATTGCATTAGTCCAATGACTCACCCAGTTCCATTAAAAGTTTTTGGCTTAGCGTTAGAGAACTCCTTGTAAGTACATTCTCTTCCTTGGCCATGACCAGTGCCATGATTTGGATGATTCGTGCTGCTTCCCGCCCCTCCATTTCCGTGGGAGTTTATTTGCGAGAGGGCTGCAGTTACTGTTGTTGTGATAGCAGCCTGGACCATGGCTGGATCATAAGTTGGTGGTGGAGGTGGTGGTGGTGCCGTGCCCGACATGGGCCTTAGGTTTGGACGAGGAGGCATCGCGCTGCCAAAAGAAAAAAAAATGGAAAATTTTATAAGTTTTGGCAGTTCAGAGTTGAATGATATTGAGTTAACTTCTAATAGTTCTAAGAAGTTGGGTTTGACCGACACAATGTTTTGAGCTTGAAAGTAAAGTTTGAATAGATGTACCAATGAATTGAACGAATTGCGCATGATTAACAACAACAAGAAAAGGGATATACCCTTATATATATTAAACATATAGTTGTGTTACAGCGAGGTCTAGACAAAAGTTCTTAGCCTTTCTAAAGGCCTCCGATTACAGAACAATTTAAAGAAACTAATACTTTTATCCGAAGTCCTAATTTATAACAAAATTTGAGAGTCGGGCAAGTACTACTTGCGGCGCGCTTTGCGTTTGGAGCTCGACTCCGTGTCGGACTGCTTCGACTCCATGAGGCGTCTATCAAACGCAGCTTGTTGTTCTCTTAATTCTGCGAAGGCCGCATTTGCTTGTGCTTGAAATGCTTCGGCGCGAATGTGGATGTCGTTCTGCAACATCTCTAGGCGGTTGATATCGGCCGTGTGGATTTGTACTTCCACATTGACCTCTCGGATTCGGTTGGCTTGCACTCCGGATTGATAGCACTGGTTGGCGAGTTTGCCAACCATGACCGGAAGTGCTCGGTCGGCTGATCCCCCGCCTCTCACATCATAGAAGTCCCGGCACATGTCGTAGGGAGGGCGTAAGCTTTGTTGTTGGCTCCAATGATGGAGGTGACTTCCCTACACTGGAGTGGGTCCTTGGAAGTTCCTCACGTGGACGGGAGGTTGTGGGATTGGTGGATTTATAATTTCTGGCTCCGAATCCGTGCCAGAGTCATCCCCTCCCTCCAACTCTATAGGCTCTTTGTCTTCTTCAGGATCTTCTTCGATCCACCCTCCATTACCTTGGTTGGGGTAGTAGGGGTCATTGGGGTGATGGAATCCCGCCATTTAGACTGTACGAGAATAGAGTTAAAAATTTACTATAAGCTAGAGCACATGAAACTTACCCTTAAGTTTAATGGTTGACGGCACTCGAATACTCCCTTAGTATTCTTTAACGATATGTTTTTGGTAAGTTTTAAATTTGTTGTCCATTGCAGACACTCCTTGGGCATACGTTAGTCGGCTCTTGGACAAATATAGTTGATCAGGCTATATTCTTCCCAGTTTCGATTACATGTCCCAAGGCGTACCTGTACTGCACAACTTACTTATAATACTTCTAAAGTTATTTACTATGAAACTGTTATTAGTATAAAATGAGTGCATGCTTACCTTAAAACTAATTAGATTTAATTTCAAAAGTATGAATTTTCTCAGAGTGTTTTTGCCCAGTTGAGTTTATAGTTGTATATCAAAAAGGAATGGTTTTGATATACTTAATTCCCTATAAACAAAGCTCTGATACCAATCTGTCACACCCCCAAACCAGAACGGCGGAAACGTTCAGGGGCAGAGGACGTCATATTCAGTATCATAACAGTTCATAGAAAGGAAAGTACACACCACCATATATATTACAGTTTCCGAGATGTTTACATAATTGTATTCATTACATGTTCAAAAGATAAATACATAAACATCATTCAAAAGAAGTAATTAACGCCAGCGCGTTAATCCCAAAAGTTGATTCCCAAACCTGCTTAGCGGTTCCCTGAGAATACAAGTTAATTCAAGAAAAAGTGTCAACAATTAAGTTGGTGAGTTCATAAGTAGTTTAGAAAAATTGGATGCCATTCCAAAATGGGTGTATGTTTTCCAGAAAACGCAGCATTTCAAATGTAAAGAGTTGTGATTTGTTGTGTTGAAAGTGAATGTATTAGATCAGAAAATCCCATATTTTCCCTAATGGTTGAGATACGAGTTGTTGTGTTTTCCAAGAAAAACCCTTATTTTCTTAAAAGTATGAAATGCATATGAATGTTCGTGTTATAAGTTGTAAATAATTGCACCAGGAAAATCCCTTATTTTCCTAACATAAATGGCAGTCTCTAAGACCGAAAATCGCAAGAAACCGACGTTCTCAAAAGTTGTGTCATAGTTTATATAATAAAGCTATACGGAGATCGCATTTGTTAGATGAAGAATAGTTTTAATAGCTACTCGTTCATAAAAGCATAATAGCATAATAATTGTATATCCGATGAGTTTTATAACCATACTAAACATAATATGCTTGTAACGACATTCTTCAGGCGTCGCAGTGTTATGACAACTGTCACCCCAAAAGACGGACTGTAGCTAACAGTCAGGGCGCGGGATCATGACTTCCCGTATAGATCTATACACATTTGACACGTTCTCCGAACGGGAGACTCTGGTTATAGACAGGACTTGCAGCATTACTTTCTAATAAAGAAAAGTAACGTTTGAAGATATACACGTCTCATGGATTCTCAACTAAGTCTATATTAAAGTGATAGTTTTGTATGCAAAGTTTATCCTTTTTCACAATGTTTGACAAAGCAAGATCATAAGTTTTTAGAATGTATAAAATGACTTAACAATGAAAGGTTCTTTGAAATAATTATATACTTTGTATAAGTCTAGTGCACGCAAAGTACGACAAGAGTTTTCCATAATAGTAATGAGTTCCAAGTGATTTATTCGGTAAAACAAGTGAAGTGAAACTTTATAAAATATATGATAATAACCGTATGTTTACTTGTATTCCCCCCCCCCCCCCCCCCCCTAAAGAAGTATAAAAGCATTTAAAATGTATTTAAAGTGTGTTTGAAAGGGGTATGAACTCACCTGAATGTTTGAAGATAGCAAGATGGAAAACCGGGCAGAGTTTCGTCTCGGGAAATGGATTTTCCTCGGGATTCTCGGGATTCCTCGGGAGTAAAATCGACCTTCGGGACTTGCACAAAATGACCAGGGCTTCGGGGTAGTGCGAGCACGGAAAACGAGGTAAAACGCAAGAAAAATGAGAGAGAATGAGCCATTTTCCCGGGAACCCTCGCATCCCTTTTATAGGGGGCTGAGAAGCATGCGTAGGCGGGGCATACTCCCGTACGCGGCGCGTACGGGACGTCACTGCTAACCGCATCCTCGGCTGCAGCGCTTCGGACGGGACGGGCAGGGGTAGCTCGCATAGGGGCGACGTGGACGATCCGAGGTCGTGGCCTCGAGTACGCAGGGCGTACGAGGGTACGCGGCGTGTACTACGGCCCTAGGCTGACTCCCCTTCGGATAATACCGAATTTTTAATAAAAATTATATATAAATTATTTATCAAACTTCAAAAATTCATATCTCCTTCATAAGAACTCCGTTTTTGACGTTCTTTATATCCCCGCGAAGGTGAGACTACGATCTACAACTTTCATTTAGATTCCGTTGGCATATTCCGAAATTGTTTTTATTATTTATTTATTAAAATGACGTGATTAAGGAATTTCTTTAAAAATTCATAACTTATTCATACGATGTCCGATTTGAGCGTTCTTTTTATGCATGTTTGTAGTTTAACGATATCTATGACTTTCATTTAGACACCTAAGGTCAGAAAGTGTTTTATTGAAACTTTGCGTTTTTACGCAACTTCGTATTGCCGGTTTTTGTCGGATAACTTAGAATGGTCATAATTTCTTCGTTATAACTCGGATTTTTGTGTTATTTATATGTTTGGAAACCTTAAGACGATACCTACCACATAGTGTACTCCAAATAGAGTTTTTGAATACTTTATTTTTCGATGATATTCTAATTCCTTCCTCAAAGAGGTTACAGGAGTCGATTTTTACTGACTTGAAATAACAGGCTGTTACACTGCTACTCACCCTTACCAGCCTGCTCTCGGCTGAAAGAAATACCGCTGAATCCCAAGCAGCTAAACAATCTCCCAAGCCTATCGATCATCCGGAGGGTTTCCAATTCTTCCCCACTTAGGGCACTGACTATCAACCATCGGTCGCTATCACCGACCTCCCAAAATAACCTTGCACAAAACCCAACACTTACACGCGGACTGATTCCCACTAGCACTAGCAATCTTTGCAAAAACACATTTCCACACTGGTCATCCCACTCGAAAGGAACCCAATCTTCAATTATCCACTCCTCAGACTGCAGATGCTACCCGACATTCAAACCAACGCCGCATCCACTAATAACCCTCACAAATGATAACCAGCGAAAACCTGAAACACTAACCCATAACCATACCAAACCCTCAAGGAACAACGGATACCAAAACGAAAAACCCATACAACACGACCATCAGAGAATAACACACCGCAATAATCACAAGATAACAAGATATCAAGAAAGGAACATACCCGCAGCTGCATCCGGCACTGCTCTAACCTCCTCTGCTGAAAGCTGAAAAGCACGGCCCTGAGCCCTTGGGGGCTCCGCTCCACCCTGACCTCCACCTGTGATCTTCAAAGTGGCCGGTGCTGGAGCCTGCACCGGTCCTGCAACAAGTTGTGGGCAGTTGACCCTCAAGTTCCCAACCTGATGACAATGATAACAAATTCTCAAATCCCAAACCGGCACTGACTACCGATAATCCCTCGCATAGTGCCCCTCCTTTCCGCACTTGCGGCATGCACCACCGGACCGACAAACTCGGGTGTAACCCCTCCCACACTTTCCACAAACGTGGCTGCCCTGATCTCCCATCCTGGAATCAACGGTCTTAGACCGTTTCGTCGCCGGCTGCGACTACACTGGAGCTTGCCTCAGCTCACGCAACTGCAACTCAATCTCTAACTCACGCCGCCTGGCGGCCTCCTACAACTCCAACAAGGTATCGCACCTATGCGCGGACACAAACTGTCTGATGTCTCTGTTTAGCATACTCAGATATCGGGACATCTGAGCCTGCTCCGAAGCGAACTCAGGGCAAAACATCGCCCTCTCAGTAAACATCCAGGTGATTTCCGTCACCGACTCCAAATCCTGCTTCAGCTCAAGGAACTCCTGAGCCAACCTCTCCCTCTCGACCTACGGAACATAACGAGTGTTGAACATCTCTCTGAACTGATCCAATGAAACCGCAGCCCTCTACGCATCCGAGTATGACCCCGTGGTCAATCTACACCAATCCTTTGCCCCGAGCCTTAACAGGTTCAGAGCACACCTCACCCTCTGATCAGCAGGGCATGAACACGTGAAGAAACACCCTTCCACGTCTGATAACCATCTCATAGCAACGATCGGATCGTAAACTCCATCAAAGGTGGGAGGCTGCGTATTATCGAAGTCCCGATACTGAAAACCTTTACTAACTCCTCCCCCTGCCGCTGTAGCTGCCGCAGCAGCCGTCTCAGTGAGAGCCGCATAGCGCTCATCAAAATACTCCACCATGGCGGTCTTAATCGACCCAAACAGTTCCGACAGCTCGGCCAGGAACAATGCAGCAACCTCATCATGCAGGATCTCACGAATCCTCGCATCCAACTCATGCGTGCTCATCTGTCTGATAACCTCAGGCGGTACTGACCCGCCCGGAACTCCCTCTCCTGATTCCGATCCTGACCCGGATCCACTCCCAGCATGCCTCGAAGTCTCCATACTGAAAATAAACCACAAAATCTCAGACACTTCCCACTATCCTGGGAACCAACTCTCAACCCAACCCTAGAGGTCATGGTTTCCCTGATATGTGTATGGGTCCTGTGCTTTCAGTAGTACGGGCCCATACTACCTTCCACACCTACCCATATTTGTATGAAGTACTACCACAACACCCTAGTGACAAATATACATAGCAAGCGCTTGATCCTCACTCTTAGAGGAACACTGGAAATCTCATATAGAGGGAAACCCTAGGCTAGCAGGCATCATAAAACAGGCAACATTATCATGAAATCCTGAAGATCCCTAGCCTAGTACTAGCATGTTGTTCTATCAAAGCTCAAAAACAATTATCATGTATGGTGTTTTGGAGTTACTTACTGGCTCTGGCTGATCATACCTCTGCGTCCTCTTTTTACTTAATTTGAAAACCATTTACAATTCTCTTTTTGAAAACTCTCCTTGATTTGAGACTGGATTCACACGAATGTTCCTCCAATTCACTCAAACCAAGGCTCTGATACCAACTTGTAACAACCAAAAATTTCAACACAATTTAAACTTTTCAAAAACAATCCATTTTAATAACGTTATTACAAAAAGGTTTTCAATACATTTATTATCAGAGTATTCCCAGAATCATGCCATAAACATAAACACGAGGAGCGGTACGATCACGCCTTCGCCTTGCCACGGTCTTCTAAAGAACCTGAATAACATTTAAACCACAACTGTAAGACCGAAAGCTTAGTGAGGTACCCCCAAAATACCAACCACATATACTCCCTTCCAAGCTACGACCTTCCGGTCCAAAACATATTGCCTTCCGGCCCATAACATATTGCCTTCCGACCCATAACATAAATAGCATACATAACATAACAGAACATAGAACAGCCATGCATATCGGGTCTACCGTGTGACTGGTCCACCGTATCGGCCTTCAGTCCACCCTCCGTGTCTAGTCATGTCCTTCGACTATCCAGTGTGGTTGGTCCGCCCGCACCGGGCCTTCAACCCACCTGGTCCACTCTCTGAGTCTACAGTATGACTGGTCCGCCCGCATTGGGCCTTCAGTCGACCTGGTCCACTCTCCGAGCCTCGACATGTCTGGTCCGCCCTCGTGGGGCCTACAGCCTATCCGGACCGCTCGCTGGGCCTTCGGAACAACCGGTCCGCCCTGGGTATCTTGGCCTACAGCACAAAGCAGGACCCGCCTCAACCCAACTCCAGTGTGCACATAACATACAATCATATAACAGTTCATAGTCCACAAACCGATCAAGCAGATCACATAACATATCATTACCCTAACTAGGATACCGACCTAACCGGTCACTAGCATAGCATCACTTTACATATCGAGAAATCGACCTTAACCAGGTCTTTAGCATATACCATCCTAGCTACCAGGATGCAGACATATCAAAGCAATAACATAACAGCCATATCTGAATCTCAATCCAATAAAGGGTCGGCCATGGTGCCTTAGACCCTGTCGATATAGTGAGGATAACTCACCTCGCGAATGCCGATACTCTGAACTGAAGAAGTAGACTCTCGAACCACCAACTCACCGCAAATCCCGAACTAACCAACATAACAAGCATAAGCATTAGGTCAAACATACTTCCACTTATCAGGCCAAGACCAAAGTCCAAATCTCACACAAAGTCCAACATTGGCCCAATTTACCAAATTGGGCCCACCTCACCAAATGGGCCTAGATCTAATATCCATAACATTAATTGGGCCCAAAATACTCTATTCAATATTTCCAGACTTGGCCCAAACACCAACAACCCACAAATGGCCCAAACTCAAAAGGCCTAAAATTAAAGTCCACGGGAGGAGTACGCTGGGCGTACCCTCATTGGTACGCTGAGTGTACTGCAATGATCACCAAAAGAAAACGGGGCACTGGCCTGCTACGCGGGGCGTAACTGCGAGATTCATTAAGTCTTTCTAACCTCTTAAAGGCTTAATCTCTTAAGCCCAAACTTCAGATCCCTAGGCCAAATATGATTAGAATCCATAAAGTCTTAAACTTTATCACTTGGGACGTCCATAAGATCTTAATCCATTAAGACCTATATATCTCACACATGGAACAACTACAGCCCTAGGGACCTCATTTTTCTCACTCAAGACCTCTCCAAAGGTCTGAAAGGACAGATAAATCTTGACCAACTCGAAATATGCAACAAGGTGAGGACTTTTAGGACAAGAATGGTGTCAAAGCTTCATAATACATAGATCTACACAATATGAATGTCAAGCAAGAAGCTTTATACCTCAAACAAGCTCCAAAGGATGGTATCTCTTCAGATCTACAAACTCCAATCGTCCTTCTTCTTCTCTGACAACTTCTCTTTTCTCCTTCAAGCGTTTCTTTTGCCAAAAAGAGTTTTCCAAGGTCAAAAACACCCAACAATGGAGGAATACGGGTCTTCTAGGGTTTTCTGAGGTTAAGGATGAGTATAAGGAGGCTAAGGGGTGAACCAACATGTTCCTTATATAGTGGCTGGCCCTAAATTAGGGTTTGGAGTTTCTGAGAGTACGTTGGGTGTACCTCTTAAACGCTGGGCGTACTCACCCGGCCAACCCGCATCATTCACCCTATTACGCTGGGCGTACCCAGCCAAACTTCAAAATACATGCATGCATGCCATGCATGCATGGGATCTTTTCCCTACTTTGAAAATAAATTCAAAATTAGCCGATGGAGTCTAAATAAAAGTTGTAGAGTACGTTCCCGCCTACACATAGATATAAAGAACGTCGAAAATGGAGCTCTTATGCGAAAGTTACGATTTTTAGAAGTTAAGAGTGCAATTTGCGAAGTTGATGATGACGTGGCATGATCCTAGCCTTCCCTTGCTCCCCACGGTATCGCATCCGGTGAACGACGCGTCACCCTCACATTACGCCCCGCGTCCGAGGCTAAGTATGCCCTGCATACTTCGGTTCTTATCCACTCCGAGAACAAGCCACGTGCGGAGACAGCTAGAAGCCATATCCGAGATACGCCTAGCGTACTGCAGGTTCCAGCGCCTATAAATAGTTGCGAGATGCATCCTTCTTCCTTCACCAATTCACCATTCTCACTTCTCTCTCTCTACAATCTAACTCTCTCTAAGGGATTTAACCCCCCCCCCCCCCCCCCTAAACCTTAGGTAAACCCCCTAGCACCCGAAAGAAGCCCCGAGGCTCCCGGAGTCCCGAGAAAATGGGTCTTTTGGTTTCGGAAACGCTGCTCCGAGAAAGCCCGATTTTCTTTAAAATCCGCTGTAAGTGAGCTACGCTTACGCAATTTTTAATATAGCTTTCAAATAATTATAATAATGTTATTAGGTCCTTAAAATAATTATTTGGACTATTATTATGAGTTATATAAGTATCGTTTAACGGTTATATAATAGTAATAATAGTCAGACTATTAATCAGTCGCGGTTATCGCTAGAATAAACCTTAGTGGTATTAATACTAGGTTTTATCGAAGGAAAATTGTTTTGAGAGTATTGAAGCGTTGTTCGAGTACTGAGTCACCACCGTATCAAGTGAGTGCATGGTCCCTTTCATCTTACACATATGAAGTATTTTAATATAAATTACGTGCTATGTGTGCATATTGTCTGAATACTTGTTGTCTATGCTGGTGAAAGATTTTTATACATGTTTTAAATGATGTAAGCTGTATAAAGTAATTTATATCTACAAAATATGTTGGGTAAAATATGGGTAGATAAATGATAAGGGATAAAAGCCAAAATAGAGGAACATTAGTAGTATGGACCTAGTGCCCTATAGGTACACATTGGCAGCAATGGACCTAGTACCCTATAGATGAGCACTGGCAGCTGCGCCACAACCCGTAGATGTTTTAGATCTACAGTAAACGTCCTAGCAGTTGCGCTCTAAGGATAGTATCGACAGTTGCGCCTAATAGGGAGCCTTATGACCATGACAGTAGCGTTTAAAGGTCAATACCGGCAGAAGCGCCTCATAGAAAATGTCCCAATTCTGGCAGTTGTGCCTAAGTGATAATATTAGCAGTTGCGCTTGACCACTGTGTCATTGGCAACAATGGACTTCATGATGTTTCCTTAGGATGATCCTTAGGAATGAATGAACAAGGATTAGCTGATCCTTAGGGTAAATCCTTAAGAAGATAATGGGAATGGGTAATTAGGTTGATTGTTTGATGTTTAAATATAATAATTATATTATTGTGGGTTGAAAACCCTATGTACTCACCAGGTTTCCCAACCTGACCCACTTAGTTTATTTATATCACAAGTGTTGATATGAGTCACATTACACTGAGAGATTAAGGATATATAAATCACTAGAGATAATGAATGTAAGTTCTGTTTATGCTTATGTTCTGTATTGACAATGACATCCCAAATGTTATAAAATGAATAAAAATACATTTCTTCGGAAATGCCTTGATAATGTAATTATCATGTTCTTTTGGGAACAAATTCTGTAACCTTTTTTTTTAAAAGAGATACTATGATTTTTATAAAGCATAAACAAAATCGGTCTTTTCTGGCCGTGAAAATAGGGATGTTACAGTTGGTATCAGAGCATTAGTTTAAGCGAACTAGGAATATGGATTTATTTCTAAACTTAAACTTAGAATGCTAAGCAATGATTGTGAGGAGTGTCTTAGGTAATACACCTTAATAGACACAAGCACTAGCTTATTTAGGGAAAATGCCTAACATGCTTTTATGTGCTAAATGCTTGTGCCTGATATGCTGTTATTTGTTCGGATCTTTGGTCTGTTGCCGACCGGATCTGGAAACCTTATGTGTTTAGGATTCTAAGCGTTTAACTACGATATTAGAACTAGAATATAAACGTTTCTGAGTGATAAGGATGATTTAAACGTCAATCCTAAATAAAGATCTAGATTCACCTTATTCGGTGTATAGATCAAGATGGCAAGGATCCGTAGCGGAAATGTGAATGCAAATGGGAACTGAGATCAGCCCCCAGTGATACAGCAAATACCAGTCGTAGTAGAAGTTGCACCTGAGCCAATCACCGTGGCTGGAGTACAAGCCATGATACGGGCTATGTTAGCTAAACAAAGGGAAGAAATGAGGCACGTGTTACATGAAAATAGGGAGGAACCTACAATGCTAGTTGAACAGTCTGAATTGAACGATGGGCAGTCAGAAGGAGGGAACTACAGTGGGACCGTTAGTCAAGGCAACCCACCAATAGTTCGACAAAACAACCACGATGACGGAGTCGAGAGGAATGGATGCAAGTACAAGGATTTTCTGACTTGCAAGCCATTGACTTTCACTGTAAAGGAAGATCCAATCAGGTTCATGGATTGGATCTCGAAGATGGAGTTAACTTTCATAACTTGTGGTTGCAGAGGCAAACTACAAACCACGTTTGCGGTACGCCAGTTCAGAGGAGGTGCAGTTCGTTGGTGGAACACTCTAGGGAAGACTCTAAGCCCCAATGAGCCCATGCAACTGACGTGGGCAGAGTTTTCGGTGCAGTTCAAACGTAAGTACTACTCAGCCCAAAATCTGTTCAAGCGTAGCGCTCATTAAACGTCTCAATCAAGGTGATCTTAATAGACCCAAACATCTCCGGGATGGCCTCTCGGATAGATGTGACTACCTCCTCGTGAATCATCCTTCGAATCGCATCATCGCTAACTCCACTGGTCTCAGGCTTGTGGCGCATACCCACCATGATGTCTCTAAAACACAACATAAAATAATCAGAGACTCGACTAAGAATACTCACACTCGATCATTCGCCCCTACTTGTTCCTTAGCACCCTAAGGATTCTTACTTGGACTGATCACCGACCCGGTGTTTCCAGTAGTACAGGCCCAATACTACCTTCCACCCCTAATAAGTGTTCATCCCAAGTCTTCCTCTTAGGATTCTAGTTCTCAAGTACTCTATATCTCGTCAAACATCGACTACCCTCATAGTAGATCTATCATATGCTCATCTCTGCTACATACTCCCACTTAACCAAACCACGGATAGTAGAATCCTTAAGGCTAAGGCATCACAAATCAGGCCACTCTAGTCCTAAATTATGAAATACCTAGCCTACTCTCTAGCATGCATAACATATCTCATAACATCTCATAACACATAAAGTAAGGGTATTTTAGGAAATCACCATTCGGACGCTGGCTGATTGTACACATCTCATAACATATATAGGAGTAGGATCAAATGAGAACACCAAAAATGTTGAGAATGCGAGAAAAAAGTATATTCATTTGTGATTCTATGTATGCATTTGTGGAGGAATGATGAATTTTTACGTCTTTATCTTCAATTGAAGAGAAAAAAGCATATTCATGTTGATTGTGAGTGGAAATTGATCATTTCTCCACAAATGAATACATGGAGTCACAAATGAATATACTTGTTCTCGCGTTCTCAACCTTTTAAGTGTTCTCATTTGATCATTTCCCTATATATATATATATATATATATATATATATATATATATATATATATATATATATATATATATATATATATATATATATATATATATATATATCCTTCTTAAATATCAAAATATCAATGATAATATCTTTCATCTACAATATGACAAATATTTAACAACAAAAACTAAGCAATTAATGCATACATTCTATGGAGAGGACCGAAGATGAAGTGTTTTATTTATCAAAAAACAACATTTCAACAATTTAGAAATAAACGCTCTATTATTATATATGTATGGATAATATAGTTAAAGTTTTTAATTATAATAATTTTAAGTTATAAAAAATAATTATAAACTATTAAAACACTATAAAAAGATGTAGACAAATATAATACTTTTAAGGTTTATAAAGGGCAAACATGATATTAAGAATATAAGTTGGATATATATGGTATTCTGATACTTAAAAAAGGCATATATGAAATGATCTCTAATTTAGGTTATCATTTTTTTATAAAATATAAAATAGTAGGCACATGGGTATTATCTAACGTGCGAATATACTTATTTTATCTGGAAAAAAAATATTATCAGCAACTCAATCCATATTGACACTTTTCTGAAAATTATTCTTTTTTACTTAACAAATAATTTCATATTTGTACCTCTACTTAGTACTTATGTATACAAAAATAAATATATGTTACCATTGATGCTACAAAATATATCATTTTTCTTATTTTTTTTAAGGGATGAGGGAGTCATTCCCTCCCAACCCACTGAACCCACTATCACATTAGTTTTGTTTTTTTTTTTTTTGTTTTTTTTTTTTTTCATATTTTCCAACCCACAACACACACAAACCTTATCTTTGTCAGCCCACTCAACCTATTCAATTAAAAAAAAAATACAAAACAATCAAGATAAAATCTTAATTAGCAATAGAGTTACCGTCAGCACCACTCCCTCTTCAGCGAATTGTTTAATTGGTTTCACTAACCCACTTCATCCTCTCTCTCCACTTTCTCTATCTCATTTTTTTGTACCATGTGTTTTAAAACTTGTACCTTAGTTGTTTTGTATTTTTTTTTAATTGAGTGGGTGGATAATATATGTAACAAAGGTGTTAACTGTATCTTTACTATGACAGTGACTTCATGAAAGCATATCATCTCGGAACCAACAATGTGACAATTTATGTAATCATTATATCCAAAATAATGTGTAACATCCCACATGTTTCATATACTAAAATATTATTTTGAGTTCAACCATAATATTTGCAGTAACTATAAGTTCATTTAGCTAGAAGTTTAAGAGATAAATTGACATTACAATTTAAGAGTTTTAATCCAATTTCCACTCATTGTAATGAGTTCAGAAAACTGAGAAATGATCATCACTTTTAAAGGTATTATTAAAACCTCATCTCAATATGTAAATGGTCTTGTTGAGAAATAGACCGGATTCCATTATCGATTGGACTTAATGTGGACAGTCATCTAAGAACTTTATTTTTTCTTATAATAAAAAAATAAAAATGTACTTTTAGTTTGAAGAAAATGTATATAATATAAAAATTGATCCAAGAGTGTGATGGATGACCATCCCATAGAACATATACACCTGTCTGTCCTTGAGGTGGGGGGTGCTAAATGACTGGACCCATTATGGTGCATGAAAACCGGAGTAGCTCACAAAACATGTCTGAGGAAGTGGGGATCTGGAAATTTAAGACGTTTTTTCATCAACAACCAACAAACCTTCTCCTCAAAACATGCCTCCACATGCCTCCCTTAACTTCATGTTTTCACGTTGTTTTCTCAAATCAAATTACCTCGTTTCTTGATTTTGATGTTTCCTTCTTTCTCTCCAACCAAAATAACAAAAAAAAATCCCCATTCAAAAACACATAAAACGTTTACGCAAATATGAAACATTACGAATTTTTAAATTCGAGTACAAAAACTTGCATTTAAAAGAAAAACAAAAACTATTCTATTTTTTAAATCCCCATAAACAACCACTTAATCAAATGCATCATCATCATCATCAGGCAGTGGTTGGTTCGCAGCCTGAGCAAGCTCCGCTTCATGCCTGCACAAAAAGGGCAAAATAGGTAATTCATGTTCGGACATTTTTAACATTTATTTAAAAAAAAAAAAAAAAAAAAAAAAATTAGGGATTTGACTTACTGTTGTTGGGCTAACAAATCAATTTGGACCTCTGGAGGAGCAAGAGCAGGTGACTCCACAAAATGAAGGTTTGCATCTCTAAAAATATAAAAACAAATTAAAAAAAAAAAAGATTTCTTTAATAGAAATAAAATTTGAATGCTAAATAAAAGAAAGTATGTTGCTATTAACTAATTACCCAGCAAGTTTTCTAGCAAGGTACAAGAATGGCTTCTCAAAGTTGTAATTGCTTTTAGCAGAGATTTCATAATACTGCAAATTCTTCTTCCTATGAAATGTAACTTGCTTTGCTTTAACTTGTCTGTTCTTCACATCCACCTTATTTCCACATAGAACAATCGGAATATTCTCACACACCCTGTTTTCACACAACAAGGGTATTTACGTCTTTTCTACAGACAATCCATGTATTGAATGGGGAGTAATTGAAAGGATATAAAAAAAAAAAAAAAACCTGCAAAGGTCGCGATGCCATGTAGGGACATTTTTGTAAGTGAGTCTAGCTGTGACATCAAACATTATAATAGCACATTGTCCATGGATGCTGTGTAAAAAAAAAAAAGTAGATATTATTAGTACAAAATGAAAGCAAGATAGAAGAAACAAACATAACATACATGTAATTAACATTCTCTTATTATATTTTTTAAAACATTAACATTTGTAGTAGTTAGAATTTGAATTCTAAAAGATTAATCATAAGAATCATGATAACTTTTTAATTATTGAATAGATTTTACTTACTAGTATCCATCACGAAGCCCACCAAACTTCTCCTGTCCTGCAGTATCCCAGCAATAGAAACGAATCTTTCCACAGTTTGTGAAGAAATCCAATGGGTGAACTTCCACTCCGATAGTAGCTGTGTTGAAAACAGAGTGTGAAAATTCTCAGAGACAACAAAAACATCAAATGCAAAACCTATAAATCCAAAGACATATTTCAAGAGATGGATACAAGAAAAACTTACGTTCATACTTCTTCTCAAATTCACCAGTTAGATGCCTCTTCACAAAAGTAGTCTTCCCTGCATAAAGCATAAAGAGTTAAAGACATATGACATTAGTAAAAACAGACTAATTCTAATGGAAATAAATACCACTATTCCACAATTGAAATAGTCTATGGAATCTGACAAACTGTGATCTTTCTAAACCAGATAACACAACAGGATAATCAATTGTGTACATTCTGACAACAAGCAAACATGTTTCATTCTAAACAGATTTACGTTTACCCTTTAGGCATTGCATAATAAAATACGATGTAATTAGGCATAGGGAATCAAATAATGACAACAAAATGAAGTAAAAACATGTACTTATAACATAGAAATTAGATAAACAATAACAGTAAAGAGCCATACCTGTTCCTCCATCACCAACAATCACCAGCTTAAAGCTTGGATAATCAACCGTTTGTTGATTTGGTAGAGCCTGCACAAATCAAACGTGTTTAATCATTCGTAAAAGTGGATACCAATTTCAATACATCGCATATGATCTATACAACGTAAAAATAAAACTATCGAACAACGGAAGACGATTTGAAATCAAAACCCTAGATAAACCCTAATAACGTGTAAATACTTCATTGTTCATAGGATATTACAACAAAAATAGAAAAAATATACAACAAAAGAGACAATACCATGGTATATCGGTATGTATTTTGATTTGCGTATTGTAAACAATGTCGATTGATTGATTAGAGTTTGGGTTAGGTATATATATAGTGGAGAGGAGAAGAAGGGATATGCGTATGCTAGCTTTGAGTTGACGCTGATTCGTCAAGATTAGCGTAAATGTTCCGCTCATTATTTATGGCAAAATTCTTGTCTCTTTGGATACGCATTCGTGTCCAAGTTTTTTACATTCATTTTTTTATTTATAACTAAATGGCTTATTATTATTCATCAAAATTAAAATGACCACTAAATCATAATTTTTTCAATTTATAACTTAAAATGACCATATCGCCCACTAATATTGCTTTGTGACTTGTGAAGAGAAGATGTTTAGAGGATCATGTCTTGGGTCGTGGTTAGATATCTCATAATATTATGGAAACATGTTCTTTATCCATATTATGCTCTTGTTTCATATAGACGATAATGGGGTGATGTGGTTTCATGTTCGAGGATACAATCTGTAATTTAGACCTTGTGGGTTTTGCCTTATCTTCCGTGTTTATGATTTGTTATTGTTACATTGGTAAATGAGGATATTGGCCAATTTAGGAGAAGTTGTTGCTTTGGTCGGGTCTTATAATTTGTTGTATAGCAATGATTTAGTTGAATTGTTTGAAAGTACAAAGTTTATGACTTATCAAACAAGGATGTTGTCTGCTTGTGGTTGTCAAGAGAACTTCCCCAATAAGGGTTTCGGGCTAGTTTTTTCCGCACAATGACTAATTCTCACTGCAAACATGAGATTATGCCTCATATCATATGTTGGTGATTTTAGTGTCACATAACATTTTGTGTAATTAGAACTAACATTTAAACTAAAGGGCTTATCATTTGTATTCTATATTATATGTTTTGATAAATGTGGAGTTCAAGCATATATAAGATCGAATTATAACCCGATACAACAGAAATGTATGGGTCAAGGGTTTGTGCCCCCTTTCAAGGTCCAAGGGGCAAAGCCCTTGGCGGGGGTTGGGGCAATGCCCTAAAAGGTCTTCAGAAATTTGAATTAGTTTTCATTATGGAAACCGAATTCTACTAGGTGATTTTATGGTAAATTTGATAAATTTTATCAGTTTTGAAAACCATTGATTATATAATTAAATTTAAAATTCTTCTAACTAATTTAGAAGATAACAACCCTAATCTGTCATGCATATATATATATATATATATATATATATATATATATATATATATATATATATATATATACACAATTATCCTTTTAGATTATCCTAGAATGCATTTCATATAACACAGACATAGAATGGAAATAACAGTTTGGAAATTGAACATACACGATCCACAATGAATCCAAATTTACACCGCCACCCTACTATCCCCCAACACCATGGAGTCATTGTACACAAACATTCATGGCCACAGTGGTTGAGTAGTGACGAGATTTGAACATTAGTTAATAAATTGTCCATCATATCTTTCACATACTTTACCAAGTCACCGCAGCCTAAATGGTTGTGTGACTTGTGTCCTATTAATTTGTTGGAGGTTGAATTTACAGAACGCAACATAATTTGATGGTTTCCTTATGACACATGTGCCTTGTCGATTATTTAGAGGCATGAAACATGTATTAAATTCACAAATTTCAATTTAATTTTGTGCATATTTAGAGCTAATCATCAGTTGAAGTTGTTATATCACTTGTAGTCTAACATATCAAGAGGAGTAGATGGAAAGGTGCTCATCAACAATATATCAAGGGTTCAAATCTCCTTTGAGACAAAAGAAACAATTTATGAGAAAGGTAAGGAGTGTTGTGTATGTGTAATTTTAAAAAATATTGTTTAGGTGCCCATGATGATTATATATATGTACGCAAACATGCTTTACGTTTAGTGGTTTCCATGCAGGATAATTCGAAGAATAAACTGAAGACCGATAGTAGGAAAAAGAAAATGAAAGTAACAATGTTTACATGTCAACTCACATGTATAGGACGTACAAATATCAACCACAAACAACATACAGTATAACATGAATTAACAATAAAGAAAAATTATTATTGTTGCCAAAACAACAATGTTAAAATCAAAATAAAAAGGAATGTTGTCTCACTCCCTTTAACGATCCACTTATTTTAAAAAATAAAGAAACAAACTAAGGCAAAGTACGCTGCTGAAGAGGCAATGCTCCCAGGGCCTCACGTTCTGCTTTCTCCCTCTCTACCTGTAATAAAACAAAACATAACAGTTTGTTCATATCAACAAAAATCAATCAAACCTTATAACACACAGCTTTTATAATGAAACAAAATAACATGAAAAAATTGGTGACAATAAACATAGTTGGATTTTAAAAGGTTGATCATTCTAAATTATAGCCACGTGTGAAAAAAAGTGATGCCTTAGGAGTACACACCTTACAATTACAAATATTGTCTTCAAAAGAGAAGTTTGACAGAACCATGTTTTCATACTGTATAATAACTCACTTTTAAGGGTTTGACAACAATCAAAAGAGTATAAAGAGGTAACATAAACACCCTATTTTTATTAATATATATATATATATATATATATATATATATATATATATATATATATATATATATATATATGCAGAAGTCATAAAGCAGAAACCACAGAAGAACATTTCATAAAATTTTCAGTAATTCAATTAAACATCTTTATCAATCCTGTGATCTCCTAGAGTAGGGAATACTTAAACTGGTTATATAAAAAGCATACAATCAATTAGCAAAGTACTTACCAGGGCTAGCATGTCAGTTAGATAGCTCCTAAAGGGCGTCTGTTGAGCCTGAAACAATCAATAAAATAGATCAAAATCAGAACTTTTCTCTTGTGTTCGATTTACCCAAAACAGTTGTTGGATGTTTCAAAATATATAGAGAAATAAAACAACTGATCTATTGATAAAATTGTGTTGTAAATAGCAAAACAAAATCGATTTCATGCACGACAATCAACTAATTATGAACAGAAATGAACCTCTAGATCTTTAGGAAGGTACTCGTGTTTCATGGAGAGATCCATAGCGCGTAAGATTCGCTGGTTTCTAGCATCAACAATCTCACGAGGCAGTCTTGCAAGAGCTTCCTTTATATCAAGAGATTCCATCGGATCGTACAAATCGTCATATCGCAACCCTAATTTGTCATCAATACCACCACAGAGCCACATCAAAACATCAAAATATACTAAAATCCCCAACCAAAATCACAACAATTACAAATCTGAAAGAGTACACACGACAAATTAACAAAAACCTAGATACTGACCGTATTTGCGAAGGCGATTGGCGATGGTTTTCTTGTGCAGAGCAGCGAACCAATTTTTCTGCGGATTCAAAATCGCTTTCACCAAGGTCGCCATTGAATTGATTTCAAACGTTCCCACACAGAGACTTCCCCTTTCGCCTCCAGGCTCCGATCTTTCTAGACTGCTTCTATGCTCGAAAGTTACGTTGATCGTAACTTGTTAGACCGAAAGGTTGAACAATAGCGGATAGCCGTTCGATTCCCTTAGCCCCTGGCCTCAGGCTCAAGGGCCCAAAAGATCATAGCCCTAAAGCCCGTCCAAATTACCCATATTAGTTGAAAATTTTATGTAATCACCATGAAAAAAGTTATTACAAAAGCTTGTAAATACTTTTTGAAAAATCTACATTAACTTTGAAAAAGGTTCTCCAATTGTTTCTTAGTTGCAATACAAGTTACTATTATAACTTGATACTTTAGGAAATAAGAAAATACATGATACCACGTGTCATAGTTGGTTAACAACAAAAGATGCGCTCCAAGTCCTTGGGCTGTTGAACAGAATCCAACCACACCGGAATGAGTTCCGAATCAAAAAAGTCAACTGAACTTTACTTAAGACGAAGGAACCGAGTGCCAAAAAAAACCGGTTTCGCTTCAAACTACTAGTAATTAAGACTAAAAGTAAGGAAGTCCTTTTCTTGACTTGGCCTGCGTTCATTATACCTACCCCCTTTTTAAAGAACTTGATTTCAATCTCAACAAAGAAATGAAAGCATAACTCTTTGCTTGTCCAACTCGGAGAACATAGGTTGTATGTGAATACGAGATGAAGGCTTAAAGCAAAAGCACTGATGAAGATATTGATTATTGTAAGCATATGGTCTAACATGGTTAACAAGGATAATTTATAGGTTTTTGCGTTTTTTACTGACTACGGTGTTAAGGTTTGAGTGCTACGAATGCAACTTTGACCTTATGTATTCATGACTTTGACTTTACATGTTATCGGACTTTGAGCTTATTGATTTTACTTTTTTTTTTTTTTTAATTTCATGTCGTGTTGAAACATGTGATACTCCTACATGAGACTACTCACTTTTTAAAAGTATTTATAACAACTAATCACCGCTAAACAACCGTGATGATACTAATTTTACTCTAAGTTTTCTACACTAACCCATCTTTTTTCATTTTGTTGTTGTTTTTCCATCCATTGTAATTGGTTTTTGTTCCTATAAGCTCATTCAAATATCATCGTTATCTCGATTTCCCAACTTATTATCACCATCATCCACTAATTATAGATCAACATTTTCCCTTTAGATTTCATCCGATAGCAATTTCATATATTTTCATGGTCGTTATCAAGCTCCAACCTTGCACACACTCGGTGAATAAATTAAAAATGTCATACACATAATAATTAGGTTCATTAAGAACAATATGAAGAAATTTATAGAGGCAATTCGTCAACTTGAATACATACAAATTCATCATACTTTTTGTTCAAATAAACCCATAATATATACAAATTCATCATACTTTTTGTTCAAATAAACCCATATGGCCATATTTCAATGGCAAGGAAATTCAATTCGGTCAAGAGATTTTCTTCCGATGATCTTTGCAAAAACATAGTGCGGATATGAAGAATCCTATGATTTTATAAAAATCGCTCCATTTAAACAAATCAAATATTTTACTTGGGAGGATGTTTTCCAAATACGACTAAAACACAACTACTCAACGAGGTTGATAAATACGATATCAAATACATACTTAGGCTTAAAAACCAAATCCCAAATGACATTACTATTAGAAATATGGTTTAGTGGCACTTGAAAATCTGAGAATCGTGATAATCACTTTCAAATCGAAGTATTTGGGTGGTACTCCCAAATCCTCAATTGGATAAGACTCAGATAAAATCAAAGAGAAAGAAAGAGAGAATGAGATGGTGTAATTTTCGTGAGTACCAGAAAACTGACTAAAATTGGTTATATACATTCATTGTCTGAAAAACTGTCAAAACTGTCATATAACAGTTTTCTCAACAGTCAAAACTGTTATAAATCCGGGTTTGGTATAAGGATTAATGCAAAATCAAAACCGGGTCAAATATTCAAAATTTGGATTTTCTGATGCATTTTTAATACAGCAATATAACCCAAATAAAAAACAGCTCGATCCCAGCCAGGGGCTCTGCCCCTTGGACCCCGCCAGGGGCTGCCGCCCCTTGGACCCCGCTCCCAGGGGCGCTGCCCCCGGACCCCCGTTCGTTCAGGGGTTTCGACCTTAAATGACAGTGTACTTTGATACTTGATCAAACTTAAACAAGTGTGTACTCCACACCTTCCTTACTTGTTTAATATTTATCAAGATCATTTTTAGTCAACAAAGTAATCCCATTACACTTAAATAACATTGATGATAACAAATCACCAACAATTACAATAAATGCGTTTATCATCTATTTTATCATCCATAATCATTACTACTTTCATTAATTTAAGGATTAACTCATTAGTGGAAGATTATCTACTAAGTGAGAATACTTGTAACCGTAAACATTATCAACTATAGGGACTAACTGCCATCAACCTACTCCAAACAATTATCCTATCGAAAATTATATTTCAAGTTAAATTGAGTCGTTACTCAACCCTACATGCGCTTCACATGAGGGTATATTTGTCATTTAATCTTATCCACCATCATATAACATGTATGGAGCCTTCATCATAGTCTCTTCACTAAATAAGAGAGGTTTTTCAGACATTAATCGGTAAAGAAGTTATATGAAGCTCAATCAGAGAAATTGTATTGACTTTGTGGAACACTCGTCCAAAGAATGGAAGGGAAATCATAAGAAAGGTGTATAATAAGTCTATTGCTGAAACACACAAACTTGTGAATAATGATGCTTCATGATTTTATTTTTTTCTTAAAATTCTTTTTTTATATTACAAAGGGGTATACCTTTTTTATTTACCCTCCTGATTTTACAGGGAGTATACCTTTTTTATTTACACTAAAAGTTCATCATGGAGGGTTGTTACAAAGTATCATGGACATTGCTACGTGGATGTCATATTTAATTACAATGAGTGTGTGGGCATAAAGACACTCTTAGTCAATGAAATTGATGTAATAACCCAAGAATTATAATACGTTAATGGTGATACCATCTATTACCATCGGATTCATGAGGTCGAATTGGACTATGATATGTTACCATTAGAATGCAACCAAAATTATGTTACCATTAGAATGCAACCAAAATATGGTAAGTTATGGAAATGTGTGATAGATAACAAACAAATCAATATATACACTAAGAATGGACAAATAATAGTTCACACTTATTTCATAACCTTGTCTTCTAAGGTAATAATAGAGAAGGTAAATTATGGTGTTTCCCTTGAAATAAGCATGACTAAAATTAATAGAATTAGTGGTGGCTCATGTAGAACAAAATTAAACATATATATATATATATATATATATATATATATATATATATATATATATATATATATATAACAACTTACCATACAACCTAAAGGATCACAATCAACCTAAAGGATCTATATTTTCACTATTAAATAGAACAACCAATTGAACATCAAGAACTCTACAAGAACCATAATATTTTAAAAAATAACGAAAGAGTTTAGGGTTACATACCTTTTGATTATACCAGTAGATAATCAATCACAATCGTTCTAGTAGTTACTTGGAAGCTAGCACCAAAATTATTGTGTCTCTTATGGTTCACATCTAACCTTAGCAACAAGGAGGTTTAACGAGAGGAGAACGGAGAAGTAAAATATCGGCTATGCCTCGGAATAATCAAGTGGCAGAAAAATGTAGGTCTTAAGGTCTATTTATAGTGGAGATTAGGAAACCCTAGATAATCATAATTTGAATATTATATTAATATCTTAAATTATGTAATATCTACTCCTTAATTATCTATAAGGGATATTCTAGAAACCCTAGAATATTCCCTCCAGAAACCATCCATCCTAAGGGAGGAAGGTTCTGGTACCTCTTGTTCAGCCATTGAACAATTATAGTTATAAACATATACTTTTAATTAATCCAATTAATTTCTGATTAATTATTACTTAAACAATATTATTTCTAATTAATATATTATTTCCATAACATATTAATAAATTCATTTATTGCTATTTATTAATCATATAATAAATCAATAAATCTCTCTCTCTCTCTCTCTCTAAAAGTCACCATATTCAATTACTAGGTCTGAGGACAACCCAAAAGGACTTTGCTAATAATTCAAGTATATACTAATTCAGTTATTGACTTAGACACCTAATCCAACAATCTCACACTTGGATAAGTCTATAACAACAATTAGCAGTATAACTTTTAAACTAAAATAGCAAATAGTGCTTCCATAGCAATTGTTGAACTCTGAACTGACTAGACATTGGCCATAAAATAAGTGATCCACTATATCTCCATTCTACTAGATATTGTATAGACATGACAAATGGATTAGAATCAATCTAATTATCCAAAATATTGTTTCCCGATTTCTGATTTGTGATGACATCAAAAGACTTCTAAGTGAACATAGCAGTTTAGTCCTAGCTAGGCCCAACACTATAAAGTCAACACCAAATCACCGAGGGGCCCAAAGATATTGTTTTTCCTATTAGGGCAAAAGAATATTTTGTGACTTATATGGCTGTATCCTTTACTCACTAAATCATACATGATACTGCGTTTTATAACATCATGTTACTGACACATTTTTGCAATACTAATGCATAACCGACTTGTAAATTACAACTCATGTATCTCCGTTTTAAGAATATAATATATTATTGTCTCAGAATTACTCGTGATACAATCCATGAAGTAATTATCTGAGTGTGGGTTTATCCAATACTTAAATCTCCATTTCTAAATACTAATAAATGTTGTAGCAATACAATTGATAAGTCTAATTCCCATAGACAATCTATGTCACACCCTCAAACTGGAACAACGGAAACGTCCGAGGGTGGATGACGTCATTACACAGTATCATAAAAATTGAATATAAATGAAACATAGCAACACAAACATTCATACATTATGATTTCATGTTTACATTGTTTACAAAACTTTGTTTGTTCAAAAGTTAAATACAAATAACTAAAAAGTAGAAAACATGATAGATATTTATGTGATATATGATACGCTAGTTGACTATCATGTTATTTGCATGGAAGACCCCGGGAGGAGCCCATGGCGGTTGGAAATAATACCATGTGGGGGAGCCCATGGCATTCCTAGGTAAAGACCATGCGGGAGATTCTATGACAAGTACGTATAAGACCCTGGGAGGAGTCGACGACATCCTTATATGTTTGTATGCATGGATTATGTGATATATGTAGCTTTTATAACTAATATGATATGTGTTATATGAATTGTGTGTGGGGTATGCTCTAGGGAACTAAATAAGCATTAGCTTATAGTTTGTGGATTTGTTTCAGGTACATCTGAGCCCAAGGGTAAGGGTAAGGCTTGATGGTGCGGCGTGCACTCTCTCTCAGGTGTTTCTATGGGACATTCTGATGATTTGAAATAAAATTGTATTTGATATGAATTTGAAAACAATTGTATTTAGGATTTCATGGCTTGTGGAAAGTATTTTGGTTAATCAAAAATGAAAAAATTTCTTTTGAAAATTGGGTCATTACTATGAACATACTTGGTCCAACCTTATGGTATGGTTAGTCTGATGATATGTCGGTGGCATCCTCGACTATGGAGGGTTACATGTTTCAGAATGGTATGGATCGTGTGGTTATAGTAATTGTTGAGTGGAATGTTGATTGGGTTCTTGCATGTCAAATGGATGATGGCAGTGTGCATATAGGCCCACTAAGTGCTAGTCGTAAGTCTTCGTTGGGTGATGACAAGAACAGTGAGGAACCGTGAGCTTCTCATCTCGATGTTTGGATGAAATCATAGCATGTCGTGAGCCATCATAATTTTACTTACGTGCATTGGGCCAACAGTTGTGTAGTGAAGACCCATGTATTGGTTTGTTAGTTGTGTGGCATACACATGTGTTTGAGAAGTATAATGTTGTTATTGGCGACTTTGTGACCGAAAAGTTGGGTTGGAAAGTTATAGGATGTTGACTTATTGGAAAAGTCATGGTTGTATATTAGTAGTCGTTATTGGGTTTCTTCCTTGTGGATCCGTGTTCGTTTTATGATAAGGTTTCATGTGAGTTCAGCTACCAGAGATGTAGGTGGTTATAAGTATCTTGGATGTTTTAGCAGATGGTTATGCACTTAAGCAGTTTGTTAGTCACGACTTATCATTAAGTCAGGTGTGTAATTAAGGTATTTTGTTCATGTTTTATGAATTTGGGATAGGATGATCAGACATGTTATTGTTTTGTTTAGTTATTTCCATGTTTAGACAAAGGAGGTTTAGAGCCGAGTGGATGTGTGGGCTAGTTTAGCACTTGCTTGTTTATATTTCACCCTTACATGTATATGAGAGGTTGTCAACTTCAACAGTTAGTAGTGGATTTTGTTCTTCACTTATCAATGGGATGGCGTAAGATCAAGGAGGTCTTGGTTGGATCAGATGTATGAGCTTTTGGTCAGCATGATTGATGTATGAAGGTGAACTTGTCTTCCTGGAAGACAAACATGATCTTAGAGTTTTCATGTTATGGACGATGAGTCAACTCTTCTCGATATCCATTAGTCGTGATGATTTGGTATTTGTTCTTTGTCAAGTTGTGTATTTCTCGATAAAGAATAGACTTTTGGGTTTCAAGGAGGTGTCCGTATAGAGGATTGTTCCAGTGCTGTAGCAGACATGATTTTGACTATTAAGAGTTTCACTTAGGTTTGGCATGTACTTTGGGTTTTAAAAATCTTTGTGTTGTAGCTGCAGATTTTGGCATTTAGAATAACATCAACTAGTATAACTAGGGAGTGGACTCGGAAAAAAAAAACCACAAGGGGTTTGAAGGGTGTTTTAAGAGTAATGTAACAACGTAATTTTCAAAAAAAAATTTTCATTTCTTAAAAACATAATTTTATCCAAATCAAACCATAAAAAAATCCAGTGTATCATAATCATAATACAAAACATGTCAAATCCCAAGATCAAATAAATCCAAATCCGCCTGCGTGTGTGTGTACGAGTCATTTCGGCGCCTTCCCACAGTCCTCGCTAGTACCTGAAACACATAGCACAACAACTGTAAGCATAAATGCTTAGTGAGTTCCCCAAGATACCACTTACACACATACGCTCTTCCAAGCCATGATCTTGTGGTCCATGTGTCTCAGGGGACTTCCATCCCGACCCAGTAAACCTTGCGGTCCCACCCATGTCGACCTTCCGGTCCATAATTCCTTGACCTTCCGATGTACATCATAATGCCTTCCGGCCAATAACATAATGCCTTCTGGCCAATAACATAATGCCTTCCGGCCCAAATCAAGCGTAGCATACATATCGCATACAAAACAGGCAACTTATAACATACAATGCATATATCTTATAGCATACCAGACCTTCCGGTCACACATAGGTACCCTTCCAGGTACAGTATAGTGAGAAGACTCACCTCGTATGATGTCTAAGTCTCTCGTGCTCGATATTTCTGAATCTCGTAACCTCGACCTATCCTCGCCTAATCACATCAAATAATCATTTTAAATCATTAACGAATCTCAAGGCTATACTATATTCCCTCTAAAATTCCTCAGAAGGGTAAAAGACCATTTTACCCCTCTCTGACCTAAAAGTCCACATGTTGACTAAAACCCTAAAAGTCAACAAAAGTCAAGGGTAAGCAGTACGCGGGGCGTACCAGCTTCTGTACACCGGGCATACTCTTGCATTCCAGAAACAGGGTACGCAACCCCTTACGCAGCGCGTACTGGGATTACGCCTAGTGAAATGCCTAGTTTCTTTGTTCAACACATTCAGGTCTTAAACGGTTAAGACTTGCATCCAAACTTCCGATCTGACCCCTCTAATATGCCTTAAGCCATAAAGTTGGAACCTTTAAGCCTTTGCATGGTTGTAAAGGTCACTTTGTGCTCAAAACACCTTTCCTCTTTCCATAATGAGACTATAACTCATGCATGCCACAAGATCCACATCCAAGACTTGATTTTTATGACTCCTCAACACATATTACACTAGAAAAGGTCAGATCTAAGCTTATGGAGACTCTTTACACATAAAGTCCCCAACTTTAAACCAAAAACCTTAAAAATGGTCCAACAAGCAAAACTTATGAAGAACAAGGAAAGCTTTGAGCTTTTTACGACAGGAAGGATCTCCAACCACTGTAGAACTCGGATCTACACTTGTTCTTCAACTTCTAGCTCTAACAATGGCTCCTTCTTCTCCTTCTTTACCTTGAAAAGACAACTTCAAGCTCAAAAACTCACACACAAGCTAAAGCACGAATCTCAGCTCTTCAAGGGTTCTCTCAAGGGTGTATGGTTGCTAGGGCGAGGGACTACAACTCATGCATCCAAACTTCAGATCTGACCCTTCTAATATGCCTTAAACCATAAAGTTGGAACCTTTAAGCCTTTGCATGGCTGTAAAGGTCACTTTGTGCTTAAAGCACCTTTCCTCTTTCCATAATGAGACTATAACTCATGCATGCCACAAGATCCACGTCTAAGACTCGGTTTTTATGACTCCTCAACACATATTACACTAGAAAAGGTCAGATCTAAGCTTATGGAGACTCTTTGCACATAAAGTCTCCAACTTTGAACCAAAAACCCTAAAAATGGTCCAACAAGCAAAACTTATGAAGAACAAGGAAAGCTTTGAGCTTTTCACCTCAGGAAGGATCTCCAACCACTGTAGAACTCGGATCTACACTTATTCTTCAACTTCTAGCTCCAACAATGGCTCCATCTTCTCCTTCTTCACCTTGAAAAGACAACTTCAAGCTCAAAAACTCACACACAAGCTAAAGCACGAATCTCAGCTCTTCAAGGGTTCTCTCAAGGGTGTATGGTGGCTAGGGAAAGGGACTACATGTTCCTTTTATAGTGCAAGGCCACAAATTAAGGTTTTACATTTGGGCCAGTTACGCCCGGTGTAACCTTGGGTATGCGCAGCGTACCCGGATGAACACGCGTATAAATTAAGCACGCGAGTACGCGCGGCGTACACCCCAGTATGCCCAGTGTACTCACCAATTCATCTTTTCAACTTCAAGGGACTAAAATGCCAACTCCCCAAAATAGAAGGGCCATAAAGCTAACTTGGATTTCGGGCTGTTACAACTCTCCCCCACTAGAACCAGACTTCTCCCTCGAAGTCTTATACCGAGAACAATTTCGGATGTTGCTCCTGCATTTCTGACTCTGACTCCCACGTCAGCTCGGACCCCTTCCGATGCTGCCACTGAACCTGCACCAACAGTATCTTCTTGTTCCTTAGAACCTTGATCTTCCGATCCCGAATCGCAATTGGTTTCTCAATGTAATTCAGGCTTGCGTCCACCTGGATATCCTCTAATGGTACCACTACCGACTCATCGACAATACACTTCCTCAGCTGCTACACGTGGAAGGTATCATGAATCTGGTCCAACTCCGCAGGTAGCTCCAAGCGATACGCTACCTTGCCCACCCTCGTGATCACTCTAAACGGACCAATATACTGGGGTCCCAGCTTGCCCCTTTTCCTGAATCGGATCACTCCTTTCCAAGGAGATACCTTCAGGAGCACGAAATCACCGACTTGAAATTCGAGTTTGGATCGTCGCCTATCCGCGTAACTCTTCTGGCGACTCTGAGAGGTCAATAACATCTGCCGGACCTGCTGTATCCGATCTGTCGTCTGAAGAACTATCTCTTTGCTACCCATCACACGCTGCCCTACCTCGCCCCAGCAAATGGGGGTACGACACCCCCTTCCATACAACAGCTCAAAAGGTGGCATAACAATGCTCGAGTGATGGCTGTTGTTATAGGAAAACTCAGCCAAGGGAAAATACGTGTCCCAACTTCCACCGAAATCCAATACACATGCCCGAAGCATCTCCTCAAGTGTCTGAATAGTTCGCTCGTTCTACCCGTCGGTCTGTGGGTGGTATGCGGTACTGAAATGCAGCCTCGTACCCAACTCCTCGTGAAACTTCTTCCAAAATCTAGGAGTAAAACGCACATCTCGGTCTGAAACAATCGAGATCGGAACTCCATGCCGCGATAACACCTCCCTCACGTATAACTCTGCTAACTTTTCAGCAGAAGAGCTCTCCCTGATAGCAAGAAAGTGAGCGCTCTTCGTCAACCGGTCCACAATCACCCAAATCGCATCAACACCCCTGGAAGTCCTCGGTAATTTGGTGATAAAATCCATGGTGATATGTTCCCACTTCCACTCGGGAATCTCTAACGGCTGTAACTTACCATGCGGGCGTTGGTGCTCGGCCTTAACCTTGCGACAGGTCAAGCACCTCTCCACGAACCATGCAACATCCCTCTTCATACAGGGCCACCAATACTACTTCTTCAGGTCCAAATACATCTTAGTGGCCCCGGGGTGGATCGAGAACTTCGATTTATGTGCCTCCTCCATCAAGACGGTACGCATTCCGCCCACAAACGGTACCCAAACCCGACCCTAGAAGGTCATAAGTCCTCGACTATCGGTAACAAACTTCGATACCTGCCCGATCACTCGCTCTCTCTTGCGGTTCTCCGGTCTCACGGCCTCCGCCTGGGCCCTTCGAATGGCGTCGCATACCGGATTCATCACTGTCAATCTCATGCAAATATCTCGAATCGGGGCGCCCTCCGCCCTACAGCTCAAGGCATCGGCAACCACATTAGCCTTGCCCAGGTGGTACAGGATCTCACAATCACAATCCTTTACTACATCCAACCATCTCCTCTGGTGCATATTCAAGTTGGGCTGATCCATCAAATACTTCAAGCTCTTGTGGTCCGTGTATATCGTACACCAAACCCCATACAAATAGTGGCACCAAGTCTTGAGGGCGAACACTACCACTCCCACTTCCAGTTCATGAGTGGGATACCTCGACTCATGAGGCTTAAGCTGCCTCGATGCATATGCTATCACATGCCCCCTCTGCATAAGCACCGCTCCTAATCCAGATATCGATGCATCACAATATACCACGAAATCCTCCATCCCTTCCGGAAGGGCTAACACTGAGGCTTCGCATAATTTCTGGCGAAGTGTCTTGAACGAGGTCTGCTGCTCCGGACCCCAAGAAAATGCAACACCTTTCTGGGTCAACTTGGTAAGTGGCACGACGATCTTGGAGAAATCCTTGATAAATCTCCGATAGTAGCCTGCCAACCCTAAGAAACTCCTGATCTCAGAAGGTGACCTCGGCACTTCCCAACTCATCACAACCTCAATCTTGGCCGGATCGACCAATATTCCCTATTGGTTAACGAGATGCTCTAGGAACTGGACCTCCCGTAACCAAAAATCACACTTGTAGAATTTGGCGTAAAGCCTCTCCGATCTCAGAACTCCGAGGATTTCCCTCAAATGGTCCTTTTTCTGCTCTCTGGATTTTGAATATACCAATATATCATCGATGAAAACAATCACTGATCAATCCAACATCGGTCTGCACACCCTATTCATGAGATCCATGAACGCGGCTGGTGCATTGCTGAGCCCAAAAGGCATCACCACAAACTCGTAATGCCCATAATGAGTTCTGAACGCGGTCTTCTGGATATCTTCATCCCGAACCCTCATCTGATGATAACCCGACCTCAAGTCTATCTTGGAGACCCAAGACACTCCCTGCAACTGATCGAACAAATCGTCGATCCTTGGTAACGGATAACAGTTCTTGACCGTCAGCTTGTTCAACTCCCGGTAATCAATACACATCCGGTGTGAACCATCCTTCTTCTTGACAAAAAGGATCGGCGCTCCCCAAGGTGAGCTACTCGGTCTGATAAACCCCATTCCCAACAACTCCTGAAGCTGCGAGGATAATTCATGCATCTCGGATAGTGCAAGGCGATAGGGTGCCTTGGCAATAGGTGCCGCCCCGGGTACCAAGTCGATACGAAACTCCAGTTGCCTCTCGGGAGGCACACCCGACAACTCCTCGGGGAAAACGTCAGGGAACTCCCGCACAATTGGGACCTCATCAGTCGAACTTGGCCTCCCAGTGGCCACTCGTGTGTCCATCACATAAGCCACAAATCCCATACAATCCTGCTGTAAACTCTGCCTCGCCCTAGCAGCTGAACAAAATGTTGAATCAGGATGGGTACCCTCACCGTACAACGTAAGTACTCCCCCACTAGGGTTTCGTATCGTCACCAACTAACGCTCTCAATCTATAAAAGCTCCAAATTGGCTCAACCAATCCATGCCCACTATAACACACACATCCCCATCGCAATCGGGACCAGATCTATCGGGAACTCCACACTGAAGATCTCAAGGATACATCCGCGAATCACATCCGTGGCATACACTACTCGCTCGTTAGCTATAGAAACTCGCAGAGGTCGACTCATGGCCTCTCGAAAAATACTGATATGACGACTGAAGGCTAACGACACAAAAGACCGACTCGCTCCCGAGTCAAATAACACTAAGGCAGGCACAAAATTCACAAGAAAAGTACCTACGCATAACATAATATAAGCATAATATCTCAGATTTAAATAAATAGAGAGCAGAATACATACCGGCCACAACGTCGAGTGCTGTGCGGACCTCCTCCGCTGTCAACTGGAAAGCTCTCCCACGAGCCTTCATAGCCTCAACCTTTACCGATCGAACCTCAGTAACCCTACTAGCAGGTGCAGATCCGTGTGTTGTCCCCTGATGCAACTGCGGACACTCGGCCTTCCGATGGCCAGTCTGGTTGCAACGAAAGCAAACCATAAATCCTTTGGGGGCAATCCTTGGCGATATGCCCCTCCTTGCCACATTCGTAGCAAGCACCCGATCGACAAGCTCCCTTATGACCCTTGCCGCACTTCCCACAAGTGCGGCCCTTCTGGCCTCCAATCCTTGAATCAGCGGGCTTGGCCCGCTTGGCTGTCGGCTGAGACTGAGCCGGCCACCAATCCATCCTCTGAGACTCGGCCTCCTCCCTGGACTGACTCTCCAACTCGATTTCCCACTTCCAGGAATTTGCTTGAAGCTCAGAAAATGTACGGTATGTCGAGTTCGACACGAACTCTCGAATGTCCCTCCTCAAAATGCCCAAATACCGGCTCATCCGTGCCTGCTCAGTCGACACCTGCTCAGGGCAGAACATCGCCCTCTCATGAAACTTCTGGGTAACCACAGTAACCGAATCATTACCCTGCTTGAGGGTCAAGAACTCCTGAACCAATCATTCCCTCTCTACTGGGGGAACATACTCATCCCTGAACATGGCGGTGAACCTCTCCCAGGTCACCTCAGAAATCTCTGCCAGAGTGAAGCTCGCCGTCACGAACTTCCACCAATCCTTTGCTCCCAAGCGAAGCTGGTTCAAAGCGAACCGCATCTGGACAAGAACACGTATAGAAACATCCCTCAATGTCATAGATCCACCTCATCACCGCTATTGGGTCCTGCGTCCCATAGAACTCGGGTGGCTTCGTGTTGTTGAACTCCCGAAACAACAACGAGTCACTTCCCTGAGGTCTGGCAGCAACAATAGCTGCGGTAGATGCAGCAGCTGCAGCCTCAGTCACCGCTGCATACCGCTCATCAAAGGTCTCAATCAGCGTGGTCTTGATGTCCCCAAACATCTCTGGAATCTCAGCCCGGATGGCAGCAACCACCACCTCATGAATCAATCTACAGATCTCCTCGTCACTGACCCCACTGCTCTCAGGTGTGTGTCGTGTCCCAACCATGATGCCTCTGAAATACAACATAAAAATATTAGAGACTCGATCGAGCATACTCGCACTCGATAACGCAACCCTACTCATCCTCCAATACCCAAAGGATTCTTACCTGGGCTGCTCACTGAACTGGTGTCTTCAGTAGTACGGGCCCTATAATACTGACTACACCGCATCAGCATTCACCCCAAGTCTTCCTCCTTGGATTCCGGATCGCAAGTACTCTATTCTCGCTATGCATTGACTACCTACTCTCTCTCAAGGCCTCTCATAGCAGCAGGATTCTCCTAGGCTAAGGCATCACAAATCAGGCCACTCTAGTCCTAATATGAATACCTAGCCCACTCTAACATGCATAACATAACATAGCATATCTCATAACACATATTGCAAGGGTATTTTGGGGATTCATCGTTCAGGCGCTGGTTGACCGTACACACTGTTCTGCTCCGTTTGTTTCAAAACTCTTCACTCTTTTAGAAAATTTAGTTTTTATTGTTGAAAATTTCTCAAATCCTCAGTTTTAGTTCAGATACCCCCAAAGGTGCATCCGAGTCCCTCAAACCGAGGCTCTGATACCAACTTGTAACAACGTTATTTTTCAAAACAAAATTTTCATTTCTTAAAAACATAATTTCATCCAAATCAAACCATAAAAAAATCCAATGTATCATAGTCATAATACAAAACATGTCAAATCCCAAGATCAAATAAATCCAAATCCGCCTGCGTGTGTGTGTGTGTACGAGTCATGCCGACCCCTTCCCACGGTCCATGCTAGTTCCTGAAATACATAACACAACAACTGTAAGCATAAATGCTTAGTGAGTTCCCCAAGATACCACTTACACACATATGCCCTTCCAGGCCATGACCTTCCGGTCCATGTGTCTCAGGGGACTTCCGTCCCGACCCAGTAAACCTTCCAGTCCCACCCGTGTTGACCTTTCGGTCCATAATTCCTTGACCTTCCGGTCTACATCATAATGCCTTCCAGCCCATAACATAATGCCTTCCGGCCCAAATTAAGCATAACATACATATCGCATACAAAACATGCAACTTATAACATACAATGCATATATCTTATAGCATACCAGACCTTTCGGTCACACATAGGTACCCTTCTAGGTACAATATAGTGAGAAGATTCACCTCGTATGATGTCTAAGTCACTCGTTCTCGATATTTCTGAATCTCGTAACCTCGACCTATCCTTGCCTAATCACATCAAATAATCATTCTAAATCATTAACGACTCTCAAGGCTATACTATATTCCTTCTAAAATTCCTCAGAAGGGTAAAAGGCCATTTTACCCCTCTCTGACCAAAAAGTCCACATGTTGACTAAAACCCTAAAAGTCAACAAAAGTCAACAACAAGCAGTACGCGCGGCGTACCAGCTTCTGTATGCGGGGCGTACTCTTGCATTCCAGAAACGGGGTACGCAACCCCTTACGCGGCGCGTACTGGCATTACGCCCAACGTAATGCCCAGTTTCTTTGTTCAGTATATTCAGGTCTTAAACGGTTGCATCCAAACTTCAGATCTGACCCCTCTAATATGCCTTAAACCATAAAGTTGGAACCTTTAAGCCTTTGCATGGCTGTAAAGGTCACTTTATGCTCAAAACACCTTTCCTCTTTCCATAATGAGACTATAACTCATGCATGCCATAAGATCCATGTCCAAGACTCGATTTTTATGACTCCTCAACATATATTACACTAGAAAAGGCCAGATCTAAGCTTATGGAGACTCTTTGCACATAAAGTCTCCAACTTTGAACCAAAAACCCTAAAAATGGTCCAACAAGCAAAACTTATGAAGAACAAGGAAAGATTTGAGTTTTTTACCTCAGGAAGGATCTCCAACCACTGTAGAACTCGGATCTACACTTGTTCTTCAACTTCTAGCTCCAATAATGGCTCCATCTTCTCCTTCTTCACCTTGAAAAGACAACTTCAAGCTCAAAAATTCACACACAAGCTAAAGCACAAATCTCAGCCCTTCAAGGGTTCTCTCAAGGGTGTATGGTGGCTAGGGCAAGGGACTACATGTTCCTTTTATAGTGCGAGGCCACAAATTAGGGTTTTACATCTGGGCCGGTTACGCCCGGCGTAACCTTGGGTACTCCCATCGTACCCGGATGAATACGCGTATTAATTAAGCGCGCGAGTATGCGCAGTGTACACCCCAGTACGCCCAGTGTACTCACCAATTCATCTTTTCAACTTCAAGGGACTAAAATGCCAACTCTCCAAAACAGAAGGGCCATAAAGCTAACCTGGATTTCGGGCTCTTACAAGTAATTTGAATGATAGATTTCGAGGATAAAATATAATTTAAGTGGGGTGGAGTTGTAACACCTGTTTTGTAGGATGTATCAGTGGTGGCCTGAAGGAGTAAAGGTTTGGTTTTTGAGGAAAAATTATTTGCCATGACGTGGTGTATGGATACGCATGACATGGCATGAAATTTTTTTTATCATGCTTTTCTATTGAGCACCACGATGTAGCAAGTAGTGTGCCACGACGTGGTTACACATTATTCATTGTATACTGTTTCAGCTATCAACTATATTCTTGAATTTAAAACAATAGTTGTCCCATGCTCCAAGCATGTACACTATGTTTTCTAAACACTAGTCATGTCATACACCAAGTATGCATACTATGTTTGTCTATGATCTTTACTTTTTGAACTAGATCAACTGAACATAACTTCAATGATTCTCTTTTCACACTCCCAAATCCTTACTGCAAATACAAGAATTCCAAATTCATGTCATTTACTGAAATCTGTTAGATTCTAAACTTATATGCATTGATCCTCTCGTAATGATTATGCACAAAGTCAGACAGACTTGACAACAACCATTACAGAGAATTCCAAAAGAGATCAGCTCCTTAGAAACATCCTTCTTGCATTAAGTTTCCTAATCTTAAACAGATTGAAAATTCTAACTTTGAAACATTTCCAGATTCCATTTTGACTATCACTTTTGAACAAGAGTTGCCTCCTTACAGATTATGTCAATATAGTCCTTCCAGAATTATCACTATACTTCCAACTGTCCTTGAGTAACCAATCTTTGGTAAACCTTAGATTGTCCTCGATAATTGTTTAATCCTTTTAGTCATATCCAGTTCTAAACCGTTTCCCTTCTTAATGCCCCAGGCATTTGGAAAATTTTAGAAAGGATGAATATAGCACATGTAATCGATCCTATATCCAAAGGATATGGGACATGATTCATGATGTCTCACATAAAGACTAAACCAGTCTTTTGCTATAACATTTCCATTTCTATTTTCCAAGTTCAGATTATGAAAAGGGATGCCGTAATCATAATCGAATTTAAGAACGCAAATAATGGATCCATATATAGAATTTCCTTATGTTGACCCATTCCAACATGAAATTCATATATATTTCCTTGACTAAATGATTAAAACCTCACGATCTAAGCTTATAGATTTGAGATGAAGTATAATTTCCTCTCCCTTAATTATAGCAAAACAACTTTTCCCAATTGAAACCTTTTGTTTTCTATAATTAACATTGCTAACTTGAAATACTTATCATAATTATCATGCTCCCACTAACATGATGATTATTAGCATAACACTTATGCTCCCACTAGCATTTACATGTACCCAGAAATCAACTGAACTTCTAGAATTCAATACTTCATTGACTTTCTTACCAAAGTTCAGATTTCTGATACTAGATTGCCTTGATAAGACTTTATCAATATCATACACCTCTATTAGATAGCTCACATGTGTGTCTAAACAATTATGAAAAGGGATGCGATAATCATAATGTTTAGACCTTTTGTCATTCCCACAATTGCTATCTACTCAAAATCTACTTAGTGAAAGAGTTTCCTTACCATCATTTTCATGAATCGAAGAGCAACCTTATGATAGTTAGATTTAATGGTGTATGTGTTCTTATCCATGTGAATTGTCAAAACCATAGTCACAAGACAAGGATAATGACAAATCCAAACTCATATGGACTAAACTCAATCTTAACTTCTTGCCACCTGGCAGCTCAAGGGCCTGCCATTGCTTCCAAGTTGTTGTGCAACACATTGAGAACTCTAAGAACTCATATGCAAAGCCAACTTTAACTGGAATGGGCACAAAATATGTCAACACGATAGGTTATAAACCTCAAGTCGTGTGCTAGTGAAGAACTTTAGGTTCTATTCTTGATTAGTTCTTGAGACTTTCAAGACCTTTAAGACTCCCACTGTCCTCTTGACCTATAAGACTCCCTTTTCAAACATCCAAGAGATAGTGTGGATTCTAACCAAGACAAACACTTCACACAATTGGCCTAATTTGGTCTTTGTTTTATCCAAAACATCACAACTTACCAATTTCAAATGTACAAGAGTAGAAAACTTTTACTCTTACATTTGACAAGTGTTTTAAACCTTCTTTGAAACATGTCACCCAAGTTACAATCTTGGAGTATGACTCTAAGAATTGTTTTTGGAACGAAGTATGAATCATCTTCTTGATTTAACCACTTCAACAATTCATAGTTCCTCTTCTTAGCTATAAGAAAGCACTTAGAGGATGAATTGTGATAAGGTCTCTAAATCATTAAGATGATCATAAAAACTGATACGAAAGTACTCTCCCATCTTTTCAGATTTGAGAAACTTCTATCCTTCTGCCTAATTTGATTCTTCTTATTCGCTCTGCCTTACATTGGAACCTTTTTCCAATGTCTCAGAATTACACTTAAGCTTGTAAGTATAACCATATTTACTGAACTTTAGTAAATTATGACGAATAATCTTATTGATCTTTTGTGGTGGACTTGACCAATGCATAAGAATGTGTACTCGACCCCTTAGTCCTTTACTTGACTCACACATCCATGTGAACAAGTAATTAGTCTTAATTTTCCAGTACTTGAAAGTTCTCATTCATCATGCTATACAACTTGCATGATTCCAAATTCCGGTCCAATTAAGACTTGGGTGATGAGAATCTTTCCTTATTTGGTAAATTTAGACATTACCACAAATGAAGGAATCAATTTCATATTTCCACTCTTGCTATTAATGGAATCATATAAGCAACAATTTTTCCTCAAATGCCATTGTAAGGATATTTTAAAATAAATAAAATCAAAAATTTTCTTTTATTTTAAAACTATGCGGAAGAACTTATCCTTACAATCCATATGAAAACTTGTTGTTATCTATTCCTAAGCAATATCTCATAACTCCTAAGAAGTAGCTCAAGAATCCGATCTTCAAACTACGCGATAGAAATCCATCTATGCGATCAGATTCAGCGTATTCTTTCTTTAAGTTTCTTCACTTTTCTTTGATTCTTAAAACATTACCATGTGACCCAGTCACATCATGTATCAAGAATCTCAGAATAGAAACTTAACAGAGTTAGATAGTGGACTTTACCTGAAGTAGAGTCAAACTTATTGACTTTAACATCCTTAGGTAAATTTGACAGCTTCACAACTAATGACCCTTCGTTTGGCAATATAAACATATGGACCCTTTGATAATAGTACACGGGACTATTACAGACTTAGCCTTTTCTCTTTACCATTTGGTCAACCTAGTTGACCATGGTCAATCCCTTTCCTTGGGAAGAGAATGCTTTTTCTGTATTTCCTGTGTCACTATTGTCAATGTCGATCAAGTTTTGAGGAAGTTGATCTTAACAAATAAATAAGATCATTAAGGGTCTTGTCATAGTTTGTTTCATAGGTGTTCCAAAAGAACTCACTATGTGACTTAGAAAGTAGTTGAACCACCAACTTTCTCAAGACTTTGACACCCTTCTCTCCCGGCTTGTCAATATGTGACTACATCTCCAAGATGTGATCACACCTAGACCTTGCCTTGCCAATAGGGTTTGAGTGACTTTGAAGTTGTGGGTTGGGAGAATAATTTGAGGAGGTGAAAGAAGTATGATTTCCATGGGACATCATCTTCATTTAGGAAAGCTTGTTTCAAGAGATTTGGGAAGATCATAAATGTCTAAACCAGACATGTTTTGGGAGATATTCAAGATAGTTGATCTAAAGTCCTTAATATGACACCCAATATGAAATATTAAGGCTAGGACCCAACAAACTATTTTAAAACTTAGAAGAGGGATGCCGTAATCCAAGCTATAAAATATTTGAAGGTAGGTGAATGACGATTCACCAATTTCCACCAAGATAAACGAATTGTATTATTAGGTTTTAATTGGTTTTTCAAACTCCTAGATCTTTGAGATTCATTGAACTGTTCATTGGCATGTTTCAATCTCCAGTGTGCCCTTCAAGTTTTGTGACTGGAATGCCGAGGATCACAAAACAAGGTGTGAAGTAACCATGCAAATTACTTGGTACCCGTAAGTGTTTACCCCTCAATCGATGTGCCGGTAAACCACACACGCTCCATCGATACTATGATAAACATTAAGTTACCCTTTGCCTACCTTGTTAAATACGAGTTAGTGTGCCGGTTAACCACACACGCTCCACTAACCGACTTTAAACAAAGTGCAAAGTGTAATTTCATGGATTAGCACCTTATTCACATTTTCCAAAGTAACTAAGATTGGGTATTTTTAAGAGTTTAGTTACTTAGTATTTATCATTAATACTTTTAATGAAGGGAGAATTATAGTCCTGTCAAACCCGTTTGGCTAACGACCCTCCACCAGTCAAGCAAGCGTTGGGTGAGAGTGGACACCCATTAAGTTGCCATTTTATAGGCAACAACCTTATACCCACCTTATAGACCGGCTTCGTGAATGAGGCATACTAGCGGTAAGACTGACTTTACTCTTATACATATATATATTATTAACTTATAATATTATAAAGTATAAGGGTTGAATTTTAACTTTTAAAATTCTAAGGGCTAACTTGGAATTAAAGTATTCATAAGAGAAAACTTTACAAATTCCAAAACTTGATGGCAAGTTTTGAAACTATTCAAAACTAATTAATTCCATAACTTATGTGTTTAAAGTAGTTTTAATCCAAAAAACTCTTCAAGTTCCATAACTTATGGAAGACTTTAAACTAATAAAAGAATTAATTTTTCTTTATTTTTATAACTTATGGAATTAATTAAGGTTACACTTTTACTCTTTAATGAAGTGACTCTTGAACTTCCATAACTTGAGGACAAGTTACGGAGTCATAAAAAAAATATTCAATGACACAAGACTCTTCATTTTGTAACCATTACCAACTTTTATAAGTTTTATGAGTCTTTAATGTGACTCTTCATGTAACTTGAGGACAAGTTACACAAACACATTTTATACTAAACTCTTAGATTAAAATGGATTGAAAGCAACTATTTCAATTAACTTTTCTATTAATCTAAGCAACTCATAAGAACAAGATAATTCAAATCAAACTTTTTCATGTAATTAGTCTAAACCTTAAACTAATACAAAACATGAATCTGTTGACAATTATCTTTGAAAATGGATTACATTAACATTACCACATTAAAAAACAAGTTTATAAGTTCAAAAACAACTTAGGGTAATGTTCCTAGTCCATTTCTAGCCAAAAACCTCGAAAATATGCTGTCTGGGGGTCCAACTCGTCGAGTGCATGAACCAACTCGGCGAGTTGGATCGAATTGATCACATTTTAGGCATGGACTCGCCAAGTCTCCTGATGGACTCGCTGAGTCTGATGATTGGACAACAACAAATTCGTTTTTTCAGCTTCTATTGCAGGTATAACAAGAAAACAAGCCTAGGCTCTGATACCACTGTTGGGTTATGAGCATTCTAACACTTCTAAGTGTACATGCAACCCTAAATACCTTGGATCTATGTTTTCTCTATTATACATGCAAATATGAACATCCAAGGTATTATCCTAATCTAGTATACAAAAACTATCAACAAGATAGAATACATACCTTTTGTTAGTGCTTGTCTTCATGAAGCTTGAGTGCCTAGTGCCCCAAGTGTGACACCTCAAATGGTTCACACAACACCATAAGCACCTGGAATAATTTAGAGAGAATTCTACACTTCATGAAATCGGCTAGCCCTTTCTTACTATCCCTAGTACCGATTTTGTCAAGAATAATATCTTTATATAGTGTTACAATTAAGGCAAACCCTAATTGTCATGACTTTCCATTTCCTTGGATCCATGGGTTCAAATACACCATGGAGCATCCATGGAGCATCATATGGGTTTTGGCCCAACTAGATAATCCATGGAGCATTAGCCCACTATACAAGTATGGATGATTTACACAATCAACCCATATATTTAATTAGTCTTCTTTTGATCACTTAATTAATCCTAGATTAATTCTTGATCAATACTAATTAAATAATCTTATTATTCTTATTATTAATATACTAGAACTTATAATATATTAATAACCATAAGTGTCTTATTTCTCTCATTATAGTCTATCCAAGTGCATGATGCCATGCAACCCAAATGGACCATGCCGGGTCGGGTCAAGTCTTACCAATTATAGTTGGACTTAGACATTAATCCAACACTTTTAGGGATTCTTCCATCTTTAAAGCCTCTAACTTCAAGGTTTGGGCATCCTCTTCAGCCTCCAACCTTCTTATATGAAATCCTAGCCTCCCTTTCACCACTTTGAGCCTTCCCTCTCCTCTTTCATTAATTTGTGAGTTTTTGGTGTTGATTTTGATGCCTTGGAGAAGATGAAGAAGAAGGTGTTCTTGGTGCATAGACCCAACAAGCAAGTTCCATCACCACCTTGGATCACATTTTTGGACTATTGTAAGTCCTCAAGTTATAACCTTTATGTGACATGCTTCTAGATATAGGTTTTTAGGTATTGTTCTTCATGTTTAAGATAGTTTAAGTGCTTGGATTCCATTAAGTTTGAAACTTTATGGATTCTTGGGGTCCCTTTGAGGTTGGTGTGCTAGATCTGAAGTTTGGTTGAGTTTTGGTTCCATGCATGAGATTTTGATCTCATTTTCAGCATTTTGACCTAACCAAGTGCAAGACATGTATGTCCATAAAGCAAGGTTTTTATGAAGCTTATGGACACTTGGAAGTATTCTTGAAGAGATGAGTGGGTGGCTTAATGGATTAAGGGCTTAATCCATTAAGTGGTTTTTGGATAGTTCCCATAACGTGGCAACCTGCTTACCACATCGTGCTGAGTGGATTCTTCGTGAGTGTTCTGTTAAGGGATTTCCATGATGTGGAAGGTGCATGGCCACGACATGGTGACCGGTTGTGTTGAATTTTGGCTATTGACTTTGACTGCTGGTCATTGACTTTTTGATCAGTTTGACTTTTGGTCAAACTTTGAGAGGTGTTGAGATATAGTTTGAGGTTTAACTTGTGATTGGTTTAGGAGTTTCGTGTAGCTGATTCTGTGGGACTTTGATTAGTGGATTTTAACTCTCCGTTTAGGTGAGTCTTCTCAATGTATTACTTATGTCATAGTGGTGTGAATGCTAGACTAACTAAGTCTTATTTGCTAATTGTTGTTATATGTGTATCTGCGTTGCTGATAACTCTAGGGCAACTAATAGTCCACTGGGTTGTTGATAACCCATAGGGTTGTTGTGAGTAGGGGTGAGAATTTCGATCTGTAGACCGAACTGGAGCATTTTTTGGACCCCGAGTCAGTTCTTGGTTCTAGGATTTCAGCAAACTGATGTCACAACTAGAAATTTTGTGTCTTGTAATCTCTATACTCAAGTAAAATGTTGAATCAAAAACTTAAGAGCATGTGTGATGCTTATTATATGACATCAAAAATTTCAATCAAATACATCATACAAGTACTACAAATAGTCAACAAGCAATTGGAAAACCCTAGAAGTTCTTGTTTAGGTCCATTTTGGACTAGGACTTCCTTATTGGACTCAATGGACCAATAAGCTTCCAATTTGACTATCTTGGGCTTAGAACCTTTAAATGGGCTCTAATTGGACCCACATTCATTTATTTCAACATTTTGGGCCATATTGGGCCTAGAATGAAATAAATTAAACATTATGAACCATAATTAACTTAAACTAGCCCAACAAAGTATAAAAATCACACTTATATCTTACAATCATCAAACCTAACTCTAATAATGGGCTTAGGGGAATTAAAGCCCAATACTCTCTTTTCTTTCCAAATTCTCGGCCCAAAGCCCAAATCTAAGAAGAAAGGAGTTGACTTTTTCATGCCACCTCACTTATGTCCAACATACTTCCATGCATGGACCAACATACATCTATGAATGTCAACTCAACCATTTCCCTCCTCTTTCTTCTTGACCTCGGCCGAAATCACCCCCACACACACACTTTCATCACTCCTCACATATCAAACACTCTCCAAGAACAACTCCCCTCTCTTCATAAAATTTTCGAGAAATAAGGGCAATCCAAGGAGATTTTTCACAAAAATCACCCTCCAAGGTAAGGTTATACTAAATTCTATGATCTAGGTTCCTTGATCTATCAAAAAGCTCTTCTTAACTCATGAGAAATCATGATCTTGTATCCTAGAAACACCTCAAGGCCGAGATCTTCATCAAAGGGTGCAAGGGCCGAAAATCACCTCATTTCTTTCCATTTCTCCTCCAAAACTGAAACCACACCCTAAGGTGAGCTTCATACTCCCTATTTTTTGTTTTATATGTTTTGTGGGGGGGGGGGGGGGAATACAAGTGAAAGTGTAGATCTATGTGTATTTGTATGCCTTGTATGATTTCTATGCTTATATGTGTGTTTTTGTGTGAATATGATGTTGGATCTAGTCAAAAGCTCCTAAAAATCGAGATTTACTTTGTGTTATATATTATTAGCATAAATTTTATTACTACATACAATTTATTTCATGAAAAATAACCAAGTTGTGGGATAACATCTTCTTTGGGCTAAAGACTCATTTTTGGGCTCAAAATGTTAAAAACATAAAATTAAAGGGCCCAAAATGACAAAACACGAATTCTGATGGGTGTAATGAGTCAAAACAGATTTGATAATGTATTTTCTGGAAACATACCATTTTGAGGGATTAAAAGTGAAATTTTAAGCATAATGGGCCAAAAATGACATTTTCGGCCCAACAAGGCCCAATATGCGATATTTTCAAAATTTAGGGACTGAAACTGTACTTTTCTGTAAAATAGGGAACTATTAGTGTTCCAAGTCCATTTCAAGGGTTAAAAATGCTTTTCACAATTAAAAAGGATCAAAGATGCAAAAATTTTCTAATTTGGGCCAAAAATGTAAAAGTTGCGGAAATATGAGGTTACAGCCGTAAAAATTATATTTTGAGGGACTAAAACTGTTTTCAAATGAACATGTGATGAAAAATATCATTTCCAACAAGTTTTGATATTAAAATGCTAAGAAAAATGGTTTAAGGACTAAATCGAAAATTATTTTATTCAAAGGGCTAAAAATGTAAATTTACAAAAAGAAAAGGGACTGTAAACAGAAAAACTTCAATGTTTTAAATCCATAAATCCGTTGCGATAAAACACTGACACTGCGACTACCGACAAATCACAATACACATTCAACACCAAAAATCGTTATCAAACGAATTGATTCGGTCTCGAATCAATAATGAACCTGAAACTACTAACACGACGACAACTCGATACATACACGGAAAATTCGGGAATTTAATACACACGTGGGAATGCACAGACATCAATACTCCATCTTTGGGCCCAAAAGTGTCAAATCTTACTTGTTGGGCCTAGCTAGCCCAATGACCTGATCTTTAGGCCCAAAGACATTAACCTTACGAGTTGTTGGGTCTTACATGATCCAACACAGCGTAAAAGGACTTTCAATGGCTGTTATACTATTGGTCCCCAAGGTTCCTTTGGTACTGCTAGTAAAGTCGAGAATTCACCAAATGCGAGTCGGGCCAAGGGTTCTTCGCATTCACTATAGCCTCGACCGACTAATGGGATTATTGAGATCTTCGTGCCCTCTCTTCTCCTCAGTCGTGGGGCTACACGAAGTCAGGGCGGTTGGTTTACGCGAATAGTACGGGCGACGCCTAAGGGATCGTTAGTATAGTTGTAAACTGGTCGATTGTGTAATGCGTGTTTATAATAATTCACTACGCGCAATAATCCAATGTCGCCTGGAATCAATGACTTCACATACCGCGATGGTACAACAACTATACGGAATTCAAAGTGTTAGGAAAACATCGGGTTTTCCTAGGGTTGTTCAATACACACATTTACGAGATGTACACCAAGTTTAATAAATTCTTTTTACAATTATAGAAACAAACAAGCATACTTATGGATCTTCACAAACTTTTTCATAAACTCTTTTCAGAAAATATTGGATTTTCTGATAGTTTCAAAACAATACAAAACATTGCCTTTCAAACACCGCTTATGAACTCACCAACATTTCATATGTTGACGTTTTTCAAAATACTTGTATTCTCAGGTAACAGGTAAACCAAGGGGAAAAATGTACTCAGTGATGGCTTGCAGTTTGTTTATCTATTATCGAACAATTTCTTTTTGGGAATGTAATGTTAAAACAATGTACTAAGTGTAAACTCTACCAGTTACAAATCTCCCCTACTTATTTTAGACTTCGTCCTCAGATTCTGCTGCTGAATTTGGAAACAGCTCGGGGGTAGTGCTCCTTCATCTCGCCCTCTGGCTCCCAAGTCCATTCCGAGCCCTTATGGTGATGCCATTGCACCTTCACTAGTTCGACCCTCTTGTTCCTTAGATGCTTTGACTTCCTGTTGATGATAGCTATTGGTCTCTCGATGTAATTCAGGCTATCATCCACCTGAATGTCCTCTAAAGGCACCACTGCTAAATCGTCTACCAGGAACTTCCGCAGCTGGGAGATGTGAAAAGTGTTGTGGATCTGACTGAGCTCAGCTGGTACGTCCAGCCTATACGCCACCTTGCCCACCCGATCTATAACCCTGAAAGGTCCAATGTACCTAGGGCCCAACTTGCCCTGCTTCCTGAATTGGATGACACATTTCTAAGGTGACACCTTCAGGAGGACCATATCCCCGACATGGAACTCCAGGTCTAAATGGTGCTTGTCGGCATAACTTTTCTGCCGACTCTGAGCAGTCTGAAGCCTGCTCCTAACCTGTTGAATCTTCTCCATCGTCTTGAGCACCATTTCGGTGCTCCCCATGACCCTCTGTCCAACTTCACCCTAGAATATCGGGGTCCTACACTCCCTCCCGTACAACATCTCGAAGGGAGGATGATCAATACTCGCAATCATAATCCTTCACCACATCTAGCCATCGAAGTTGTCTTATATTCAGATTTGGCTGATCCATGAGATACCTCAAACTCTTATGGTCCGTGTAAATGGTACGATGGACCCCATAAAGATAAAGATAATGACGTCAAATATTGAGGGTGAAAACAACTTCCCCCAACTCCAAATCATGCGTCGGATAGTTCGCCTCATGAGGCTTCAGCTTCCTTGAAGTGTAGGTGATAACATGCCCCTTCTGCATCAATACCGCACCAAACCCGAGATGGACGCATCGTAATATACCATAAAATCATCCACTCCCTCTGACAGGGCTAAGATTGGCGCCTCGCACAATATCTATCTCAGAGTCCCGAATGCAGCCTGTTGCTCTGACCCCAGTAAAAGACCACGATTTTCCTTGTCAACCGGGTTAAAGGCACAATTATCTTGGAGAAGTCCTGAATGAATCTCAGATAGTAACCTGCCAATCCCAGGAAGCTCTGAATCTTAGATGGAGACTTCGGGACCTCCCACCTCATCACAACCTCCACTTTGGCCAGATCGACTGAAATCCCGTCCTGGTTGACAAGGTGCCCAAGAAACTGCACCTCACGCAACCAGAATTCACACTTGGAGAACTTGGCATATAAGCTCTCCCTCCTAAGAGTATTCAATACCTCCTGCAAGTGCTCCTCATGCTGCTCCCAAGTCTTGGAATAGATCAAAGTGTCATCAATGAAAAGTATCACGTACCGATCCAACATTGGTCTACACACGCGGTTCATGAGATCCATGAACACGACAGGAGTATTGGTGAGCCCAAAATGCATCACCACGAACTCATAATGACCATATCGCATCCGAAAAGCAGTCTTCTGCACATCCTCCTTTTTGACCCTCATATGATGGTAACCCGAATGCAGGTCGATCTTGGAGAACCAAGATGCTCCTTGAATCTGGTCAAAGAGGTCATCAATCCTTGGGAGTGGGACTCGATGAGTAGACGCCTAGACTCGTCGAGTAAGATCGCGATTTGCTGATTGGATTTAATGAAGGGACTTGACGAGTCAGGGAGTCGACTCGAAGAGTCCGCGCTGTGGGCAGAAACCCTAAATCCTCGGGCCTGTTCCCTATTTAATGGATCTTATGGCCCTCATTTGCGGCCACTTTCACCCTTGAGAGCACCAGAGAACCAGAGAGCATAGTGAGTGATAGAAAAAGCTATTTGCATCATTTCTCTTGTGATTTTGCAAGAAAGAAGGAAGGAAGCCAAGCTAGATGGGTTAAGGAGCTCAGATCTGCTACCATTTTATCGGAAGAGGCTACTAGAGGTATAGATCTATGCCCAGTCTCGTGTTTATGGTGATCTACTTCAATCTTGGGTTTTCTTACTCCTTCTTTAGCTTGGATTCAAAACATAAGAGGTCCCAAGGTGGAATGCTTCTTAGAATTGGACCTTGAGAGGTCCAGAGAGTCCCAACCATCCTAATTTATGTTGTTCCATTGTAGATATAAACCTAGGTTGCCATTTTAGAAGCTATTTCACCAAAAGAAGCATTATAGACGTTGCATGAGTGTAAAAATTGGACCTTTACGTGATTATTGAGTATGGTAAGGTCAGATCTATAGGTTAGAGAAACAGATCTAACCTCAAAAGGTCATTTGAGTGTTGCCATGGAAGGAACTCGCCGATTCCATATGGGAACTCGACGAGTCGAGTCAAGGTTGCCCCACGATTCATGACCAGTGGTAACCTGTCGAGTGGAAGGTTCGCTCGATGAGCCGAGTGAGACCTTAGAAGGATACATAGGACACACTTGGACTCGTCGAGTCACCCATGTGCACTCAACGAGTCTGGTCAAAGTTTGACCATTGACTAGAGTTGACTTCAGTTGACCTTGGGGTTTTGGTTAAGCTGATTCAAGAGAGGTCAGAGAGGGTTAGAATGTTCTTCTACCCATTATTAGAGATGAGAACATGAGAGGATTTTTATTTGAGATGTTATCATGTTGATAGGAGGAGACTAGGTCGGGGTATTCGAGCACGAGAGTTTACCCGACTTCATATGAGGTGAGTATTCTCACTATACTTTACCTAGAGTGGTAATTAGAGTCATGTGATAGAGTAATTTGTATGCTATTTATATGATGTGATTTATGTGTGATTTGTACCATGTATGATTCAGAGTTTATAGAGTTAGGACCGGAAGGTCCACAGAGTTAGGACCACTGGGTCCACAGAGTTAGGACCAGAAGGTCCACAAAGTTATGGGACTGGAGGGTCCCACTAAGACACATTGACCGGAGGGTCAAACAGAGTTATAGCCTCGAGTGGCTAGTATTTTGGGGAACTCACTAAGCATTTATGCTTACAGTGTCATGTGTTATGTATTTCAGGTATTGGAGAGGATCGCGGGAAGGTGTCAGCATGATCCGTACACACTGACAGAGGAGTGTATTTTGTGATCTTGGGATATGTTTTATTATGATGATATTTGAGGAACATGAGATTTGAAAATATTGTATGAGTTTTATGTTGTTTGAAAAATGAGATTTTGTTTTAAATTTTCACGTCGTTACATAACAGTTCTTCACCGTCACCTTATTCAGCTCCCGATAATCTATACACACCTAATGCGACCCATCTTTCTTTTTTATGAATAGTATCAGGGCTCCCCAGGGTGAACTGCTCGGTCTAATGAACCCCTTGTCTAGCAGCTCCTGCAACTGTGTAGACTCCTGCATTTCAGGAGGAGCCAGCCGATACGGTGCCTTGGCTATCAGACTCGCACTAGGGACTAGGTCGATCCTGAACTCTACTTGCATCTCTGGAGGTATTGCAGGAAGCTCCTCTAGAAATACATACGCGTACTCTCGTACCACCGACATGCCACCCACCATCGCCTCGCCCATCTCCCGGGTATCCAAGACATAGGCGACATACCTTGCACACCGTGTTGGAGGTAGCGTCTAGCTCTCGCTGCTGAACATAAAGCTGGTTTGCATTGTAGCCTCTCGCCCTGAATCACCAGCTCTCCCCCACTTGGGGTCCTGACCCGTATCAACTGTTGCGTGCAGTCAATCACGACCCCATTAGGGCTCAACCAATCCATACCGTTAATAACATTGTTCCCCCGTAATGGTATGGGAACCAAGTCTACCAAGTAGCACTGCTCGAATAGTCTCAAAACACAATCCCTGAAAACCTGTGGTGCTCAAACTAATCGGTCGTTCGCAATCTCAACCTCTAAAGGGCAATCCAACATGCCCGAAGACTCAGTGAACCTCTTGCTAAGTGCAAGAGAGACAAATGATCGGGTAGCACCCGAATCAAACAACACCTGCATTGGGATACTGTTCACATGGGACGATCCTAAACAAAACATATAACATCATACATAAATACCACAAGCGAAATATAATAAAGTTAAAGAGAAGAAACCATACCCATCACCACATCGGGTGCGGCGCGTGCCTCCTCGGCTGTCAGCTGAAACACTCGACTCCTCACCACTGGAGCCTTTGACTTGACCTTCCGGCCATCCGTAACCCGTCAAGTAATAAGTTAATAAATCAATCTTCTCTCTCCAACAATAATCCTACTAAATTTCCAGGTTTGAAGGCAACCCAAAGGATGTTTGCTACTATCAATTCAAGTACATACCAATTATAGTTATGGGCTTAGACACCTAATCCAACAGTCTCCCACTTGAATAAGTCTAATAACTATAGTTGTAAGTATAACTTCAAATTTGACTAGCAAATTTTAGCTACCAAAAGCCACTGCCGAACTCTGATCTTATCAGTGACATGTCCTTAAGATAAGGGATCATATATTACTCCATTCTAGATATTGTGTAGACTGATACATGGATTTTAACCATTCTCTTTATCTATGTGTTGTTTCCTAATTTCCGATTTATGATTACCGACAACAAACTACAATTGAAAACATCAACTTAGTGTCGGCTTAGCCAAGTGGTTAGGGTGTCATCACGAAATCATCGAGGGGCCCACATATATCGCTTTTATCCACTTTGGGTAAATGGAACAGATAAACTTCGATTCCAATGCTCGCTTATATCTACTCATCAAATCACACATAACAATATGTTTTACAACACCATGTTACTGGTGCGTTTACATATTATTAATGTGTAACCGACTTGCAGAATACAACTTACATGTCTCAGTTTCAAGAATATTAGATATTATCATCTCACCAATCACTCGTGATAAAATCCATGAAGCGATCCAAGTGAGAGTGTGTTTAATCCAATACTCTAATCTTATAGCAGCACTCGTGAACTCTGCAGCAAACTTGTGCTATATCTAAAAACTTTAAACAATCTACAGATGGATTCATAATAGTCTTCATTCATACCTACTTCGAAAGTATGAGCGACTGTGGAGGATTTAAATAATCTTATTATCCGGGAAGTTAAAACATGCAAAGTGAAACACAATAATAATACCAATCCTATATGGCCCCAAACCTCTGGGTATAAATAAAACATTTTTTATTTAATCACCATATTGATTACTCATTATTTGTTGTTTTAGGTAATCAACTTCTTACTTGAATTATAACAACAGTTGTCCCATGCACCAAGCATGCACACTATGTTTATCTATAGTCCTTACTTCATGAAATAGATCAAACAAACACATTTCTAATGATGCTCATTTCACAATTCCTAATCCTAATCATTAGTGTAAGAATACAAAATTCTTGCCACTACTACAATATGTTAGATTATAACATTTTATGCAACAGTCCTTTCGTAATGTCATGGCACAAAAGTCACCAAGACTCGGCCAATGAAATTACAAAGTGCTCTATTGGAGATTGTTACACGTCAATCCCATAGATGTGGAGTCTCACATTAAAAGTACATTCCTTTGAACATCCTTCTTGCATAAAAGTTTCTAATCTAGACATAAATTCTTAACGTTCAACTCTCAATATGGAAACATTTCCATATTTGCCATATGACAACTCATTCTAAATAGAATCTTGTCTATTTATAATAATGTCAATATGGTCCATCCATTAGTATACTTCTAACTACTTACAAGAGACCAATCATTGGCAAACCTCAGATTGTCCTTGACAGTTATTTAATTATTTTAGTCAAATTCGGTTCTAGTTCCTTTTTCCCTCTTAATGCCCTAGACATTTGGAAAATTTTAGAACGGTCAAATATTACAGCATATACAATCAATCCTATACAAGAAGCGTATGGGACACAATTCATAATGTCTTACATAAAAACATGGTACTTTATCATCCATTTGCCATAATATTTCTATTTGTCACGTTCTCACAATTTGAACTATGAAGAGGGATGCTGTAATCATAATTAAATTTTAAGAATGCAGTTAATATATCCTTGACTAAATTTGATTAAAATTTCTCGATCTAAGCTTTTAGATTTGAAACAAAATATAACAATCTCTCCCTTAATTATAGCAAAACAACTTTTTAACCCATGAAACTTTGCAGAGTGAAACTTTTGTTTTCTATAATTAATATTGCCAACCTGCAACACTTAAAATAATAATCATGCTCCCACTATCATGATGATTATATCCATTCTAGCATAGCATTTATGCTCCCACTAGCTTTGACACGTATTCAGAAATCAATTAAACTTCTATAAAACAATACTTATTGAATTCCAAAGTTCATTTTTTCTAATACGATATGCTTCGATAAGCCTTTATCTAAGATTCCCAAACTCATACACCTTTCCTTAGATAGCTCACATGTGTCTAAACTAATTCAGAACTTATATTACTAAGTCCCAAATGTTCAGACTAATTGCCAAATCTCACAATTCGAACTATGAAGAGGGATGTCGTAATCATAATTGAATTTGAGAATGCAATTTACATAATCTCTATCTCCTTAAAATCTCTCTTCGTGAAAGCGTTTCCTCACAATCATTTTCATGAAGGAGAGAAACCTTATGACACTTAGATTTTATGGTGTATGTTTTCCTATCCATGTGAATTTGTCATAACTATCATCGTAAGATAATGTTCGTGACAAATCCAAACTCATATGGACATCACTTGTTCATACTTGATTTCTTTCCATCAAGGGTCCCACCATTGCTTCCAAGTTATTTAGCAGTTCACATATACTTGTCAATGTTCTTTCATTGAACAAGGTGCTTGCCTTTATGCAGTCTATTGAGAACTCGTAGAACTTATATGCATAGTTTACGAAACTGGAATGGCACATAAACAAGGATATGTCAACACGATAGGTTACAAACCTCAAGTCGTGCGCTAGTGTTTAATAATAGGTTTATTCTTGATTAGTTCTTGAAACTTTTCAAGATCATTTAGACTACCACGGACTTCTTGACATATAAGATTCTCCTATCAAGAAACATTTCTTAACAAACAAATATCCAATAGTTAGTGTGGATTCTTATCAAGACAAACACTACACACAATTGGTATCAGTTGGTCTTTGTCTTATCCAAGACATCACAATTTACTAATTTAAAAAGTGAAAGAGTAAGAAAAACAATTTTCTACTTCACATTTGAAGAGTGTGTTAGAACTTCTTAAGATGCGTCACTCAATTCACAATCTTGGAGTATGACTCTAAGACTTGATTTTGGAATGAAGTATGACTCATCCTTTTAATTTAACCATTTCAACAATTTCTAATTCCTCTTCTTAGCCATACTAGTGCACTAAGATGTCCTTAGAGGATTAATTGTGATATGGTTTCATAATCAACAAGACGATCATAAAACACGATACAAAAGTACTCTCCATTCTTCTTAGATTGGAGGAACTTTTATCTTTCTGCCTAATTGATTCTTCTTATTCGTTCTACCATACATTGAAACTTTTCAATGATTCAGAATTACACTTGATCTTGTAAGCATAACCACATTTACTAGACTTTTAGTAAATCATGACGAATATTCTTATTGTTCTTTGTGGTAGACTTGACTAGTGGACAACATTGTATACCGGTTCTCCTAGTCCTCCACTTGACTCTTTGTCATGGAATTAGTCTTAATTTTCCAAATATGAAGGTTCTCATTCATCATACAATACAATTTGTATGATTCCAAGTTTCTGTCCAATTGAAACTCGGACAACAAAAATCTTTCCATATTTGGTAAATTCTCGACATTTCCACAAATAACATAACTAAGAATCACATCCATTTCAACATTGCTAAAAGTAGAAATATCCAAACGTCAATTTTTCATACATCCCATTGCAAGGAAATAAATAAATATGAGAAAAACAAAATTTTATTTTATTTATAGAAGGCGCGGAATTGTCATTACAATGCAATTCGAATGAAAAACTACGCTATTACATATTCCTAAGCAATCTATCACAACTCTAAATGTAGCAGCTCCAAAAATCCGATCATCGAATCATGCGATCGAAATCCATTTCTTCGCGATTAGACTCAACTCACTTCTTCCTTTAAGCTTCCTTTCTTTTCTTCGATTCTACAAAACATCAAAAATGTAATCTTATCACATAATGTATTAAGAATCAAAAAATAGAAACTTATAGAGTTAGCTAATGGATTTTACCTGAAGTAGAGTCATACGTCTTGACTCTCCCATCTGTTTGATCTCTCAGTTAGACAGGGCAACTTCATCTCCAATGCCCCTTATCTTGGCAATAAAAGCAAATTGACTCTTTTGGAATAGCACACGAAACTACCTCAGACTTTGGCCTTCTCTTATGGTCAAACTTTTTGACCATGTCATGCCTTTCATTTCCATTGCCTATATCCACGGAGGTTTGGAAGGTAAATCTACCAATCAACTTTGCTTCTCCAGTGCGCCAAATCATTTCTGATTCAACAGCAACAAGCAAATAGGTGAGATCGATGAGGGTCACGTCGTGTTCCATCATATTGTAATCTCTTACGAACTCACTATATGAGTCAGAAAGCGATTGAAGAACCCAGTCAACAACTAGCTTCTCACAGAAAATGACTCCCAACATTCTTAACTTGTCAATGTGCAACTTCATCTTTAAGACGTGTGCACACACTAACTTTCCTTCATCGTGTTTACTCGCCAAAAGGGCTTAAGTGAGCTTGAACTTTTCAAGCCTTCGAACTTGTGGGTTAGGAAGAATAATAGGAGGAGGTGGAGGAAGTGAAGAATGATCTCTTGTTCCTCGATCGGATCACGAAATATCATCTTCATGTGGAAAGCTTGTTCCAAGGGATTTGGGAAGACCATAGTTAGATCAGACATCTGCAAAACGGGAGAAAATTCAAGTCAGTTGATTGAGTCCTTAATAAAATACCCAAATAAGATATTAAGGCTAGGATCCAACACAATGCTCAACAATTTGGAAGAGGGATGTTGTAATCCAAATTGCAGAACATTTGAAGGTAGGTATATGACGATTTACCAATTTCCACCATGAAAAATGAAAATGAGATTTAAGTTTTAAATGAATTGAAACTCCTAGATCTTTTGAGATTCATTAAACTTTTCAATGGCATGTTTAAATCTCGATTGTGCCCTTCATTTGTGACTGGGATGCTGAGGATCACAAACAAGTTGTGGATAACCATGCAAATTAGCTTGGTACTCTCGATGTTACGAATTACCTAATCAATGTGCCGGTTAACCACACACGCTCCATTGATCTATAATAAACATCAAGCTACCCATTTCCATCCTTCATTGGTCCCATATCAGTATGCTGGTTAACTACACACGCTTCACTAATCGACCAATAAGGATGCAATGTTCAATTTCATGGATTAGCACCAATTCCACATTTTTTCCTAAAGTAACTAAGATTTGAGAATTTATAAAAGTGTTTAGTTACTTCGTTTTTCATTATACTTATAATGGAAGGTTGTGTCCTATCCTACCCGTTCGGCTAACAACCCTCCACTAGCCAAGAGTGCGGTGGGTAAGAGTGGATACTCATTCAATCGTCATTTTATAGGCAATTCCTTAGACACCCCTTATAGACCAGCTTCGTGAATGAGGCCTACTAACGGTAAGACTGACTCTTTACTTATACATATATAATATATTAGACTTTTAATTTTATATAGTACAAGGGTGTATTTTAAACTTTTAAAATACTAGGGATTTTTTTTAAAATTTTATTAAAATTTTCAAAAATTAAAACCATTTAATTTACAATCTTAAAATTTAAAAAAACCTTTGATTTAATAATTATTCAAAAATTAAACGATTAATTAAATTATTAAATCAAATAAGGATTACCAATTTAAATTAAAAATATTAACTTAATTTAATCATTTATCCATGGATTTCGAAATTTAGTTAGGGATCTCTTTAATTACCGAATTAAACAATTTACAAGATAATTACCAAAAATAACAACCTACTAACTTATTCCTTAGATTTCGAAATCTTCTACTTGGAGTGGAAAGCAAGGCTTTAAACCTTGCTAAATAATCAAAAAACTCTAGGGTTAGGAAACTCTAGATTTTGACTCCAAGATGACCAAAGGAAAGGGTTTGAAAACCCTTAGGGATTTTCGAAAAACAGGGTTCTTAAACCCTAAATTGCGAAAATTTAAAGGCATTAGGGTTTAATAGCTATAAAACCTGATTTTGTCTAGTTCAATCAATTGTACCAAATATAATTAAAAACAAAAACCATACACTCTGATACCACTGATAACTTTTATACAAAACAAACAATCTTATGTGTGCATGCAACCCTAATTTGAGGATCTATGTTTTCACTATTAGACATACAAAAATTGAACAGAAAAGCTAGAAACCCTAGGAGGCACATGTAATTTTTGACATTAACATATAATTAGGGTTAGGATAAATACCTTTATTGTTATATTGTAATAACAATCAAATCCTTGAAGATCTTGAACTTTGGTAGCAAGCGCCACAAGTGTCGCGCCTCTAATAGCTCACAAACAAACCTAGCAACCAAGGATTACTATGGAGAGAGAAGGGAAGTGGAAAATTCGGCCCTAGCCTCTCTTGGAGTGCCCTTTGACGAAATCCAACCCTATATGGGTTTATATAGGTGATAAGGAACGTTTAGGATAAGCCAGGTGTATATTAGATAACCCTAATCCCTTAACTTCCTCCCTAAGGCTTCCAAGGCACTCTTAGAGCCCAAGGAAACCATAGGACACTCTAGATTTCGTTCCATACCTCTAAGGGAGGTTCTAGAATGCTCAATACTCAACTTTTGAACATTATGACCTTTAGTCCCTACAATTTCAATTAATTCCTATAATCTCAAAATTAATTCCAAATTAATTTCTGATTAAATATTAATTAAACAATATGATTTCTAATTAATATATTATATCCATAATACATTAATAAATTAATTTATTAACCAAGTAATAAGTTAATAAATCATTCTTCTCTCTCCAACAATAATCCTATTCAATTGCCAGCTTTTAAGGCAACCCAAAAGGACATTTGCTACTATAAATTCAAGTACATACCAATTATAGTTATGGGCTTAGACACCTAATCCAACACGAAGGTGTGCCTGAATGCCTCAAACCAAGGCTATGATACCAACTTGTAACATCCCAAAAGCGAGACCCAAAAATTCTTGTTTAATTATATTACTTATAAAAATAGTTTACGGAAACATCATTTCAAAACATCAAATCACAGATCTGAAGTCTCAAAAACCATAACATCAAATAGTAAAATATCAGAGTATAGTCCAGGGTTCTTAAAGAGGAAATAATGTGTGTGCGATGTGCTGCTACCTTACCGGCTCCTTTCCCGTAGCCGAAGAGGTACCGGAAACCAAAACCGAAAACTGTAAGCACGAAGCTTAGTGAGTTCCCCCATTATACCACATACATACAATCATACATTCTGTTGGGCATTTCTGGGGTGCCCCACCTACCCATGTCAAACCATTCTAGGGTGTTAACCTATCCATGTCAAGCCGTTCTAGGGTGCCAACCTACCCGTGTCAGGCCATTCTGGGGTGCCTGCCTACCCTCCGGTCTATCCTACCCGGTCCTAGTGACTATTTCACCCCTACTACTATCACATAATAACATATCATAAACATACCGTCAGACATATCTGGGGTGTCCGACCTACCCTTCGGTCCTAATGACCGAATCGGGGGACTACTCCCCTCCTACTACCACTATCACATATAACATAGCATGCTAACACATAAACATATCAGTTAGTAGCAAACCAGACAATTATCACAAATACAATCATCTCAACTATAATCAACTACTGGTGGGCCGGCCTTGGTTCCTTAGACCTACTTCTACTGGAAGGTAACTCACCTCAATGTCGTGTAGTGTCTGCACTGTCCTCGGTATGAAAATCGACTATCCTCAACTCATCAATCCATATATGACAATTTTCTAAGTTATCAATTTATACTCATAACCCTTACAAGGGTCACTCAAGTCCAAGTCAAAGTGAAAGTCAAAACCTTGGTCAAAGTCAACATTTGGTTGACCAAACTCGCCAAGTTGGTTCACCAACTCGTCGAGTCCACTCGTCCATGAAAAGTTGCAAAATCGCCCCTACTCGTCGAGTCTAGCAAGAGTGCGACGAGTTCGCCTTCAACAACATATCAGACCTTCTTCAACTGACTCGTCGAGTTCCTCCTTGAACTCGTCGAGTCCATCTTCATCCGTAAGAAGGTGTTCAGTCTATGACTTGCCGAGTTCTCCTTGAACTCATCAAGTCCATCTTCATATGGTTGGGACATTTCCTTGGACTCGTCAAGTCTGTTCATCTACTCGTCGATTCCTTTGATCTTTAAATCCATGACAAACCCCTAACAGGCTGAGTGTTCCTTCCACTCAACGAAAGACCATTACCAGAAGACTTTTAGGGGAAACTGCGACCCAACTCGCCGAGTCACCCAAGTGACTCGCTGAGTCCATCTTTATTTAAAACTATACAGTTGATTATAATGGTTCTTAATGCATCAAAACCATAGATCTGACCTCCTAGGGTCCATTTCATACGTAAAGCTACGAACTTGATGTCAATGCATGGGGTTTTTGGCTCCAAAATCCATGAAAAGGGGCTTATAAGATGCATGTGCTTCCCATGGCCATAAATTTGGCACCTTTATGCCATGTGAACCCTCAATGGTTCAAGATCTAAAGTGTAACTTCATGATACACACTCAATCCGAATATGTCCTTAGAAATGCCCCAAAATGATAAGATCTAAGCCCTAGAGGAGATATATCAAATGAGAAGTCAAGGTTGAAGCTTTTTTTTACCTTGAATGAGATGGAAATAAGTCAAAACCTCTGGATCTACTAGTCTTCTCTTGATCTTCCAAGCTTCCTTCTCTTCTTCAAACTTCAAACCACCACGAAACACACAAAAATGGCTCAAGTTCACTCAAATAAGGTTAGGGTTTCAATCTAGGGCTTCTCTGAGTTGGGAGGGGTGATGGAGGATGGTTTGGGACGAGATAACCTGTTTAAATAGGGTCCAAACCGTAAACATTAGGGTTTTTTTCCAGATAGCTCCTACTCGTCTAGTCGGTCCCCCGACTCATCGAGTAGATCACTAAAACTCCCGCATAATGTTGAGTCTACTCGACAAGTTGGGCCTCCAACTCGCCGAGTCCCAAAGTAGAATACCCAAATACTTGAATTTAAATATGTACCAGGAGCCAGGTGCTACATTTTATGTTATATTTGATGTGTTACAATCTTTCAAAGATAAGATATCAAAGTTGAAATATTTCAGCTTTTCAGCAATTATGTGATATTCTTTAAACAATCATATCTCATTCGTTTTAAGTCGGATTGACATGCGGTTTTTTCCAACGTGTAATTTAGAGTTTGTAGATGATTTTAGACTATAATTTTGTTGTTTTTGGTATTATATTCGACTTGAGAAGGCTCTTTAAATGTTTTTTTTATTATTTATTTTTCAGATACTTATTGGAATGTGAATGCAAGATTGTACACACACAGCAACATCTTTATGATTTGAGATTTCGCATTATCCTTATAACTCTGATTTTGAAATATGGTTTATGAACGATTGGTTAACTTGAATATAACTTTAATAAAAGTAGCTGTTTATTCTATTTTAAAATTATATATATATATATATATATATATATATATATATATATATATATATATATATATATATATATATATAGGGTGAGATTCAATAGAGAACCATAATTAACCAATGAACCAATGGACTAATCTTTTTTTTCAACTTTTAGAACTTATTTTTTATCAAAAAAAAAATTAAAAATACAGAAATTAAAACTTTTTATCCTTTTTCCAATGATATAAAATTCGATTTTTTTTTACGTCAAATTCACAATGTCAATCTTTGAAAATTCACAACGTGAATCCGAAAAATATTTTTCACATTCACATTATTAATATATGAATTTAAATATTTGTAGATTTTTTTTCCGATAAAGAATAAGTTCTAGAAATTGAAAAAAAAATTTGGTTCCTTGAAGAACTAATAATTATGGTTCTGTATTAAAGTTTTCCATATATATATATATATATATATATATATATATATATATATATATATATATATATATATATACACACACCATCTTATAAAAGGTTTATCTTTGTGGGCCCTCTATAATTTAAGACATTTATTTTAAAAATCAAGGAGATCAATTATGGACCTTTGGATCTAAAATGAAGGGTCATGATTATTTGATATTTGTAATCCGTGTGAAATTTTTTGAACCAATAGGAAACCACAAAAACAAATACACGGATCCCTTTAATCCATTCGTGAAATTGTATGGACCTTTCTCATTCCCTCATTCCGCCGTTTCCATATCGTGATAGCAAAAATCTCTCCTCCTCCTCTCTTAATCCATTCACCGTCTACATCTATCTTGATCCAGTCGCCATTACGCGGATCTCTCCTCCTCCTCTCTTAATTGATTCGCCTTCTAAATCTCTCTTAATACAATCGCCATTGCACGGATCCTTGGATTTTTGTTTTGGTTTCACGGGCTAGGGTTTATACAATCTCGAAGTTTTTGAAGATCATGTGGAACAAAAGATTGAAAGGTTCGTTTTATTGATTACTTGGTTTGGTTTTTGAGTATTCTTCTCCAGAATTTTGAACGAACGACATTAGCTACAAAAAAATCGCGAAAATACCCTACGGTTTGTCCTGTGCTAACCGATTTTGCTTGTTTGTTTCGATTTCATGTGTTAGGGTTGATACAATCCCAAGGTTTTCGAAGATTTTGCTGAAAAAACGATTGAAAGGTTCATTTTTTATAACTTGTTTCGGTTTTTGGGTTTTGTTCTCCATAATTAGCCACAAAAAATCGCCAAAATCCCCTACGGGTTGTCGTGTGCTAACTGATTTTGCTTGTTTGTTTCGATTTCATGTCTTAGGGTTAATACAATCCCAAGGTTATCGAAGATTTTGCTGAACAAACGATAGAAAGGTTCGTTTGTTTATAACATGTTTCGGTTTTTGAGTTTTGTTCTCCATAATTCAAAAAGATCACCAAAACCGCCTACCTTTTATCTTGTTTTAACAGATTTTGGTGTTGCTTGCGATTCCATGTCATAGGGCTCATAATTTTGAGGTTTTTCGATCATGCAGTACATACTAGAGAAAGGTTCGTTTTTTTTAAAGCATAGAAAGGTTCCCTTTTTTTATAACTTGTTTTGGTTTTTGAGTTTTGTTCTCCAGAATTCTTTTGTCTTGTTTTAACCGATTTTGGTGTTGTTTGCGATTCCATGTGCTAGGGCTCACAATCTTGAGGTTTTCGATCTAGCAGTACAAACAGGAGAAAGGTTTGTTTTTGTTTCTAACTTGGTTTGATTTTTCAGTTTTCTTCTCCATAATAATGAACAAACTCCATTAGCCACAAAAATCGTTTTTTTTTTTCAGGTCAAAAAAACTGGAATGGTGCATCCCATGGATGTTGAATGAAACTCCGATTTTACTTTGTGTTTTAGAATGTTACCAGATTATATTTCTGTTGCGTTTTTATTTGTTGAACGAACCATTTCAGCATTTTCGTTTTCTATCTATTTACACATAAAATTTCTGATTTTGTGATTTTTTATTCTATTGTATATATGAAATGCAAGCAGATCAAGAAGGAATGCTATCAGATTTGCACCAACTAACTTTTATGTTATTTAGGTATAATTATTGGTGATTATTTAACTTCAATTAAACTTTCATGTTATATATATTCATAGTTAACTCATAGTTTATAGTTTTTTTTTCAGATCTGATGAAAGGGTGTGATTAATTGTTTAATAAATACTTATTGAAGGTAGTTGATATTTTTCTAAACTCTTCATATATTTGCTGAGGTTTTTTTCTATATGATATCATTATAGAATTTAAAGTTTTAATTAAATGAAATGTTTATGAAACTTTTTTAGCCTTAGAAATTGTATTATACTTTTATTTAAATATATATGATTATATTTTGTTTTAAAATTTTATTTACCAAATAGGTGCAGTTTTAAAAGTATTTACCAAATAAGTGTAGTTTCAAAGTTTATATTTTTTCTAAAACTTTCAGGCTTTTATTCTATTTTCATATATTTTAATATTTTCCTTTTGACCGTTTTAAAACTTTTTGATATTAATTTTTTATGTGAAAATAGATTAACATACTAGAACGGTATGGTAATTTGGCAAATTTTAAAGTTAAATGTAGTGACACAATCTTTGTTTTACGTTACCAAATTATTTTAAGAAATGGGGTTTATAAAAAATGATAAAAATAGCAATTTTTTCATAAAAAGAGAGGTCAAAAAATATTTAAAAGAAAATAAGTAAAAATAAAAAGAAAGTTTAAAAATATAAAATTTTTAAAACTACACTTGTTTGGTAAATATTTTTGAATCTACACCTATTTGGTAAATAAAAATTTACAACACACTTATTTAATCAAAAACTCGATCATATTTATTCCTTTGTAAAACACAAAGTAAGAAATATCATCATACTTTATATAGCACCTTTATTTCATATAAAGAACAAAAATGAAACCTTTTTATGAAAGGTATAATGTATGTATATGTATGTATGTGGTCATGTGTGTATGTAAAAGTATAATGCAATTATAAAGATTTTATTACAAGCATTAATATTTCTTTTTTAAAGAGTTAGAAATAGCATCATACTTACATTGAATCTCTTTATAGCATCCTATTTTTCATGCTTATTTAAATACAAAGCATGAAATAGGATCATACTTTCTTTTATTCATGTTTTATAATGCACTATTTTTTATTTAACTAAAATGAAATTATGAAGCTTTAAGGCAACAATTAAAGTTAGATTATATTTATATGACGCACTATTTGATCCTATATTGTGTTTTGTAAATACAAACTTTCATTGATTCCTTTTTTTTAGTGTTGTTTTCTAATATATTTTAAATACAAAGAATGAAATAACATCATAACTTCTTTGATCCAATTTTTATAATGCACTTTTTTTTTCTCATTTAAATGAAAGTAAGATACTCTTAAGTCAACAATTAAATTACAATGTAAATATGTATACAATGCATGATTGTTTTATGATGACTTATATTTTACCTTTTTTTTTGCTAGGCACAAGTTTTTTGATGTGTTTGGACAACCTTCAAAATTAGTAGCGATAGAAATATGATATTTTTTCTATTATGTAATCCGTTCATAAGTGTGTAATTGTATGTATGTATGTTAAAGTAAGGTTAAATGATAAAGAAATCGTGAAAGTACCTTGTTATTTCCCAAATTTTAAATTACAAAGTAGGAAATAACATCGTACTTTCAAAGATTTCTATATTATGGGATCCTACTTTTTTATGCTTTTCTTTCTTACGCAAATAAGTTGCTATTCATGATTATGTCGGCATTGAAGGACAATGATATTTCTTGCGCTTCCTTGTAAGGAATAAGAAATATCATCTTATTTTAATTGATTCGATTATAACATAACCAAAAATTGAAATTATGATGCTATTTCTTGCATTGTAAACATTGATCATACAAGTTTTGTATAATAATATCATATTTTCTCACTTTTAATTGTCATAACATTCTAAATTTATCTATATTCTATATGTTTTTGAATGTGTTAATGTTAAAGTTGGATGCTTTATTATTATTAAAGAATAGAATAAAAAAAATTAATGCATATCATAAATGTCAAGGTACATTTTTTTAAATTATGTGTTTATGTGAAAGTGGGAATTTATAATAACGAATAAAATAAAACAAATAAAGGAATTTCATTTCTTTTAAACACAAATTGATTGCATGTGAAAAAAATATTTTTCTGATTGTAAAATATTTTGTTAGGTACATATGTTGTCAGTAATAGTATTGTTGGTTGCATAGTATTGTTGACTGTGAAAAATGATAGTATTGTTGACTGTGAAAAGTAGGAAAAACCAATGTCAAAAACAGTAAATTAATAGGTAAATAGATGGTCATAAATAGTATTTTTCAGACTGTCTAAAATACTGTTTATTTGTCAGAAAACAGCAATTTATATACTGTAAAAAACTGTTTAATAGACAAAAAAAATTGTTCAAAATCAGTACTAACAAAAGATTCCAAAAGGAAAACCAATATAAATATATTTATTGGTTGATAAACAAATTGTAGAAGCTTGAGTTTTAGAAAAAAGGTATGCTTCCTTTTCTTTTTGTTGTATTTTGATATACAAAAATTAAAGCGTAATTACTATTTTTAAATGAGTGATGTGTTTTGATTTTTTTTTTCATTTACCTAGCAACAAATTTTTAGTGTATGCTTTAGAGTAACATTTACAATTTTGTTTAAATTTGATTAATTTTTATTTTTAATATAAAGTGATGTGTATTGTTTTTTTTTTTTTTTTTTTTTTTTTTTTTTTTTTTTTTTTTTTTTTCATTTACCTAGCAACAAGTTTTTAGTATATACTTTAGAGTAAGACGCTCAATTTTGTTTAGATTTGATTTGGTTTTTAACAACTTATTTTTGTTTTAATCATGTCTATAATACATGGCGGTGCTTACTTTTAACTTGTGACCAAAATAGAGGTAAATTGGAAGTCTTTCAATTTACATTATTCATCTTGTTTAAATATCATTATCCTTTTTTGCTATATGTTTTACTCTATTATATTTTAATATAGTATTAGTTATTCCTACGTGTAAAACTTGATAATACTATGTAGTTTCTTTTATTTACATGTTTTATTTTGTTTACATATCATTATCTTTTTTTGCTACATGGTATACTCTATATAATTTCTTTTATATTTATTTATTATAACAAATGTAAATCATTTAAAATATAAGTATAAGATATGGATATAAAAGTGGATGCAAATTTATACAAGACCAAATGTAAGAAATAGAGATATTAATAGTATAATATTTATAGAAATATATTATATGAATAGTTATTATTTTTATTGGTTTTAGTTTAATATGTTGTTATTAAAATATAATGAAGAATAAAATTTTGTAGCATTTATGATATCAAATTAGGTTTGTTAAAAGTTTTAACATTGTAAATGAAAGTCTAAAATATTATATATCTATATTTTCTATTGTTTATTTTAATAATTATAAATACAATATTTATTGTTATGAACATTTTAAATATTTTTAATATTTAAATTAATATTGTAAATGAAAGTCTGAAATATTTTATATTTGTATTTTCTATTGTTTATTTTAATAATTATAGATACAATATTTATTGTTATGAACATTATGAATCTTTTTAATATTTAAATTAATAATATTGTTATCAATTATTTAACTTTTACATTTTATTTTAAATTTTGTAGAAAATGGATATGTATTTCAATGTTAACTCTTTTCGGTCACTCAATAGTCCATATGCATGGTATAATTTCGCTTGCGTTCGGATTGATTTTGTTTGGGTGGATACAAGGGAAAGCAAACTAATTATGCTTGTAGTTGACCAAAATGTAAGTTCCAAATATATAATACTTAATTTCACCATATAAAGAGTTTTTCTATTACTATTTTTTAACAAATTTTTTATTAACTTGAGAGAAAAATTGGTGGTAGTTGTACCTAGCTTTTTAATAGGAAGATACCTAGAAAGAGGTATGCAAGGCCGCTTATATTCTATAAATCATTTTAAAATCAATTCCACTCCCGATGACTTCCCCAAGTATGAAGGATACAACTTTGTTGATGATCAATATGTCATAATTGTTAACTAAGCTACACGATTTACTCTACTTGAACCGGTTATTGAAAATCATTTTCCGACTTATCCATTGGTTGAGTCTATTGAATATCTGATGAGAAATCCACGTCAACGAAATCTGATCGGTAATTCTTAAATAGTTATTACAATATAATATTTAACTTATTTTTTTTTTTTTTTAAAAATAACTAAAATTTGTTTTACTTAAATGGTGGTTTAGATGTTGTTGGCAAAGTTATTGATGGACGTCTTTTACACCATGATTGTGCAATTGATTTACTTCTTCAAGATCAATCATAAGTTTTTATATTATTATTATTATCATTATTATTATTATTATTAAGATTTTAATTATAAGTACTATTAAAATTAATATTTCAAATTATTATAGTGGCTATGTAATTCAGTTGATTTTGAATGATGGTCCTGAAGCCTTACCTTTTAAACTCGCACGATCAATTCAAGAGAAATGGATCACATATGTATCTCGTGTTAAATATCGAAGCCGAGGGGGGAGTAAGTATAAACCTTGTAGTTAAAACCATTTAACAAATTAATTATTTTTATTATCCATATGAAGTATTAATGTATAAAAATTAATTCCAGTGAACTTTTTGGATTCTACATCCATTTCGAGGGTTGCATTTGAGCCGGTTATGGCAGAAGCAAATGCTATTACGGCGATTTATGGATGATATAATTATGTATTTCAATTTTAAAAATAAACAACTTAAGAACGTTTGTTGGTGGTTTGTTTATGTAAGAATATTGGCTATTGGTATTTTGTTGTTGTAACCTTAATATATCTATTATGTTGCAATTTATTATCTTTGATCTATATTATTCAAGTATTGAATAAATTTATGTATTGAGTTAGTAGATATAATATTCTTTTTATTTATGTTTTATAAACTTATAGTGTGAAATGGGGATCCAAGATAGTGAAAATGAAAATGGAGATTTGATGCAAATTTGTTTAGATATCGAAAAAGGTATGCATAATATATTAATGATAATCATATATTGGTTTTTCTTAATTTGAACTAAAAAACTTATAAGAAAAAGGATTGTATTATTAATATTATTGCAGAAAGAAGAAAACGATACAACAAAGAATATTGGAAAACACGATTTACGCAAAACAAAAAGCAAAAGGTTGTTATTTGCGATGAACCCCAAAGTAGTGCAGAAAAACGAAAAAAAAGCAAAAGGTTGTTATTTGCGAGGTCTTGAAGCCTTACCTTTTAAATTCGCACGATCAATTCAAGAGAAATGGATCATATATGTATCTCGTGTTAAATATCGAAGCCGAGGGGGGAGTAAGTATAAACTTTTCAGTTAAAATCATTTAACAAATTAATTATTTTTGTTATCCATATGAAGTATTAATGTATAAAAATTAATTTCAGTGAACTTTTTGGATTCTACATCCATTTCGAGGGTTGCATTTGAGCCGGTTATGGCAGAAGCAAATGCTATTAGGGTGATTTATGGATGATATAATTATGTATTTCAATTTTAAAAATAAACAACTTAAGAACGTTTGTTGGTGGTTTGTTTATGTAAGAATATTGGCTATTGGTATTTTGTTGTTGTAACCTTAATATATCTATTATGTTGCAATTTATTATCTTTGATCTATATTATTCAAGTATTGAACAAATTTATGTATTGAGTTAGTAGATATAATATTCTTTTTATTTATGTTTTATAAACTTATAGTGTGAAATGGGGATCCAAGATAATGAAAATGAAAATGAAGATTCGATGCAAATTTGTTTAAATATCGAAAAAGGTATGCATAATATATTAATGATAATCATATATTGTTTTCTCTTAATTTGAACTAAAAAACTTATAAGAAAAAAGATTGTATTATTAATATTATTGCAGAAAGAAGAAAACGATACAACAAAGAATATTGGAAAACACGATTTACGCAAAACAAAAAGCAAAAGTTGTTATTTGCGATGAACCCCAAAGTAGTGCAGAAAAACGAAAAAAAGTTAATCGCGAATATTATGTACGAATTAAGAGCAAACAACAATTAGAAAAGGTACCATTACAAAACTTGGAAAACCAATGTAGTGGTGGAATAATGCTATCCGCAAATAACCATTCAACCTCACATGGTGCTCGAGCCAGAGACAAAGAAAATATTATGCCGCGTAGTAAGGATAAAGTTGCTCAAAATAGGAAAGATACTAACAAAAAGTATTATGAACGGAACAAAGAAAAAAGGAGAATGCTTGAAAGTGATCACCAACAAAGAAACAATGAAAGTATATTTGCTACTGCAGAGGTCATTCACAAACATCATGTTATATGTGCTGAAGAAAACAACCAAATATATTTGGGGTTAACACACGAAACATTAGATGATTAGTCCTAATTTAATTCTACAATAAATTTTAGTATAAACCATCATTATTTAAAATGAACAATTACATTTTTTATCTTTAATTTAAAAGAGTTGTGTTTTCATATATTATAGAAGTTGGAGGTTCTAGCGAGGTCCATGTCAATCAAGTAATTCCAGATGACATTCTTCTTGAGGATCCATACCATTCTATTTTCGATGGTATCCCTGAAGTACATTCTTTTTTGGAAGGAAGTAATATATGTGTTCATTGTGGAGCCAAACAGTTCAAACATGAATTCGCTACTTTTTGTTGCATGAGTGGGAAAACAAAGTTGGCATCTTCCCAAATTCCTGATGAGTTATATCGTCTTTTTACATCAGAAGAGGAGTTAAGCAAAATATTTAGAGATAATATACGTGCTTACAATACAAAATTTTCTTTCACATCCATGGGAGTAGAGTTGGATGATGATTTGAGCAATATGAAATACGGAGTATATACATTTCGTGTAAACGGAGCAATATATCACATAATTGATCAGTTAGTACCGAGGGATGGATTACCTAGGTACTTACAATTATATTTCTATGATTCCGAAACCGATTTTACACATAGACTTCAATGGCGAAATATTGATCGAAAGATCATTCAAGTGTTGGTGGGCGTTCTTTCAACAAACCCGTACGCTACAACGTTTCGAAGCCTTCGTGAGCTAGGACCTCTCGATAACTATAGAGTCACTTTGAACGCATCAGTGGAACTTGACCAGAGGGTATACAATCGGCCGACCACATTTGAGGTTTGGATATAATAATTATTTCTCTTAATTTCAAGTCATATCAGTTATCGTATTACATATTTACCATACTAAAATCACAAATTATATAGGTTGCTGGTATTTAGGTAGAAGGTAATGACAACATAACAACATATAAAAGAAGCATTGTTGTATATGGGTGATCTGACTATAGTACACAAATTCAACCTTACGAAGGTTGTTATGATCCTTTGTCTTATCCATTATTCTTTCCTAATGGTGAGTCTGGTTGGCATGCAAAAATAGCAAGGGATGGAGTGTCCATCAATGAAGGTGTGGGTAATGAAGAAAATATTGTGGATGATATAGAAGGTACATACATTTTTGAAATATGAAAATGAATGATTTCAGTAAAAATATACATAAATACAAAATTTACAAGTTTCTAACATTACCCTTATGCAGGGGCTAAGTCAAAGAAGGGTAGGAATACCGTAACAATGCGTGAGTACTACTGTTACAAATTCCAGATTCGTTCATCTAAAAATTTAATTCTATTGGGAAGAAGATTGCTACAACAATTTGTGGTAGATATCTATAAGATCGAGACTTCACGCTTGCTTTTTTGTAAGCTAAACCAAAAGAAGATAAGATCTGGCCTTTACCAAGGAATTGTTGATTGTGTCAATGCCGGTGAAGTTGAACCAAGTAGAGTCGGCAACGGATAGTCTTACCTGCATCTTTCATCGGTGGACCACGTGACATGCGACGAAGGTTCCTAGATGCAATGACGTTAGTTCAAGATGACGGAAAGCCTGATATATTCCTTACAGTAACATGCAATCCAAACTGGCCAGAAATTGTTGATGATTTGAAACCCGGGCAAAGTGCACAAGATCGACCAGACCTTGTATCAAGAGTGTTTCGTGCAAAATTAGAGGATCTAAAGGACCAACTTCTAAAACATTATATCCTGGGTGTGGTTCGAGCATATGTTTATGTGGTGGAGTTTCAAAAGCATGGTTTGCCACATGCACATTTCCTCTTGATAATGAGACCAGAACACAAGATGACAAATGTTGACCATTATGACAAAATGGTGTGTGCTGAACTTCCCGATCCAAAAAAGTATCCCAAAATGCATGAAATTGTTGTGAAGCACATGATGCACGGTCCTTGTGGTCATTTACGAGAAACCAGTCCATGTATGCAAGGAGAGCCAAAACAATGTCGGTGGAGATATACTAGACAACTTAATGAAGCGACGACACAAGGAGAAGACTCATATCCATTATATAGGAGGAGAAACAATGGGATAGAGGTCAACGTACGAGGAAATACACTTGATAACAGATGGGTGGTACCATATAACCCGAAGCTGTTAATGATGTTCAATTGCCACATGAATGTCGAGGTTTGCTCGAGCATAAAATCTGTGAAATATGCTTTTAAATACGTTTACAAGGGACATGACAAACAAGTTGTCCACATTGATCAAGATGGAGCGGAACCCATCATCAATGAGATTAAAAGATATCAAGATGCATGTTACGTCTCATCCCCTGAGGCAATATGGAGGATTTTTAGCTTTGCGCTTTCTCAAATCCACCCTTTCGTCATGTCTTTGCATCTTCATCTCCCGAACCAACAATTGGTTAGATTCTCAGATAATGATTCAATGATTGATATTGTGGACAGGGAGAAAGATAAGAGTTCAATGTTGACTGCATTCTTTGACACGAATAAAATGGATGAGATTCCGAGGCAATATCTATATAAAGAATTCCCAAGATACTTTACATGGAATTCAACCAAACGTTGTTGGAAGCAAAGGAAAAAAGGAGCAATGAGAGGCCGATTGGTTTCTGCTAACCCTGCCGAAGGAGAGAGATACTACCTACGGGTTCTTCTATCACATGTTAGAGGGCCAACATGCTTTGAAGATCTTTACACGGTGAACAACGTGTTACATCTAACATTTCGTAAAGCTGCTCTTGAGAGAGGGTTAATAGAGACCGATGATAACCTATATCAATGTCTTACGCAGGCTTCGTTATATCAATTTCCAGGTGCTCTTAGAAGGTTATTTGCAACAATACTCATTTATTGCGAACCCGGAGATGTTCGCAAGTTATGGGATGACCACTATAATTCACTTTCTCAAGATTATATGCGACAATGTGAAAGTGTTGAGCGAGTTCAAACCATGGTTCTTATGGATATCTCTATAATTTTGCAATCTATGGGTAAGCATCTCAATGAGTTTGATCTTCCTATGGTAAATACAAACATCATTTTGGAATCTGGATTTTATCGCGAGGTCCAAGAGGAGTACTCCATCGTTGTGGATGATGAACACCTTCGTGCAAAAGATTCTCTCAATACCGACCAAAAAAATGCATATGATGAGATCATGACCCACGTTAATCAGAATCGTCCGGGTGTGTTTTTTATAGATGGTCTTGGTGGAACTGGGAAAACATTTTTGTACAAAGCCTTACTTGCCGAGGTTCGTTCCCATGGTCATATTGCACTTGCGACAGCTTCATCCGGTGCTGCGACTAATAATATGCCCGGGGGGAGAACATCTCACTCGCGGTTTAAGATTCCGATAAATCTTGATAATAACTCAATGTGCAAAATCAATCAGCAAAGTAAGGTTGCTCAACTACTTCGTTTGGCCAAAATAATCATATGGGATGAAGCATCAATGGCGAATAGGAAAGCAGTAGAGGCGGTGGATCGAACGATGCAAGACATTACAAAGGTGAGCCTCCCTTTTGGTAGAAAGATAATGATCTTGGGAGGCAATTTTAGGCAGGTGTTACCAGTAATCAGACGTGGTACTAGAGCACAGATTGTAGACGCTAGTTTGAGTATGTCACCTCTTTGGTCTTTGATTAAAAAAATACGTTTAACTATAAATATGAGAGCACTGGCTGATCCATGGTTTTCAGATTTTTTGATACGAATTGGAAACGGAGATGAAGCAACCATTGATGAAAGTTTTGTCCGAATACCTGATGATATGTGCATTCCTTACACCGACCAAGACAAATTAAAAGACGAGTTGATTAATGCAATCTTTCCTTCTTTGCACATCAATGGAGGCTCTTCAGAGTATATTATTTCCAGGGCGATACTATCAACAAAAAATGAAAGTGTTGATGAAATTAATGATCAACTGATTGATAGGTTCTGTGGAGAGGAGAGGATTTACTATAGTTTTGATGAGGCAAAAGATGATAAGAACAATTTCTATCCGATGGAATTCTTAAACTCTATCAATATCAGTGGTTTACCTTCTCATTACCTTCGACTCAAAACTGGATGCCCTATAATACTGTTAAGGAATATTGGTCCTTCGAATGGTTTATGTAATGGCACAAGATTGATATGCAGAGGTTTTCAGATGAACATGATTGATGCGGAAATAGCGGTTGGCCTTCATGCCGGAAAACGAGTTTTTTTTACCAAGAATCCCTCTTTGTCCATCCCATGATGACATGTTTCCATTCAAATTGAAAAGAAAACAGTTTCCAATTCGGCTTAGCTTTGCTATGACAATCAATAAAGCTCAAGACCAAACAATTCCAAACGTTGGTGTTTATCTACCAGAGTCAGTATTCTCGCATGGGCAACTTTATGTGGCACTTTCCAGAGGAATATCCCGTGAGAATACAAAGGTCTTAGTGAAACCTACAAAAGAATTTCCGGGGAGAGGAATTTACATATCAAATGTGGTGTATCAAGAAGTTTTGCGTGATATATAAGATCAAATTTTGTATAAACCTTATCGATATATATATATATATATATATATATATATATATATATATATATATATATATATATATATATTAAAATAGTAACATGCTGGTTTTCATTTATTATCATATACGATTACAGTCGCACCACCTCACTGAGATAACTTTTCACGTAACAAGAACTAATCGGCGCCTAGAATCTTTTTGTCGAAAGGAAAAATAGCCGTCGCCGCATCGCGCGGGTACCCCACTAGTATATATATATATACATATATATATATATATATATATATATATATATATATATATATATATATATATATATATATATATATATATATATATATATATATTCTCGAAGTCATATAAGCAATAGCCACGTAATCTTCCAATAGAAAGCATAGATTTTTCTTGAGATACATACATGAAAACAAGAAATTGCAATGCAGATAAAAGGAACTCTAACTTCATTTATGGATTTATGCATCTAAAACTAATCAGAATATGTTTAAGAAAGCAATGTATGACTTGAAAATGCGTAATGTTAAGGTTCATGAATGATTGAGGAAAAGTCCTCAAAACGTTGGTCAAGATCTCACTTCTCTAGTAATTCAAGTAATCCTTTCTTATGAGAAGTTGTCCTATTTACATTTAGTATATGTAGTAACTAGATTTTACATATACACAATAAGAGCATTTTTTATGTTTTTTTTTGGAAAGGGAACTTCCCTAACGAGGGTTTCCGGACCAGCTTTCGCGCACCGACTAATCCCCCGCTGTAAACATAAAGCTTTGCTTCATGCCTTGGAGTCACTGCAAGTGAACCTCCATAGCCACATAATCACATGTGTGAGGTTTTTAAATCAAAAGTAATTGATGCAAGGTATAAGCCCATAATAACATGCTTGGAGTTCATTAAAGAGTATGTAATGAAAAGAATACGCTCTCTTGAGAAATAAAACAACAAATCTCAGACAATATAACCCCCATTGCAACAAAGCTCATGGAATAAAAAAAGCAGTTATAGCATTACAATAACACTTTTTGTGGAGATGGGACATATATCTTGTGCTTGGTCATTGTATGTATTAGTGTATAGTGATTTTGATTGACAGAACATGAACATATGGAAAGTGGGATGTTTGTGGTATACCATTCAATCATGTAGTCAATGTGGACCATACATGCTCAGACATGGAGGGAAATGTATAGTTTCAAGAAATTTATAAAATGGAAGAAACATGTGGTTTAAGTCGAACTATCCAACAACATTAACTCCTCCAAACATCACAAACAGTTAAATTATCCATTATATAAGTTTAGAATATTTGTAATGTAAAACCTAATAGTAATATATAGCAAATACCATAAGAAATGGCATAACTCTAAGTGTTTCAAAGGATAGGCTGGACTAGATCATGTGAGAAAAGGGAAAGAGAAATAAAAATAGAAACATTGAAATGAGTTCTGTTTAGTTACTACAATGGCCGAATTTGTAATGTAAAACCTAATAGTAATATATAGCAAATACCATAAGAAATGGCATAACTCTAAGTGTTTCAAAGGATAGGCTGGACTAGATCATGTGAGAAAAGGGAAAGAGAAATAAAAATAGAAACATTGAAATGAGTTCTGTTTAGAATATTTGTAATGTAAAACCTAATAGTAATATATAGCAAATACCATAAGAAATGGCATAACTCTAAGTGTTTCAAAGGATAGGCTGGACTAGATCATGTGAGAAAAGGGAAAGAGAAATAAAAATAGAAACATTGAAATGAGTTCTGTTTAGTTACTACAATGGCCGAATTTATAAATATTGAAAGTGTTGTTAGATATGAAATGAATGGGAGTAAAAAATATTTGGTTAATTAATCGGATTTGCGGAAACAAAGTTGATCAATGAATACTGCACTTAAATTGGTGTAGGCTCGGGAATATTAAAAAATAAGCTTGTATCAAAACCATTTGTATCAAGTTTGGAATTTAATTTATATATATTCAATAAACTCATATGCTCAAAGCGATCTTTTTATTATTCGAAATACATTGGGAAATTATCAATTTGATTTTATCACTTCTTATGGACGTTCCAGATGTATTCTTTAATTATGGGATCACGTAAGTTTTATTTAAAATCGATAGTTAGTATGGATTATGCGTGTATTGTATAAGGGAAATTAGGTTATGTCAAAAATTTCAATGTTATAAGGTAAGCATGTATGTGTCGCAAGATATTAATGCTAAAAAGAGTTTATGGAATTATTCATCGTAATCTGGGTAAATGCATGATTTTTTGAGATTTCAAACGTTGTGAGACAACGAACGGAAAGGTATGATACCAATTTTTGTCAGGTGTCGGATGAATTTAATGATTTTATTCGCCAAGAAAAATGAGTGTTCCATGGGTGATTACTCTTTTACTGTTTTACAATGTCTTAAGCAACAATGTAATAAAATGGCGAGACTTGATCGGTACTTAGTCACGAATGAGTGTTTGGAGATTTTCAGAACATTTTGATTCTTCGCTTTATCGAGTGTGGTCCGATCACATACCATTTATTCTTAGAAATATCAATCAAGATTTTGGGCCAATTCCTTTGAAAAATTTCAGTTAATGGTTGCGTGATAAAGCCATTGAAGAAGTAATTCATAAGCTTATTGAAATGATTTTAAGTTTCAATTAACGGCTGGAGAATAAAAACAAAAAATTCACAATTTAGTAAGTAAAGATGAAATGGTCAATTAATTGGATGAGTTACACAAATAATTTGACAACGGGTTAGAAAACGTTCAATTATCCATATATCATCAGGATTTTTTTTTTTTGAAATCTCACACGGAATAAAAAACAAAGAAGCTCAAGACATCGGTTAACTTAAAAATTAAGTGGGGTTTGGAATGTGACAAGAATACAAAGTTTTACCATGTTATTTTGAAAATGAAAGTACGACATATTTGGTTTAGGGTAGGTCTCAAAATTCTCGACACGATCCGAAATACATGAGTTTGGGTTGAGTTTTTCAACCCGTCAATCCGTTTATTAAACATGTGATATATGAGTTTCTTAAAAAATATACGGATTGACCCGCCAATCCGTTTAGAATTTTAATTAAAAAAATCATATATATTTAAATATATTAAGTATTATACACTATAGAGTTCATACTTTATAATAGGATAGGATATATGATATCATTTACCACTTGACCTGTGGGTAGTCATTTGTTGATTTGCATTGCAACACGTTTGGCGTTTGCCATAAATAATCTCAGTATCTCAAAAACAAAATCGAATATGCTCTCTCACGGTCTCCCCTCTGTGATGAACGACATAACAAATTTATGAAGAACGACGACATGAATGACTAAATCATTATAGAACGACGTTGACGTCTACGATTGAATTTATCTATGGTTGTATTAATGTTTTAGTTTAAATATGTTTTCATGAATGTTTTTAATTTTCATTTCGATGTTTAAAACTTAAGTTTCTAAAATTCGGATATGTTTGCATCAAAAATTAAATTCATGTTTAATTATCAATTTTGTTTATGGAATCTGACCCACGAACACACAAACCTAAATCTGACCTACGAACCCAAATCTGACCCACGAACCCGTCAACCTGTGAACTCGTATAAATAAGTGGGTTGACGGGTCATATATGAGTTTATGTTCCAAACCTATCAACCCGCGACCTGTATAGTTAAATGGGTCGTGTTTGGGTTGGTATATTTTGACCCGCCAACCCAAACATGATACGATTGTCAGGCCTAGTTCAGGGGATTTGGGTAATGGAGATTAACCAGACAAAAAACATTTATTTTATAAGGTTAATGAGAGTGAAATCGCTAAAGAGGCTCGCTATGCACTCGCTAGGAAGAAGAGCACCACCCCTAACTCTCGCTAGGGGGCTCACCAATATTACTTAGCTATGTGTATAACGAGAGCTGAGAGAAATGATTGCTTGTATGTGATTGGTTTCTAGGGTGTTGAACGGATCCACCATTTTCCAAATAAAGTTTCCCATATTTTCATTATAAAAATGTTTATCTCCAATTTCAAAATTCAAATTTCAATCCAACCCTTATAAATTAACAACACTACACTCTCAACATTTCACATACAAAATATCATTTTTTTCTCTCAGAAATTGGCTCTTTCCTTTTGACCGGATCCAACTTTTATAAAAAAAAAATTGTCTTTGTCCTCGTCTTCATCATTGTTAACGTATCTCTATATGAATATTTTAAGGTACAAAATCGCTATCTTTAGGACGACCTAGCTAACAGTCGCAATTCGGCCAAGTGCCAAACTTGGGCCCTCGCCCTTGCACTAGGACATTGATGATTGGCGCTCTCGCGCCCATGTCAAATCCTTGATGATAATCTCCGGTCTATAATAAGCCAAAACACAACTGGTTACTCCCTAGAGCGAAAAGTGTAGCACTCATGGCGATGCCTTTGTTTCTTCTGCATCAATAGCAGACAACCACTAGTGGTGCACGATCCACCAGTGGGATTCCTCCACGTCCTGTCGACCCAGACATGACAAATGATACTATTGGGATCATGTGCGGAGATCAATAGGTATATAAGTAACCCTTCTTCTCCAGACGAAGGGATCGCCTTCATATTCTCAAAAACCCTAATCTACATATCCTCATATACATACTAACTAGACCGTCGGAGCTTCGTCCCGGGAGCACCTCCCGGACGACAGTTGATGCTCTTTCTTCGTTACTTTGATTACAATGTTCAACCAAGCCGGTACAATCAAGTAACAATGTTAAGACCAACATATCAAAACATCTAGCAACATTTAGGCATGTACTCAAAGTTACACAACCTTGATACGACACTAGACGTCAATGATGATGGGAAAAGGACCTATGGAGTCCGACAGAGGAGAAAAAAGTCCACTTAGGTCCATGTCGTTGCTTGAAGGCATGCAAGTATTTGCGTCAGAGGGGCATGCCTCCACCCAAACACCAGCATCACAAGCACCAGGCTCCACGGTGAAAAATTTAATGCCAAAAATAGCTACCTTATGGCGACCGTCACCCATTACAACAGAGCATTTGGTTACAACCATGACTGCAGTGCCACAGACAATGGTGACCTAATAGTCACAACCACTGGTTTCACAGCCGCAATCGTTGTTGCAGCAGGCGGGGATGAACACTTGGTCCCCAGGAACCATATTGTCTTTTGTGTAACATCGAATGTCGAACTACCAATTTTCTCCCACAACAAGCATATCACACATTCCATTTTTGCAAAAAAAGCACCGATGTCTAACCCTTATTTCCAGCAACTGCAGGGATCTATTCCCCAAGTACCATTGTCGTAGGGGTCCAACCCTCATACGATATCGATATCCGAGTCTAACCCCCACTCGTTGTTGGCACAACAACTCAATCCCCACACGCAACAGTAGTAAGGTACGAACCTATACATGCTTCAACAACCAAGATCGAGCTCAGAGCTGCAGCAAACCACATAATCGAGCTCACAACATCAACCATGTATATCTCAAGCAGCGATGCATAATCAAGCATATGACAACCCGTATTATGTTAACAAAATCATGATGTATGGTGTGTTTCCATACCTACACATGGAGAACCCAGTGAGGAGTACTAGCTCTACTTTCTGCCAGGAGCTCCTACAATATGATATTCCACACTCGTACATGATACCAAACATACCAAATTACAACGATACCATCGATATTGACGAGCATATCGATACTTATGAGTGGATGGTGATGTCATTGAGGATGGATAAACGATTCATCTGCATGCATTTCCCTGTTATGCTATTTGGAAATGCAGGAAGATTGTTGAAGGTACTATGACCTGGAAACATCTTGAGCTTCGAGCAACTACTGTACCTCATCTTCAATAATTTCATGCAATTAAGGAAGGTTAAGGGAGATGCAAACTCAGTAATGGCTTGAAAACAAAAGTAGGGGGAATCGATAAGAGAATATTATGATAGATTCACTCTCGAAACACTAAATATCCCGAGCCATGAGGAATTCCTTGTCACTAGCGCCTTCACCCAAGGTTTACTCCTTGGCCCCCTATCTAAGAAGATGCAAGGGACAGTACCTCAGTAGAGGGACGAGCTTATGTAGAGTTGAGAAATATCTCAAGCAAACCGAAGGTGAAGAGAGAAGAGAAGCCAAACTAAAGGTTGTTGCCAACACGTACATAAAACAGGAAGAAGCGATCTCTTGTCCCAACACCGACCAACGAGAGTGCCAGGACAGGAGGCCATGACAAGCATACTCGACACTCGCGACATTTGTCCCAGAGATATCATCCATTCATCAAGGATGAGCAACAAAACCATCAAACCGACATACATGCCATCAACAAAACTCCTCCAAAGGTAGAAAAAGAAAAGGTCAAGTACTATGAGTTTTACAAAAGCAAAACTCACAACACTGGAAGGTGTATGGTGCTGAAGAAAGAGATTGAGGAAAAATAGCTAAAGGGTGATCTCTTTGATATCGCAAAGGACTTGAGATCAAAGTTTGATGCCGACCAGAAGAATGTCTAAACTCAAAAAAAATGCGGGCAAACGCCAAGACAAAAAGTGCAACATCTTCATGATTTTTAGGCCCTATAAGAGAAGCGAACCTTACAAAGTGGAGGATGACATTGAGGTATTATCTTGAAATATACTCAATATCAGATTCTCATTACATGAATCAAGGCCACCAAACTGGGGGCCTAGAGATCCACTCCTGATCACTACGTATATACGCCAAACGCAAGTTTATCTTGTCTACATAGATAATAGTAATAGTACTGACATATTGTATGATCATTGTTTCATGTAGCTACCTCCCTCCTGGAAAGAGGGTCTAAAACCTCTAACATGTAGTCCGTTAATAAGCTTTACCAGGCATAGTCTATGGCCACTGGGCACCATACATCTATCGCTCACTTTGGTTAGTCACGATGGGAAGGATAAGATCAAACGGATAATTGAATTCTTAGTGATGTGTCTCCCAACGGAGCATACCATTTTACTCGGGAAACAAGAAATTTTCTAGCTCCAGGCCATACCATCAACAATCTATGGTATAGTCAAGTTTAACACAAGTGTTGGCTTAGCAGAAATTGTCACCATTAACCCGCGAATACACAACTGTCATCAAGTTGTTGTTGTACTAGAGCTGGTACGAGCCTCATAAAAGTCAAAGAAATATTGCCACACAGAAAAACACATCATCCACCCAGATTACCCATAGCAAACAGTCTGAATAGGCGCCAATCTATTGGAAGAAGCAAATAAGGCTAGTCGGTCTCTTGAAGTAGTAATCTAAGATCTTTGCATGGCAACCTACATATGTAACGACCAAAATTTCAATAAAATTTAAACTTTTCAAAAACAACCTGATTTCATTAAATTATTACAAAAAGGTTTTCAATACAAATCATTTAGAGTATTCCCAGAATCACATTGCTACAAAATCATGAGGAGCGGTACGATCACGCCTTTGCCTTGCCACAATGTCCTGAAGAACCTGAAAAACATTAAACCACAACTGTAAGCCCGAAAGCTTAGTGAGATACCCCCAAAATACCAACCACATATACCATACACATAACATGCTATCTCATAACGAATCACAGAACAACCATGCATATCGGGTCTACTGTGGGACTGGTCCGCCTGGTCGGGCCTTCAGTCCACCTGGCCTACCCTCCGAGTCCATTCATGTCCCTCGAGTCTGCAAGTGTGGTTGGTCCGCCCGCACCGAGCCTTCAACTCACCTGGTCCACTCTTCGAATCCAATCATGTCCCTTGAGTCTGCAGTGTGGTTGGTCCGCCCGCACTGGGCCTTCAACTCACCTGGTCCACTCTTTGAGTCTACAGTATGACTGGTCCGCCGCATCGGGCCTTCAGTCGGCCTGGTCCACTCTCCGAGCCTCGATACGTCTGGTTCGCCCTCGTGGGGCCTACAGCCTATCCGGACTGCTCACTGGGCCTTCGGAATAACCGGTCCGCCCTGGGTATCTTGGCCTACAGCACGAAGCAGGACCCGCCTCAACCCAACTCCAGTCCAAACAACCATGTGCACATAAACATACAATCACATAACAATTCATATTCAGGCAAAGCGATCTAGAAGATCACATAAAGACAACATACTCTAACAGGATACCGACCTAACTAGTCACTAGCATAGCCTCACCCTACATACCAAGATACCGACCTTAACCAGGTCTCTAACGAATACCATCCTAACTACCAGGATGCAAACATATCAAAGCAATAACATAACAACAGATACCTGGATCTCAATCCGATAAAAGGGCCGACCTTGGTGCCTTAGACCCTGTTGATATAGTGAGGATAACCCACCTCGAAACTGCGGACTGAAAGGATAAGATCCCGCTACTCCAAACTCCAACACGAACTCCTCCATTGAACACCAAAACACTCAACTCAATAAATACCCTTAATTACCAAAATACCCCTAGAAGACAACTGGTCAACCCTTGGACAAGGTCAGAACTTCCCTCAATCCGTGACCTAACTCGCCGAGTCACCCCGAGACTCCCGAGTCCAATAACTCTAAGTCCACTCGCACCCAACTCACCGAGTCATCCCTTGACTCACCGATTCTCGACTCAACCATGAAATATTGGGACTCTTCGACAAGACTCATCGAGTCCAAGAACAGACTCGCCGACTCTAAGGCTATCTTCAACCTACTCGCCGAGTTGTTCATCCAACTCGTCGAGTTCCAGCTCATCTTCAAGCAACTCGTCGAGTCCACCCTTGTGACTTGCCGAGTACCACCGGTCTGAATCCATACAGAAGCATTCCAGGCCATGCAATTGATCCAAAACATAGATCTAGCCTCCTACAACCCATCCATCACGTAAAGTGGCAAACTTTACGTGAATCCAAAGAGATATAGGCCTTATACACTTTAGAGCTAGGGTTTGGGACATGATGGCTTCACTAAGCACTCAAACACTGGGACTTTAATGCACTCTAGACCTTCCCCATTCCAGATTTGAGATAGCAACCTCAGATCTAACCTCCAAACTCCAAAAACATCCCAATATAAGCTTCCCATAAACCCCAAAATGATGAATCCATATGAGTAACAACCCAAGAACGAGATCTTACCTCAAAAGAATGCCTCTACTGCAATGAAACTCGAATCCAAGCAAAGCCCCTTGCTCCAAGCCTCCAAACTCCCAAGATTCCTTCAACAAATACTCTTCAAGCTCCCAAATGCACTTTGATCCACTCAAACACGATTGCTAAGGGTTTCTGGACTTGAGGATGAGTAAAGAGGCTAGGGGAATGGATGTTAAGTTCTTTATATAGGGCTCAACCCCGAGAATTAGGGTTTTCTCCACTCAGCACCTACTCGCCGAGTCCATCTTTGGACTCGCCGAGTAGGCCACTTGACATGCTACCAAAGTCGCGACCCTAATCCCCGAGTCCATCCATGGACTCGCCGAGTTGCCCTTCAAAATTTACACTTTTAGCCCTTCAACTCTACTCTTGATATTTCGGGATGTTACAACATATATGACAAGAGTTGATTGCGAGGTCATTGAGCATAGCTTTAAGATTATCCCAGGGATCACCCCTATCAAGCAAAAAAAGAGGGGCAAGTGGGTAATAGAAACAAGGTTATCAATGAAAAAGTGTGAAGCTGGTGGATGCAGGCATCCTCCGGGAGGAAATTTTCTCCACTTGGATAGCAAATCTAGTGATGGTGAAAAAACATGATGGATCATGTCAAATATGCATTGATTACTTCGATTTGAACAGTGCCTGCCCAAAGGATCACTATCCTCTCCGGAGATAGATCCAAAGGTGCAGTCGTTAGAAGGATTCCAATTCAAGTGTTTCCTCGACGCTTACAAGGGCTACCATCATGTTCAAATGAGAAGAGAAGATGAAGGAAAAACAGCCTTTTATACCGATTGTAGTACCTTTTGTTATTAGAAGATGCCATTCAGACTCAAGAATGTCGGGGCAACGTATTAAAATTTGATGAATTAAGTGTTTGCAAACTAAATTTGTAGAAATGTTGAGGTCTATGTTGATGTCATGGTCATTAAAAGCCATAACAAGGCAGCTCTGTTACATGACATTGAAGAAAATGTTCAAACTTTGAGGAAGGCTCATATGAAGCTCAATCGGGGCAAGTGTACCTTCGGGGTGGAAGAAGACCAATTCCTTGGTTATCGAATAACCAATGAAGGAATATCTCCAAACCAAACTAAGATACAAGAATTTCTCGAATCCAAAACCCCTCATAACCCTAAAGGAGTGCAAGAAATCAATGGATGATTAACACCACTTGGCAGGTTCATCGCCATTTCGCACAAGAAAGGCTTCACAATTTTCTAAACTTTGAAAGGTTGCATCGAAAAGAATCAATTCAAGTGGACACCAGAGGCCAACAAGTATGTACAACATATGAAAGAAACTTTGCACTAGCTCCCAACCATGACGATCCCCCTACTAGGAAAAACATTGCAAATGTACGTGGCAACATCCGGTGAAGCCATATCATCCGTGGTATCTATTGAGAGAGACAAAAAGAAATTGCCAATACACTTCGTGACCAGAGCATTACAATACCCTAAGCTCAATTACCCAAAATTAGAGAAGCTATTCCCCACATTAATCTATGCGACTAGACGTCTCGGGTGCTATTTTCAAGCTCACAAGATTGAAGTTTTGACCAGTTACCCAATAAAGGAAATCGTATTGAGGCCAGATAAATCAGGATGCCTACCAAAATGGGCGATTGAGATAGGCGTGCATGATATAGATTATCAGCCACGCACCAGCATCAAAGCTCAAGCCTTGGCAGACTTCCTAGTCGAAATTCCTGACACACTTAAGAATGTACTAACTGTCTTACTAATAGATCCGTTAGAACCAGAAGTGAGTCAGGACATCTGGGAATTCCACACTGATGGAGCCGTAAGCAAGGAGGGGTTGGTGCTAGGTTTAATCCTCAAAAACCCCAACGATGATGAATTCATGTATGCCTTGCGATTCAACTTCCAGGTCTCCAATAATGAGACTGAGTACGAAAGTCGAAGAAAAACACCTTGCAACCCTCAATGACTCCCTCCTCATCACCAACTAGGTTAATAACACATACAATGATAAGGAACAAAGAATGTAATGGTATCTAAATGCCGTGCAAAAATTAGTACAATCATTCAAAAGCTTCTCAATCAAATAGATCTCCCATGGAGAAAATGCAAGAGTCGATCCCCTTAACAAGGTTGCCTTAACCTCATTTGATCACCTAACCAAAAAAGTCTTAGTGGAGATTCTACCAGAGAAGCATCGACAAACACACAAGTTGATGTTATAACAATAATTCTAAATTGTACCAAACCTTTTGTAAACTATCTCTTGTACGGGATCCTTCCAAACGACCCCATAGAGGTTAGAAGGATCAAGATCAATGCACCATGATTCGATGTAAGGGACACAAAATTATACAAGATGGGATGCTGGGAACCATGGATAAAGTGCAAAACAAACTCCGAAGGATAGTTGTTTTTGGAGGAAAGCCATGTGGGAGAGGCCGGAGCACATGAAGGTGCGTAGGAACTCACCGAAAAAGTATTCCACCTAGGGGTGTATTGGCCAGACATCTACAAGGATGCGGCCAAGCACACCAGAAAGTGTCTGGAGTGCCATGCTTTCTCTCATTGTCAAAACCAACCTGTCATGCCTCTTACCAGCCTCAGTAGTCTCTAGTGCTTTCATTAGTGGGGCATAGACATCGTTGGACCATTTCCAATTGTCCAAGTGGAGCTAAATTCTTGTTGGTCTCTATCGATTACTTCACCAAGTGGATCGAGGCCGATCCACTGACCACTTTCATGGGACTAGGGAATTTTGATAAAGTAGATCTGTAGAAAGTTATTTTCTTGCTTTCTTTCTATTAGTCATATGTTGCCTCCTCTCCATGATCGGGGGATCCAACCTGGACTGAAACATATGCAACTTTATTTCTATGCATCTTCATATATATATATATATATATATATATATATATATATATATATATATATATATGCATTTCTTTATGTCTGTTAGTCATATGTTGTCTCCTCTGTGTGATTGAAATAATCCGACCTGGAACACAACATATGCACCATTCTATTTCTCAATCCCTCTATCCAGTTATTCATATGTTTATCCCTCTGCGTAATTGGAAGATCCGAGCTGGGTGTATAACATATGCATTCTAAATCTGACTTCCCTTCTAATAATTATCTGCTTATCTAAAGTAAGGAGTATTCTTGAAGTTCTTGATTACCGAAGTATGTTAGGAAGTGGGAAACACATTCTAGGTCATCTAAAATTGAACATTAAATAGGTTGTCTATAGATCTTGCTGCTAAATTTAGGTGTACAATAATATATATTGTCGTCGTCAGCTAAGTGGTCTCCTAGGAATTTCATGGATTCAACTTCAAGGATTCCTCCCCTTCGTGCTGATATTCCAACATCATTGCTATCTGAAGGTGATCTAACATTGGCACAAGCCTCCCATCCTCTAATTAAATAGAGAAAAGTTGATCCCAGGCCAGGAGTGCGAGTAAGGGAGCAAGCACCAACGGTTAAACAACACACCACAGCTGCTACACCTACTCAACCAACCCAAGAAGGCCCAAGTGTTATATGATCTTCTCATGAAGCCGAGAGCTCTTCAGCTCCTGGGGGTTCCTCTCCTTCACGACTCGCGCATGATGCTTCCTATGAGAGGCTTACCAGGTTGTTGGCCCAACAAGATTCAGACCCTTCACCTTGCGGAAAAGGGATATCTATATGGGAAGGAAATGTAGGGGGAGTGGACTCATTAACTGTTGATGTGAGAGCAGAGATTGGAGTTTTGAACCAAAAGCTTATTGAAAAAGATGTTTTGATTGGAAACCTTGATGTTCGAGTTTCTGGACTTGAAGAAAAAAATGCTTTAAAGTCAAAACAAATCTCCATTCTGTAAGTCAATCTTGGAGCACTGACAGCTGGATACTTCGACTTAAAGAATAAGCTCATTGCTGAATTTGGTGACAAGTTCAAGACCACTGTCGAAGATCCAAATGCAACCCAGACTTTTCAATCAGCCCCAACCAATACATCACATTTTGATCAGCTTGATGACCATCCACCAGTTAGAACCACATGAGTCGTTAACCGTTTTGAAAAAGACCCAGAGCAAGAAAATCTAAGAATTACAATCAAAAGAGCTGGGAAATAGCTCACTTCATAGAAGAGGGGACGGTGGCTCTTCATGAAGAACTCTGATCAAAATCTTCGTGGAGACCAGCCTCAACTATTAGTGACTGAGCTCGACAAGAAGAGGTTCAAACACAAATATGGTGACCGGTCAGGGATTCGTATGTATGGGCTTGTAGGGTTTTGAGCATTCTAACATTCCTAAGGTGTACATGCAACCCTAGAAACCTTTGATCTATGTTTTACTATGATACATGCAAATTTGATTTCCAAGGTTATATCCTATCTAGCATACATGGGGAATTTTTAAACATAAAAGTAAGCAAGAAAACATACCTTGTAGTAGTTTGGATTACTTGAAAACCTTGTGAGCCTAGCACCTCAAGTGTGATGCCTCAAATGTCTCACACAACACCAAATGCACTTGGAATAACTTGGAGAGAAATGAAAAACACTTAGAAATCGTCTAGCACTGACTTGTATATCTTAGTGGCCAATTTTGGTGAACAAAGTGTTACTTATATAGTGTGTTACAATTAGGGTTACACCATGTAAATGCTAATTGTCATGACTTTTCATTTCCATGACCCATGGGTTCTATAAACACCATAGAGCCTCCATGGAGCATCCTATGGGTTTTATCCCAACTTGCTAATCCATGAAGCATTAGCCCACTATATAAGTATGGATGATTTACACAATCAACCCATATATTTAATTAGTCTCCTTTTGATCACTTAATTAATTCCAAATTAATTCTTGATCAATACTAATTAAATAATATTATTAATATATTAGAACTTATAGTATATTAATAAACCTTAAGTGTTATTTCTCTTATTTTAGTCTATCCAAATGCATGATGCCATGCAACCCAAATGGACCATGCAAAACCGGTCAAGTACATACCAGAAATAGTTATGGACTTAGACACCTTATCCAACAGAGCTTTCATAAGAAACTCAATTGCTGGCTGATGAAAAGAAAAAGCAATAATGTGAAATATTACAAGAACAAAAACAATTTTTCTTCCCTTACCAAAGTGGACCTCGCAGCCCTTTTCTCCAACGCTTCCAATGATCATTATGCAACTGATTTTAAAATCTTCTTAGAGAACCAAGTGAGGATAGGATTTGATGGGATGAAGATCACTGAATATTTCTTGAAGACAGCCAAAGATGTGTTTGACCCAATCACCAATAAGTCCTTCAAGAATGCAATGTGGCCTCCAATGAAGCAGATGACAAAGATTCCCATCGTCAAGAAATTTTGTGATGGTTCGCTATGCAACATGCAATACTGGGTTTACGATGAAGCCACAACTACTGTTGTAATCAAGTTCAAATATGGTGTCTTCCGTCTCATTGATAAGAAGGACTTGCTTCAATTTGGTGAAAGGGACATCCACACCTTAACTGTACATCAGATTTTATGCGATCAAGAGATCTTGGAGGCTGCTGCCAAGGAGTTCACAAGCATGATAGCATAAATTATCGATAAAAAGATATGGCTGGGTGCTATGGGGAGATCAGATGTGTTGGTTATTGAGAAAGACTGAATCTATGCTAGCTCAAACCAAGGGGGAGACTGTTAGGCCATATTTTGTTGGTTTGGGGCTAGCTATCAATCTATATAGGTCTTGATAGGGTTTTTGTCATGTTATTTGTGTTTGCGGTTGTGTTTACGACCGAGTAGTGTTCACGACCATGAACGTGTGTACGACCATGAACTTTTTGCGGTTGGTTGGTCCTATAAATAGTGTCAGATGAACAGTGAGTTGTGAAGTCATGTGTGTTTGTGTTCCAAGTGTACCAGGCGTTTACCTCCCTAATAGAATGTATGCATAGTTGGAACTTCTTTGCTTCTACTCCTTCTTTTGCTCATTGATTACTGCTTGACTGTGTGTTTGATCACTGGTTGGATCCTATTCTGTGGACTTACACATTTATATAATTGTTTATATAAATATATAGTAATTATCTTGCCTAGTTTAATATGTAAGGTCAAACATCATATTTTTGGTTGGTAGCCCACAAAATAGTGAAATCACTAGAATGTACTCCTTTTTGATAGAAAATCTATTTTTTCGGTAAAAGTTTCCAAAAACCTTGTAGTTTACAAATCAAAATTTTCTTGTGAATTTGTGACATGGATGATATGTAACATCCGGACTTTCAGGTATGTTATTGTGTGTTTAAATTTTGGGATTTATGGAGTGACACGACGAGTTGTGAGTCCAACTCACTGAGTAGGGTTGCGTTATCTACGTGGAATTAATGAGTGGACTCGACGAGTCAGAGGTCTAACTCGCCGAGCAGGTGCTGGGCAGAGAAAACCTAATTTCCGGTGGTTGGGGAATATATAAGGGAACTTATGCCCCCATTTCTGCATCACCACTTACCTTACACCCCTAAGAGAAAACCTTAATTAGCATTAGAGCTAAAGAGTGAGTGAGGAGCTAAGTTGGTGGTTGTTGGTGCATTCTTTGATGGAGAAGTGAAGAGTATTGAGGTTGGGGCAAGAGGAGGCTTTGGTTCCAGATTCAACAATGTTTGCTTGAGGTAAATGTGCTGACTTGCTCATCTTCTAGGGAGATCTTGATATGTGAGTTTTCTAGGGTTTTCTTCCATTGCTTAGAGTCATTGAGCCTTTTGTGTATGATTTGAGGTTGGAAACTCATGTCTGAAGTGTGGAGGGTCTTGAGATCCCAAAGACTTGAACTTTATTGAGCTAGAAACTAGACTTTTAGCACTTAACCCTTTGTAAGACCTTGTATTGGCATTTTTGGGCATATATGCCATGCATGAGTGTAAAGATCGAAGCTTTACATGTCAATCGAGCCTTAGGATGGTAGATCTGGTGTTTGGAGTGATAGTTCTGCCTTAAATCGTCTGAATGAGAAATCAGATTTAAGGGACTCGCCAAGCCCATGGCCTGACTCGACGAGTCGGTGAGGGTTTGTCCCGATGAGCTTAATCATGCGATAGCTCGACGAGTTGGGGGTCAACTCGACGAGTTGAGCTGGACTTTCTTGAGACTTCTGAGGAAATGAGGGGACTCTACGAGTCGCATGGGTGCACTTGGTGAGTCAGGTCAAACATGGACTGTTGACTCGAGTTTGACTTTTGTTGACTTTAGGGTTGGGTCAATCATGAGTAATGAAGACCATGGAGGGGTAATATGGTCTTTTATCCACTTCAAGAGTTAGACAGAGATTAAGAATAGCCTTTGGTGTATTTGAGTATGAATAGGGTATTAATTAGAGATGTTATCCCACGTGTTAGGCGGAGGCTAGTTCGAGATTTTCGAGTACGAGACTCTTACTTGCTAGCTTTCGAGGTGAGTCTTCTCACTATACTTTACCTAGAGTTGTATTTATGTGTGACTAGAGGGTCTTATGTGCTTACTTGATTTATGCATTTTGTATGTGTGATTTATAGGCTATGTTATGTGTTATTGAGACCAAACCGGAGGGTCCAACGAGTTGTGAGACCGGGCCATTGGGTCCAATGAGCCATGGGACTGGAGGGTCCCACTGAGACACGGAGACCGGAGGGTCTTACTGAGTTATAGCTTGAGTGGCTAATGTGTTGTATGCGGTATTTTGGGGAACTCACTAAGCTTCATGCTTACTGTGTTGTGTGTTATGTGTTTCAGGTTTTTCTCCGGATTACGGGAAAGGCACCGACTTGATTGTACACACTAGTGAAATAACTATGTTTCGAGGATCCTGGATTTAATCAAAGAACTATGGAGTTGTGATTTGTAAATTTAATAAATGAGATTCTTATGAAATGTATTATGGGAATTATTTGTTTGTAAATGAAAATTTTGTTTGAAAATTTACGGTGTTACTTGATATTTTGTTTGAAAATTTACGGTGTTACAAATGGTACCTTAAAGGCTAACATTAACCTTTGAGAAGAATTCAAACCCAGAATGGTGTTAGGGTGAAAAGCTCTCCATTGGACGGTGTCTTAGGCTTACCCATGTGATATGGATTTTTAGGTAGATCTTTCCTATATATACTTGTATAGTTTTCATGTATAGGTTTGAGAGAGCTCCCATTATATAGATTTGTAGTCTAGATATATATATATATATATATATATATATATATATATATATATATAGAGAGAGAGAGAGAGAGAAAGAGAGAGAGAGAGAGAGAGTGAGTGAGAGAGAGATATAGAGTAGTATAGTAAGGAAGCACATGCTTTTATATTTTTTGTACTTTCTCCAATATCTATACAAATTTGTGCTTAAACTTTAAACCAAGTCTTATTGAGTATGCAATGATTCTTCAATTCCATATTTATCATCTACCTTGGGATCCTACATGTGTTATCAGAGCTTAATCTTGAAGTTTTAACAACCTTTTTAAGATCAATGATCCTTGATGACAACATTTTTGTTTGTAATTGACTTGAAGATTCAAACTTTTAGTGAGTCTCTCCATTGGATCTTTTTTCTTTTAATTCTATATGTGTTGATCTACTTATCTTTGTAATTTAAAATCTATCAAAATCTCTTGGAATCATGTTTTTGTAAATGTTTTTTTTATCATTATTATTGCATTGAATCTATTTGTTTTTTATTCCAAAACTTGTTGATCCAATCATTTTTCACTTATCGAACCAATTTCAAAAAGTGTTACTGTTCATATGACTTGATTTAAAGTCAAAATCATTCAAATTCATTCATTTGCATGAATTATTCAAAAGCCCAATCCAAATAACTTTTACTGTTCATTGGATACATTTTGAGTACAATTTACATTGATTGAGCCCAATACAATTACTATTCATGATCTTTTATGAGATTATATTCCTTTTCGTCATTAGATTTCTAATTATAACATCATTCGTCGGATTATCTTGTATTTCTTGATTATATAATTATTGGATCGATCTCTTGTTCGATTATATTTGTGGATCTTATATCTGTCTTGAATCAATTTTACTTTTGAAATATTGATTTGTTTTCTCAAGTTATATAATTATCGATCAAGTATTTTTCGTCCTTCGTTCATTAATGATTTATCATAGATTTATCGATTATTGTTCTTATAATCGATTGAGATTATATTGTTGTTTTAACTGGATTATCGATCAGAGTTTAGTTGATTGTTTCGAAAATTGTACCCTAGATTGATAATCGATGGATGAAGAATTCGTGAAGAACAATAAAGAACTGATGAGTTGTGTTTGAATTTGTTTAGAGTTCATGGTGACGAACACTTAAGAAAAGTTGAGATGATAAAGAACAAAATGTATTTGTTCAATCCATGTTATTTGATATAGTAATTTATTTGAGAAACATGTTCTTGGTGTTTTTTAAGAAGGGATTCAATGGGATATGACAAGTCAAACGAGAAATTAAAAATTATAACTAACACATATGGCCAAATATCGAGTGGTTAAGGATGCTTGATATCGATATGAAAAGTCTATGTTTGTCTTTATAATGAGGCTATTGTGTTCTCGTAGTGAATGTGAATTTGGAGTATTTGATGGCTTATAACAATTAAGAATCAAAAGTAACAATGGGTTTGATGGTTAGATTTGAATTTTATGTTTCAACATTAATGATTGAAGGAGTAGTTTCGACAATGAACTCGGATTGTAGATTGGGTCTGTGTCTCTCTTATCGAAAATTGATTTTCATTGGGAATACTTGATTTCGATTTTGAATGTATATCACGTCAACTAGGTATCGCAACGAGTGGTTGAATATTTTTCGAGTCGCATGATTCAATGACTTAATATAGAGTCGAATGGTTGGATATTGACAAAGCATTATGAACGCAAGTCGAAATCAAAGCATTAAGAAGGATGGTGGGAAATGTCGTCAACTTATTCGTGTGAGTGAGCAAGCTTTTAGAAAGTTGTGTACTATCTTACAACGTGATGGTGGACGGAAACCTACATAACAAATGTCTGTTAAAGAACAAGTTCCAAGGTTTCTACACCTCGTAGGCAATGGTATGAGAAACGCAATGCTCTCTTTCATGTATGGGCGCGCTAAATCTACAACAAGTAGGTGCTTCCATAATGTTCTTCTCACTGTTGTAGCATAGAAAGTTATTACATTCAAAAACTAAATGTGATGTTGTCCCGAAAGAAATTCAAGAGAAGTAGAGATTTTTTCCCCACTCCAAGACTTGTGTACGGGAAATTGATGGGACATATGTTCATGCAAAAGTACCCAATAAAGATGTTGCTAAATATCTTGGTCACAAGGGTTTTCCTACGATAAATGTCTTAGCCACATGTTCATTTGATTTTAAGTTTACATACGTTTTAACTGGGTGGGTGGGGGTGGGGGGCACTGCCTTAGACTCAAGGATAGTAAAGGATGCACTTAAAAGAGACAATAAGTTACTAATTCCTAGGGTAATTTTTATTAATTACTTTAATTTTGCGTGCATTCTTGTAACGGCCGAAAAACACAACCAATTTAAAATTTTCAAAACATCCCGATTTTTATTAAAATGTTTACAAAAAGGTTTTCAATACAATTCATTTAAGTATTCCCAGAATCATGTTGTTACGAAATCATGAGGAGCGGTACGATAGCGCCTTCGCCTTGCCACAGTCTCCTGAAGAACCTGAAAAACATTAACCACAACTGTAAGCCCGAAAGCTTAGTGAGATACCCCCAAGATACCAACAACGTATACGCCCTTCCAGGCTACGACCTTCCGGTCCAAAACATATAAATCATACATAACATAGCAGAACATAGAACAATCATGCATATCGGGTCTATCGTGACTGGTCCGCCGTATCGGGCCTTCAGTCCATCGGATCCATCCTCCGGGTCTAGTCATGTCCTTCGAGTCTACAGTGGGGTTGGTCCGCCCGCTTCGGGCCTTCAACCCACCTGGTCCACTCTCTGAGTCTACAGTGTGACTGGTCCACCCGCATCGGGCCTACAGTCGGCCTGGTCCACTCTCCGAGCCTCGGCACGTCTGGTCCGCCCACGTGGGGCCTACAGCCTATCCGGACCGCTCACTGGGCCTTCGGATCAACCGGTCCGCCCTGGGTATCTTGGCCTACAGCACAAAGCAGGACCCGCCTCAACCCATCTCTAGTCCAGACAACCATGTGCACAAAACATACATTCATATAATAGTCATAATCAACAAACCGAGTAAACAGATCACATAGCATATCATTACCCTAACCGGGCTACCGACCTAGCCGGTCACTAGCATAGCATCACTACGCATATCGAGATACTGACCCTAACAGGGTCCCCCCTAGCATGCACCATCCTAACTACCAGGATGCAGACACAACCAACAACAACATGATAAACGTAACTGAATCTCAATACAATAAAGGGCCGGCCTTGGTGCCTTAGACCCTGTTGATATAGTGAGGATAACTCACCTCGAAACTGACGGCTGAAAAGATAAGATCCCGCTGCTCCGAACTCTGACACAACTCCTCCACTGAACATCAAACAACAATCCAATAAATTCCCATAATTACCAAAATACCCCTGGAAGACAACTGATCAACCCTGGACAAGTCAAAGTCAACCCCTGACTGACCCTACTCGCCGAGTCAACCCGATGACTCGCCGAGTCCATAAGATTTTGAGTCCACTCGCACCCAACTCACCGAGTCATCCCTTGACTCACCGATTCATCGACTCAACCAGAAATATTGGGACTCCCTTGACAAGACTCGCCGAGTCCAAATGGACTCGTCGAGTTCAAGGCCATCTTCAACCTACTCGTCGAGTTGTTCTTCCAACTCGTCGAGTCCCAGGCCATCTTCAAGCAACTCGTCGAGTCCACCCATGTGACTCGTCGAGTACCTCCGTTCTGAATCCATACAGAAGCATCTCAGGCCATGCAATTAATCCAAAATATAGATCCAACCTCCTACCATCCATCCATCACGTAAAGTGGCAAACTTTACGTGAGTCTAACGAGATCTAAGCCATTTTCACCTTAGAACCAAGGTTTGGGACATGGTAGCTTCATTAACAACACAAGGATTGGGGCTTTAATGCTCTTAATGTCTTCTCCACTCCAGATCTGAGGTAGCAACCTCAGATCCATCCTCCAATATCAAAGTATCACACAACCAAGCACCCCACACAACCCAAAATGATGGAATTAGAAATGCACAGCCTAAGGACGAAGATATTACCTCCAAAAGATGCCTCAAAAGCAGCCAAACTCGAATCCAAGTAAAGCCCTTTGATCCAAGCCACTTCTCCTTCAAGATCTCTTCAATCAACACCTCTCCAAGCTCTAATTTGCTCCACAAATGATCTCTCCACGAATTTATGGCTTCTGGAACTCAAGGGGGGAATAAGGGAGGCTGTGGGGTGGTGTAAGGCTCTTTATATAGGGCTCAACCCCGGAAATTAGGGTTTTCTTCATACAGCACCTACTCGCCGAGTCCATCCCATGGACTCGCCGAGTAGGCCACTTGACACGCGACCATGACTGCGACCTGACTCGCCGAGTCAGCCATGGACTCGCCGAGTCATCCTCTAAAACTTGCACTTTCAGCCCTTCAACTCTACTCTTGCGATTCCGGGATGTTACAATTCTCCCCCACTTAAATTAGGCTTCGTCCTCGAAGCCTACGGCATCTCATCTTCAAATTACTTCCCACGATGCGCCACTTGACCTTGACCGAACCAAGTCCCTCAAGGTACAACCATAGAACTAGAAGCTCACTTTCTCCTTCCATACGGTGTCCCCACCACCTACTCAAACCGGGCACCAACTGTACCCTCCGACAACCACACTCAACAACCGAGAATTACCCATGATGCCTTACCGCTCCAATTCTCATCTTTCACTTGACTCATATGGCTATAAAGCCACGGACCATCGGATTCCCGATCCGAATTCCACTCTATCCATCCCATGACGACCGAAAGACCCAATCTTCCATTTCGGAGCAACTCCCCCCGAGTTCTCCTCTCGCAATCACACACACATGCTGATCTAGCTCTAGCACCCTCAGGTTTGGAAAAACCGATACACTGATGATATCCTCGAACATCCTTCCAGGATGAACCGCTAAAACGTAGCCAAAACCCTGATCAGAATCACACTGAGATTCCAAGACTCTTTCTCTGAATCCCTTCCGAATCCCTCTCCCTGGCTCTACATCGCGGTATTCCCTCCGCGCCCGAAGCAACACATCAAGTCGAATGAGCTTTTATTCCACTACCGCACACATGCTACTCAAAAACCACCGTCGGACCACTCCAGTCGTAACTCTACACTACCGCTTTCACTTCCGCGAATTCACACTCCCTTTTCGGAATTCCATTCCTCCCTCTTTCCTTATCAAGGAAACCACTCGTCCGCCCAGTCACCATGACAGGCACCATGGTGCTCATCCCACGCTACATTACCTCTTTAGAGCGTACCCAACATCTATGCATCACCACTACTCTGACTCTCATCACAGGGACTCTCAAGTCCATGCACCACCTTCACTGCTCAAGATTTCTACCCGGGGCCAGACCTCCCAATGTAATCACACTGCAACATACGCAACCCATAACCTCAATCCGATCCAACAATACTCGCAGAGTCTTCAGCATGACTGGGCCGCCTCCCCAGGCCTTCAGCCAATCCGGACCACTCTCAGAACCTTCAGCCAATCTGACTGGACCGTCCTCCGAGCCTTCGGCCTGACTGGTACGCCTACGGCCTTCAGTCTATCCGGACCGCTCAACAATCACTCATTATTCCGAACTATCTCTTCAGGAAATCCTCCCGTGCATACCGTTCTAGCCCTCTAGGGGTTCCGAACTCTATCTCCATCATACATACTCGATCCCGGCCTGCCCCCACGCCTTCCTCAATCAACTGCTCTGGGTCTGTATTCCGCCCCGCACGCCTGCTACTCACTCATACGAGCCTGCTCTCGACTAATAGAAATACCGCTGAATTTCCCAAGCAGCTAAACCACCTCTCAGGCCCAACGATCATCCGGAGAATTTCCAATTCTCCCCCCCCCCCCCCCCCACTTAAGACACCGACAGCTAGTCACTGGTCGCCATCACCGATCTCCCTAAGCAACCTTGCAGGAATCAACACATGCACTCAAAAATGTTTTTCGCCAGCACCAACAACTTCCATACAATCATGTTCCCATGCTGAACAACCTGCTCGAAAGGAACCCAATCTTCAACTATCAATTCCTCAGACTACAGAATCTAACTGGCCTTCAAACCAACACCGCATCCGCCACCAATCCTCACGAAGATAATCAACGATAGCTCGAAGTACAAATCCATAACCATAACGATCCTTCAGGGAACAAAAGATACTAAAACGAAATCTCGATCACAACTCGCCAAACCCTCAAGGAACAACGGATACCACACGAAAACCCAAAACGCAATTCAACGAAACCAACAGATAACAATACTCCACAACAATCATAAATAATCAAACATCAGAAAGAAACATACCCGCAGCAGCAAGCTGAAAAACACGACCCTAAGCCCTTGGGGGCTCAGCTCCACCCTGATCTCCACCGGTGATCCTCAACGTAGCCGGTGCTGGAGCCTGCACCGGTCCTGCAGCAAGCCGTGGACAGTTGACCTTCAAATGTCCAACCTGATGACAATGATAGCATATCCTCAAATCCCGAACCGGCACTGACTGCCGACAATCCCTCGCATAGTGTCCCTCCTTTCCGCACTTGCGGCATGCTCCACCGGACCGACAAACCCCGGCATGACCCCTTCCACACTTTCCACAGACGTGGCCACCCTGATCTCCCATCCTGGAATCAACGGTCTTAGACCGTTTCGTCGCCGGCTGCGACTGAACCGGAGCTTGCCTCAGCTCACGCATTTGCAACTCAATCTCTAACTCACGCCGCCTGGCGGCCTCCTGCAACTCCAGCAAAGTCTCGCACCTCTGCGCAGACACAAACTGTCTGATGTCTCTCTTTAGCATACTCAAATATCGGGACATCTGAGCCTGCTCCGAAGCGAACTCAGGGCAAAACATCGCCCTCTCAGTAAACATCCTGGTGATTTCCGTCACCGATTCCGAATCCTGTTTCAGCTCCAAGAACTCCTGAGCCAACCTCTCCCTCTCAACCTGTGGAACATAACGAGTGCTGAACATCTCTCTGAACTGATCCCATGAAATCGCAGCCCTCTGCGCATCCGAGTACGATCCCGTGGTCAATCTCCACCAATCCTTTGCTCCGAGCCTCAACAGGTTCAAAGCACATCTCACCCTCTGATCAGCAGGGCATGAACACGTGAAGAAACATCCCTCCACATATGATAACCATCTCATAGCAATGATCGGATCCTGAACCCCATCAAAAGTGGGAGGCTTCGTATTATCGAAGTCCCGATACTGAAAACCTCTACTAGCTCCTCCCCCTGCCGCTGCTACAGCTGCTGTAGCCGCCGCGGCAGCCGTCTCCGTGAGAGCCGCATAGCGCTCATCAAAATACTCCACCATGGCGGCCTTGATCGACCCAAACAACTCTGGCAGCTCAGCCCGAAACAATGCAGCAACCTCATCATGAAAGATCTCACGAATCCTCGCATCCAACTCATGCGTACTCATCTGACTGACAACCTCGGGTTGTACAGACCCACTTGGAACCCCCTCTCCGGCTCCTGATCCTGACCCGGATCCACTCCCAGCGTGCCCTGAAATCTCCATACTGAAAATAAAACACCAAATCTCAGACATATTCCACTATCCCGGAAACCAGCTCTCATCCCAACCCTAGAGGTCATGGTTTCCCTGATACGCGTATGAGTCCGTGCTTTCAGTAGTACGGGCCCATACTACCTACCACACCAACCCATATTTGTATGAAGTACTCCCACAACACCCTAGCGACACACACAACATCGCTATATCCGCACAACTAGAGGAACACCAGAAATCTCTCACAAGGAACCCTAGGCTAGCAGGCATCATAAACCAGGCAACTTATCAATAAATCCTGAAGATCCCTAGCCTAACTCTAGCATGCTGTTCTATCAAAGCTCAATAAAACAATTGTCATGTATGGTATTTTGGGGTTACTTACTGGCTCCGGCTGATCGTACCTCCACGTCCTCCTTTACTTATTTTGAAAACCATTTTAAATTCTCTTTTGAAAGCTCTCCTCGATTTGAGACTGGAGTCACACAAATGTTCCTCCAATTCACTTAAACCAAGGCTCTGATACCAACTTGTAACGGCCGAAAAACACAACCAATTTAAAATTTTCAAAACATCCCGATTTTTATTAAAATGTTTACAAAAAGGTTTTCAATACAATTCATTTAAGTATTCCCAGAATCATGTTGTTACGAAATCATGAGGAGCGGTACGATCGCGCCTTCGCCTTGCCACAGTCTCCTGAAGAACCTGAAAAACATTAACCACAACTGTAAGCCCGAAAGCTTAGTGAGATACCCCCAAGATACCAACCACGTATACGCCCTTCCAGGCTACGACCTTCCGGTCCAAAACATATAAATCATACATAACATAGCAGAACATAGAACAATCATGCATATCGGGTCTATCGTGACTGGTCCGCCGTATCGGGCCTTCAGTCCATCGGATCCATCCTCCGGGTCTAGTCATGTCCTTCGAGTCTACAGTGGGGTTGGTCCGCCCGCTTCGGGCCTTCAACCCACCTGGTCCACTCTCTGAGTCTACAGTGTGACTGGTCCGCCCGCATCGGGCCTACAGTCGGCCTGGTCCACTCTCCGAGCCTCGGCACGTCTGGTCCGCCCACGTGGGGCCTACAGCCTATCCGGACCGCTCACTGGGCCTTCGGAACAACCGGTCCGCCCTGGGTATCTTGGCCTACAGCACAAAGCAGGACCCGCCTCAACCCATCTCTAGTCCAGACAACCATGTGCACAAAACATACATTCATATAATAGTCATAATCAACAAACCGAGTAAACAGATCACATAGCATATCATTACCCTAACCGGGCTACCGACCTAGCCGGTCACTAGCATAGCATCACTACGCATATCGAGATACTGACCCTAACAGGGTCCCCCCTAGCATGAACCATCCTAACTACCAGGATGCAGACACAACCAACAACAACATGATAAACGTAACTGAATCTCAATACAATAAAGGGCCGGCCTTGGTGCCTTAGACCCTGTTGATATAGTGAGGATAACTCACCTCGAAACTGACGGCTGAAAAGATAAGATCCCGCTGCTCCGAACTCTGACACAACTCCTCCACTGAACATCAAACAACAATCCAATAAATTCCCATAATTACCGAAATACCCCTGGAAGACAACTGATCAACCCTGGACAAGTCAAAGTCAACCCCTGACTGACCCTACTCGCCGAGTCAACCCGATGACTAGCCGAGTCCATAAGATTCTGAGTCCACTCGCACCCAACTCACCGAGTCATCCCTTGACTCACCGATTCATCGACTCAACCAGAAATATTGGGACTCCCTTGACAAGACTCGCCGAGTCCAAATGGACTCGTCGAGTTCAAGGCCATCTTCAACCTACTCGCCGAGTTGTTCTTCCAACTCGTCGAGTCCCAGGCCATCTTCAAGCAACTCGTCGAGTCCACCCATGTGACTCGTCGAGTACCTCCGTTCTGAATCCATACAGAAGCATCTCAGGCCATGCAATTAATCCAAAACATAGATCCAACCTCCTACCATCCATCCATCACGTAAAGTGGCAAACTTTACGTGAGTCTAACGAGATCTAAGCCATTTTCACCTTAGAACCAAGGTTTGGGACATGGTAGCTTCATTAACAACACAAGGATTGGGGCTTTAATGCTCTTAATGTCTTCTCCACTCCAGATCTGAGGTAGCAACCTCAGATCCATCCTCCAATATCAAAGTATCACACAACCAAGCACCCCACACAACCCAAAATGATGGAATTAGAAATGCACAGCCTAAGGACGAAGATATTACCTCCAAAAGATGCCTCAAAAGCAGCCAAACTCGAATCCAAGCAAAGCCCTTTGATCCAAGCCACTTCTCCTTCAAGATCTCTTCAATCAACACCTCTCCCAGCTCTAATTTGCTCCACAAATGATCTCTCCACGAATTTATGGCTTCTGGAACTCAAGGGGGGAATAAGGGAGGCTGTGGGGTGGTGTAAGGCTCTTTATATAGGGCTCAACCCCGGAAATTAGGGTTTTCTTCATACAGCACCTACTCGCCGAGTCCATCCCATGGACTCGCCGAGTAGGCCACTTGACACGCGACCATGACTGTGACCTGACTCGCCGAGTCAGCCATGGACTCGCCGAGTCATCCTCTAAAACTTGCACTTTCAGCCCTTCAACTCTACTCTTGCGATTCCGGGATGTTACAATTCTTTTATTAGAAAACTAATTACATGTTATTTATAGACCGATATTTTTTGATAGATCCCAGTTTTCCTCATACCATTGAACCAACAACACCATATAGAGGTGTCATGTATCATTTGGAAGAGTATTCTGCTCAACCCCCCCCCCCCCCCCCCCCCCGCGTGAATGCAATAGAGTTGTTTAATATTCGTCATGTTTCTTTACGTAACGCGATTGAACGGGCATTTGGTGTTCTAAAAAGAAGGTTCTGAATCGTTAGATGTACATAGTAACCTCTTTACTTGTGTGACACACACTCAGGCCTTTTGTGGCATGTTGCATCTTACACAATTTTTACTCGATGAAGATCGTGACAAAAAGCTTGAATATGAAGTCTTACAAGAAATGTTGGATGAACAGCCACAACAAGTGAGACATGATGTTAATAGACGTTTACATAGTGGCGAGATGAGGAATTGAGGAACACTATTACAACTCAAATGTGGGATGATTACCTTTTGAAACCAAACAATGAAATATATATGTTTAATTAGTTTTATAGTAGATCAATAATATGTCAATCTTAGTTCATTATGTTATTTTAGTTTAATTTTGTAGTGATATTAGCAATTTTTTTGATAGTGTTATTTATATTATGAGCCCTCTCTTTTTTTATATATATTTGTCCACTTTGTTTAACAATGTACGGCTCGTTATGCTATCTTTGAATGTACAGAGCGATCATGACCAAAAGGGCAGCTGATGGAAGTGTTGTGAAGAAAGAAAATTTGACATGGACAGATTATATGGATAATGTTCTCTTTGAAGCTTTGGTAACGAAAGATCAAATAGTTAATCGGGTGAATGGTACATTTACTTTGCAAGCTTATGCGAACATGATTGCAATGATGAATGAAGAGTTTGACAAGTCTATTAGAAAAGATCAACAAAAAAACCGAATGAAACTTTAAAAGGTAATTTTAGTAAATGGTATGATATGTATTAGGGTACTTTGTTCAGTGGGTTCTCATGGAATTCTCAAACAAAATACATTGACGCTGAGGAGGAAGTATGGGCACAATTAATTAGTGGACGTCTTGGTTTTACGTTTGATTTATTGTCTTTTATATATTTTTACTATTAAATTTACTAATTAATTATTGGGTTAGTTTATAAACAGGCAAACCCTAACGCAGCAACATTTAGGACCAAAAAAATTTCAAACTACGATCATCTGGTGAGTTATTTTCTGATGATAGAGCATTAGGATCAAAAGCGGAAACAACAAAAGAAAAAAAAATGCCCGGTTAAGCACATCCAGATAAATTAAAACAGAAAAAGTTGTTGATGTCGATGAACTAATGGCAAATAATGATGTAATTCTGGATAATGAATACAAAAAAGATGATGAGGAAATTCAAGTAGTGTCAACGGATGTTTCACCCGACGGAGTTCAAAAGCTAATAAGCTAAAAAGTAAAAAAAAAACGAAAACTAGAAAGAAAATTTCAAGATGAAGATAAAGTAGTAGCTGAACCTGAACCTAAACCTTAACAACAACCAGAGTCATTTGAACAAAACATTGTGCAAACATTAAAATAAAATGTTGATGCTATGAGGGAAGAGAACAAATCTCGTGACTATACAACTGAGGAAATTGAGAAAGAATGAAAGTTGATGGGTTTGGATATCGATGAATTTGCAGATGCTTTCATATATTTGTCGTGTAACCAAGTCGATGCTAGGACAATTTTTAGTTCTTCAATAAAGAAGTTAAAGATCTTTCTTAGAAAAATGATAGATGGAGCTAAAAAGTGAGTCATATCTTTAAGGGTTTTTTCTTTTTTTCTTATTTATTTATTTATTTATTTAAATTGTAGTTTGCATTCGATTTCATTTGTAAGAGTTGAAATTTTCATTTTCTAGTTTTTCTTTGTTTACTTGAGTTTATTTCATTAGTTGATTGTTTGATTAAAAGTTTTTGATTGATTTTGATTCTCACTGTAGTTGATTCATATTTTTTTAACATGTTCTACACGTGATGTGTAAATAGGGTTATAATTGTAATCTTTTAATTTTCCTTTTTTTTCCTCCTAACTCGAAAACAGACACACTTAAAATTTTCCTTTAATTTCCTTCGAAATCAGGAACACAAAATAAAGAAAAATTTCGTTCCCCTCCCTTTTTTTCTGTCAATATTTTCATTCCTTTTCCTTTAATGAATTTACTGAAAACTCGGGAACAAGGCGTTACACAGTCACGCTCAAACAATCGAATGATTGATAATGGCTTCTACTTAACTCTCAATTGAAGCATTTAACATCCAACTCCGATCGGCAAGCGGACGACCACCATACCATTTCTAAATGTGATTCTGCGATACCTCTCCAACTACAGCGCACGTGTCCCCTCTTTCGGCTGTCACAAACCTTGACTCCAGCTGTCATATCTCTGGTTCCGACCGCTCACTTCTCCATCTGCTACACTATTAAATGTAAGTTTCGATTTTAGATTATCCTTTTGCCATTAAATTTCGTATATTAGTTGACATTGAAGAATTCCTAATTCGAGATTATATATGTTAAGTGTATGTCCGAATTCAAATGATTATGTATGTTAAATTTGTCTATTGATATTGAAATTTTTGATTTCAGATGATTGAGTACGTTAAGTTTTCTATCAATTTATAACTATGCAATTAGAGATTTTGTACGTGTCTGTCTACTGATGTATAATTATGTATGTTAAGTTGTTAACCATTTTTGTTGTTTATTTGCTTTGTGGTAGTTTATCTGTAATAGATAGGAAGAAATTTCATTGTTTTTTTTTCTTTTTGTAGTCTATTGATGTATATGTTGTGTTTCTTTGTTCAACTTTATAGTCAATGGCTACTAATGAAGGGATAATTGATCTTGATGATCAAAATGAAATTGAAGATGAAAAGAAGCCAACGGTTAGGTTAAAATCTGTTGTTTGGGATCATTTTCCAAAGGTTGAAGGCGCTACAAGTACACAATGCAAGCATTGTAAGAAGTTATTAATTTGTCGTGGTAAAAAGAATGATACTTCTGATGGGTTATGTACAAACAATCCTATTTAAACATGCAACCCTAGCATTGGATCTATGTTTTCACTATTAGATACACAATATTATGAACACATAAATAAACCCTAATTCTAGCATATAAGTAATCATATTAACATAAGAATGGGTTTATAATATTAACTTGATTGTTATGTAGCAATAACAATCCCAAATCTCCTTGTATTGACTTTGGAAGGCTTAGAGTCACAAGTGTCACTCCTCTAATGGCTTACAAACACCAAGAGAAAATGGAGAAGGTATAAAGAGAGATGAGAGAGGTAGGAATTCGTCCTTAGGACCTCTTGGGAAGAGATACACGAATTCATGAGCCTTAGGGGGTTTATATAGGTGTAAAGATTAGGTTTCAGTCCTTATCCTTATCTAGTTGCTTGCCCACCAAGCAACCATAAGATAAGCCTTGAAAACCCTTATCCTTTATCCTTTGGACGATTTCAAGGATCCTTATCTCCTTGAATTCGTTCAACCCATATTTAGGATAACCATTACCATATTTTGTAACTATCACATAATTACAATTCAGCCCCTCTAGTTTAATTAATTACACTTGATCACAAAATTAATTCCTAATTAATTATTGACCAATATTAATTAAACAAATATGATTTCTCCTTTAATATATTATTCTTATAACATATTAATAAATCATATTATCCTCTCTCTCTATATATTTCTCCAATCAAGTTGCTTTGGTGAAGGCAACCCAAAAGGACCATGCACCATCGGGTCAAGTACATACCAAAATAGTTATGGACTTAGACACTAATCCAATAGTCTCCCACTTGGATAAGTCTAATAACTATTCTGCGTATGACATCAGATCCTGATCTGCAATCGTAGCTTTCCAAAGCTGCTGTCAACTCTGATCGTATCAGATACGCGTGTCCTTAGATAAGGGATCATATATTCCTCCATTCTAGATATCATCTGAGATATGATTTCTAATCATTCTCTTTGTACTATATCTCGATTTCCAATTTATGACGACTGACTAATTGAACAAATCAAATTAGTCCTAGCCCGACCGAGCATTTATGTTTGTCATCACTAAACCATCAAGGGGCCCAAAAGATATTGCTTTTATCCTTCTTTGGATAAAAGGAACGGATAAACTTTGATACAATGCTTGCTTGCACTCACTAACCAAATCACACACAACAATATGTTTTATAACACCAAGTTACTAGTGCGTTTACATATTATCAATGTGCAACCGATTAGCAAGATACAACTCACACATCTCAGTTTCAAGAATATAAGATGTTATCGTCTCACCAATCACTCGTGATACAATTCATGGAGTGATCCAAGTGAGCGTGGGTTTAATCCAATGCTCAAATCATATTCGTAAGCGCTTATGAACGTTGCAACAAACATTTGCTTATGTCTAATACTCTTTTAGACAATCCACACACCAATTCACGACAGTCTTCATTCATATCTACTTCCAACATATGAACGACTGTGGCCCGTTCGAATAATTCGATTATTCTTAATAAACTCAATTGTTCTGGAAGTCAAAAAACATGCAAAGTGAAACACCAGAATAATACTAATCCCATATGGCCTCAACCCTTTGAGCATAAATAAAACACGTTTTATTTATCACCATATCGATTACTCATTATTTGTCGTTTCGGGTAATCAACTTCTTACTTGAATTATTACACTTATCCCATGCTCCTAGCATGCACACAATGTTTACCTATGGTTCTTACTTTGTGAAATGGATCACATTGGACACATTTCCAATCATTCTCATTTCACAACTCCAAATCCATTTTTCATAAGTTTAAGAATGTCAAATTCTTGCCACTTATAGAATATGCTAGATTCTAACATTTTATGCAATGATTCTTTCGTAATGTCACTGCACCAAAGTCACAAAGACTATTGCCAATGATATTACAAAGTCCTCTATCGGAGATTGTTACAAGACAATTCCTTAGATATGATGTCTCTCTCTCAAAGTACATTCCTTTGAACATCCTTTTGAATAAAAGTTTCTAATCTAGTCATAGATTTTTTAATATTCAATTCCCAATATGGACACGCTTCCATATTTTCCATATGACAACTCATTCTTAATAGAATCTTATCTATTCATAATGATGTCGATATGGTCCAACCAATATGAGAACATTTCCATATCTTCCAATACTATACTTCCAACTACTCACAAGCGACCAATCCTCGTCGAACTTTGGATTGTCCTTTGATAGTTGTTTAATTATTTTAGTCAAAACCAATTCTAGTCCCTTTTCCCTCTAAATGCACTAGACATTTGGAAAATTATAGAATGGTCAAATATTAAAGCATTTGCAATCGATCCTACACTCGAAGCGTATGGGACACGACGCATAATGTTTTATTTGCTATGTTCTCAAAATTCGAATTGTGAAGAGGAATGCCGTAATCATAATCGAAAATTTAATAACACACTATTTACATTTGACTAAATTTATTAACATTTCTCAACCTAATCCTTTATATTTGAAATGAAGCATAATATTCTCTCCCTTAATTATAGCAAAACAACATTACAACCCTTACGACTTTGCAAGGTATAACTCTTGTTTTCTATAATTAGTTGATTGTTTGATTAAAAGTTTTTGATTGATTTTGATTCTCACTGTAGTTGATTCATATTTTTTTAACATGTTCTACACGTGATGTGTAAATAGGGTTATAATTGTAATCTTTTAATTTTCCTTTTTTTTCCTCCTAACTCGAAAACAGACACACTTAAAATTTTCCTGTAATTTCCTTCGAAATCAGGAACACAGAATAAAGAAAAATTTCGTTCCCCTCCCTTTTTTTCTGTCAATATTTTCATTCCTTTTCCTTTAATGAATTTACTGAAAACTCGGGAACAAGGCGTTACACAGTCACGCTCAAACAATCGAATGATCGATAATGGCTTCTACTTAACTCTCAACTGAAGCATTTAACATCCAACTCCGATCGGCAAGCGGACGACCACCATACCATTTCTAAATGCGATTCTGCGATACCTCTCCAACTACAGCGCACGTGTCCCCTCTTTCGGCTGTCAGAAACCTTGACTCCAGCTGTCATATCTCTGGTTCCGACCGCTCACTTCTCTATCTGCTACACTATTAAATGTAAGTTTCGATTTTAGATTATCCTTTTGCCATTAAATTTCGTATATTAGTTGACATTGAAGAATTCCTAATTCGAGATTATATATGTTAAGTGTATGTCCGAATTCAAATGATTATGTATGTTAAATTTGTCTATTGATATTGAAATTTTTGATTTCAGATGATTGAGTACGTTAAGTTTTCTATCAATTTATAACTATGCAATTAGAGATTTTGTACGTGTCTGTCTACTGATGTATAATTATGTATGTTAAGTTGTTAACCATTTTTGTTGTTTATTTGCTTTGTGGTAGTTTATCTGTAATAGATAGGAAGAAATTTCATTGTTTTTTTTTTCTTTTTGTAGTCTATTGATGTATATGTTGTGTTTCTTTGTTAAACTTTATAGTCAATGGCTACTAATGAAGGGATAATTGATCTTGATGATCAAAATGAAATTGAAGATGAAAAGAAGCCAACGGTTAGGTTAAAATCTGTTGTTTGGGATCATTTTCCAAAGGTTGAAGACGCTACAAGTACACAATGCAAGCATTGTAAGCAGTTATTAATATGTCGTGGTAAAAAGAATGATACTTCTGATGGGTTATGTACAAACAATCCTATTTAAACATGCAATCCTAGCATTGGATCTATGTTTTCACTATTAGATACACAATATTATGAACACATAAATAAACCCTAATTCTAGCATATAAGTAATCATATTAACATAAGAATGGGTTTATAATATTAACTTGATTGTTATGTAGCAATAACAATCCCAAATCTCCTTGTATTGACTTTGGAAGGCTTAGAGTCACAAGTGTCACTCCTCTAATGGCTTACAAACACCAAGAGCAAATGGAGAAGGTATAAAGAGAGATGAGAGAGGTAGGAATTCGTCCTTAGGACCTCTTGGGAAGAGATACACGAATTCATGAGCCTTAGGGGGTTTATATAGGTGTAAAGATTAGGTTTCAGTCCTTATCCTTATCTAGTTGCTTGCCCACCAAGCAACCATAAGATAAGCCTTGAAAACCCTTATCCTTTATCCTTTGGACGATTTCAAGGATCCTTATCTCCTTGAATTCGTTCAACCCATATTTAGGATAACCATTACCATATTTTGTAACTATCATATAATTACAATTCAGCCCCTCTAGTTTAATTAATTACACTTGATCACAAAATTAAGTCCTAATTAATTATTGACCAATATTAATTAAACAAATATGATTTCTCCTTTAATATATTATTCTTATAACATATTAATAAATCATATTATCCTCTCTGTCTATATATTTCTCCAATCAAGTTGCTTTGGTGAAGGCAACCCAAAAGGACCATGCACCATCGGGTCAAGTACATACCAAAATAGTTATGGACTTAGACACTAATCCAATAGTCTCCCACTTGGATAAGTCTAATAACTATTCTGCGTATGACTTCAGATCCTGATCTGCAATCGTAGCTTTCCAAAGCCGTTGTCAACTCTGATCGTATCAGATACGCGTGTCCTTAGATAAGGGATCATATATTCCTCCATTCTAGATATCGTCTGAGATATGATTTCTAATCATTCTCTTTGTACTATATCTCGATTTCCGATTTATGACGACTGACTAATTGAACAAATCAAATTAGTCCTAGCCCGACCGAGCATTTATGTTTGTCATCACTAAACCATCAAGGGGCCCAAAAGATATTGCTTTTATCCTTCTTTGGATAAAAGGAACAGATAAACTTTGATACAATGCTTGCTTGCACTCACTAACCAAATCACACACAACAATATGTTTTATAACACCAAGTTACTAGTGCGTTTACATATTATCAATGTGCAACCGATTAGCAAGATACAACTCACACATCTCAGTTTCAAGAATATAAGATGTTATCGTCTCACCAATCACTCGTGATACAATTCATGGAGTGATCCAAGTGAGCGTGGGTTTAATCCAATGCTCAAATCATATTCGTAAGCGCTTATGAATGTTGCAACAAACATTTGCTTATGTCTAATACTCTTTTATACAATCCACACACCAATTCACGACAGTCTTCATTCATATCTACTTCCAACATATGAACGACTGTGGCCCGTTCGAATAATTCGATTATTCTTAATAAACTCAATTGTTCTGGAAGTCAAAAAACATGCAAAGTGAAACACCAGAATAATACTAATCCCATATTGCCTCAACCCTTTGAGCATAAATAAAACACGTTTTATTTATCACCATATCGATTACTCATTATTTGTCGTTTCGGGTAATCAACTTCTTACTTGAATTATTACACTTATCCCATGCTCCTAGCATGCACACAATGTTTACCTATGGTTCTTACTTTGTGAAATGGATCACATTGGACACATTTCCAATCATTCTCATTTCACAACTCCAAATCCATTTTTCATAAGTTTAAGAATATCAAATTCTTGCCACTTATAGAATATGCTAGATTCTAACATTTTATGCAATGATTCTTTCGTAATGTCACTGCACCAAAGTCACAAAGACTATTGCCAATGATATTACAAAGTCCTCTATCGGAGATTGTTACAAGATAATTCCTTAGATATGATGTCTCTCTCTCAAAGTACATTCCTTTGAACATCCTTTTGAATAAAAGTTTCTAATCTAGTCATAGATTTTTTAATATTCAATTCCCAATATGGACACGCTTCTATATTTTCCATATGACAACTCATTCTTAATAGAATCTTATCTATTCGTAATGATGTCGATATGGTCCAACCAATATGAGAACATTTCCATATCTTCCAATACTATACTTCCAACTACTCACAAGCGACCAATCCTCGTCGAACTTTGGATTGTCCTTTGATAGTTGTTTAATTATTTTAGTCAAAACCAATTCTAGTCCCTTTTCCCTCTAAATGCACTAGACATTTGGAAAATTATAGAATGGTCAAATATTAAAGCATTTGCAATCGATCCTATACTCGAAGCATATGGGACACGACGCATAATGTTTTATTTGCTATGTTCTCAAAATTCGAATTGTGAAGAGGAATGCCGTAATCATAATCGAAAATTTAATAACACACTATTTACATTTGACTAAATTTATTAACATTTCTCAACCTAATCCTTTATATTTGAAATGAAGCATAATATTCTCTCCCTTAATTATAGCAAAACAACATTACAACCCTTACGACTTTGCAAGGTATAACTCTTGTTTTCTATAATTAATATTTCCAACTTGCAATAGGTGCCTTAATAATCATATAATCATAACTTTTATCCTCCCACTATCATGATGATTATTATAAACATAACACTTATGCTCCCACTAGCTTTGACATGTATTCAGAAACAGCTTAACTTTCAAAAAAACAATGCTTATTGAATTTCTTAAGTTCATGTTTCTCATACTTAGTGCTTTGATAATCTTTTATCAAGGATTCTTGAACTTATACACCTTTGCCTTCGATAGTTCATATGTGTTTCTAAACACTTAAGACTAATTGCCAAACCTCAAAATTCAAATTATGGAAAGGGATACCGTAACCATAATCAAATTCGAGAATGCAATTTTACAATCACTATCTTCTTAAAATCTTTCTTAGTGAAAGCATTTCCTCACAATCATTTTCATGAAGGAGGAAATCTTATGACACTTAGATTTAAAGCGGTGTATGTGTTCCTTTCCATGTGAATTTGTTAAAACCAAAAGTTTACGACAAATTCAAACTCATATGGACCGAACTCTCTTAATCTTGATTTCTTGCCTTATGGTAGCACAGCTACCCACCACGTCTTCCAAGTAGTTAAGCAGCTCACCCTTTCCTATCAATGTACCTTTCATTGACTAAGGTGTGTTGCCTTTTATGCGTTCAAAATGAGAACTCATAGAACTCACATGCATAATTAACTCAATTGGAACGGCATAGAAACAAAATATTGTCATCACGATAGGTTGTAAACCTTAACTCGTGTGCTAGTGATGATCAATAAGGTTTATTTGATTTGTTCTTGAAACCTTTCAAGACCTTTAAGACTCCCACTGACTCCTTGACATATAAGATTCTCTTGTCAATAAACATTTGTTGACAACCAAATATTCAAGAGTTAGTGTAGCTTTTATCAAAACACTTCATAAATTGGTCCTAATTGGCCTTTGTCTTATCCAAGACATCACAACTTTCCACATTTGATGAATGTTATAAACCTTTAATACTTTTCACTCATTGTCACAATCTTAACCTTAAGACTTGTTATTGGAACGAAGTATGATTGACTTCTTGATTTAACCATTTCTTCAATTCTTGATTCCTCTTCTTAGACATACAATTGTACTAAGACTCACTTAGAAGATCAATTGAGATATGGTTCTTAATTATTAAGACCCATCATAAAGAATAAAAGGTACTCTCCGTTCTTCTTAGAATGGAGAAACTTTTATCTTTCTTCCTACTTGATTCTTCTTATTCGTTCTACTATTGATTTAAACCTTTTTTCAATCAATCTAGAATTACACTTAATCTTGTAAGTATAATCACATTTACTCTTATGGTGGACTTGATCAACACGCAACTTTGTGTGCTCGATCTCCTAGTCCTTCACTTGACACTTTGTCAATGAATTAGTCTAATTTCCAAATGTGAAATTTCTCATTCATTGTGCAACCAAGTTGCATGATTCCAAGTTTCTGTCCAACTGAAAGTTGGGCGATGAGAAACTCTCCCTATTTGGTAAATTCTTGACATTTCCATAAATAGCAGAACTAAGAATCATATCCATTCGTTGTAGAATTATGCAAACATCAATTTTCATAACGATTTCATTGCAAGGAAGTAAATAAATAAGTCAAACAAAATTTATTTTATTTATAAAAGCAGCGGAAAAACATTTTTCCTTACAATGCAAAATCTATTGAAAACTATGTAAAAGGAAAATTTCTAACAACTCTATCATAACTATCTAAGCTCAAAATCCAATCTTCAAGTCCATGCGATCGACATCCATCTCTTGTGATTAGATTCATCTTGCTTTCTTATCAAGCTTCCTTTCTTTTCACCGACCCTTCAAAACATTCACATGCAATCTTATCACATCATGTATTAAAATTCAATGAATAGGAACTTAACGGAGTTAGATAGTGGATTTTACCTGAAGCGTAGTCATACTTTTGACTCTCCCATCTCTTAGATCTCTTAGGTAAATAGGGCAACTTCGTCTCCAATGCCCCTTCTCTTGGCAATAAAAGCAAATTGATTCTTTTGGAACAACACATGGAACTACTTTAGACATCGCCTTTCTCTTATGATCAAACTTTTCGATCATTGCATGTCTTTCATTGCCATTGTCTATATCCATAGAGGTCTTGAAGGCAGATTCACCAATCAACTTTGCTTTTCTATTGCGCCAAACCATTGCTGATTCAGCAGCAATAAGCATATAGGTGAGATCAATAAGGTCACGTCGTGGTTCATCATATAGTACTCTCTTACGAACTCACTATACGAGTTAGGAAGTGACTGAAGAACCCAATCAACAGCCTTCGCTTCACCGACAACGGATCCCATCATTCTTAACCTATCAATGTGTGACTTCATCCCTAAGACGTGTGCACACACCGACTTTCCTTCTTTATGTTTACTTGCCAAAAGGGCTTGAATGATATTGAACCTTTCAATTTTACAATCTCGTGGGTTAGGAAGAATAATTGGAGGAGGAGGAGGAGGAAGTGAAGCATGATTTCTTGTTCCTCGATCGAATCGTGGAATATCATCTTCATGTGGAATGCTTGTTCCACGGGATTTGGGAAGACCATAGTTGTCGAACTTTGACATCTACAAAACGGGAGAAAACAAATTCAAGTTAGTTGATTGATTGATTGAGTCCTTATTAAATCACCCAAATGAGATACCAAGGCTAGGACCCAACACAATCCGCTACAACCTAGAAAAGGGATGCCGTAATCTAGTTGCAGAATATTTGAAGGTAAGTGAATGACGATTCACTAATTTCCACCATGAAAAACGGAAAAATAAATTTAAGTTTTAAATCTATGAAAACTCCTAGATACTTTGAGATTCATTGAACATTTCAATGGCATGTTTAAATCACGATATGCTCCTCTCGTTTGTGACTGGGATGCCGAGGATCACAAAATGGGTGTGAATAACCACGCAAAGTTACATGGTGTCCTCACATGTTACAGTCACCTATTCGATGTGCCGGTAAACCACACACGCTCCACCGAACTATGAAAAACATTGAGTCACCCTTTGCAACCTTTGCTTAGAACCATTTAGTGTGCCGGTAAACCACACACGCTCCACTAACGTCTTTGCAAGGGCACAAAGTGTAATTTCATGGAATTGCATCAATTCACTTTGCCTAAGTAACTAAGATTGGGAATTTGTAAAAACATTTAGTTACTTTTGTATTTCATTATACTTATAATGGAAGGTTTCGTCCTATCCTACCCGTTCGGCTAACGACCCTCCACTAGTCAAAAGTGCGGTGGGTAAGAGTGGATACCCATTCAATCGCCATTTTATAGGCAATTTCCTTAAACACCCCTTATAGACCAGCTTCGTGAATGAGGCCTACTAACGGTAAGACTGACTTTTACTTATACATATATATAATGTTAGACTTTTAATGTTATATATAGTATAGGGTGTACTTTATAACTTTTAAAATACTATGTGGTTAACTTTAATAATTACACTTTTAATTCAATTAATTGGTTAACCTAAACTTTTATGGATTTATTAAATCTCTTTTAATTATACTCCTTAATTAATTAATAAAACCATAAGGGTGTGAAATGAACTTTTCAAAACATTACTAGGGTTTTAGAATTTAACATTCCTAATTAACTTTTAATCAACTTTTAAATTCCAAAACTTGAGGGCAAGTTTTTGAAACTTTTCAAAAACAATTTAGTTTTAATCTATCTTAAAATTTCGAATTTATGACATTTAAATTAAAATTTTAAATATTAAAACTCTTGATTTAATAATTATCTTGAATTAGACTATTAATTTAATTATTAAATCATAAGGGATTAGCTAAATAATGAGGATAATTACCATTTATACATTTAAGTTATCCTAATTCCTTAAAAAACTATATAGATTTCGAAAATATGGATGGATAACGCAAGATCTATAATTACCATATATAACAATTAGAGGATAATTACAAGATATGGGATAATCCAAATCCCTAAAATTTAGGATCTTATCTTGGGGAGGAGGCTAATTTCGAAAATCATGGGGTTTTTCAAACCCTAGATTTCGAAATCTTGAGGCTTAAGTAAAGGATTTGAAACCCTTTCAAATTTTCGCAAATTAGGGTATAGAAACCCTAATCTCGAAATTTCTAGCCTCCTAGGGTTTATTGGCTATAAACCCTAATATGTCAAGTTCATACAATTGTATAATACTAATTGAAAACAAGTTAACCAAAGGCTCTGATACCACTGATGGGTTATGTACAAACAATCCTATTTAAACATGCAACCCTAGTATTGGATCTATGTTTTCACTATTAGATACACAACATTATGAACACATAAATAAACCCTAATTATAGCATATAAGTAATCATATTAACATAAGAATAGGTTTATAATATTACCTTGATTGTTATGTAGCAATAACAATCCCAAATCTCCTTGTATTGACTTTGGAAGGCTTAGAGTCACAAGTGTCACTTCTCTAATGGCTTACAAACACCAAGAGCAAATGGAGATGGTATAAAGAGAGATGAGAGAGGTAGGAATTCGTCCTTAGGACCTCTTGGGAAGAGATACACGAATTCATGAGCCTTAGGGGGTTTATATAGGTGTAAAGATTAGGTTTCAGTCCTTATCCTTATCTAGTTGCTTGCCCACCAAGCAACCATAAGATAAGCCTTGAAAACCCTTATCCTTTATCCTTTGGACGATTTCAAGGATCCTTATCTCCTTGAATTCGTTCAACCCATATTTAGGATAACCATTACCATATTTTGTAACTATCACATAATTACAATTCAGCCCCTCTAGTTTAATTAATTACACTTGATCACAAAATTAATTCCTAATTAATTATTGACCAATATTAATTAAACAAATATGATTTCTCCTTTAATATATTATTCTTATAACATATTAATAAATCATATTATCCTCTCTCTCTATATATTTCTCCAATCAAGTTGCTTTGGTGAAGGCAACCCAAAAGGACCATGCACCATCGGGTCAAGTACATACCAAAATAGTTATGGACTTAGATACTAATCCAACAACTTCCTCGTTACTCAGTCATCTTACCGATGCATGTAAGACCCTACCACTTTAATAAAAAACTGATTTGAAGAAACAAACAACTTTAAGCTTTAAGCGAAAAGGTGCAGAGGCGAGTGGATCTTTTTGGCTAAGCATTCAGTTAGCCAAGAGAGGCGTAGATTAGTCATTGCCAAAACGTGCATTGAAGACAATCTACCTTTTAGTAATGTTGATGACGAGAGTTTTAGGGAGTTCGCGTGTAAATTGAATCCTCAGTTTAAGATCATATCTAGATGGATCATTGCTCGAGATTGTTTTTCAATTTTAAGATATTTATCGTTATGTTTAACTTAAAATGGTAAAATTTGACAATTTTAAGATATTTATTGTTAGTTACTAATAATTTGATGTTTTTAAGATATTGATTGTTTGTGATTTAAATTAATTGTCATATACCTTGTGTTATTATTATTATTATTATTATTATTATTATTATTATTATTATTATTATTATTACAAGTAATATGTTTGAACTACTGAAACGGTTTAAAAAGTCTTAATTGTTCAAACGAGTTATTCAAAATCATAAATTGTTAACTGCGGTTAAAAACGACACAAAATAACTGGACTAAGTAGCTGCACAAAATCCATGGAGTTAATAACCGAACCACAAAAAAAAAAAAAAAAAAAAAAAAAAAAAAAAACGCATCGCAAAAATAACCACACCAATCGATTTTGAAATTGGATTAACCACATTTGTGGTTAGTGGTGAGGTTTTGGTCAATAACCACACCGAACCGTATTGTGTTCACCCCTAAATTATACCTGTAAAAGCTAATATTTTAATGCGGCGTTTATTGTTAAATAGGTTACCAACGAGAGTGAAACTCTCTAAGAAAGATATTGACATCGCTTCCATTTTGTGTATGATATGCCAGTTCCAAATTGAAGACGTGAAGCGTTTATTTATACAAAGATTAGCAAGAACATTTGCTCTCCTATTATTAAGTGGTGCGACTTGGATTCACCCCATTACAATTTGGTTAGTGAGTAGTTTTAATGTCATGTATACGTTGATCGCCAAGAGGTTGCTATTTTAAGCTTTTTTTGACAATGTGGTGGCATAGTTGGAAGTATCAGAATTCGGTGATGTTTGGCAATAAGAAATTGAAGATAGACGCGTTATTTGATCTTATAGTTCTTAATTTGTATTGTTGGTTTGTGTTTAGATTTTTTAAATTGATGGTTACTTGGGTTAAGTGGATGTAAAACTCTACGATGATAATTTCTTTGTAAATTTTCTAACACATTTCTAGTTTTTTTAATATAATTCGTCCGTTAAAAAAGATAGATTTTATAGGTATTATTTTTATTGAGTTAAGTGATGTGCCAATCCACTATCTTTTAACACAAACTAAATATTATATAAAAAAAACAAGATCCACGAAATTAACCCTAAGATAGTATCAAACAAACAGTACTATGAGTCTTCCATTAATGTAGACCATAATACATACATTTTGATCTCATTTATATCATCAACAATATGAATGTGGTCTTCTCTCTTAAATGGTAGACAATTTCTCCTTTATAATTGGCATGTTGAAGGTTGCTTAAATCCAACCAACAAATAAAAAAAAAAAATAAAAAAAAAAAGCCCGACACCAATCCGTTGACAATGTTTATGTCAAAAGACAAACCTTTAATGCAACAAATAGGAAACTATGCAAAATAATATGTTGTATTTTAAATATTAATAAGAAAAAACAAAGACACAAATTCAACGCAATAAATATGAAATTGAGCAAAATAATCAACTACATTCTTAATGTTAAAAAACAAAACATAACGCACAATTAATTACACAGTTATCTAAAATGTCAAGAAAAGAAGAAGATATAGCTAACTGACAAAACTAAGTCTTTGGGTATACCGAACACAAGACATTCATTGTGGACAAGTGACATCTAAGCCACAACTGAATACACTATCATGGGGTGTTCTTGTGCAACGATTGTATTTCATATTTTCATGGCTTTAACTAGCCATTGGTTGAACGATTCCAATATAAGAAAATCAAACTTTTTTAAAATTTTACCTATAAACCGAAGGTTACTTGGATTGGGTGGATGCAAAATTCTATAATATCAATTTTCTTGTAATTTTTTTTAACACGTTTCTAGCTTTTTAATAAGATTTGGCTGTTAAAAATAGATTTGTTGTGTATTATTTTTATTGAACTAAGACGTTGTATAATTCAGTGCCTTGTAACATAAACTGTAAAATAGAATATAAAAAACAGGATGCAACAAATCAAATCTACCATATACCCAACCAACAAATCAACCCTACCATATATCCAACAAAGAGTCTTTCCATTAATGTGGACATAATATATAAATTTTGATCTCATTTATATCATCAACAATCTGCATGTGGTCTTCCCTCTCAAATGGTGGACCATTTCTCCTCTATGATTGGCATGTTGCAGGTTGCTTAAATCCAACTAACAAAACTAACAAATAGGAAAAAAAAAAAAGAGTCCAAAACCAATCCATTGACAATGTTTATGTGAACAGGCACAAATTCAATGCAACAAATAGGAAGTTATGCAAAATAATCTGCTCATTTTTAATGTTAATAAGGAAAAACAAAGACAAAAATTCTATGCAATAAATAAGAAATTGAGCAAAATAATCTGCTACAATCTTAATATAATTAAAAAAATATAAGCCATAATTAATTACTTGTCTAAAATGTCAAAAACAGAGGATAAACCTAACTAACAAAACTGAAGTCTTTGGTATATACACTGTTGTAAACTCGCTGTGTTGGTCGATTACTCCTCCGAGTACTTGCTACTCGACCCCTTATCGAGACGAGTTACATAATCTTGGGTATTCCCTGATCGGTCCCTTATAGAACTGAGCAATGTTGTAAAACTCGGTCAACTCGGTGATTATATATATAATATACTTAATGATTTATTATTTAACACACACACATGTGATTATTACTCTCTGTGTGTGTGTGTGTGTGTGTATATATATATATATATATATATATATATATATATATATATAAATAACTTAAATTTTCAGTCATTACTCATGAAGTGAGTCTATTATGTGTTTTTCAGTTTTTGTGTATCCACATTTATCTAATTTTGTTATATATTTTAATCAACTTATGGTTTTAACTTATGATTTTGACATATCTAAATTCCCTAAAAATATTTCTACATGAATTACCGAATCCGAGTACTTCCCGAGTACTCCCGGGTACCCGCTACTCAGTAGTCGGCCGAACAGGTACGTAACGAGTTCTACAACCTTGGGTATATAGAGTTCGAGAACTCACGTTGTCCTGGTGTCATCCAAACCACGATCATATACACCACCTCGGGGGTGTCTTTGTGCAACGGTCGTCTGTCGTCATTGTGTTAACCACAAAAGGGAATGGCCAATGGGAAGGGTTGGTGTAATTTCATGCCTTTAACTAGCTGTTGAGTTGAATGGCTCCAATATAGAAAATAAAATCATTTTTTTTTTTTACAAATTTACCATTTCATTATATTATTTTTCACAACATTCTTTTCTTCCTCTATTACATACATGGAACAAAATCCCAACACCCCACTAACAAATCGAAACGGAAATCTTGACAGACCATTTTTATTGGACACTGCATCACGTCAATATTTGCTCTAAATTTCAGCACAATATGGTTTCACGAACTTGCTCCAAATCTCCCATATCCCACAACAACTACCTTTCACACAACTTTTTTTTTTCCAATAAAATTACCAGTCTACTTTCTTATACTGAACAACCTTTCTAATAACAACAACCACAACCTTCACAAGTATAACCAACATTGGATTCGTCGATCGTAATGCAAACACAATTCGATCAACTAAGACAAACGAAGAAAAAAAGGAAAAAAAAACTAAAACCGGGAAAACGACACCAAGGGTTGGACGGAAAATGAAGAAATCAATTTAGCAATGGCTTGGGTTTATCCCATCAAAGGACAAATCTTATACATTTCATATTAAAAAGGGTAAATGACTTATATGTGTAAGTATGTTTCAAAATCGTTCAAAAAATACTATTCAAGTTTGGTTTGTCCAAAAAAACACCATCCAAGTAAAGCATTTTGTACAACAAACACCAAAAAAGTACATTCTTTGTTTAAATTTGACATTTGGTAACTGGCAATTATCGCTAAAAAATAAGTAAAAGAAAAAAAACGATAGAAAAATGACTCAAAGAGGTAACTATGTTTCAAAATCATTCAAAAAACACCATCCAAGTTTTTTGAACGATTTTGAAACATAGTTACCCACTTGAGTCATTTTCCTGTTGTTTTTTTCCTTTACTTATTTTTTACCGGTAATTGCCGGTTATTAAATTGCAAATTTGAACAAAGAATGTACTTCATTGGTGTTTTTTGTACAAATACTTGCTTGAATGGTGTTTTTTAGACACACCAAACTTGAATGATATTTTTTAAACGATTTTGAAACATACTTACCCATATAAGTCATTTTCCCTATTAAAAAATTATTGCATTTCGAAATTCACGGGAATTTCAATAAATTTAAAAACCGTATGACCATTTGCCCATATTCCTAATTATCATGAAAGCCATTTTCTGATTGTTCCTGTATTTCTACATCATTTAATTAACTGATATAGTCTTTTAAACTTGAATTAAATAATTAAATTTGAATAACATTACAAGGTTATATTTTTTTTTTTAAACGACAAACTAACTAATCTAGTCCTAAATAACCACCTATATCTCCACCGAGACTTGAGACCTCTCATATGAGATGGTCACTCGATACCGCTAGGCGATTGACCATTTGGTAGTTATATTTACTATATAGTAGATGTGAGACTCGTATAATATACGGATTTATTGAAAATAAAAGTTTAATATAAAATTGTAAATATTGCACATTTTTTAAAGTAATATTTTTACATAAATACAAAATATATAATGAGTATAGAAAATATTGACATTAAAAATATGGATAATAAATTAAAAGGGTAATATATTTTTTCATTTTTATAGATTTGGTCACTGAACTTTTTTTTTTCGTCTACATTTACCCATTCCATTTGTAAACTATACACATTCACTTCTTAAGACCGGTTACTCCAGGTAAACAAAAAAAATTACTTAAAAGGATAATATATTTCTCAATTTGCACAAATTTAGTTCTTAATTCTTTTTGCACATTTATTCATTAAATTTTTTTATTGCAAAATAAGTTATTTTTGATTTTGTACATATTAACAAGAAGTTACTAACGTATTTAGGTTTTTCTCACATCATCGTACGTGAGATAATTGTTAATGAGGTATTTGGGGCTATGGATGCTTATGTCTATCACGATATGACTTACTTGGTTGCTTAGATCTTGTGTTTTGACTTAAGTCTTGTATTCTAAACGTCATAACTTCTTCATACGATATCAGATTTTAATGATCTTTATATTCACACATTCGTATTTGAGTCTACTACACTTTCGTTAAGATTACTCCCGTTAAAAGTAATATATTTTTATTTACGATTTTATAAAAAATATTCATAAATTCACAAAGAACGCATGGATATAAACATTTTTTAATACAAAGTAATACATTTTAGCTTACGATCTTTATGTCGATGCGTTCTTTATGAATGTATGTATGGACATTTTTTATAAAATCGTAAATAAAAATATATTATTTTTAACGGAGTAATTTTAATGAAAGTTATAGTAAACTCAAATACGAACATGTAGATAGAATGATCGCTAAAATTGGAGATCGTATGAATAATTTACGACGTTTAGGACATAAGATCTAAGCCAAACCACAAGACTTAAACAACCAAACAATCGAGGCCGTGATGGACATATATATTAACAACCCAAACACCTCATTAATGATTGTACCACGTAGGATGACATGATAAAATCTAAATAAATTAGTCATAAGTCCTGAATGTAAACAAACACAACAATAACTTATTTTACAACAAAAATATCGAGGTCTAAATGTGCAAAAAATATTAAGGACTAAATATGTACAAAGTGAGTAATTTATTACCCTTTTAAGTCATTTTTACCGGCTTATCCGGAGTATCCGATCATAAGGGCTGGATGTGTACAATTTAACAAGTTGGAGGGGCAAATATAGACAAAAAAACTCAGTGACAAAATATGTACAAATCAAAAAATATTACCCTTTTAAGTCATTATCCCTTAAAAAAAATGATGTTTGATATTGATGATTTTAAAGCAAAAGAACATCATATGTGCTCATGTAAAACCCTAAAGCTTGGATCTAGGCTTCTCTATTGTACATGTAATTCATCCAAGACATGTAACCCTAGATCTAGCATGTATAATTTGAAATTAACATCATAAGAACATATCTAAGTGATTACCTCTTTCAATTGGCTTGAATCTTTTGAATCTTCTTGATCTTGAGCTTAAAGTCACAATTGTAACTCCTCTAATGGTTCATAAACACCACACAAGTCAGAACGATATTATAAGAGACAAGGAAGAACACTAAAAATCGGTCCTAGGGTTTCATTTGGAGTTTATGCCCCTTTATTCAATTAATTTATTTTAGCCACCAAATTAATTCCTAATTAATTTATGACTAATATTAATCAAATAATATGATTTCTCCTTTAATGTATTATTCTTATAATATATTAATAAATCATAATATCTTTTCTCTCTCCAAAATAACCTTGTCAAGTTGCTTTGGTGAAGGCAACCCAAAAGGACCATGCACAACCGAGTCAAGTACATACCAAATATAGTTACGGGCTTAGACACTAATCTAATAGTCTCCCACTTTGATAAGTCTAGTAACTATATCTCACATATGACTTCAGGATCCGATTAGCAATTGTAGCTCTTACACGCCGCTGTCGACTCTGATCAGTAACTCGTCCTTCAGATAAGGGATCGTATAATCCTCTGTTCTAGATATCATGCTTACAATACTTATTGTTCATCACTTTGTTTCTCGGTTTCTGATTCGTCTGACATAGAACTTAGTTGAACACATCAACTTTGTTCGGACCGGACCTGACACATAAGTCAAACCAAATCATCGAGTGGCCAAGATATCACCTTTATTATCTTAGAATAAAAGGAAATGATTAACTTCTACTCATATGCATTTACTATTCACTAATTAAAACATGCACAACAATGTGTTTTATAACATCAAGTTACTAATGCGTTGACACATCATCAATGTACAACCAACCAGCAAACAATAACCATATCTCTAAGTTTTAAGACAATAAGATATTATCACTTTGCGATCACCCGAGGTAAAATACCATGAAGTGATACCAGCAAACGTGGGTTTATTCCAATTCTCAAATCACAATTCATAAGCACTCATGAACTTTGCAACAAACTATTGCTATGTCTAAAACCTTTCAGACAATCTACAAACAGATTCATGACATTCTTCTTTCATATCTACTTCCAACATATGAACGATTGTGGATCATTTGAATAATCTTATTATTCAGGAAGTCAAAACACGCAAAACTTAAATAATAGATAAATAACCAACACAAGACATTAACTTTACTCTTAAATAAAACACCTTTATTTAAATCAAATGTCAAGTACAAATTATCTATTACACGTTTCCTATCTATATAATCTAAACTCATATCATCCTTCAACCCAATGCTCCTAGCGTGCTGCAAGTGCTTAACCCTGCTCGGTCCCTTTTTAAGGGGATCTATTGGGTTATCTTCTGACGATACCCTCTTCACTACGAGGAGCCCCTCTTCTACCCGATGTCTAATAAAATGGTATTTTCTATCGATATGCTTGGATCTACCGTGATCCCTTTGTTCCTTGGTTAAGGCAACCGCTCCTTCATTATCACAGAAAAACTCCAAGGTCTCCAATGAAGTTCTTTAACCATATTTCCTCTTTTGACGCTTCACTTGCTGCAATGTACTCTGATTCACACGTTGAATTAGCCACAATCTCCTGCTTGGAACTTTTCCAAGTCACTGCTCATCCGTTAAGGGTGAAGACCCAGCCTGACTGCGAATGGTAATATCTCGATCTGTCTTGAAACTAGCGTCACTGTACCCTCGTACCCTTAATTCATCACTCCCACCGAGGACTAGAAACCATTCCTTGGTCCTTCGAAGGTACTTCAGAATATTCTTAACTGCAGTCCAATGTGCTCTACCAGGGTTTCCCTGATATATGCTGACCATGCTCAAAGCGAAGGCCAGATAAGGGCGAATACAAGTCATAGCGTACATGATCGAGCCAACTGCAGAAGCGTAAGGTACTCGGATCATATCAGCTATCTCTACCTTTGTACTCGAGCTTTGAGTCTTACTCAACTTGGTATTACTTTGGATTGGCAACTCCCCTTTCTTGGAATTTTCCATACTTAAATGCTTTAGTACCTTATCCAAGTATGTCACATGACTGAATCAGTCTCTTACTTCTGTTTCTTACTATCCTTATTCCCAGAATATACGCAGCATCTCCGAGGTCCTTCATAGCGAAACACTTCCCAAGCCAGGACTTGACCTCCTACAAGGTTGGGACGTCGTTTTGTATGAGTAGTATGTCATCAACATACAATACGAGGAAGCTCTCTATATTCCCACTGGCCTTGACATACTCACATAACTCATGTTCACTTCACATGAAGCCAAACTCTTTGACCTTCTCGTCAAAACAAAGATTCCATCTGTGAGACGTTTGCTTTAATCCATAAATGGATTTTTAAAGCTTACACACTCTATTTGGATGCCTCGCATTGACAAAACACTCTGGCTGATTCATGTAAACATCCTCAGCCAACTTTCCATTAAGAAAAGCAGTTTTCACGTCCATCTGCCATATTTCATAATCATGAAACGCAACTATTGCAAGCATCACCCTAATAGACTTTAACTTGGAAACTGGCGAGAAGGTCTCATCATAGTCAACTCCAGGAGTTTGAGTAAAGCCCTTCGTAACCAATCGTGCTTTATAAGTGTGCACATTCCCATCCATGGCTGTCTTCTTCTTGAAGGTCTACTTGCACCTGACTGTCTTACGACCCGACACATTATCAACCAAATTCCAAACTTGGTTGTCATATATGGACTGAATCTCATTGTCTATTGCCTCTTTCCACTTAGCAGACTCCAGGCTTGCCATGGCTTCCTTGTAGCTTCTAGGTTCGTCCAAATTTACTAGTGTACTATCACTAATAAATGTACCCCCTTCAGTAGTAATATGGAATCCATACAAATGGGGTGGAACACTAGCCCTACTGGAACGTGTACGAGGTAAGGACTCATCAACAGGTTCAATAGGAGTTTCCTCCTCAGGTTGAGTGCCGGTGTTAGAAGTTCCTTCATCACTTTGCTCTTGAATCTCTTCAAGATCAATTTGCCTCCCACTGTCCTCTTGGCTTATGAGTTCTCTTTCTTGGAAAACCCTTCTTCTCGCAACAAAGATAACATTGTCACTCGGTCTATAGAAGGGATAGCCATAGGACTTTTGTGGATAGCCGATGAAATAACACTTCTCACTACGAGGTCCGAGCTTGTCGTGAGTCTCTCTTCTTATGAAAGCCTCGCAATGCCAAACCTTGATATGTGACGACGAGGGAGCTTTCCTTGTCCACATCTCGTGAGGTGTTTTGGAAACCTTCTTGGTTGGAACTAGGTTAAGGATATTGGTGGCAGTCTCCAAGGCATACCTCCAGAAATCTATTGGCAACGAAGTCCGACTCATCATAGAACGAACCATGTCCAACAAGGTCCGATTACGTCTCTCAACCACACCATTCAATTGTGGCATTCTCGGAGGCATCAATTGTGAAACAATTCCGCATTCCTTTAGATAGCTGTGAAACTCAAGACTTAGGTACTCTCCTCCTCGGTCTGACCGAAGCATCTTGATTTTCCTGCCCACCTGATTCTACACTTCATTCTTAAACTCTTTGAACTTTTCAAAGGTTTCCGACTTATGCTTGATTAAGTAGATATATGCATATCTCCTATAATCATTCGTAAAAGTCACGTAGAAGAGGCAAGCATCCCTTGTGGTGGATCTAAAGGGCCCACACACATCGGTGCATATGAGATCCAATAGACCCTCACCCCTTTCACAAGTGCCAGTAAAGGGTGACTTGGTCATCTTCCCAGGTAAACAAGATTCACACACGTCATCGTCCCTAAGGTCGAATGACTCCAACACTCCATCCTTTTGGAGTTGGGCTATGCATTTCTTGTTGACATAACCAATGAGACAATGCTACAAGCATGCTTTGTCTAGACTATTAGACAAATCAATATGCAACACATCAGTTCCTAAATTGTCTACAACCAACACAGATTCATATATTCGATTACAAGGAAATGCATTGAAATAAAAAACACCATTCAAATAAAAATTAATAGAACCTTTACTATTATCAAATGAATATCTGAAACCCTATCTATATAATCCATGAAAATAAACAATGTTCTTTGCCATATCTGGTGAATAGCAACAATTATTTAAATCTAACCCTAACCCATTACCCAACACTAAAGAATAAACTCCGCCTCTGGTCACAGGCGACGATCTTCTATTTCCCATAATCAAGTTTATTTTCCCATGCTCCACCTCCCTACTTCTTCTTAGGCCCTGCAAATCAGAACAAATATGGAAACTACTATTGGGTTTTGAACATTCTAACACTTCCTAAGTGTACATGCAACCCTAATAAACCTTGGATCTATGTGTATCTAAAATACATGCAAAATTTGTTTTCCAAGGTTTATCACTTATCTAGCATGGCATGGGGAACTTTTAAACATAAAAGAACTAGATGAATTACATACCTTTTGATGAGTGTTGATTCCTTGGAGTTTGAGAGCCAAGCACCAATAATGTGAATGCCTCAAGTGGAAATCACAAATCACCACAAACTTGGAAAACCTTATGAAAGTGTATACTTTTCACTAGAAATCGGCCACCACTTCTCACACACACTAGGGTGTAAATTCATGCAACATAGGCTTTTATATAGTGTAGATAATTAGGATAAAACCTAATAACCCATGTCTTTTCCTCTTCCAAGGATCCATGGGTTAAAAGCTCCATGGATCATCCATGGACTTCCATATAAGCTAAGCCCATTCCTAAATGAGTGTTAGCCCACACCATATAAATATAATATCCCATGATTTAATTAGTCTTCCTTTTAATCACTAAATCAATTCATAATTAATTTAAGATGAAAAATTAATTAAATAACATGACTTTATATGAATATATTATAACTTATAATATATTAATAAAACATAAGTATACAATTCTCATAATATTTTCCATAAATCGTTTGGATGAAGTGCAACCCAAATGGACCATGCCGGGTCGGGTGAAGTATACACCAAATAAGTTATGGACTTGGACACCTTATCCAACAGACTCCCACTTGGATAAGTCTAATAAATGTATTTACGTGTATTACTTCAGGAACCAACTGGCAATCGTAGCTCTCAAAAACTCTGTTGAACTATGAAGCACCATTTTAGATAAGTGATCATACAATCCTCTGTTCTCATGATATCATCCGGACAAACACATGGAACAATGTCTTGCTTATTGTCTGGTAGTTGTTTCTCGATTTCCGATTTGTTTGACAAAGAACTTAACTGAACACATTAATTTAGTTCTGATCGGGCCCGGTACATGGGTCAACACAAAATCATCGAGGGGCCCAGATATCGCTTCTATTTCTAGAAGGAACAGATAAACTTTGACTCATATTCTTGTTCTATTACTTGTTGAATCGCACACAAAGGCACGTTTTATAACATCAAGTTACTGATGTGTTTTCGTGCAATCAATGCACAACTAACTCATAGCTAACAACTCATATCTATAGGTTTGAAGACTTATATGATAATAGCGTCTCACGATCTCTCGAGATAAATTCCGTGAAGTGATACAAATGAGCGTTGGTTTATTCCAATACTCATAAATTATGAGTACTTATGAACGTTGTAGCAACCATTGCTATGTCTAAACACCTTTAGCTATCTACAAACCCAATTCATGACAATCTTGATTCATACCTACTTCAGAGATTTGACCGATTGTGGAGGTTTGAATAAATTAATTATTCTGGAAGTCAAAACATGCAAAACTGAAACAATAGTAAATAATTGACAATGATAGCACCACTTTACTCATAAATAAATCACAAATTTTATTCATCATCAAACGTCGATTACATTTTACATGTTTCAGAAAAGGCTATCTAATCTGTAAAACTAATATCGTCCCTCAGCCTGATGCGCCTCGCATGCCGCAAATGCTTAACCACCCTTGTCAGTCCCTTCGTAAGGGAATCTGCAGGGTTCTTATCCGATGATACTGTCTTTGCCACGAGGAGTCCTTCTTCTATCTTGTGTATTTTGAAGTGATATTTTCTATCAATTTGTCGGGATCTACCATGATCTCTCGGTTCCGTGGCTAAGGCATTGCTGTCATAGAAAATCTCCATAGGCTCCTTAATAGCTGGTGCAACTCCAAGGTCTCCGATGAAGTTCTTCAGCCATATCGACTCCTTCGCTGCTTCACTCGCTGCTATATACTCTGATTCACAAGTCGAATCAGCCACAGTCTCCTGCTTGGAACTCTTCCAAGAGATTGCCCCTCCATTTAGGGTAAAGACCCAGCCCGAATGAGAGCGGAAGTTATCCCAATCAGTATGAAAACTAGCATCACTATACCCTAATACTCTTAAGTCATCACTCCCAGTAAGGGTAAGGATCCAATCCTTAATCCTCCGCAGGTATTTGAGAATGTTCTTTACCACGGTCCAATGAGCCTTTCCAGGGTTCCCCTGATATCTTCTGACCATGCTCAAAGCAAAGGCCACATCAGGGCGGGTACAAGTCATAGCATACATGATCGAGCCCACAACGGAAGCATACGGTAATCGACTCATCTCTGCTATCTCAACCTTTGTACTCGGAATCTAAGTCTTACTCAGCTTAGCATTGCTTTGGATCGGTAAATCTACTTTCTTGGAATTCTTCATATTGAACCTTTTCAATACCTTATCCAAGTAGATACTCTGACTAAGTCGAATTAGTATTTTACTCCTTTCTCTTAATATCCTTATCCCTAGGATATAAGTAGCTTCCCCTAGGTCCTTCATAGCAAAGCACTTCCTAAGCTAGGACTTAAACCTTCTGCAAGGTTGGGATGTCATTTCCTGTAAGTAGTATGTCATCTACATACAGTACCAAGAAGCTAGTTATACCCCTACTAGCTCTGACATACACGCAAGACTCATCTTCACTTCTCGAGAAGCCAAAGTCTTTGACCTTTTCATTGAAACAAAGATTCCAGCTAGGAGATACTTATTTTAACCCATAAATGGATTTCTTAAGCTTGCACACTCTATTAGGGTATTCTGCACTGACAAAACCCTCTGGCTTATTCATGTACACATCCTCACCCAAGTTTGCATTAAGAAAAGTGGTTTTGACATCCATTTTCCATATTTCATAATCATGAAATGCAGCAATGGCTAGCATAACCCTAATAGACTTAATCTTTGCTACCAGTGAGAAGGTTTCATCATAATCAATACCCTAAGTCTGAGTAAAACCCTTCGCAAGCAGTCGAGACTTATAAGTGTGCACTTTTCCTTCCATGTCGGTCTTCTTCTTCAAGATCCATTTGCACCCGACTATTTTACGACCTGGTACATTGCCAACCAAGTTCCAAACTTGATTTTCATACATGGACTGTATCTCGCTGTCCATAGCCTCCTTCCATTTAGCAGACTCCAGGCCTGCCATGGCTTCCTTAACACTGTTAGGTTCATCCAAATTTACTAGTGTACTATCACTGATACATGTATCACCTTCTGTAGTAATATGAAAACTATAATAAAACTCAGGTGTGTTGCTAACCCGTGTGGAACGCCTCGGAGGTACAGACTTACCAGCTGGCTTAACAAGAGTTTCCTCCTCAGGTTGATTGCTAGTGTTTGAGGTTCCCTCACCAATTGATTCTTGAATTTCTTCAAGGTCAATTTGTCTCCCACTATCTCCTTGGCTTATAAACTCTCTCTCACGAAAGACCCCTCTTCTTGCTACAAAGACCACATTCTCACTTGGTCTGTAGAAGAGGCAACTAAAGGATTTCTGTGGGTAGCCAATGAAAATACACCTTTCACTTTGGGGTTCGATCTTGTCATGAGTCTCAGGCCTCACGAAATCCTCGCAACCCCAAATCTTGATGTGGTCCAAATTAGGAACCTTCCCAGTCCACATCTCATGAGGTGTTTTGGTAACCTTCTTTGTAGGGACTAGATTAAGGATATGGGCGGCAGTCTCTAAGGCATACCCTTAAAATGAGATTGGTAGCGAAGCTCGACTCATCATAGAGAGAACCATGTCTAACAAGGTTCGATTACTCCTCTCAGCTACACCGTTTAGCTGTGGTGTCCTGGGAGGAGTCAATTGTGAGACAATCCCACACTACTTAAGATAGTCAAAGAACTCGGTACTAAGATACTCACCACTTCGATCGGATCGAAGCATCTTAATGTTCCTGCCCAATTGATTTTCTACTTTCTGTTTAAATTCTTTAAACCTTTCAAAGGTTTCTGACTTATGTTTGATTAACTAGACATAACCATATCTACTAAAATCATCAATAAAAGTCACATAATACCGATTAGCATCCCTTGTCGCGGTTTTGAATGGTCCACATACATCAGTATGTATTAGGTCCAACAAACCCTCACCCCGTTCACAAGTACTAGTGAAGGTTGATTTTGTCATCTTTCCAAGTAGACAAGATTCACAACTATCATCCGATTTAAGGTCGAATGATTCCAAGACTCCATCCTTTTGGAGTTGGCCCATGCGTTTATTGTTTACATGTCCAAGACGATAATGCCATAATGATTCTTTATCTAGGCTAGTAGAAGAATCAATATACAATACATTAGTTCCTAAGTTGTCTACAACCAACACAGTTTCATACAAACCATCACAAGGTAATCCTTTAAAATAAAACACATTATTAAAGAAAGCATTAATACCACCAAATTCATTATCAAACGAAAAGGTAAAACCTTGTTTGTACAAACCATGAAAAGAAATAATATTTCTCACCATTTCATACGAGTACACACATTTATTCAAAGCTAACTTTAACCTACTACTTAGCAACAAGGTATAAACTCCAATCTTGGAAACAAGTGAAGCCTTCCTATTTCCCATAATCAGGTTTATCTTCCAGTGTTCCACATCCTCACTTCTTCTTAGTCCCTGCAAATAAGAACATATGTGAATACCATATCCTGCATCAAGCACCCAATAGTTAGAATATGGTGAGTTATTAGACAATATTGAGTAAATACCTGCATGGGTGGGTATCAATTTCCCATCCTTTAGATCCTGCAAGTACTTAGGGCAGTTTCTCTTCTAGTGCCCTTTTTCCTACCAATAGTAGCAATCACCATCCTTGGGAATGGCAGAAGGAGTGACAGAACCGCTTTTGTTCCTTGATAAGGAACCTTCAAGAGCTTTCCCTTGGTACCCTTCGAAGGGGTCTTCCTCTTTTTCCCTTTTCCTTGCCCGATAGTCAAAACAGGGGTAGATGTTGGAGTAGGAGTAGTAGAGATAACAACCGACTTACCCTTAAGACCGGTTTCAGCGGTCTTCAAGAGTCCTTGAAGTTTGCTAAGAGTAATTTCGTCCTTGTTCATATGATATGTCATACGTAATTGGTCATAACAAGAAGGTAAGGAGTGCAAAATGATTTGAAATGCCAACTCCTCAGGGAAGTTCACATTTAGTTTGAGCAATCGGTCCACATACCTTTGCATCTTTTGCATGTGGCCCATGATGGATTCACCATCCTTCATGTGGGTTGTTATCATGGAGGAGATTATTTCATACCACTCCTGACGAGCACTCTGATGGTACCTTTCCATTAGGTCTTGGTGCATCTCAAAAGGGTAAAAGTCCTCATAGGAATTTTGGAGCTCGGCTGTCATCGTGGCTGTCATGATGCATGCCACCTTAGTAGCATCTCTTTCATGCATCCTGAATTCAGCGATCTCCTTAGGAGTAGTAGTGGACTCATCAAGCACGTTTAACTCCTTATCAAGGACGTATTCCTTGTCCTCATAACGAGTAACCATCCTGATGTTCCTAATCTAGTCCATGAAGTTGGAACCATCAAAGATGACTCTCCCACAAAGATTCATGAGAGAGAAAGAGCTAGTTGGGTTAGATCCCGAAGCATTGTTGTTGGGAGACATCTAAAAAGTAGAAATCAAGTTTAGATTAGATATATAGAGTCGTTAATAAGACACCCAAATGTAATATTAAGGCTATGATCCAATCACAATATATTATACTTAGAAGAGGGATGCCATAATCTAAGTAATAACATATCTAAAAGGTAGGTGAATGACGATTCACCAATTCCCACCATGAAAAACAAAATTAATTATTAGGTTTAAATTGGATTTGAAATTCCTAGATTCTTTTGAGATTCATTGAACTTTTCAATGGCATGTTTCAATCTCGATTGTGCCCTTCAAGTTTTGTGACTGGGATGCTGAGGATCACAAAACAAGGTGTGAATAACCGTACTACTTCACTTGGTACCCTTAATATTATCACCTAATCAATGTGTCGGTTAACCAAACACACTCCATTGATCTATGACAAACATTAAGTCACCCCTCGTGATCCTTACTAGTCCAAGTTAGTGTGCCGATTAACCACACACGCTCCACCAACGACTTGGTAAGGTACAAAGTGTGAATTCCATGGGCTAGCACCATGTTCACATTTTTCCTAAAGTAACTAAGATTGGGAATTAAAATATTTAGTTACTTAATAATAATCATTATACTTTTAATGAGAATTTAAAGTCATTGTCCTACCCGTTCGGCTAACGACCCTCCACCGATTAAGGAAGCGGTGGGTGAGAGTCGAAACCCATTAAGCTGCCATTTTATATGCAACAACCTTATACCCCCTTATAGTCTGGCTTCGTGAATCAGACCTACTAACGGTAAACCGACTTATTCTTATACATATATATAATAATTAACCATTAATGTTATAAATAGTATAAGTGTTGAATTTTAACTATTAAAACTCTAAGGGTTGGAATTAAATTTTATTAAAGTGTGTGAAACTTTACAAATTCCAAAACTTGAGGGCAAGTTTTGTAACTATTCAAAACTTTTCATTTCATAACATATGAATTAAAGGTTCGTAAAATGAAGACTCTTCATTTTTATGTAACTTATGTGTTTTAAATGTGTATTTAAAAGAAGTGACCTATGGATATCCATAACTTGAGGACAAATTATGGACTCCATTAAAACACATAAATGATCAAGAATTAATCCTAAACAATTCAGTAATTCCTATCATCTTCTAAATTCATAAGAACATGAACATGATCATCAAAGTTTCAAGAATTATATGAACACATACAAAGCATGAGATTTTGATATAAGCTATTGTAAATGGATTAGAACAACCATTACATCAACTAAAAAAAGTTTTAAAACATAAAAACAGTTTAGGGTAATGTTTCTAGTCCATTTCAAACAGCAACAATCGAAAAACTGCACTCTGAATGACCAACTCGTCGAGTGCATGAACTGACTCGGCGAGTTGGATGAAAAAACGCTTGGACTCGGCGAGTCCCCTGTTCAGGCAGCAAGCAGTTTTGATTTTAAGCACAATTTTGCATCAAGTACCAACAAACAAGCCTAGTCTCTGATACCACCGTTGGATTTTGAGCATTCTAACACTTCCTAAGTGTACATGCAACCCTAATAAACCTTGGATCTATGTTTGTCTAAAATACATGCAAAATTTGTTTTCCAAGGTTTATAATTTATCTAGCATGACATGGGGAACTTTTATACATAAAAGAACTAGATGAATTACATACCTTTTGATGAGTGTTGATTCCTTGGAGTTTGAGAGCCAAGCACCAATAATGTGAATGACTCAAGTGGAAATCACAAATCACCACAAACTTGGAAAACCTTATGAAAGTGTATACTTTGCACTACAAATCGGCCACCACTTCTCACACACACTAGGGTGTCAATTCATGCAACATGGGCTTTTATATAGTGTAGATGATTAGGATAAACCCTAATAACCCATGTCTTTTCCTCTTTCAAGGATCCATGGGTTAAAAGCTCCATGGATCATCCATGGACTTCCATATAAGCTAAGCCCATTCCCAAATGAGTGTTAGCCCACACCATATAAATATAATAGCCCATGATTTAATTAGTCTTCCTTTTAATCACTAAATCAATTCATAATTAATTTAAGATTAAAACTTAACTAAATAACATGAATTTATATTAATATATTATAACTTATAATATATTAATGAGACATCAATATACAATTCTCATAATATTATCCATAAATTGTTTGGGTGAAGTGCAACCCAAATGGACCATGCTGGGTTGGGTCAAGTATATACCAAATAAATTATGGACTTAGACACCTTATCCAAAAACTACATCCTGTATCAAGAACCCATGAAGTAGCAAGTGACGATTTCTTAGATTTAATAGAATACATACCTGCGAAGGTGGGCTTTATCTTCCCATCCTTAATGTCCTGCAGATATTTAGGGCAACTTCCTTTCCAGTAGCCCTTCTCGTGGCAATAGAAGCACTCTGCTTCCTTAGGGTCAGAGGAGGGTTTAGTAGGAACTGCTTTGGTCCCACTAGATGATGAACCATCACGGGACTTTCCCTTTTGGTGGCTCTTTGAAGGATCCTTCCTCTTCTTTCCCTTCCCTTGGCCAATTGCAAGCACGGGAGCAGCTACAACAGGGGATGATGCAACAGATTTGTCCTCGAGGTTGCTCATAGTAGTCCTCAATAGTCTTTGAAGCTTACTCAAGGAGACCTCTTCCTTATACATGTGGTAGGTTATTTTGAATTGGTTGTAGCAGGAAGGCAAGGAGTGGAGGATGATGTTGATAGCCAAATCCTCATCAAACTTAACATTAAGTTTGAGAAGACGATCAACATACCTCTGCATTTTCTGCAAATGAGAGGGTAGGGATTCTCCACTCCTCATCTTTGCGATGATCATGTTAGTAATGATCTAATAGCGCTCTTGCCTCGCGCTTTGGTCGTACCTGTCCAGCAAATGCTGATGCATTTCATACGGATACATGTCCTCATAGGACTTTTGGAGTTCGAGGTTCATGGTGGCCAGCATGATGCAATTAACTTTTGTAGCATCACGCTCGTGGGCTTTAAAGGCGACCATCTCTCCAGGAGTAGCAACATCTGGGATGATCTTTTCAAGTTTCTCATCGAGGACATATTCTTTGTCCTCGTAGCGAGTGATCATACGAATGTACCTCATCCACTTGTTGAAATTTGACCAATCAAATGTCACTTTTTGACATATGTTCAACATCGAGAATGACCCAGAAGCGTTGTTGTTGTTGTTAGCTGACATTTGAAAAATAAAGGAACAAAGTTTGATTAGAAATGAATCCCCAATTCAACACCCAAATAAAAAATTAGGGCTAGGATCCAACAACATTATTCACAACTTAGAAAAGGGATGTCGTAATCTAAAGCAAATAATTTGAAGGTAAGTGAATGACAATTCACTAATTTCCACCATAAAAAACAAAAAGAATTTAAGTTTTAAATGTTTTTGAAAGCTCCTAGATTCTTTTGAGATTCATTGAACTTTTCAATGACATGTTTAAATCTCGATATGCCCTTCAAGTTTGTGACTAGGATACCGAGGATCACAAACAAGGTGTGAATAACCATGCGAATCAACATGGTGCACTCAATATCTCTATTACCTAATCAATGTGTCAGTAAACCACACATGCTCCATTGATCTATGACAAACATCGAACCACCTTTCACTACCAATGTCAATCCCAAATTAGTGTTCCGGTTAACCACGCACGCTCCACTAACGTTTGACAAGGGTACAAAGTGTAATTTCATGGAGTAGCATCATTTTCACATTTTTTACCCTAAAGTAACTAAGATTGGGAATTTGTAAAAACATTGTAGTTACTTTGTATCATTCATTATACTATTAAAGAGGAGATGATTGCCCTATCCTACCTGTTCGGCTAACGACCCTCCACCAATCAAGGAAGCGGTGGGTAAGAGTGGATACCCATTAAACTGCCATTTTATAGGCCATAACCTTATACCCCCTTATAGATCGGTTTCGTGAATGGTGCCTACTAATGGTAAGACTAGCACTTGAAGTTATACATATATATTAATTAATCTTGTAATAATATAATAGTATAAGGTTGAATTTTAAACTTGTAAAATTCTAAGGGTTCGAAATTTAAATTATTCAAAATTAAACTTTTAATCATAAAATTTAAATTTTAAAACTTGACGACAAGTTTTGAACTTTTCAAAACACAAAGGATCGAATAACAAATAATATAAATTAAACAATTAATTTCATGATTATCTATATTTGACCTAATCCAATTTTAGTCACAAGATAATTACCAAATAATTTAAATAATCCATATTTATCTTATAAAGAAACTATTATTCAAAAGATTTGAAATTATCTTTTGTTTTGGTAAGGATAATTATTTAAATACAATAAAATTCAGATTTTATTATTAAAAAACGATTTTGGCATTTATCCTATAGCAAAACAACAAGAAATCCCGATATATGCTTGTTTGACTCCCGAACTCGCCGAGTCTAGATACTGACTCGCCGAGTTGAGTCGGGCAGAGGCCAGAAAATTGTTTTTCATCAAAAACATGACAATTACATCACATACAACAGAAACCAATCAAGGATCTGATACCACTGATGGTTTTAAAGCAAAAGAACATCCTATGTGCTCATGCAAAACCCTAAAGCTTGAATCTAGGCTTCTCTATTGTACATGTAATTCATCCAAGACTAACCCTAGATCTAGCATGTATAATTCAAAATTAACGTTATAAGAATAGATCTAAGTGATTACCTCTTTCTTTTGGCTTGAAATCCTTTGAATCTTCTTGATCTTGAGCTTAGAGTCACAATTGTAACTCCTCTAATGGTTGAAAAACAACACACAATCAAGAAGGATATTATGAGAGAGGAGGAAGAACACTAAAAATTGGCCCTAGGGTTTCACTTGGAGTCAAGGTACCAAAAATTGCAACCAAGGGCCTCTATTTATACTGTAGGCTGCTAGGGTTTCAGTCTAAACCCTAATGGACATCTTAGTCACCAAGAAACCCATGGAACCTTCTAGATTAGGGCCTTTGGATGAAAATATGATGGATCCCCATCATAATTTCGTTCCCCCATAGTCCATTAGGTTTCCCGGCCCAAAACTCAACTATCACACATTTGACAGTTTATGCCCCTTTATTCAATTAATTTATTTTAGTCACCAAATTAATTCCTAATTAATTTATGACTAATATTAATCAAATAATATGATTTCTCCTTTAATGTATTATTCTTATAATATATTAATAAATCATAATATCTTCTCTCTCTCCAAAATAACCTTGTCAAGTTGCTTTGGTGATGGCAACCCAAAAGGACCATGCACAACCGGATCAAGTACATACCAAATATAGTTACGGGCTTAGACACTAATCCAACATATATAATTGTGATTTAAGATTTAATTCTAGGAGATTCGAAAGAGGGGAGAAAGAATGTAGTGAAATTTAATAGATTGATCTACCAGACATATATAAATTTTCATTAAGATGTAGATTTTAAATTTAAGAAAATGAAAAAAAAAAAAAAAAGACAAGTGAAGAAAAAATTAATTTAAAAAATATTAGAAAATGACGTGTATCAAACTCAATAAGAACATGACATTTGACAAAAATAATTTCCATTTATTAGGTTACATAACTAAACGATTTAAATTTTAAATAAACAAATATTGCCGATGGTAAGGATTGGCAAGAAGGGCTTGTGTGCATGACTAATTTTTTGAAGGGGCCTATGTTTTTTTAATATATTTAATTCCAGTCCAAATCTTAATGCAAAAATAGTCCTCTTTTTTAATATATTCATTTTCAACGCAAATCTTAAAAAATAATTTATGTATTTTAATTCGTTACATGTTTTCTTTGGCTGGTCTTGGATATTTTAATCCTCAGGACCAACCTTGTAGATGATAATTAGTGAGTAAAAATGACTTTAATCCTTCCATTAAAACTTGGTCAGATAAGTTAATAACAAAATAACGAAATGATAGTTAAAAATTGGAGCAAATGGTTTTACAATGATGAAAAAACTCGGTCCAGAATGTTAATTCGGTCTAAAGGAAAAACATGGCTGATTGGGATGGAATGAAGAAAAATACACACTTTGCCCTCTATTAACAACGCTCCTTCACTTCTCCTTGACAACGTATATTCAAACCCATAAGGTCTGAAATTGATTTCATTATTGAAAACCAAAACCGAAATCGTTTGGTTATTGTCGATCAAATTCTTCAAGAACCATTTAATGCCAATCTTTTTCATGAATCGTTGATGGTAATTTAGTGATTGGTTTTTTTGAACTACCTTATACCAGCATGCAATAGAAATCGAGGGAAAAAAGAGACAGTGAAAAGAAGATGAAATTCTGTAAAAAAAAGTTATAGATGTTTCCCATTCGTAATTATTGTTGGATAATCTTGACATGGATAGGCTGATTTGAATAATGGGTTTGGGTCAAAAAAAGATTAGAGTGTCGTTTGTAGGAGGGATGCGTACCATTTTGATGGAAGAGGCTTATCGGTCGAAATTCTCAATCCATCCTGGGGCCACTAAGATGTATTTAGACTTGAGAAGAGAGTATTAGTGGTCCTGTATGAATAGGGATGTTGCGTGGTTTGTTGAGAGCTGCTTAGCCTGCGGTAGGGTTAAGGCCAAGTACCAGAGACTGCATTGTAAGTTGCAGTCGTTGGAGGTTCCTGAATAGAAGTGGGAACAGATCACCATGGATTTTATCACCATGTTGCGAAGGACTGCTAGGGGTGTCAATGCAATTTGGGTGATTGTGGACAAGTTGACGAAGAGCGCTTACTTCCCTGCCATCAGTGAGAGCTCTTCTGCTGAGAGGTTGGCAGAATTGTACGTGAGAGAGGTGGTATCGCGACATGGAGTGACAATCTTGATTGTTTCAGATCGAGATGTGCGTTTCACTTCCAGATTTTGGAAGAAATTCCGTGAGGAGTTGGGTACGAGGTTGCATTGTAGTACCACATACCACCCGCAGACTGACGGACAGAGTGAGCGGACGATTCAGATGCTCGAGGACATGCTTCGAGCATGTGTGCTAGATTTCGGCGGAAGTTGGGACATGTATTTGCCCTTAGTGGAGTTTCCTACAACAACAACCATCATTCGAGCATTAGTATGCCGCCCTTTGAGCTGTTGTATGAGAGGAGGTGTCGGACCCCCATTTGCTGGGGAGAAGTAGGGCAGCGTGTAATGGGAAGTACAGAGATTGTGCTGCAGACGACAGAGCAGATATAGCGAGTCAGACAGAGATTGTTGACCGCTTAGAGCCGCCATAAGAGTTATGCAGATAGACGACGATCCAAGCTTGAGTTCCAGGTCAGTGACTATGTTCTCCTGAAGGTATCTCCTTGGAAAGGAGTGATTCGATTCAAGAAGAGAGGCAAGCTAGGGCCTCGGTATATCGGGCCGTTCAGAGTAATCGTGAGGGTGGGCAAGGTAGCGTATCGCGTGGAGCTACCTGCGGAATTGGAGCGGATTCATAATACCTTCCATGTGCCTCAGTTGAGGAAGTGTATAGCCGACGAGTTGGATGTAGTGCCGTTAGAGGACATTCAGGTGGATGCGAGCCTGAGCTACGTGGAGAGACCAGTTGCGATTGTAGATTGGAAGATCAAGGTTCTGAGGAACAAGGAGGTGCCTTTGGTTCAGGTCCAGTGGCAGCATCAGAAATGGTCGGAGCTTACTTAGGAACCGGAGCGTGAGATGCAGGTGCAGCATCCGGATCTATTTCAGGGTTGAGACTTCGAGGGCGAAGTTGGATTCAAGTGGGGGAGAATTGTAACATCCGGAAATTTCAGGTATTATATTTATTGTATTTATTTTGAGTTTTGAGGAAGAACTCGGCGAGTTGGTGCGTAGACTCGCCGAGTAGAGACGTGATTTATCATCCGGATTAATGACCGGACTCGACGAGTCGCAATGGTGGACTAGGCGAGTCAACGCTGTTTAATGAAACCCTAATTTCTCGGGTTTGGGGCCTATTTAAAGGGCCTTATGGCCATCATTTGTGCTCACCAGCCCCCAGAGCAAAACCTTAGATCATTTGAGCGTGTGGAGTGAGAGAAGGAGCCATTATCAACCATTGGAGGTGTTGTTTAGCAAGGGAAAGGAAGTTTTAGCTAAGAGGAAGCAAGAGGAACAACCTCCTGAAGATTTGAAGTCCAGAACATCACATTTGTCACAACTGGAAATTTTGTGTCATGTAATCCATACACTCAAACTAATGTGAATCAAAAACTTCAATCAAATACATTATAGAAATACTACAAATAGTCATCAAACAATTGGAAGACCCTAGAAGTTCTTGTTAAGTCCATTTTGGACTAGAACTTCCTTATTGGATCCAAATGGACCAATAAGCTTCCAATTAGATTATCATGAGCTTAGAACCTTAATTGGGCTCTAATTGGACCCACATTCATTTATTTCAATATTTTGGGCTAGGTGGAACCTAGAATGAAATAAATCACAAGCTTTGATCCATAATTTAACCTAACCTAGCTTAATGAAGCATAAAAATCACAATTTTATTTTATAAGGCCAATAAGCACCCCACACTACCTCTAATGTTGGGCTTAGGGGCAAAAAGCCCAAAAATCCTTTCTTCTCTCCCCATTCTCGGCCCAAGCCCAAGGAAAAAGGGAGACTTGACCTTGGGTTGCCACCTCATTTTTACCCATAGGATCTCCATGCAAAATCTCATTCATCCATGCAAGCATCACCTCAAGGTCTTTTCTTCCTTCTCTCTCTCCCTCCCCCTTCTTCTTGTTTCGGCCGAGGCTAACCAACACACACACACACCTCACAAATTCTCTCAAAATCCTCTCAAGAAACTCTCTCCTTCCTCTCCAAAAATTTCGAGAATTCCAAGAGGATTTCAAGGGGATTTTTGCAAGATTAACATCATCTAAGGTAAGATTATGCATGGATCTATGATTTATATTCTTTTGTTATCAAATCCCTTTCTAATCCATGCAAAAACCGTGATTTTGCACCTTAGAAAGCTTCATACACTCGAAAACTTCATCAAGGGTGCTAAGGCCAAAAATCACCAAACTTTCTTCTATTCTTTCTTCAAAAACCGAACCAACACCCAAGGTGAGTTTCATATCCCCTTATTTTCGAATTTTTATGAGTTTTTATGGGGGAGAATACAAGAAAATGTGAAGATCCATCATTATGTGTATGTTGTGGTTGATTTCTATGCTTACATGTATGTTTTGTATGATTTTATTGATAGATCTAGGGTGATATGCTAAAAACCGAGACATATATTTTATCATAGCACAAAATAGACTATCAAATGCAAAGTATACTAAGAAAATGGCTAAATAGCTTAACACCACTTAACTTGGGCTAAAAACTCATTTTTTTGACAATAAATGTTGAAAATACAAAGTTGAAGGGCCTAATATGAAACATTTCGAAATCTGATGGGTGAGATGAACCAAAACAGTTTACATAATGTATTTTTCTGAAAATATACTATTTAGAGGGTTAAAAACATAAATTCCAAGCTTATTGGGCTAAATATGACATTTTCGGCCCAATAAGGCCTAATATGCGAAATTTTCTAAATTGGAGGACCAAAACTGCATTTTTCTGTAAAACAGTGGGCTATAAGTGTTCCATATGCTTTTCAAAGGTTTAAAATGCTTTCCAAATTTAAAAGGGACCAAAATTGTAAAATTTTTCCAAATTGGGTCAAAAATGTAAAAGTTGCGAAAAATAGGGGCTATAACCGAGAAAACTGAAGTTTCAAGGGCTTAAACTGTTTTCTATGATAAGTTTGCTGGAAAAATACTTATGTCAATAATTTTTGGTATAAAAATGTCAAGAAAATTGATTTAAGGACCAAACCGGAAAGTTTTTAAATAAAGGGGTAAAAAGAGTAAATTCTTCAATTAAGGAGGGGCTGAAAACAGAAAATCTTCAAGGCTAGTTAATATATGCAATTTGACCAATTGATGGTAACACGCTTGTCGACGAAATACAATATACTACAATACGAAAAGTCGTTGTCAAACGAATTGGTTCGGTCTCGAACCAATAAAAATCCAAAATCACTAACACGACGAAGCTACGACATTTCGATTCATAACCATGACGATTACGATTACATGCGAGTGTGCACAGACGTCTACGTACCATCTTTGGGCCCCAAAAGTGTAAAATCTTGTCTGTTGAGCCTAGCTAGCCCAACGACCTGATCTTAAGGCCCGAAGGTCTCTCTCTCTTACGAAGTGTTGGGTTTTACCGACTCGACATAACGTAAAAGGACTTTCAATGGCAAACATGCTGCTGGTCCCCAAGGGTCCTTCAGTGCTGCTAGTAAAGTCTGTAACTCACGATTGCGAGTTGGGCTTCGGGCCCTTCGCAATTGCATTTGGTCTCGGACGACGCGGGGAAACCCCGAAGGTTTCGTACCTTCTCCCTTCCCTCCGGTCGTGGGACTTTACAAGTCCGGGAGGATCGAGTCACGTGAAGATTTACGAGTGACGCCTAAAAGGATCACTTGTAAGGTTGTTGACTTGACGTTTTCACTAACGCATGTCCCAACACTTCACCACTCTCAGTATTCTCGATGCCTCCGGAATACAACGATACAACGATAGGAAAACGTCGGGTTTTCCTAGGATTTCAATAACGATTACGAATTTCCAGTCGAATTTCACAACTCTTACGCTTACATCTATAGAATTCAAACAAGCATACTCATGGATCATTACCTATTTTTATTACACCATTCAATTTCTAGAAAATATCGGATTTTCTAAAGGTTTTCAAATAACACACTGGATTTCAAACTCTACTTATGAACTCACCAACATTTCATATGTTGACGTTTTTCAAAATACTTGTATTCTCAGGTAACAGATAAAGTGAAGATGATTTGTACTCGCTGACGTTTTGCTGTGAATTAAGTAGTACCAAACAGTTATTTCTTTGAATGTAATTTTTGGAACAATGTAATGAACGTAAACGTTACCAGTTGTATCATTTCCAAATGTTGGTGATGTATAATGTTATGTTTCATGTGTATGCATTGTTATGGTATTCAATGAGTCACGATAGCCCCTGGACGTTTCCGCCGTCTGGTTCGGGGGTTTGACAGGTTGGTATCAGAGCTTTGTTTATAGTGAACTAGCATATCTCACCGCACACGGATATGCAACTATAAACTAAAAGAGGGACTAACATAACTCTGAACAGAACAAGTAAATAAAATACGCTTGCTTGTACTAGGAATAAGAACACAACGCCGAATCAAACATAATAATGCTGGTGTCTCGGTTAAATTGGGACTGTTCTTAGTAATACCAAGGAGTGAATGTAGCCTGATCAACTACATTCTCTCCAAAGTAAAGCTAATACACGTCTCAATGAGGTCGGGATAGCTAGGGAACCCAAAAATTTTACCCATCTACCACCAGAAACGAGAACGCCTACTTGATCTGTGTGATAATTGTAGCACCCTAGGAATGACGCTAGCATAATTACACACTCTCGCAGACCGCATGGCTGGCTTTCATCACCCTGGAGACCCTTACTTCCCTAACCAAGGGAACAACGGATGGTTAGAGGAGGAGTCCGAGGAGGAGCCCGAGGAGGAGCCTGAGGAGGAACCTGAGGAGGAGCCTGAGGAAGACCCCGAAGAGGAACCTGACGGGGAACCGAAGGCCGAAGTTGAGGGCGAGCCTGCAGAATCAGAGGAAGATGAAGGAAACCTCGAGGAGGATGCCGATGATAGTGACAGGGGTGATTCGGATGCGGAGTCCGAAGTCATTAACCCCCCTTACCCGATCCGAGTGCCTGCATATCGAGTGGGCCCCACTGGTCCTACACCTCCCTGGGGTATTGACCTTTGGAGATGGAGCAGACAGCAGGGACAGCGACCCCCGTACGGCATGTCACGCGAGTTCTTTGACCTGAGGGATGGAGGACCGGCCGATCGAGCCCTTCCAGTCATGGTGAAACGGTTACGGAATACGGGCGATCTTGCCCAGGACACTGCGGATCAGGTACACCAGTTGAGGACTAGGGTCGAGCGTGCGGAGCAGGAGACGCGTGACGTCCTTCGAGAGTTTCACATGAGGCAGGTTCGGTGGGAGTCTCGACTCCGGGACGCGGAACGCTTGGTGGCTCGTCTTCAGGGAGCACCCACATCCTCAGCACCACCCCCAGACGCAGCTCATCGCGGCTAGGGATAGACTCATCATAGTAGATCATTAGGAACTATGTTATGTACTCCGGCTCTATGTTTAAGTGACTACACTACTCATGGAGCTGTTATGCTGTCGGATTAGTGTTACTTACGTATGCTCTTACGAGCAAATTTTCATGTATCAAATGCGGATAATATTAGTAAATTTCTATGTGTTTTATTACGATATTGCAAATTGTTATGTGTTGAGACGTTATGATTGTATGCTCGATGGTAGAAATGTTTAGGTTCGCATCATACACCTAGTTAGTAGGGTCGCAACCTCACAGAAACCACGAACACTCAACATCTTTCCGTTTCATGACAGAAAGATGCCTCGCCCAACTACTCGCGGAAACCCAGGACCAACCCCACCTGAAGTTGACTCAGCCGCCTTTCAGGCAGCTGTATCGGCAGCAGTCACTGCGGCGATTGCGCAGATTCAACAAGGGAATAATGGAGGAGTAAATGGGACGAACCAAGGATCCACCAAGACGTGTACCTATAAGGACTTCACAAACGCCAAACCACGAACTTTTAATGGCACCGGAGGAGTGATTACTCTGAAGCGCTGGATCGAGAAGGTGGAATCGATATTTGAGATATGCGACTGCCCCGAGCACATGAAGGTGAAGTTCGCGGCTTGCACTTTTGTGGATCAGGCGCTCACCTGGTGGAATGGACATGTAGAATCCATGACGCTCCCTGTAGCCAACTCTATCCCCTGGACAGAAATGAAAGAAATTTTGATGGCAGAGTACTGCCCACGAGGCGAAATACAGAAGATGGAACAAGAGCTATGGAACCTCACTGTGCAGAACGCGAATATCGATGCCTACATATCGAGATTTAGCGAACTATCTCTGTTGTGCCCGGGTATGATCACCTCGGAAGGAAAGAAGATCGAGCGATTCGTTTGGGGACTCACATCACCAATTCAAGGGAATGTGATAGCTGCAAACCCAGAAACATTTGACAGTGCAAAGAGATTGGCGAAGAGGTTGTACGACCATAATAACAAAAAGGGAGAGAAACCAGTGGAGGCTGAGAAGAAGAAGGAAGGAGATGACAAGAGGGGAAGGAACAACAAGAGGAAGGGGCGTCAGGGCCCCGACACCTTCAAGAAACAGCAGATAGTAGCGGTAAATGCCGTTACAACATCGGCTCCAGCCGCACCACATGCTCCAACCTCAGCCACTTCAAATACTTCCAAACCTTATTCCGGTAATCTTCCCAAATGCAACAAGTGCGGTTTCCATCATTATGGAGAATGCAAGGATTTTCAGTGTACCAACTGCAACCGAAGGGGTCACACTGGAAGGTACTGCAAAGCTTACCCTCCCCATAACCAAAATCAGGGAATCAACAACAATAACCCTCGCAACAACAACAACCCCCATGTCAGCGGCAGCAGCACAGGACCTAGCTACACCTGCTACGGATGCGGGAAAACTGGACACGTCCGTCGAGACTGTCCCAACAACAACAATTCAAGAAATGGAGGAACAGGAAGGATGATGACCGTGGGTCAGGGGGGAAGCTATTCAGGATCCCTCTGTTGTTACCGGTACGTTTCTCTTAAACCACGCTTATGCATGCATCTTATTTGACTCCGGAGCGGAGCGAAGCTTCGTAAGCAATAAGTTTAAATACTTACTAAAACAACCTCCCCAAAAGCTAAATGAAGCCTATACGGTGGAAATGGCCAATGGAAAAACTGAATCCACTGGGGAAATCTACGTCGGATGCACCCTAACTCTTAATCAACACATCTTCCGAATAGACCTAATGCCAGTATCAATTAAGAGTTTCGACGTGATCATCGGTATGGACTGGTTAAGCCCCCACCATGCCGACATTATGTGCCACGAGAAGGCCGTCCGTCTTCGTCTTCCAAATCACGAAACCCTAGTGGTCTACGGAGACAAATCTAGCATGAACCTTCGTCTTGTTTCGTGTGTCAAGGCACAAAAATATCTACGTCGGAACAATCTGGCGTTCCTGGCTCATGTGGTGGACAAGACCAAGGGGGAGATTAACGTTCGAGACATTCCAGTGGCATGTGAATTTGCGGATGTATTTCCTGAAGATCTTCCGGGAGTGCCCCCAGAGAGACAGGTCGAATTTCGAATTGACCTTATCCCAGGAGCAACTCCTCTTGCTAAATCACCCTATCGGTTGGCTCCTGCCGAAATGCAGGAATTATCCAGCCAACTCAGCGAACTTTTGGATAAGGGATTTATTCGACCTAGTTATTCGCCACGGGGAGCTCCGGTGCTCTTTGTCAAAAAGAAAGACGGATCTTTTAGAATGTGTATCGATTACAGAGAGTTAAACAAACTCACAATCAAAAACCGCTACCCACTCCCACGAATCGATGAACTATTTGACCAGCTCCAAGGGGCTAGTTATTTTTCTAAAATAGATTTACGGTCCGGGTATCACCAACTCAGAGTCCGGGAAGAGGATATTCCAAAAACCGCTTTCCGAACTCGTTACGGACATTATGAATTTGTCGTAATGCCCTTCGGTCTAACGAATGCCCCCGCCGCATTTATGGACCTAATGAATCGAATCTGCTGACCGTTTCTCGACAACTTTGTCATTGTTTTTATCGATGACATCCTCGTCTATTCTCGAAACAAGGAAGAGCATGGCCAACATCTCCGACAAGTCTTAGAAACTCTACGATCAGAAAAGCTATACGCCAAACTCTCCAAGTGTGAGTTCTGGCTGCGGAGCGTGAACTTCCTAGGCCATGTAGTCAGCCGAGATGGAATCCATGTGGATCCCTCTAAGGTCAAAGCGGTAGAAGGTTGGGCAATCCCGACAACGCCCACGGAAATTCGTCAATTCTTGGGATTAGCAGGCTACTATAGGAGATTCATTCAAAACTTCTCTAAGATCGCCAAGCCACTTACCTCGCTTACGCAAAAGGGCGTACCATTCAAATGGACAGACAAACAAGAAATCGCATTTCGAACCTTGAAGCAAGCTCTCTGTAGCGCACCTGTGCTATCCCTACCTGAAGGAACGGAAGATTTTGTAGTCTACTGCGACGCATCAAATCAGGGTTTAGGTTGCGTTCTCATGCAACGTGGGAGAGTCATAGCCTATGCATCCCGCCAGCTAAAGACGCATGAAGTGAACTACACAACCCATGATCTAGAGTTGGGAGCTGTAGTCTTTGCCCTAAAAATTTGGAGGCATTACCTTTACGGTACAAAGTGCACCATCTTCACAGATCACAAGAGTCTCCAACACATCTTAAACCAAAAGGAGTTAAACATGAGGCAACGAAGATGGGTTGAGTTGCTAAATGACTATGAGTGCGAGATTAAGTACCACCCAGGCAAGGCCAACGTAGTAGCTGATGCATTAAGCCGGAAGGAGTACTCTAGCCGTCGTACGAAAACTCTCTCAATCACCATTCAATCTCATCTAGTCACCCAAATCGCGTCGGTACAGGCAGAGGCCATGAGAATGGAAAATAGAGCTAGCGAGGCATTGCGCGGGATGGAAAAGAACCTAGAAACAAGGGAGAATGGGGTATACTACTTCATGAACCGTATTTGGGTCCCTAAGCTGGGAGGGTTTAGAGATGTTGTCATGAAGGAAGCCCACAAGACGCGATACTCCATTCACCCCGGTTCTGATAAGATGTATTTGGATATTAAACAACACTATTGGTGGCCTAACATGACGGCGGAAATCGCGACCTACGTCAGCAAGTGCCTTACATGCGCCAAAGTAAAGGTGGAATACCAGAAACCATCAGGATTGTTGCAGCAACCGGAAATTCCCGAGTGGAAATGGGAGGGGATTTCAATGGATTTCGTCACCAAGCTACCCAAGACGTCGGACGGACTGGATACCATATGGGTAATAATCGATCGACTGACGAAATCTGCCCATTTCCTGCCAATCAAAGAATCTTACAAGATGGAGAGACTGACACGGTTGTACCTACGAGAAATCGTGAGACTCCATGGAGTGCCAAAATCCATTATCTCGGATAGGGACAGTAGGTTTACGTCCCGATTTTGGCAATCATTTCATAAGGCGATGGGAACAACCCTGATATGAGCACCGCTTATCATCCTCAAACGGATGGTCAAAGTGAGCGAACTATCCAAACACTCGAAGATATGCTCCGTGCATGCGTGATAGACTTCGGAAAGTCTTGGGATACTCACCTACCATTAATCGAGTTCTCATACAACAATAGTTACCATTCGAGCATCGAGGTGGCTCCTTTCGAAGCACTTTACGGGCGTAAATGTAGATCACCGTTATGTTGGGCTGAAGTAGGTGACACCCAGCTAGCAAAAATGCATGCGTCGGACAAAACATTAACGGGACCTGAGATCATTCGCGAAACCACGGAAAAGATCGTTCAAATCAGGGCTCGACTGCAAGCATCGCGTGACCGACAAAAGAGCTACGCTGACAAACGACGAAAACCCTTTGAATTTCAGGTCGGTGATCGAGTACTGTTAAAAGTCTCGCCCTGGAAGGGGGTTATACATTTCGGGAAAAGGGGAAAGCTGAATCCGCGATACATTGGACCTTTCGAAATCATCGCTCGAATTGGTCCGGTAGCATATAGACTACAACTACCCGCAGGGCTAAATGGTGTACACCCCGTGTTTCATGTCTCTAATCTGAAGAAGTGCCTATCAGATGAAACCCTTGTCATTCCTCTGGACGAAATCGAAATCAATGAGAATCTCCTGTTCGTCGAAGAACCCATCGAAATCATGGACAGGGAGGTGAAGCGTACTAAGCAGAGTCGCATCCCGATTGTGAAGGTACGGTGGAACGCAAAGCGTGGGCCAGAATTCACATGGGAACGCGAAGACCAAATGAAACAGAAGTACCCTCACCTATTCTAACATTCTCAAATCTAGCTTTCAAACAGAATTTCGGGACGAAATTCCCTCTAACGGGGGGATGATGTCACAACTGGAAATTTTGTGTCATGTAATCCATACACTCAAACTAATGTGAATCAAAAACTTCAATCAAATACATTATACAAATACTACAAATAGTCATCAAACAATTGGAAGACCCTAGAAGTTCTTGTTAAGTCCATTTTGGACTAGAACTTCCTTGTTGGATCCAAATGGACCAATAAGCTTCCAATTAGATTATCATGAGCTTAGAACCTTAATTGGGCTCTAATTGGACCCACATTCATTTATTTCAATATTTTGGGCTAGGTGGAACCTAGAATGAAATAAATCACAAGCTTTGATCCATAATTTAACCTAATCTAGCTTAATGAAGCATAAAAATCACAATTTTATTTTATAAGGCCAATAAGCACCCCACACTACCTCTAATGTTGGGCTTAGGGGCAAAAAGCCCAAAAATCCTTTCTTCTCTCCCCATTCTCGGCCCAAGCCCAAGGAAAAAGGGAGAGTTGACCTTGGGTTGCCACCTCATTTTTACCCATAGGATCTCCATGCAAAATCTCATTCATCCATGCAAGCATCACCTCAAGGTCTTTTCTTCCTTCTCTCTCTCCCTCCCCCTTCTTCTTGTTTCGGCCGAGGCTAACCAACACACACACACACCTCACAAATTCTCTCAAAATCCTCTCAAGAAACTCTCTCCTTCCTCTCAAAAAATTTCGAGAATTCCAAGAGGATTTCAAGGGGATTTTTGCAAGATTAACATCATCTAAGGTAAGATTATGCATGGATCTATGATTTATATTCTTTTGTTATCAAATCCCTTTCTAATCCATGCAAAAACCGTAATTTTGCACCTTAGAAAGCTTCATACACTCGAAAACTTCATCAAGGGTGCTAAGGCCAAAAATCACCAAACTTTCTTCTATTCTTTCTTCAAAAACCGAAGATCCATCATTATGTGTATGTTGTGGTTGATTTCTATGCTTACATGTATGTTTTGTATGATTTTATTGATAGATCTAGGGTGATATGCTAAAAACCGAGACATATATTTTATCATAGCACAAAATAGACTATCACATGCAAAGTATACTAAGAAAATGGCTAAATAGCTTAACACCACTTAACTTGGGCTAAAAACTCATTTTTTTGACAAGAAATGTTGAAAATACAAAGTTGAAGGGCCTAATATGAAACATTTCGAAATCTGATGGGTGAGATGAACCAAAACAGTTTACATAATGTATTTTTCTGAAAATATACTATTTAGAGGGTTAAAAACATAAATTCCAAGCTTATTGGGCTAAATATGACATTTTCGGCCCAATAAGGCCCAATATGCGAAATTTTCTAAATTGGAGGACCAAAACTGCATTTTTCTGTAAAACAGTGGGCTATAAGTGTTCCATATGCTTTTCAAAGGTTTAAAATGCTTTCCAAATTTAAAAGGGACCAAAATTGTAAAATTTTTCCAAATTGGGTCAAAAATGTAAAAGTTGCGAAAAATAGGGGCTATAACCGAGAAAACTGAAGTTTCAAGGGCTTAAACTGTTTTCTATGATAAGTTTGCTGGAAAAATACTTATGTCAATAATTTTTGGTATAAAAATGTCAAGAAAATTGATTTAAGGACCAAACCGGAAAGTTTTTAAATAAAAGGGTAAAAAGAGTAAATTCTTCAATTAAGGAGGGGCTGAAAACAGAAAATCTTCAAGGCTAGTTAATATATGCAATTTGACCAATTGATGGTGACACGCTTGTCGACGAAATACAATATACTACAATACCAAAAGTCGTTGTCAAACGAATTGGTTCGGTCTCGAACCAATAAATATCCAAAATCACTAACACGACGAAGCTACGACATTTCGATTCATAACCATGACGATTACGATTACATGCGAGTGTGCACAGACATCTACGCACCATCTTTGGGCCCCAAAAGTGTAAAATCTTGTCTGTTGAGCCTAGCTAGCCCAACGACCTGATCTTAAGGCCCGAAGGTCTCTCTCTCTTACGAAGTGTTGGGTTTTACCGACTCGACATAACGTAAAAGGACTTTCAATGGCAAACATGCTGCTGGTCCCCAAGGGTCCTTCAGTGCTGCTAGTAAAGTCTGTAACTCACGATTGCGAGTTGGGCTTCGGGCCCTTCGCAATTGCATTTGGTCTCGGACGACACGGGGAAACCCCGAAGGTTTCGTACCTTCTCCCTTCCCTCCGGTCGTGGGACTTTACAAGTCCGGGAGGATCGAGTCGCGTGAAGATTTACGAGTGACGCCTAAAAGGATCACTTGTAAGGTTGTTGACTTGACGTTTTCACTAACGCATGTCCCAACACTTCACCACTCTCGGTATTCTCGATGCCTCCGGAATACAACGATACAACGATAGGAAAACGTCGGGTTTTCCTAGGATTTCAATAACGATTACGAATTTCCAGTCGAATTTCACAACTCTTACGCTTACATCTATAGAATTCAAACAAGCATACTCATGGATCATTACCTATTTTTATTACACCATTCAATTTCTAGAAAATATCGCATTTTCTAAAGGTTTTCAAATAACACACTGGATTTCAAACTCTACTTATGAACTCACCAACATTTCATATGTTGACGTTTTTCAAAATACTTGTATTCTCAGGTAACAGATAAAGTGAAGATGATTTGTACTCGCTGACGTTTTGCTGTGAATTAAGTAGTACCAAACAGTTATTTCTTTGAATGTAATTTTTGGAACAATGTAATGAACGTAAACGTTACCAGTTGTATCATTTCCAAATGTTGGTGATGTATAATGTTATGTTTCATGTGTATGCATTGTTATGGTATTCAATGAGTCACGATAGCCCCCGGACGTTTCCGCCGTCTGGTTCGGGGGTGTGACAACATTTGAGGTACCATTTTCGACCCCTTTTCTGTTGAGGTGATGTTCATGTTGATTTAGGGTTTGTTGAGCCCTTTTGTGGCTAGATCTAGTGCCCATTTGGTCCCATAAGAAAGTTAGGTTCTGGATCTGGACCCTTGGAGGTCCAGAGTGTCCCTTTGTCCAACCTTTTTATGAATCCATGGAGGTTTAGGGTTGGGATCTTTGTGTTTGAGGTCAAAACACCATTTATGAGTCATTAGGTGTGATATGAGAGCTAAGACATGAACTTTACGTGATAATTAAGGTTGGAAGGACTGGATCTATGATTTAGTGAAACAGATCTGACCTCAAAAGATCGTTTGGGGTTGTGCATGGAATGCACTCGTCGAGTCCATTGGCAGACTCGACGAGTTGGTGCGCGTTGTTCATAGATTTCGAACCAGGGGTTGAGTAACCGAGTTCGGTGAGTGAATCGGTGAGTCGGAAGGGACTCAGAGGAAATGCGGTCCTCGTAGGGACTCGGCGAGTCCACGCCAGACTCGGCGAGTCGTTTTTGACCATTGACCATTGACCCGAGTTGAACGGTGTTGACTTGATAGAGTTAGTCAACCTTAATTAGGAAGTGTTAATTAGAGATGTATTGTGTTATAGGAGGACTATAGCTCGGGAGATCGAGCACTAGTGATTTCAGGGATTTACGAGTTATCGAGATACGCGAGGTGATTCTTCTCACTATACTTTACCTTGAGTAGGTAAATAGAGTTATGTGATATAGTGCTTTATATATTGTTTGTTGTACTGCATTCTTTTATGTGATTTATGTTGTGCATGCTTGCAAAGTTAGAACCTGAGGGTTCACAGTGTTTGGGTGCACGGACCCACATAATTCTAGCCTCGAGTGGCTAATATGTGTTATATGTGGTATTTTGGGGAACTCACTAAGCTTTGTGCTTACAGTGTTTTGTGTTATGTGTTTCAGGTACTAGTGAGGATCGCGGGAAGGCACCGGCTTGATCAGTACACACACAGGATTTTATGATACGAGATCTTGGGATATTGTTATATGTTATACATTGAATTCCAAATGATGATGTTTTTATGATTTACAACTGATTTATGTTTTTCTATAAATGCAAAAAATTGTTTTGGAAATTTACGGTGTTACAAGCTTCAAACTTTAACAAGTATTAGGAGTAAAGATCATACCTTTATGCTTGAAAGATGGAGATTCAATAAAAGTTGGAGAAATCGCTTGAGATGAGTAAGTGCTCGACGACTATAAGGGTTATGGTGAAAATAAGTAAACGACCCTTATTTACAGAGTGTAAACAACCCGTGTAAAACTTCTACTCGCTGAGTAGAAACATCTAATCGCCGAGTTCAAACATGTTTTTGCGATTATCTGGGATTTTAAACATGTACTCGCTGAATATGCGTATAAAATCGGCGAGTAAGGCTTGCAGTTTGAAAAAAACTTAAATTTTTTGATTTTTAAACCACCACCCCACACTCTGAGCATTGCTTGCCCTCAAGAAATCATTTTAAACATATTTTCAGAAGAAGAATGAAAATAAAACAGAACCTAAGAAATTATAAAGAAAACAAAGGGAAAAGAAATGCAAACTCTAAACGCGGGTTGCCTCCCGGAAGCGCTTCTTTTTAAGGAGTCATTAGTTGGACTCCTTCCATGCTACATTTCTGCCATTCCCTCCAGCAGCAGGCCTTCTTCTATGTCTTCATTCCTTGGGACTCCTTCTTCGTATATTTTCACTCAATGTCCATTAACCTTGAAATGGGTACCATCTTTTGATAGTAACTCTATAGCACCATGTGGAAACAGCTTCTTCACTAGAATAGGACCATCCCATCTTGACTTGAGTTTGCCTAGAAAAAGTTTTAGTCTTGAATTAAATAGCAACACCTTTTGCCCTTCATGAAACTCTTTATTACCCTTGATCCTCTTGTCATGCCAACTTTTGGTTATCTCTTTATAGATTAAAGAACTAGTATAAGCATCATTTCTAAGTTCCTCAAGAGCATTCATTTGCGTCAACCGGTTGTTCTTGAGCTCCGATATGTTGAATTTGCTCATTTTTAAAGCCCAAAAAGCTTTATGCTCGATTTCCACCGGTAAATGACATTGCTTTCCATAAACTAGCCTATATGGTGTAGTACCAATAGGTGTTTTGAAAGATATTCGGAAGGCCCAAAGTGCATCATCTAGCTTATCTGACCACTCTTTCTGATTGCTCCCCACCGATCTCTCCAAGATTCTTTTCAAGGCTCTATTTGTCACTTCGGTTTGCCCACTAGTTTGTGGATGGTAAGATGTAGAGAATTTATGGGTTACCCCATATTTCCTTAATACTTTTTCTAGTTGATCATTGGAAAAATGAGTGCCTCGATCACTTATAAGAGCTTTAGGAACTCCAAATCTTGAAAATAACTTCTTCAAATATCGCACCACAACCCTAGCATAATTAGTTGGTAAAGCTTGTGCCTCCGCCCATTTGGATACATAATCCACCGCCACCAATATATATTTGTTGCCTTTTGACATGGGAAATGGTCCCATGAAATTGATCTCCCATACATCAAATACTTCGCACACTTGAATACTTTGTTGTAGCATTTCATTTCGGGATGAAATATTTCCCGCTCTTTGGCATGCATCACATTCTTTGACATATTGGGCTACATCTTTAAAAATTGTGGGCCAATAAAACCCAATGTCAAAGATCTTCCTAGCACTATAGTGTGCTCCATGATGTCCACCGGTTGGCCCGCTATTACAATGCTCCAAGATTTGTCGGCTTTCATTCCCGAACACACATCTTCGTATGATTCCATCCGCGCAACTTCGGAAAAGGTAATGCTCATCCCAAAAGTAATATTTTATTTCTAAAAATAATTTATTCTTTTGTTGGCGGATAAGATCTTTTAGGATGTACTTGCTAGCTAAGTAATTAGCTATGTCCGCGAACCATGACTTTTCTCCCGTGGTCACCATAATAGACTCGTCCGGGAAGTCATCCCCAACATTATCTTCTTGTAATTGCGGGTTTTCTAGCCTTGATAAGTGGTCAGCTGCTACATTCTCCATTCCTTTCTTATCGCGTATCTCGATGTCAAACTCTTGAAGAAGTAGAACCCAACGTATCAATCTTGGCTTGGCATCCTACTTGGAAAACAAATACTTGATAGCAGAGTGGTTAGTAAAAACATTTGTTTTAGATAAAACTAGATAAGGGTAGAATTTATCAAAGGCATACACCACAACTAATAATTCTTTTTCAGTGGTGGTGTAATTCTCTTGGGCCGGATTTAAAGTTTTAATTGCATAATAAATGGTTCGAAAGTGCTTATCCACCCTTTGACCAAGGACAGCTCCTAATGCAAAGTCACTAGCATCACACATTATTTCAAATGGTAAATCCCAATTAGGGGCAATAATGATCGGGGCATTAGTCAATTTTTCTTTCAAAAATTCTAATGTCTCTAAACACTCTTTAGTAAAATTGAATGGTGCATCTTTTAAAAGCAATTGTGTTAGAGGCCTAGTTATTTTAGAAAATTCTTTTATAAAACACCGGTAAAAACCCGCATGTCCTAGAAAACTTCTAATGCCCTTCACATTAGTTGGTGTGGTAATTTGGTAATTGTGTCTATCTTTGCCCAATCCACTTCAATTCCCGATTTGGAAACCTTGTGGCCTAGAACTATACCCTCCTTGACCATAAAGTGAAATTTCTCCCAATTATGGACTAAGTCGGGTTTTTCACACCTAGCAAGCATCAAATCGAGGTTAGTGAGACAATCATGGAAGGAAGATCCAAAAACAAAAAAATCGTCCATAAAGACTTCCATGAATTTTTCCACCATGTCGTGGAATATGGCTGTCATGCACCTTTGAAATGTCGCGGGTGCATTGCATAGCCCAAAGGGCATGCGGCGATAAGCAAAAGTCTGAATTGGGCAAGTGAAAGTGGTCTTTTCTTGGTCCATTGGGTCTATGGGTATTTGGAAATAACCCGAAAATCCGTCTAAGAAACAATAATAACTATGGCCCGATAATCGTTCTAGCATTTGATCAATAAAAGGTAAGGGCAAATGGTCTTTACGAGTGACATCGTTTAGCTTTCGATAATCGATGCTTACTCTCCAACCGGTTACCGTTCGTGTCGTAATAAGCTCGTTCTTCTCTTGGTTATGACCATCATTCCTCCTTTCTTGGGCACCACTTAAACCGGACTCACCCACAGACTGTCGGAAATTGAATAAATGATCCCCGCATCTAAGTGCTTGACTACTTCCTTCTTGACCACTTCTTGCATGTTTGGGTTTAGTCTTCTTTGGTGCTACACAACCGGCTTTGCTCCTTCCTCTAGGGTAAACTGATGAGATTAAATAACCTTTTAATCTTTGAAGATCGATAAGATCTTGAACAGGTTATGAAAACAATGACGATATAAACACAGTAAAATTATGGAACAAGAATGAATCAAACGTGTTGAATGATTAAAACAAAATCCTCAGAAGAGCTCGATTAAGAACATCAACTGTAGAGGATTGGAAGGTTACAAGTATGATCAAAGAAACCTTTAGTCGTCTGGAAAATATTGTATACTCAGATCTCTAAAACCTTTACCTAATATGCATGCAAGCATAAGCTTATATACAAAGCATAAAAGACACACGGTTGGACAAGCCCAAACCGTAATACAAAGAGGTAAAAACAAACGAGCCCAAAAGACGCAATCTTCTAAGCCCAACAATCTCCCCCTTTGCGTCAATTTGGGGCGAGATCTTCACTCTGTCTTCAAAGCAGATGGCTTCTTTACCGTTTGAAAAATTTTCGGTATCAAAGCTAGAATATGATGCCTGAAGGTAATATACCAACGAAGCATATCTGTAAAGTTCTTCTTATCTGCTGTTGAGTTCTGTTTGCATCGGTGAATGATATTGATGATGTGCTCCAGACACTCTGTAGAGAATAGATGCTTGTCTACCAACGCAAACAGAAACTTGTGCTTATCCCCCCTTGTGAACATAACTGTCAGATTGGAAGAATCAATCTGCCCCAACTTCATTTTATGGACATCTCCGGTTTTGGAAGTGGGCTTGACAGTCGGTTTCTTATTCATCACCTTTGCTATTTCCTGATCCATAGTGGCTAGCTCATGGACATAGGAAGCCAACATTCTTTTAAGATGAGAAAGAATTGGTTCATATTCTCTCTGGTTGGAGAGAAGAATGTTGTATAGCAAGATCCAATCGTGGGGGTTCAGACTGGGAAGATCTGCCAGAGAAATAAGATGTTCGGTGTTGGCAGTTCCTCTGTTGATTTTGAAATTGACGTTTACAAATTTCCCAGCCTGGGTTGGTTTCAGTACCTTGACTCTAATAATTTTCTGGGCACTCCAAGTCAAGTACTGAGGTTGACCGAATTTCAGATAGAAATTGATAAGCTCCCTGTCAACCTTCGGGTTCGGATGAGGGACATTTGCAGTGACATCAAAGCAGTGAAAAGTGAAGGCTTTATGCGTAATGGGCATGTCGAACTGCGAGTCTTTGGAATTTTCACACTCAAAAGATGCAATCGGTTCCAACCAATAAATAGAAGGAAACTCAATTGCTTGAGTGATGAGTGTGTCTCTGTCCCAATCTGGGAACAAAGTCTTTTTAGCTTGAATTGCCTCCTCATCCTCCCGGATTTTCCTTTCTCTGGCTTCTGCCTCACGAGCTATCTTCAATGTTTCATCAAGCTCTCTGTCCCGTTTCTTGCGTTGAAGAGCTTCAGTAATGGTTTCATCTGATTCTGATTCGCTCTCAACTTGGACATGTTTACCAGAACCCGAAGCTACATTACCCTTCGGTTCTGGTTTGGACATACCTTCCTCTCCCCCTTGTCTCGGAAGAACAGGCTTCTCCGAGACACCCTTCATTTCACTTAGGATAGTGATTGCCGGAAGGAGTTTCGCCTGGAGATGCTGACGAATAGTGAGGGTTAGGAAGGGATCATGGGAGTCAAGAACACCGGTTAACAGATGTTTAACGTCACCAGCGCAACTCTGAAGAACTGCCCGTTGAGTTTGAAGCAAAGTGATTTCTTGTTGTGCCTGGGCCAGTTGAACTTTCTGTAAGTCAATAGTTGCCTGGTGCTTGATAACTTCTTCCTTCAGGGTGCTCTCGGCTGCCAAAGAGGCAAAACGTGAATCCAAAGATTTGAGAATTGAAGTGGATTCAGTTTTGAGGTCAGCACGCAGAGCCTCAAATTTCCTGGTTTCTCCCTGAAGGGTGGCTGTGAACGAGTCTACTGACGCTTGAAATTTGGAAGCATTTGAGTCAGCATGAGCCTTGAGAGAATCAAGAAAGATCTGAGTTGTATGAACAACCTCAGAAACTTCCTTAGTGGCTTTGGAGCATGAGGCCGCTGAATTCTCTACAGCGTCAGTAGAGCGATCCAAGGCTTCGGTGTAAGTCTGGATCGCTGACTTGATAAAAGCCTTCAACACATCACCCCCATATGCTTTACTGTCAGCCAGCAGACTGTCGAGTTTTGCGTGAACCTCTTGAAGTTGCTGACTTGACACAGGGGTATCTGTATCGGTGTCGGTAGGGATCCGGTAAGGGCTGTAATAGATGGAATCAAATTCTTCATCATCACCCCCTAGGGTAGCACCGGAGTTGGAAGATGGAGAAGGGGAGGATTGAAGATTGATGACCAGGGTTTCAACCACAGAAGCAGCCCCCGTATCAGATACGTTGACCGTTACTGGTGGTTGGGTTGTGGTTATGGTGATAGATTCTGTGATAATAGGTTGGGAGATAGAAGATGAAGGTTGAGAAATGGTGAAGGGAATAGTGGTTGCGGTTGTGGTTTGGGAAATTGATGTTGGAACAGAACTTGAGATGTTCTGTTTGGGTGATTGGGTTGGGGTTGGAAATTTTGGGGAAGAAGGAGGAGAAGGAGATTTGGTAATTTGGGGAGATTTAGGTGGGGTAGGTGAGTTTTGTGGAGACGAAACGGGTGCAGTTTCGGGTTTAGGATTAATGGCTGGTGGGGTAGGTGAGTTTTGTGGAGACGAAACGGGTGTAGTTTCGGGTTGAGGATCAACATCTTCTGTTTCGGATGGTGCATTCTGTTTTGATTTAGAAGGAGATCCTTTGGCTCTTTTAGCCATCTTCTTGACCTTTTTCGTTCTGGGCTGAGAGGGTTCCTCTGCCTCGGATTTGCGTTTGGAGGACCTTCTCTTTTTCTCCGTTTGGGGTGCGGGTTCCTTCATCTCAGCCTTCTTCTTTTTGCTCACTCTTTTGCCCCGGTTAGCAGGATGATCCAGAGCCTCAAGAGCTGCACGTTGTTCCTCGGAAAGAACCCTAGGAGGCAGGGGGTTCTGGAGCTGTAGTCCGCCATAATCTTGCTGTGGGGCGTGACGCATCTGTACATGAACTCAGGGATTAGTCCATAGTGGAGGAACTTACTTGGATCTGAGAGAATGATTTTCTTGGTGTGGTATGTGGCAATTGAAGCCATAAGAACATCCTTCATGACAGGGATGTCAAGAGAATCAATGACTCTCCTGGTGATGAGGGTCCAAAACCTGGCGCATGAAATTTCTGAGTGCCTTGCGGTAGTGTTGAGACTCTGAACCACTTGAGACCAGAGAATCGACCCATAGTCAAGATTGATTCCGTTGTAAAGCCCGTACAGCATTGTAAGAAATCCTTTGCTGGTGGTGTCGGAACCACCACATCGCTCCGCTAAACCCTTAATTAAAAGGGTAAGAAATCCATTCCACTGAGATGGAAGACATCATTTTCTTTACTTTGGCAACAGATGTTAGAACACCTGTATACCCCATCTCGTACATCATCTTAAAGATCTGGGCGGTTGTGATGAAGTCTGGTGAAATGACAGAAGCATCCACGGCAAGCCCTAGAAGAGAGCAAAACCGTGTTTTGGAAACGGAAGTCTTCTTGTCGTGAATAGAGAAGTAGATACGGTCTTTGTTTCTGTCGTAGCTAGCGGTGGTGTAGACTTGAGATAGCAGGGACATAGGAACTGCCTCCACCTGCGTTAATGCCAATACCAATGGGGAATATTTGAGACATTCCACCACGTAGAGCATATATGAGTCATAGACGAATGGAGACAACTCTATGATCATGTTCTGATTTGGTTTGATTGCAAGAAAAGAAGAAGAAGCAGATTGATCGTGAGCAGAAGAAGAAGTCGCCATTGTTGAGTTTTTGGAAGAAGATGAACAGTGGCAACTTTATCAGTGAGATAATGCTTTGAGAGGTAACTGCCAAAGAACACGATCACGTCTTATTTATACCGTTCTCAGGAGAGAGAAAATCGTGATGATGAGGAACCCAAAACGTCGCCTGAAAAAGCGCGATTAGAAGTTATGGTGTATTCAATGAAGACGTCAGCACACGTGGGGTTGAAACGAATCCTTTGCACGCGCCCAAATCTTTTTCGTACCGTTTGAAATCCCTTGTACCCTTGTTTGGTTACAACTGAGACTTAGAACCATGTGCCAAACAGCAATTAGAATGTGGGAAAAGAATTCCGTGCATAAGAGTGTGAAAGACAAGGAAATAAATCAAATGTGTTTGGAAGAGCGTGTTGTCTAAATAAAAGACAGAAGGCAGAAGATTCCGGGCAAGAATCGCGTCCTTCAGAGTCAAGAGAGACCTGAAGTGTTTGTGTGGTTTCCCGAGAAATACGATCAGTTGTCTTTAGAGAAACAATGAAAGGCGTCTTCTGTTGATGGCTAAGAGGTGGCTGAACTCAAACCAAACATTAAGTCTTGACATAAAACTAAGTGTTGGTAGAGTTACCTGTGAGACCGATGTGATCTGTTGAACAGGTAGGAGGGAAGTATTTCGTGATGGGAATGATATAGACAGAAATCTCAAAATAAATTAAACTGGATCTCTTTGGGAAGAAATGTCTTAGGATGAGACAGTTTCATAAAAGATCACTCATAAAGAAAATTTCCAAGTAAAAGCTTGAGTTAATTACTCACCGTCAATTCTATTTAGGTGTTGGATTTTGGGTTTCACTCAGAACGTGGTAATCGAATCTAAGATCATGAACTCAGATGTTGTGCAACCATAAGCCTCAGTGGTAAAGACCGAGAGCATCAAGGGTTACTTTGGGGAGCGAATGTAAGTGAAGAAGTTGAAGAGATGGTTAAGAGACCGAACGTACCTTCTGCTACATAAATGGGACAAAGCAGAGCAACTCATGTTTCAGATGAGTAAAAGAAGGTAGCTCTAGACCGAATATGGGAGAATAGCCTGATTGGGAAGAAACGATAGGTATTGATCGAATCATTAAGGCATGCTCGAGGTCATAGAGGCTTGAGACAACATACAGCAGCATGCTTCTAGGGACGTCTAACTAGTCTTATAAGAGAAAAACATACCTGGATGAACGGTCCATAAGGAGATACTTGTATTCACTTGAGCAAGAAGTACATATACTAGAAATATAAAATATTTTTGAAATTTTGAAATTTAGTTAGAGATAAATAAATACTGAAAGACAAAATATTTTTGTTAGTTTTTAATTTTCTGAAAAAGAAATAAAAACAGAAAGATAAAATATTTTTGTTAAATTTGAATTTTCTGAAAAAGAAATAAAAAAACAAAAAGATAAAATTTAGACAAAGAAAAGAAGCAGAGATTTGGAAGAACCGAGCGGTTTGATTGAATGAGCGCCTATATTGTAGAGACAGAGAGAGACCGAGCGATCTGGTTGATTTGGTTCCGTTATGTTACTAGAGCAGAGAGCAACAGAGCGTTCTGTTAGGTTCGGTTCTTTGATTTTACCAGAGCAGATAGTAACCGAGCGGTCTGGTTGATTCGGTTCCTTGATTTTACCAGAACAGAGAGTAACCGAGCGGTCTGTTAGGTTCGGTTCTTGAATTTTACCAGAACAGAGAGTAACCGAGCGGTCTGTTAGGTTCGGTTCTTGAATTTTACCAGAGCAGAGAGTAACCTAGCGGTCTGTTAGGTTCGGTTCTTGAATTTTACCAGAACAGAGGGTAACCGAGCGGTCTGTTAGGTTCGGTTCTTGAATTTTACCAGAACAGAGAGTAACCGAGCGGTCTGTTAGGTTCGGTTCTTGAATTTTACCAGAACAGAGAGTAACCGAGCGGTCTGTTAGGTTCGGTTCTTGAATTTTACCATTTTTTTTTTTTTTTTTTTTTTTAAATAGAGACATGAGGATTTGGGACCGATTCTGCAACCATCATGCCTAAACCTTGCAATATCTGATTGAATGATGCTTCAGGAAGAGCTTTTGTAAAGACGTCAGCCAGCTGATCAGTGGTTCTTACGAAGTGAACTTCGACATTTCCATCTTCCACATGATCTTTGATGAAGTGATACCTTAGTGCTATGTGTTTGGTTTTGGAGTGTTGCACTGGGTTATGACAGATCCTAATTGCACTTTCGGAGTCACAATATAGTGCGATCTTCTTCATATTGAGTCCATAGTCTCGAAGTTGACTTTGGATCCAAATCACTTGTGATGTGCATGATGCGGCTGCAATGTATTCTGCTTCGGCTGTGGATAGCGACACGCATGTCTGTTTCTTGGATTGCCAGCTAACTAACTTCCCGTCAAGAAATTGACATCCACCGGTCGTGCTTTTTCGGTCGAGTCCACATCCTCCAAGGTCAGCATCAGAATAGGCTTGAACGAAAAAGCCTGAGTTGGATGGATACCAAAGACCTAAGAAGGTGGTTTGCTTGAGATATCGTAGGATGTTCTTCACTGCAAGCATGTGAGGTTCACGAGGGTTTGCCTGAAATCGAGCACAATAACACACAGAAAACATGATATCAGGTCTGCTAGCAGTAAGATACATTAACGATCCAATCATTTGACGATAGAGCGTGATATCAACAGCTGGTTTGTCTAGAGATGGGGTAAGCTTAGTGTCGAATGCCATTGGGACTTTGACTTTTGAGTCTCCCATCATACCGAACTTTGCTAGGAGAGTCTTCGTGTAAGCTTCCTGATTAATAAAGATGCCTTCGGGTCCCTGTCTTATGTTTAAACCAAGGAAAAAGTTAATAGGACCCATTGAGCTCATTTCAAACTTAGTCTCCATCAGCTTTCTGAATTCAGCCGTTAAGCCTGGATTCGTGGAGCCAAAGATGATATCATCGACATAAATTTGAACTATCATAAGGTGGTTACCTTCCTTTTTGCGAAAGAAGGTTGGGTCAACCGAACCTTGTTTGAATTTAGACATCTTTAAAAATTTTGTAAGCGTTTCATACCAGGCTCTCGGAGCTTGTTTAAGGCCGTACACAGCTTTATCGAGAATATAACAATGATTTGGATGCTTTTCGTTCACGAATCCAGGAGGTTGCTCTACGTACACTGTCTCTTCTAGTTCTCCATTGAGAAATGCACACTTGACGTCCATTTGGAAAACTTCAAAGTTCTTGTGAGCAGCATAAGCTAGAAATATTCTAACAGATTCTAGCCGAGCTACTGGAGCGAAAGTCTCTTCGTAGTCTATCCCTTCCTCCTGACAATATCCCTTTACAACCATACGAGCCTTGTTCCTTATAACATTACCTTCCTTGTCCATTTTGTTCCTAAAAACCCATTTGAGACCAACAACCGAAGCATCTGGAGGAGTTGGAATTAGGCGCCAGACTTTGTTTCTTTCAAATTCGTTCAACTCGTCTTGCATTGCTTGAACCCAATCAGAGTGGTCGAGAGCAGTGTTAACTGTCTTTGGTTCAACTTTTGATACGAAAGAATTGAACATGCAAAACTCTATCTTTGAAAATAAGGAAGTTTGTTTTTCCTTCAGTTGGGATCGAGTCAGAACCTTTTCAGATACATCCCCAACTACTTGAGAGACAGGATGATCTCTGGTCCATTTTATAAGAGGAGGATAGTTTGGATCAACGGTTGGGTCTAAATTGGCATTGATTATTTCTTCTAGTTCAGATTGGCTATCATAACCGAGTGTCACATCGTCAAGTTCTACCTCAGTTGGTGTACTTTGGAAGATATGAGGTTCGTGTGATTCTAGTGAGCCTGAGCTTGCTGGTGTTGAGATCCCGTCGGTTGAAGTTGTGGAATTTGGCTCACCCTGGACTTGAGCGTTTGGCTCCCCCTCGACTTGTGTGCATGGCTCCCCCTCGACTTGCGTACATGGCTCCCCCTCGACTTGAGCACTTGGCTCCCCCTCGACTTGAGCACTTGGCTCCCCCTCGATTTGAGCTTCGTTGGAAGGAGAGTCGTTACAGATTGGTTCTTCTTCATACATTCTCCTTGCAGCATCTTCAACAATCTGCTCCATGTGATCAACTTTGTTATCTGCTGCACCAGCTTCAGAAAGTGAAGCATTCTCTGGTTCGTCAAAGAGCTCCAGAAATGTCTCGAATAGATTAGCAACCGAGACTGTAATCATGCCATTTGGAGGAAATATTTCCCCAGTGATATTTTCTTTATCCTGCAGCTTCTTGACATAGTTGTCGTCAAAGGTCACATAATATGTCTCTTCAATTTTTCTTGAACGCTTGTTTAGGACCCTGTATGCCTTGGATGTGAGAGAGTAACCCAGGAAAATTCCTTCGTCGGCTTTGACATCAAACTTGTTGCGGTGTTCTTTGGAGTTGAAGATGAAACACCTTGAGCCGAACACATGGAAAAATTTCACATTTGGCTTCCGGTTGTTCAATATCTCATATGGGGTGAGTGCGAACCTTTTGTTGAGATATGACCTGTTCTGTGTAAAACAAGCAGCACAAATAGCATCAGCCCAAAAATAAAGAGGTAAAGAAGCAAAACTTAGCATAGTTCGGGCAGCTTCACACAAGGATCGGTTTCGTCTTTCGACTATTCCGTTCTGTTGTGGTGTGTAGGGAGCTGAGAAATTATGACTAATTCCCTTCTCTGCAAGAAACTCTTCAAACTCCCTGTTCTTGAATTCGAGACCATTGTCGCTTCGGATGTTGCGAACAACCTTTTTGAGCTGTACTTCAATTTGCGTAATAAACGTTTTCAGCTTTTGAGTCGCTTCAGATTTGAGCTTTAGAAAGAACACCCATGTAAATCGAGAAAAGTCATCAACGATAACAAGAATGTACTTGCTACCACCGATGCTTTCGATAGATGAAGGACCACACAAATCAATATGAATTAATTCGAGTGGTTCAACAACTTTTGTGTTGATAATAGATGGATGACTTTGACGACTCTGCTTTCCCATTTCGCATGCAGCACATAGATGATCCCTGTCGAACTTGAGTAATGGAAGGCCCCTTACATGACCTCCTGTAACAAGACGATTGATATCTTTGAAGTTAAGATGAGATAATCTTCGGTGCCACAACCAGCTTTCATTGGATTGCGCTTTTGACAATAAGCATACAGCTGGGTTTCCTTTGATGGGTTTCATGTTTAAGGGAAACATTTCACCCTTTCGCTCTGACTTGAGAATTATTTTATTTGACTTTTTCTCTATAATTTCTGAACCTTCATCATCGAATGAGACTTTGAGACCTGTACCTCCAACCAGTTGAGATACACTAATGAGGTTGTGTTGGAGTCCTTCCACATAAGCCACCTTCCTTATAGAGAAGTCCCCATTGGTTATCATCCCGTATCCCTTTATGGTGCCGAAAGAATTGTTTCCGAACTTGACGTTGCCACCATTTGCAAGCGATCTGTACTCCCTAAGCTCTTCTTTCCTCCCTGTCATGTGACGTGAGCAGCCACTATCAATGTACCATTCTTCGTCGAACTGCTCGTCACTTATAATCTGCAAAATTTAGAGAGATTTAGGAACCCAAAGTTTCTTGGGTCCACATGAGCTTTGCATGGAAACAGGAGCAATGAGAGAGATATCAACAAGATAAGTTCTTTTTACGAGAGTTGTTTTATCTTTCCTTTTAATGGTGTACACTTTTATTTTGTTAAGATTAGTAGTGTTAGATTCGGTCTTTGGTGTGGATTTATTGACCTTCTGCTTCCACTTTTGCTCAGTTGATGAATGAGATTTAGAACGAGATCGATATGAAACAGAGGGTGAAGAAAAATTAGAAGAATGAGAAGAATCAGACTTAGAAGGAGACTTTAGATGATCCTTTTGTTTTTGATCATTGGAGGGACCGACCTTAGAGTTTTGTACTCTTTTGTCTTCAGAACCGAACCTTTGTGTTCGGTTGGAGCCACCTTTGGAACAGAACCTTTGGTTCTGGTTGATATCCTTTTCAGAACCGAACTTCTGCTTTCGGTTGTTATCCTTTTGTGAACCGAACCTCGGCTTTCGGTTTTTGGGACTTTCAAGCTTTTCTGCAGGAATGTTTTCATACTTTAGATTCTTGTCTTGATGAGTGAAGTATGCATTCTGGGAACGCCAAAATTGTTTCCTTTCAGAAAGGTTCTTCCGGTATCTATTGTTCCTTTCTATCTTCCTGTTCCGCATCTGAGATGGTTGATGCTGAACATTTGCTTTCGTTTTTGCTGACTCCTTGATCGGTTCCATTTGAACTGCGGTAGAATTACTTTGAGCTGAAGAAGCCGAAGGAATGGTTTCTTTTGGTGAGTGAACATCCTTCTGAGGAGTATCTTTTGTACCACTAGTGCTCGGCTCACTGAAGTTATTTGGCTTATTCAATGGTTCGGGTATGTATCTTCCTTTGCTCTTCCAGGAAGTTCGTTCAGATAAACCAATGGTTTCGTCTGCATTATCAATAGGAGCTTCCCAGAAGTATTCATCACAGCCATCAGCATTGTCTTTGTTTACAATGGCTGCAAGTTCAGCTGTTTGATGTTCAGTTACTCCTGTTACCTTGTATACTTGATTTGGAGTAGTCCTGACCTTTTGATACACAACAGCTTTCTCAACTAATTTCGGGGACTTTTGATGGGACAACCGAGCGAACTCTACTGAATTTTCAGAAATAAGATTCTTGTGATTTTCTGGCTCGGTTTTAATAAATTCTGAGCAGTCAACCGTGTCCTCTACAGAAATTTCACTCATATTGTCGTCCTCGTTAAGCTCAGATGCATTTTCAACATCAATTTTGTTTTCTGAGCTTACTTTGGCGTTTAAAGAGTCAAATTTTAGCATGGTTTCGGTCCTCAGTTTAAGTCTGTCATTTTCATCCAAAAGATTTTTAAGCATGAGCTTGTGGTCTTTACATTTAATGAAGGATTCAATTTTGTCCAGTCCATACATGTAGGTGGGATTTATGTCATCAGACGATATCACACTTTCACAGTTATAGGCTTCGGCATCGATTTCATCTTCCTTAAATTCTAGGAAGGGCAAAATTATGCGGTGAATTCTTTGGCCTATTTCACAATCCAAGTGGAGCTGAGTAATATTAGAATACAGACGTTTAGCAATTAAACAAAAAAACATTTCGTTGTTTTAACAATTTCAAATTGTCTCTTTGCAAATAAATGTTTTCATCTTTAACTCTGACTAATTCTGATTCCTTTAACTCTATCCACATTCTCCACTCCTCACTCTTCGACGCTGCCCTGCTCAATTGATCAGTTAGGTTAGAATTTATGACCCGAGTTTGAGTTAAGCTACTATCTAGATGAGATATTCTTGAATTGACATTTTTTAGCTCTTTCTCATAAGATGATGATGGTACTTTGCATGAAATAAAAACAGATTGTACCTTCTTTATCAGTTCATCCAGCTCATTGAACTGTTGGCTGAGTGGTTTGGCTGTGAAGCACATGTCCTCCTTTGCATTCTGTCCATCATGACCTCCATCGGTGTTGTATCCCCTCAATTGAGATACACCAGAAACCATAAGGCATTTACCACCACTGCCTTCTTCCTTAGACACGAACGCCTTTCCATGAGTAGGCTGTCTCACTTCCTCGTCTTCTGAGTCGGTAGACCAAACTTCCGTGCTACTGAACTCACCACCTGGAACAGAATCCTGCACAATAAGAGCATTACTAGGCGGGTTAGCAGCAGACTTCTTCTTTCTTAACTCATCTAGCCTTTTCTGCAACACAGTTTCCTCATTGTTTCCATCATCTTTCTCAGCCATTTTCTTGAGGACACAGTCCTTAGCATAATGATTTTTCCCACCACAGTAGAAACAGCTCACTCCAGAGTCGCCGTCAACCTTCGGTTCCTTCTTGTGCTCCTCAACTTTCGGTTCATTAACCACCTTTTCAGAGCTGTAACTTCCCTGCCAGTTTCGGTTTTTGTTGCTGGGAAATTTCTTCTTTATGAACCTTTTGGGATTGGATACCATCAAGGCATAATCTTCTGATGTGAGATCATATTCTTCCAGGCTGAGGTCTTCATCCTCCATAACGGCTTTACTTTTTGACAAGAGAGCCAACGAACCGAGACCGGAAACGACATTCTTTTCTTGCACCACGTTTTTCTCTTGAGACTTGAGAATTCCCACCAGTTTCGCCAAAGAGTATGATTTAAATTGCTCATGGGCTTTAACTGTGGAAACTACTGCTCTCCACTCAGACCTTAGACCATTCAGGAATGTAACTTTCTGTTCGATGAGCTTCCTTTCGATATCATGTTTGATCATCTTGCTGAGAAGATGATTGAAGCGATCGAATGTCTGGGTCACAGATTCTTCAGCCCCTTGTCTGAATTCACCAAACTCAGATAGAAGCAGAGTTTGAATAGAATGTTCGAGATCTTCGTCTGTAGAATACAATTCACGAAGTCTATCCCAAACATCCTTCGCCGTCGTGCAAGAGCTAACCAATCTGAATGTATCGGACTGAAGGGCGAACCGGATCAATCTTAGTGCTTTGATATTGCATTGGAACTTGTCCTTTTCATCTTGTGCAATGTCTTTCACGTCCTTAAGCAGATCATTGTATTCTTTTTGAGTTTTAATGATTCTGGACGTTGCAGAATGAGAGAACGGTCCGTTTGTGATGGCTTCCCAAATCAAATACCCATTTTCCTCCGACCCAATAACGTAGTCTTCGAAATGATGTGCCCATACTTCATAATCGTTGGTGTATAAGATCGGAATCCTTGTCGTCGAACCAATGTTGTTTGAAATATTAATAACGTTTGATTGTGTCACGTCCATTATGATCGTAAAAACCTGTTCAAAGATCAGACTTGTAATAAAGCAGATCAGGGCAAAATAATAAATATCAAGATACGTCAATAAAGAGATGACGGCTCAATAAATATTGATGATTGCGGAAAAACCCTAATGAAAATCTTTTTCACAGAAAAGATGTGTATCAATTACACAGCCTCCTGCTCTGATACCAATTGATGAGATTAAATAACCTTTTAATCTTAGAAGATCGATAAGATCTTGAACAAGTTATGAAAACAATGACGATATAAACACAGTAAAATTATGGAACAAGAATGAATCAAACGTGTTGAATGATTAAAACAAAATCCTCAGAAGAGCTCGATTAAGAACATCAACTGTAGAGGATTGGAAGGTTACAAGAATGATTAAAGAAACCTTTAGTCGTCTGGAAAAATTGTATTCTCAGATCTCTAAAACCTTAACCTAATATGCATGCAAGCATAAGCTTATATACAAAGCATAAAAGACACACGGTTGGACAAGCCCAAACCGTAATACAAAGAATTATAAACAAACGAGCCCAAAAGACGCAATCTTCTAAGCCCAACATAAACTTGTGAGAACAATAAGAGGGACTTATTCCCTTGATGTCGGCAATGCTCCATGCTATGGCCCGCTTTCGCTTCTTCAAGACTTGAACTAGTTCTTCTTTTTCAGATTCGGAGAGGTCAGAGGCTATTATAACTGGCTTTTGATGACCATATTCAAGGAAAGCATACTCCAAGTGACCTGGTAATGTTTTGAGCTCTGTTTTTGCGTTCTGCATGTTGTACTCGTCGAGTACAGGTGAGGGACTTGGCGAGTCTGTTGCAGAATTTACAAATTCAATTGTTTCTTCACATGGACTCGGCGAGTAGATCGGCCCTACTCGACGAGTAGCTCTATCATATTTCTTCACTAATTCTTCATACTCAGCTTCTTCCAGTAGCCTCTCGATCTCCAGTAAGTCTTTTTCAGCATCAAATTCTTCATCAAAGATGGTGGACTTGTTGGAATCTTCATTATCACATTCCTCCATCAATTCATCAAACATGTCAATCGAGAACACCATGTCATCACTATTCCTCGCATGCTTCATAGCTTGATCAACCCCGAAAGTGACTGAATCATCTCCTACTCTTAAAGTAAGCTTTGAGTCTCTCATATCCACTATAGCACTTGTCGTGTTGAGGAAAGGTCTTCCAAGGATGATCGGGAGTTGAGGGTCCGCTTCCATGTATAGAATTATAAAATCTGCAAGAAACACAAACTTGTCCACCTTGACCAATAAGTCTTCACATAATCCTCTTGGAAATGTGACTGTCTTGTTTGCTAAGTGAATTGCCATACGAATTGGCCTTGGTTCCGGGAGATCCAATTTCTTGAAGAATGAATAAGGCACGAGGTTCACACTTGCTCCTGAATCAGCCAAATCATGAATGGTAGCCAAGTTACCAAATTGGCAAGGCAAAGTCAAGCTTCCCGGGTCACCCTTCTTCTTTGGTAATTTTTTTAACATGGCAGCTGAGCAATTTTCATTAAGAACTACTTCTTTCACCTCCTCTATATTCCTTCTATTGGTTAGAAGCTCCTTGAGGAATTTTTCATATTTTGGCATTTAAGCGACTGCTTCGATGAAGAGTATATTGATTTGAAGAGCTTTAATATGGTCAAGAAACTTCTGGTACTCCTCTTCCTGCTTTTCTTTCTTAGCTCGGGTTGGATATGGTATTGGAGGCTGAAAGGCCTTTTCAGGAATTTGATTTTTGGATTTTGGTAGTGGACTCGTCGAGACCATATTCTGGACTCAGCGAGTAGAGTGTGTTTCATGCAGAATTTTATTTTGATCTTGTTTTTCTACATCCTCCTTTTACAAGTCTTTGGGTGCTTCATTCTGAATAGGGGCCAGTAGAGTAATTATCTTCCCACTTCTTGTTGTGACTATGTATATGTGCGCGCCTTCTAGGTTGTTTTCGGTTTTACTAGGAAGTTCGCCTGGTGATCTTTGCTTGATTTGTTGAGTAAGTTGCCTAAGCTACGTTTCAATGTTGTGGATAGATGCTTGCTGGTTTCAAACATGGTTCTTGTTTCTTGGATTGCAACATCATGATCATTATGTCTCTTTTCTGAAGCAGCTACAAATTTGGTAAGCATCTCTTCCAAACTTGGTTTTCTTGCTTGTGTCGGCTCCTCCTTTTGGTAAAAAACTCTTCCTTTTTGCTTGTACTTCTCCTCCTTAGCCTTCTTGTACTCGTCATAAGGGAGCTACTCCTTCTTTGGTTTACGCCAGTCTTCATCATATCGGTCCCCACTTGAGTAACATACTTGCACCTTCTTATTGCCATTTTCATCCAAGTTGCAGTCTCTACTAAGATGAGGCTCATTGCAATTCTCACAACCCACCCAAATAGCATGTATCGTTTGATCCATTTTGTCCATCCTCCTATTCATAGTTTTTAGCGTAGCCATGACTGCTGACAAGTCTTCTGAAGCTGCATAGGCGGCCCCCCTGGTCTCATCATTTCTTGGATTATGGTATTCTCTAGAATGCTTAGAGAATTCTTTAATTAGTTGCTTAATTACCGGAGGTGCCTTCTTCGTGAGTGGACCTTGTGAGTCAAGTAATTGCCTTGTTGTAACATTTACTCCATCATAGAAGATGTAGACTTCTTGTTGACTATTGAGGTCATGATATGGGCAATTCCTTAGAAAGCTCTTGTACCTCTCCCAAGCTTCATATAATGATTCTCCAGGTCGTTGTTCAAAGTTAGTTATGGCTTTCTTTAGCTTGGATATCTTGGATGGTGGGCAGAATTTATCAATGAACTCTTCTTTCATTTGGGCCTATGTAGTGATAGATCCGGGGGGCAATGAGTTGAGCCAATCCTTTGCAACACCCTTCAAATTAAGCGAAAGCATGTGAAGTAGCTGAGTTTCCCGAGGCACCTTTTTAACATTGAAGTAATCAGCTACATCATTAACTTCATCTAAGTGTTTGTAAGCATCTTCGTGGTCTTTTCCGGTGAAGGGGATCTCCTTAAGTTGAGCAAGGATGTGACCCTTGTGCTCAAAAGTAACAGTTGCAGGAATTGCGGGTTGCACAAGTCCCGGGCCCATGTCATCGTGTATCCTCTTCTTCCATTCCCCCATGGGGATTTCATCAATGTTAGCCATGGTAAGAGCTAACTCGTCGCCGGAATCGGAGTCGTGCCGGTATGTAGGTTCTTCTTCTTCCTCAGTTTCGTACTCGGTGTCTTCTTTGATCGGGTCTTCGCTTGCTAAAGATGCGCTGGATGCTCTTGATTTGCTGCTCTTCTTCTTCCCAAAAACAGTCTTCAAGTTAGACAAAGGCGACTTCTTAGGTGTATTCGAGCTTTCCACGTCTTTGCCTTTGTTCTTTCTCAACGCGGATTCTTGGTCTTCAAGCGGGGGTACCAGTGGATTGTTGGATCCTCTGGTCATGAAAATCCTGCAATAAAACAAGAAAAACGCATAAAAAGAACAAAAAAATGCAATTGAACTAAACGAAAAATAAATACCAAACAGCAGGCTACTCGCCGAGTAGGTGTGAGTGCACTCGGCGAGTAGCTTGTTCAAACACAAAAAAATTAAAACTAAAGGAGAAATCTCTAAAAATACTAATAAATTCTAAAACCTAACCTACTTACTGAATTACTAAAAAAAATTAACTTTGTGCAAGAAAACTCACACAAAGGATCGATAAAATTAGGAATTAGACTTAATTTTTGAACCATTCCCCGGCAACGGCACCAAAAACTTGATGTGTGTAAAATGCACTGGTTTTAATCCTACTTTTAAATTATAAATTTAGCACACAAAGACAGTGAACCTGTCTTTTAGTGGTATAGTTGGATAAGTAGAGTGTCGAACTCAGGGAACGGCAATTAAACTAATAATTAATTTTAACTAAGCAAGTAATAAAAGTAAAGGTTTTTCTCCAGTTTTACAAGACTAGAAACTTAAACACCACCTAACAAGTGATTAACTAAAAACTAAAACAAGTAAAAATTCACCAAATTTGATAAAGAGTTTATGTTTAGGTCCAACCAATTCACTCCTAAGGTTATTTGTATAATAATATGATAAATTAATTGTTATTGGTTACCAACTATAATGGTTAGGTTCATATCCACTAATACTAACCCTTAGAGAATTAATCAATTCAAGCAGTGGCCAATTGTTTAAACTAATTAATTCCCTTGTTCAATTATTTGGATTAGATAAGATTTGTAATTGGTTAATCAAGTGGGTGTTTCAATTAACCTCTTGTTTGTTGGTTTCTCAAATAAGCTCACACATTAATTTACCCATTCTCTAATTAATTCTAGTTTCATTTTCATTATTCCTAGACATATGACAAAGTTCTCAAATAAACATATGAGGTTAACAACTAAGAGATGTTCATGCAGCTTAATTGTCTTCCAATTAACAGAAAATAGTTGTGGTTAATGCATAAGGTTCTTTAACAAACTTATTTAATAAAATCACCAATAAACAATCAATAAAAGTAAATATTAAACCATAGGAGTAATTTGGTTCTTCCTAAACAAAAACAATACGAATTTAGCTCATGATTACAGTGAAAACAAGCTCAAAAACGAATTTGACTAAGCTACACATGATTCAATCCTAAGATTAATTGGAAAATATAACCTAATTCGGCTTGAGTCTTCAAAAGATCAAAGGGTAGGGTTCTTTAGGTCTCCAAAGGGTTCTTCAATCGTAGGTGTAACTCCAAGAAGCCAGAAAACGTTTTCAATTCGGATTAAGATCCAATATTTATAGTTATCACAAAACAGTGGCAACTCGGCGAGTAGGTCCCCCAACTCACCGAGTACAAGTGTAAAATTCGTGTACAACAAGGATTCTTAACTTTTCTTCGGGAACATTCTCACGAACTCGCCGAGTTGGTGCGTGGACTCACCGAGTAGGTGTGGGTTTTCCTTTGTCTTCATTCTTTGGTCTCTAATTGCTTTTCCTTATTCCTTTTTACTTCCCAGCATGTCTTTTGGATTGAAAACACAATTTAAGCATTATTAAGTACCTTTTGTCCACATTATGCACATAATTAGTTAAAAATGAATAAAAATATATGCTAAACATATGGCTAATTATGCAACTATCACGTGACATATATTATGTAGGTCTAAAACACATCATGAAATGTGGAGTAAGATATGGTTCTTGCTCATGCACATCTCATATTGGTAGTTGTGATGTTTTGGCTAAAACAAAGATGAACTAAGACCACTTATATGAAGTGTTTATCTTGATAAGAAACCACACTAACTCTTGAATATTTGTTTATCTTATATGTCAAGAGGTCAGTGGGAGTCTTAAAGATCTTGAAAAGCTTCAAGAACTAATCAAGAATAAACCTATTGTTTATCACTAGCACACGACTTGAGGTTTGTAACGTATCATGTTGATATATTCTTGTTTCTGTACCCATTCTAGTTAAAGTTGACTATGCATGTAAGTTTTATGAGTTCTCAATTGTTTTCATAACGCAAAGCACCTTGATCAGTGAAAGTTCATTGATTAGTAAGGGTGATCTGCTCAACAACTTGGAAGACATCATAGACCCTCGTACTGCCAAGTGGCAAGAAATTAAAATTGAACAAGTTCAGTCCATATGAATTTGGATTTGTCACTAACCTTGTTTTGTGATTGTGGTTATGAAAAATTTACATGGATAGGAACACATACACCATAAAATCTAAGTGTCATACGGTTTCTATCCGATTCATGAAAATAATTGTGAGGAAACGCTTTCACTAAGGAGATTTTAAGGAGATAACAATTGTGATATTTGCATTCTCAAATTTGAGTATGATTACGACATCCCTCTTCATAGTTAGAATTGTGAGAAATGGAAAAAGGTCTAAACATTTAAGGCTTATTGCTGTAAGTTGTAAAACTATTTAGACACACATATGAGCTATCTAAGGAAACATGTATGAGTTTAAGAAGCCTAGATAAAGTTTTATCGAAGCTTCTTGTATCATAAATCTGAACTTTAGTAAGAAAGTCAACAAGTATTGATTTCTAGAAGTCCAGCTTATTTCAGGGTACAAGTCAAAGCTAGTGGGAGCATAAGTGTTATACTAATAAGAATGAAATTATTATGCTAGTGGGAGCACAATTATTATGGTAAGTGTTATGAGTTATAAATGTTAATTATAGAAAACAAAAGTTTCAATTCGCCAAGTTGCAGAGTTTGAAAAGTTGTTTTGTTATAATTAAGGGAGGGGAACTCATACTTCATTTCAGATCTAAAAGCGTAGATTGATATTTTAATCAATGTTAGTTAAGGATATATATATATATATATATATATATATATATATATATATATATATATATATATATATATATATATATATATATATATATGAATACCATGTTAGAATGCTTCAACATTGGAAATTCTATATATGGAAATATTATAGCAAGAGATTGGACAAGTATCTTGTCTTTATGTAAGACATCATGAATCGTATCCCATATGATTGGGTATAGGATCAATTACATGTGCTATAATATTCATTTGTTCTGTTTTTCCAAATGCCTAGGACATTAAGAGGGAAAAGGGACCGGAACCGGATATGACTAAATTAGTTAAACAACTGTCAAGAACGATCTAAGGTTCGTTGAGGATTGGTTGATTAAGGACAATTGGAAGTATAGTAATGGATGAACCATATTTATATTATTATAAATACACAGGATTCTATTAATAATGAGTTGTCATATGGAAAATATGGAAATGTTTCAATGATGGGAGTTGGATAGTAAGAATCTATGTGTAGGTTAGAAACTTTTATGCAAAAAGGATGTTCAAATGAATGTACTTTGAATTTAAGACTTCACTTCCTTGGAATTATTTTGTTACCAATCCCCAGTGGAAAGTTTTGAAATTTCATTGTCCGAGTTTATTGTGAATTTAGTGCATTGACATTACAATAGGATCATTGCATAAAGGTTAGAACTTAACACATTCTAATAGTAGCAAAAATTTGGCATTCTTACGCTTGTGATAAATATTTGGAATTGTGAAATGAGTTTTATTGAAAAATATGTTCAATTGATCTATTTCACAAATTAAGGACAGTAGGTAAACATACTGTGCATACTTGGAGCATGGGATAGATATTGTTTTAATTCAAGTATTAAGTTGATTAATCATAACATTATACAATGAATAATGTGAAATCAATATGGTGATTAAATAAAAGGTGTTTTATTTATATTCAAAGTTTTTAGACCATATTGGATTCGATTATTCTTCTGTTTCATTTTGCATGTTTTGACTTCGCGAATCATACGATGATTCAAACTATCCACAGTCTATCATACTTTGGAAGTAGGTATAGAGGTAAGACTGTCATGAATTTGACTGTAGATTGTCTAAGTGTTTTAGACATAGCACAAGTTTGCTGCAGTGTTGATGAGTATTCTTGTAATAAGATTTGAGTATTAAATTAAACCTACACTCATCTTAATCACTTCATGGATTTTATCGTCACACCCCAAAAACCGAAGGCGGAAACATTTCCGGGGCGGACTCCACGTTGAGTATCAAATCCAATGCACATAGTAATCAAAGTAAACAACCATTACATTACATATATGAAAGTTTACATTTGTTTCAAAAGTAAGTTGTACAATCGTGATACATAGTATATATGAACAAAAGAAAGACGTGTCTTCTACGAACACCGTCTTCACCAAAAGAGATCACCGAGTACCTGTCTAATGCGGACCTGAGAAAACAAGCAGTTTGAAAATTAGCATAAAGCTGGTGAGTTCATAAGATGTTTGTTTTCTGAAAATGTACCAGTTTCCTTTAGTTTCCGAAAAGGTTTGTTACCCAAGAAAATCCCATATTTTCTTATGTAAAATAGTTTAGTTATCTTTCATTACTAGTTCAATTAAGCGTTATATGTTACCCCAGGAAAATCCCATATTTTCCTAAGTGCAAGACCGATTGAATATCACAGAGTATAGTTTAATACACAAAACTATGTATTGAGAGTCATGGGATTACTATCTCGAATTAGATATAAAATACTTTAATATATGTGAACTGTAGATGCAAAGTAGTTTGAAAACCTTGGGACTAACATCCCGTACTACATATAAGATAGTTTCGTATACATGAAAAATATAGATTGAAAACCATTGGACTACCATCCCGGACTAGACATAGATTCAAAACCATGGGATTATCATCCCGTACAAGATATAGTTTCAAAACCATGGGACTACCATCCTGTACAAGATATAGGTTGAAATCATGGGATTATTATCCCGTACTAGTTATAACATTAGTAGACTGAAAACCATGGGACTATCATCCCGTACTAGATATGGAGACTATAGATAGAAAGTAGATATGGAATCGAAACAAAGTCAAACCAAACCCAAAGCGATACCGTGAATAAAATTATATTAATACGTATTGTGAGTCGGGTAACCATGCTGATACGACAACGAGACCTCCTTGACATTTGTCAGACGTCGAAACTCTACCCAAGAATTTGTCACCCCAGGCGTTCCCGCCTAACTGTAGCTAGCAGTTAAGGTGTGGGATTGTCAGTCCCGAATAGATCTATTCACAAATTCCATGCTCTCCCTCCAGGAGACTCTGGTTACACTTTCGGGGAAGATTTACTGATAACCCAAAAAGGGTAATGACAAAACTCACAAGCTAGTACTAAATTATTCACAGGGTTCTCATACGATATCAAACATATAAAAGATTATGAAACATAATACAGTGAATATAGATACATACAATGAAACTATCCGGCAATACATTCAAATGAAACGGAGATAAACTGAATCGGACATAGTTTTTCTAATAAATTTGTATACATATCAGTACGTGATGAAACAAGAACTAAAGAACCCCAAATTATTCCCATAATAATTTGATTAGTTTGGTTATTTCCTTAACTGAAACTCATATAGTTGTAGTTGATAAATCATCCCTTATGCTTTGCATAATACATAAGGGGTAATAATATTTATAATTTGCTAGATATTTATTGAAATTCATCAATGTTATGTTTTGAAAACATTTTTAATTTGCTTGTATCCCCCCCCCCCCCCTAAAACATTGAAAAACCATTGAAAAAGGGTAGGGGTATGAACTCACCAATCGCGGAATGTGTCGGTTTGGATGCTAAACGTCGTTTCTGGGTTTGAAAACGCACGAGGTTCCTATGAATTATGAAAAGATAAACATTTGTATCTAATTAGGACTTAGATTATTTATTTGTTAGGGACAAACACTTCTAGTTGCGGAAACACCTCATTACAAGTGTTTGGAAGGACCCGGGTGGCGTTTGAACTCACATAAGGCTTGGATATGGAGTTTACTCTTCAAGAGTAAACTCATAGAGGAGTTTTCGGCCCCTTAACACCTCATCCATATGAGTTCACGAATGTGAACTCATAGATGGTGTTTTTGGGTGCAAAATGGCTTCACAACATTTGGGATTAATGCTAGGCTTGGGTTTTAGGCTTTGGAAGGAATTAAAACTCACTTAGGGACCATTTATTGGAGTTTATGACAGTAAACTTGGATTTTACAGCCGTAAACTCCCCCACACATAGAATCCTTAATGTTTTGGTCCTTAAACAATCACATGTGATTCCAATGATTTTTCCCAAGCCTTGTATGGATTTTTAGGGGACTTTTGGCATGGATTTAGGAGTTTACTCCCCAAGATAATGAGTTTTCGGCCCAAGCATGTTCTTGGGCAGTAAACTCAAGTTTACTCCTCTAAATTAATGTTCAAGGTGTTCCAAGGCTAAATCCAATATTCTAAAATTCATATCTAAGCTTCAATGGAGTTTTGGAAGGGTTTAAGGGCATAAAAACCCCATTTATATGAGTTTACAGCCCAAGCATGCTCTTGGGCAGTAAACTCATGTTTACTCTTAAAAATCCATGTTTAAGGCATTCTAAGTACAATCCATTAAGCCATTAAGCCATTAAGCCATATCTAAGCTCCAAAGGTCGATTAGAAGGGTTTTTGGTCTCCAAAACCCATTTTATGTGAGTTCACGGCCTAGGACTATTCTAGGGCCGTAAACTCATAAATATGGTCCTATTCCATGATTTGAAATCGAATTTGAAGGCCTAAGATGTTATACTAGGAGTTGGGGTAGTTACCTTGGTGATTTGGAGCTTAAATTTGATGATTTTGGACCCTTAAAATTGGTTTGAGGAGAGAGGTTAGAGAGCAAGTAGAGAGATGAAGCAAAAGCTTCAAATGAAAGCTTGAACACGTTTAAATAGGTCTCAAAACTTGGACACGGTGGAATTCTACCCCATACCGACATTAAACGAGGCTTTTGGTCGCACCCGATTAAGTTTCCGTAACCCGGCGGGGACGTTTCTATAATTTCTGAAATAAACATTTTGGGCTAATTTCATGAGTTCCTAAGGGGTTTGGACACTCATTAGATTATAATAAACATATAAGTTTAAATAATTTAACCCAAAACGAAATCGGAATGAATTGATAAACGGTGCATTTTTACGGGTAGAACGGATTTTCGGCGTTGGACAACTTCGGGTTGTTACATTTATCACAAGTGATTAGTGAGACGATAATATCTTATATTTTTGAAACGGAGACATATAGTTGCAATTTATAAGTCAGTTTCACATTGATAATGTGTAAACACACCAGTAACTTGGTGTTATAAAACATATTATTGTGTGTGATTTGATGAGTAATAGAGAAAATATATGAGTCGAAGTTTATCCGTTCCTTTTAACCTTAGAGGGATAAAAGTGATATATGTGGGCCCCTCGATGATTTAGTGATGACAACCCTAAGCGCTTGGACAAGGCTGGACTGATTTGATTTGTTCAATTAGTCGGTCGTCATAAATATGAAATTGGGAAACAACATATGGATAGAGAGAATGATGATAATCCATGTCTCAGTCCATACGATATATAGAATGGAGGAATATATGATCACTTATCTAAAGGATGTGTCATTCACTAGGTCAAAGTACGAAAGTGGCTTTAAGAGCTAAGATTGCTAGTTGGGTTTTAATTCGTACTTGCAGTTATAGTTATTAGACTTATCTGAATTGGAGATTGTTGGATTAGGTGTCTAAGTCCATAACTATAAATGGTATGTACTTGACCTGAGAATAGCATGGTCCTTTTGGGTTTCCTTCACTAGAACAATCTGATAGGATGGATATTTGAGAAAGAGGTTACTTGTGATTTGTTAATATATTATAAGTATAATATATTAATATGAGATCATATTTAATTAGTATTGATCAAGAGTTAATTTGGAAGTAATTTAGTGATCAAAAGAGACTAATTAAATTAATGGGGACTGATTATGTAAATCAGTGATATATATATATATATATATATATATATATATATATATATATATATATATATATATATATATGGTTTGGGCTATTGATCCATTATGGGCTAAGTTTATGTAAGTGTCCATGAAGAGTTAGGCCACATGAGATAGGGATCATAACCTAAGTGTATGGATTAGGTTTCACCCATGAATCTTGGATTCCTACACTATATATATGACACCCCTTAGCCTAAAATTGGTACACTAGTAATCTTGGAGATACTATAGCCGAATTTGTGCCTAGAAGCTCTCTCTCATTGTCCTCCAATTGTTGGTGGTGTTTGTGACTTATTAGATGCATCTCACTTGAGGTGCTAAGTTCTTAATGGACAAAGAAAACTTAGATCTTCTAACTAGTTTTATGATTCAATTGTCAAATTGTATGTTAGTTGTAGGCTTTATGCTTTCGATAATATTATTGGATGTATAACTAGAGAAAACTTAGATCCAAAGCATTAGGGTTGTATGTGAACCATAAGGATGTTAGTGTACATAAAACCCAACACAAATGACATATACATAGGATGCACACTTACTCTAAACAACTATCTTTCCAAATTGACATTATGTCGTTCTCAATTAAAAGCTTTGACATTATCATCAGCATGGATTGTTAAGTCTTCACCATGCTGATATCTTATCTTATGAAAATCCATTTGTCTTAATCTTCCAAATAGAAAATCTCTCTTTATCTATGGCGACAAACCCGATACGAACCTTCAAATCATTTCTTGCATCAAGGCCCAGTAGTATCTTCGCTAAGATTACTATGCCTTCTTAGCTCACGTAGTTAATAAAACACAAGAAATGAAAAGCATCAAGGATATTCCTGAACGTCAAGTTAAATTTCGAATCAACTTGATCCCCAAAACGTACCCCCATAGCCAAATCCCCAAATCGTTTTGCACCCTCAGAGATGCAGGAACTATCCAGCCAGCTACATAAACTACTCAACAAAAGATTCATTAGACCGATCTTCTCACCTTGGGGAGCACCAATCTTGTTCGTAAAGAAGAAGGATGTATTGTTTCGCATGTGTATAGACTATCGTGAATTAAATAAACTCACTATCAAAACCCAATGCCCTTTGCCTCAAATCGATGACATTTTTGACCAACTTCATGGAGTCAGTTTCTTCTCCAAGATTCACGTAAGATCAGGATACCATCAGCTACGAGTCTAGGAGGTTGATATTCCAAAGACCTCTTTTAGAACTCGCTACGGTCACTATGAATTTGTAGTGATTCTCTTTGGTTTAACAAATGCACATGCAATGTTCATGGACTTGATGAACCGTGTGTGTCGACCTTACTTAGACAAGTTCGTTATAGTTTTCATCGACGATATACTAGTATGTTCTCGAAGTAAGGAAGAACATATCCAACACTTACGACAAGTCTTGGAAACCTTAAGGGCATAGAAATTGTATGCGAAGTTCTCGAAGGGCGAATTTTTGATTCGAAAGGTGGAATCCTTATGTCCTGTAGTTAGCAAGGAAAGGATACATGTCGATCCCACCAAGATCAAATCCATCAAAAACTGGGTGACCCACAAACCCCAACAAAGATTCGTCAGTTTCTAGGTCTCGCTGGCTACTAGAGGAGATTAATCCAAACCTTCTCAAAGATCACGAAGCCACACACCATAGTAACTCAGAAGGGTGTAACCTTCAGCTGGGAGGAGAAACAAAAAACTGCTTTCAGACACTAAAGCGAGCCCTCTACAGCGCACCAATCTTGCTCCTCCCAGAACAGATGGAAGATTTTGTAGTTTACTGCGATACGTCCAAGCAAGGGCTAGGTTGTGTTCTTATGCAACGAGGAAAGGTCATATCCTATGCCTCGAGATAGCCTAAGAACCACAAGCTCAACTATACCACACACGACCTCAAACTGGGAGCAGTGGTTTTTGCTCTGAAGATTTGGAGGCACTACCTATATGGTACGAAATGCACAGTCTTTACGGATAACAAAATCCTCCAGCACATATTTAATCAAAAGGAACTTAACATGAGTCAACGAAGATGGATATAACAACTTAATGATTATGAATGCGAGATTCGCTATCGTCTCGACAAAGCCAGTGTAATAGTAGATGCCCTTAGTCAAAAAGAGTACTCGAGCAACCGAGTAAAGTCTCTAACTAGGACTATCCGCTCCCACCTATCCACACAGATCAAGGAGGCTTAGTTGGAGGCCTTGAAACCCGAGAATGCGATAGGTGAAGCATTAACAAGAATGGAAATGAACTTGTAAATCAAGGGTGACATAGTTTGTTATCTCATGAACCATATCTAGACACCGAAGTTTGCTGGCTACAGAGATGTTGTCATGAATGAAGCCCATAAAAATCGATACTCCGTTCAGCCAGGTTCAAACAAGATGTATCTGGACCTCAAGAAAATCTGTTGCTGGCCAAACATGAAAGCTGAAATTGCTACCTATATGGGCAAGTGCCTAACTTGCACCAAAGTCAAGGTAGAATATCAAAAGCCCTCAGGTTTAATACAAAAAACAGAAATACTTGAGTGGAAGTGGGAGCGGATTACAATGGATTTCATAACCAAGTTACCCAGGACAACGGGTGTTCATGACACCATTTGGGTGATTGTTGATAGATTAACCAAATCCCCACACTTCCTACCAATAAAAGAAACTAACAAAATGGAGAAGTTAACAAGGATGTGCATTAAAGAGATGGTACGATTTCATGGTGTGCCAATATCCATTATCTCTGACCGAGATAGTAGATTTACTTCACGGTTTTGGAAATCACTGCAAAAGTCCTAGGGAACAAATCTTGACATAAGTACAATGTACCATCCTCAGACTGATGGGCAAAGCGAAAGAACCATACAAACACTGAAAGACATGTTGACGGAATGTGTGATAGATTTTGTAAAGCTTGGGATACCCACTTACCACTTATCGAATGCTCGTACAACAATAACTATCACACTAGCATCAAAGTTGCTCCATTTGAAGCCCTTTATGGTTGTAAGTGCAGATCTCCTCTGTGTTGGGCTGAAGTGGGTGACACACAACTAGCCAAGAACCAAGTATCTGACAGTAGTCTAACCGGACCCGAGATCATTCGAGAAACCACAAAAAAGATTGTCCAAACTCGGGAATGGTTGAAAGCTTCTAGAGACATAAAGAAGAGTTATGTAGATAAATGACGAAAACCTTTGGAATTTTAGGTTGGTGACCACGTCTTGTTAAAGGTCTCAGCCTTGAAAGGAATGATACGTTAAAAAAATGTGGAAAACTAAATCCAAGTTACATCGAACCATTCGAGATTCTTGCTAGAATTGGTCCGATTGCTTATAAACTCAAACTAACGCATGAACTCAGTAACATTCATCCCACTTTTCATGTATTTAATCTCAAGAAGTGTCTTTCTGACAAGACTCTTGTAATCCCACTCGATGGAATTGAGTTAAACGAGGGTCTACACTTCGTAGAAGAAGCGGTGGAAGTCATGGATAGGGAAATCAAATGAACAAAACAAAGTTGTATACCAATAGTGAAGGTTCGTTGGAATGCCAAGCGGGGACCTGAATTCACTTGGGAACGGGAAGATCAAACGAAAAAAAAGTATCCACACATTTTCCCTATTTCATGAATACCACTTTAGAAACAATTTCCGGACAAAATTCCCTCTAACGTGGGGATATTGTAACAACCCCTTATTTTCAAGTCTATAAAAGTTAAGCAAAGTCAACAAAAGTCAAACTTGCTAAATAAAAGTCAAAATTATTGATTTGTAAATTTATTAAGGATAAAATTTATATTTTAGTATATATAAACCCTTTATTAGATAAGTGTTGAAAAAATTGAAAATAAAAACATAAAACCGAGAACCCTCGCATCTGGCTTCACCCTCCTCGGACCGAGAACAATTTTCGCCTATGACCATAAACCCTTCCCACCGAAATCATGCTTCACCAAAAACCTTCGCAAACCTTCCCCATCTTCGGACTGAAAATGCTTCACCAAAATCAACTTGCACTGAGAACCTTCTTAGACCACAAACATCTTGGACCGAATACTGTTTTCTCGGGTACAGTTCTAGTCCAAAATCATTTACTATAAGGCCTAAATCTCCAAAATATTAACATATATTGTGTTCCCAATGTGATAAATTACTTCAACTGCCTCCTATTTACTTCATACTTAAGTAAAGAAAAAGGGATCATTCTCCATTTCATACTTCCAATAAACGAATTCCCTCCCTCATTTCTCTCTCAAATATTAGCTTAATTCCTTTCATTCCAAGATCTTCACTTCAAATTAGATATAAATTTTGGTAAGCTTTATTCATAAATCTAGTGTTATTTAACACTTTAAATGATTAGATTATCTAATTTACACCCGTTAATATGTATATAAACTATTAGGATATGGCTATCGTTACGTACTTTAAATCGAAGTCACCGATTCTATTCCATTATCAAAACCGTTATCACACTCGAGGTGAGTTTATACCCCTATGTTTTCATGATTTTTCATTGTTTTAGCGGGAATACAAGTGTAACACAATAAAATTTGTGTTAATATCTAAATGTTTTCAATATTTGTTAACCGTTTCCGTTATTAAAGATATATATGTATATATGTATAAATTATATAATTAAGATTCAATAAGCTTAGAATTGATAATTTGACTCCATTTCTTGTTCCTTGTATGGTTGTGAGCTTGGGGTAGAGTTATTTATTCGACCGTCTATTTAATCATAATTATATAAATATTATATTTATATACGTATAAAATCATTTAAAAATTGTTAAACAAAAATATAATTTTTGCAAACTGTTTTAGTACCATTTGGACATAAAGGTTGAATTTCACAGAACAACCGTATCATAGATTTTTATGATTTAAATTTGCTAAATTATTAACAATACAAAGGTTTTCGTTTTAGTAAAAAAAAAACATATAAACTATAATAGGTATAGTTTATGGAACTTACATGTTTCTTTTGAAAGTTTAGATTACAATACGTAAAAGAATCATATAAACTATAATAGCCATCGTTTATGGATTATATGCACTATTTTACATATTCAGAATACAATACGGAAAACAAACATATAAACTGTAATAAATATAGTTTAAGAGATATACTTACAATTTATCAATTTCAAAGTAACTCTTCATTATTCTACACGTAACCGTCAATATAGCATTTGTGAGACACACTTCACGTACTTATGTAAGTACCAACGAAGTCCTAAATTTATAACCAGAGTCTCCTGGAGGGAGAGCGTGATACTTGTGTATAGATCTATACAAGACTAACAATTCCGCACCTTGATTGTTCGCTACAGTTAGGCCGGCGGGCCTTGGGTGACAAATGTCGTACCGATTGCGACGCCTAAAGAACGTCATGTTCAGGCTACCTAGTTCATCAAGTATGGTTACTGTGATGAACCCAACAATATGATTATTGTTAATTATTATGCCATCAATGGAAGCCTAGATGATCATCTTGCTAGCTCAGACAAGAGAGGTAGATTAACATGGGCACATCGGCTAGAGATTTGCTTAGGGGTAGCAACAGTACTCATGCACCTTCATTCTCCTCTCAAGAATGGCAAATTTGTGATTCACAGAGATGTGAAGAGTGAAAACATATTGTTAGATGGAAATCTGAAAGCCAAAATTTGTGATTTTGGTTTGTCAAGATTTGCTACAAAAGATCCTTCGGATACCCAACTCATTACAAGGCGTGCGGGGACAGATTTTACATGGACCCTGTTTTCACTAGTGTATAACTCACAATTTGTTATTCAACAATACGATTAGTGTATGAATAAGTAAACAACTTCACATAGTTTTATTAAATAATAAAACTATAATATAGTATTTTATAAGTATAGCTGGTGAATCCAGACACTTACAATTACACAGTTTTCATACAAGTACAAATACAGATTACTATTCCAATATAGAGAACACATACTTTTCATGGTTTTATGTGAATTAAAACTACATTTTACTATCTCAGAGTACAATAACATTTACATGTTTTGATTACAACAGAAAATATACGATTTTCTGGCAAAACATACTTACATTTTCAAGGAACAAATGATAGGTTTGAATTACAAACACGCTTATGAGCTCACAAACTTACTTGTTGACACTCTTTTCAAAACTACTTATATTCTCAGGAAATTGCTAAACAGGTACATACATGCGTTTTTGAGAAGACGGAGCATTATAGAGTCATGTATTTTAGTTTTTTCTATATGCATTTTGGTCATATATATAATGACTTGAACACATATGTAAAAACTTAAACTTTATCAATACATGGTTATTGTACTTTGATTACTATTATGCAATTGATGTGATATTGTACATGACGTCCTCCGCCCCCGAACGTTTCCGCCGTTCCTGTTTGGGGGTGGGACACCATCTATTGATTTGTAACTTTCATTTATTATCCTTTCTCTTGAAATGAAACCTGAGATACATGGCATTAAAAGAGATACATAATACAATATTGTCTTGTGAGCTATGTGGGTTTGTGACCCACAACATTTATCATATGTTCATCAAAATAATTTATATTAGGAAGTAAAATAGATAACTAGCATAACTATAATGACACAAGACACAATATTTACGTGATTCGGTCAAGGTGACCTACGTCCACGAGAAGGAGGGGAGTATTCTTTTATTTCAAAGCTCTCAAAAGAGGGTACAAGTACAAACAAATAGAGATTCGCCTATCACTCTAGAATTCCAGACACAAAAATGACCTAGCATGCATCCCTATTAATAGTTGAGTGATCAGACCTAAAATCTTAATGGGACAAGCCTATTGGCTGATAGGCCCATGAAAGGTGTCAACCAATCACAATCCGCTACGCAAAACATTTTGGAACATTTTTTAGCATTATCATCTTCTAGGAATACTTGGATCAACATGGAACAACAAAAGAATCAATATGGCGCATCATGTACCATGACGGAACTACAAAATCTCCACGGAAAAACATCATCTCCATATGGCATGACAAGGAGTTTGGATGGCGCAATAGGCATCAAGAGTGGCAGAAGAACATCAAGCTTTAATCAACAACATCACCATGAAGCAACAGGAACATACATGGTACAACAACAAGCCTTATGGCCTAAGAGTGGACATGACGGTGCAAGAGGAGTGCCATGATGGCACAAGAACAACACTCTTGGTCCATCCCTTTAAAATATGGTGCAACAAGAATCCCTTATTGCTCCATATCACTCCCAAATGCTCCAAACCTTTTCCAGATGCTCCAACCCCTTCTATACGATATGTTCCTTTGGTACTTGATTCGTTCTTTTGTCTGATGATCCATTCCTTGTCACATACTCCATGAACCCCAAGTGCTACATTTTTAGGTCAAAGTGCTCAAATATCTCAATAAGCATGATCTAAATTCTTTAAATTCTCGAGTAACATTTAACAATCTCTGCCTTGACATGTGCATCTGTAACGCCCGTAGATCCGGGCTAGTCAAATTAGAGACAATAAGCATCAAAAATGACTTTTTATGGAAGATTATTTAGAAGGATTATTATTAACCAAGTTTCAGTATATTTCACAAGGTTTCTGTGCATATAAAGAATGCCAAAATCCGAGTTATAACGAAGAAGTTATGACCTGTCGAAGTTTCGCGATAGAATCGGCATGACCCAGCGCGACCCAGCGCGGCGTAAATAGTGAATCTAAGGTAGATAGATATCTATCCTTAGTGATCTAAACCAGAGTCGAAGATGTCTTCGATAGTAGTCCAACGATAAAAAGACAGGCGAAAACGGAGTTCAGATGAAGGAGTTATGAGTTTATAACGGAGTTTTCCTGTCCCAGCCTACTAAAAATAATATATAAGTAATATACTTATAATATATTTAAAATAAAGTCAAAATTAGCCAATCGAGTATAAAAGAGAGTTGTAGAGCATAATCTCACCTTCGCGTCGATATAAAGAACGTCGAAAACGGAGTTCGTATGCGAAAGTTATGAATTACTGATGTTCGGGGCGCGAAACCCCAAAACTGTCAGAGACCACGACGTGGCAAGTCTCCTGACACCTCCAAGAGTCCCCCAGATGCAACTTGGGATGACGGATGCAGTGACGATCAAGCTCACGACATGGCAAAAGGTTCCACGACGTGGCAAGGGCCAGTTTTTCCTTATAAATAGATTTGAAGGGCCAGCCGAGTTTGGTTGCTCATTCTCTCATCTCTCTCACATATTACATTGATTTATGTGCAAAGGAGTACCCCTGAAGCCCCATTATCAACCCCGAGACCTGAAGCATGTCCCGAAGTCCGAATATCCGGAGAAGAAAAGAGTTTCCCAGCCGAAGCTCTGCCCGTGAGAAACCCAGTGTGTGAAGTGATCACGGTTTCACCGAAGAATACTACTCCTACAAGTCGTAGTGTTGTACGATCATCTTCTGATCAAGTGAGTGTGGAGTCACTTTCATCTTACACATAGATATGAAGTATTTTATAAAATACGTGCTATGTGTATGTATATTGTTGTTTATACGTGTGAGTATGTGATCACTTTCTTCTAACATATATATATATATATATATATATATATATATATATATATTAAGTATTTGCTATAAAATACATGCTATGTGTTTATATATTGTTTTTTATTTGAGATGAGTGTGGAATGGATGTTTTATATAGGTATTAAATGAGTTAATATGTATATGTATTTTATATCTACAAATATGTTAGGTAGAACATGGGTAGATGAATTAGATGATGTGTGATGATAATTAGGTGATGAGAAATAGGTGATGATAATTAGGTGATGAGAAATTGGTGATGAGAAATAGGTGCTGATAAATAGGTGATGTGAGATGAGAGGAGATACCATAACCTTGACCGGCGATGTGGCAATTTGGCGATGTAGTCATCTACCAGAGTATAGATGGCAACCACGGACTATTCTAGATGACCCCGTAGAAACACCAGCAGGCTCATAACCTGTAGGTGATGAATTACGAGTCCAGACGATGTTGTGGCTACGTATTCATGCGATGATACTCTAACCCTTACTATGAATCACGAGTCCAGGCGATGTTGTGGCTACGTATTCATGCGATGATAGACTAACCCTTACTATGAATTACGAGTCCAGGCGATGTTGTGGCTACGTATTCATGCGATGATAGTCTAACCCTTATTATGATTTCCGAGTCCAAGCGATGTTGTCGCTGCGTAATCATGCGATGATACCCTAACCCTTACTAGACATATATTGAGGGAGTGATCCCCGAGTTAGTCTTGTCTATGCAATGTAGGCGATGATCCTTAGGAAAAGTTCTTAGGAACAAGCATATAAGGATATAAGATGTAAGGAGATGAGCGGTAAATATGATATAGGAGATGACCCTTAGGATAATATCTTTAGTGAAGATTAAAAAAAGATAATGGGGATGGGTAATTGGGTTGATTGTTTGATAATTAAATATAATAATTATATTATTATGGGTTGAAAACCCTATATGTTCACCAAGCTCCCAAGCCTGACCCACTCAGTTTAATTGTATCACAGGTTTCGATACGAAGCTGCTTTGAACTGAGAGATTAAAGGAGATGTAAATCACTAGAGTAAATAAATGTATGTTCTGTTTATGCTTATGTGTCTGTATCGGAACATGACATCCCGAGGTTTTATTATTTAATGAAAATACATGCTCTTTGAGAAATGTTTTGATAATTTTTTATCAAATCTTGTTTTGGGAACAAATTCCGCAACCGTTTTCTTTAAACGATTACTCTGATTTATAAAACAAAACATAAACAAATCGGTCTTTTCTGGCCGAGAAATTGGGATGTCACAGTTGGTATCATAGGATTAGTTTAAGCGAACTAGGAATTTCTTGGAAATTTGTAGATTTAAACTTAGAATGCTAAGTAATGATCGTGAGGAGTGTGTCCAAAATATGTTAGGTAGTACACCTAAATTGACACAAGCACTAGTTTATATTAGGAAGGATGCGTAATATGCTTTTATGTGCTAAATGTTATATGTTACCATATATGATATTATTTGTTCGGATCTATGGTCTGTTGCCGATCAGATCTGGAAACCTTATGTGTGTAGGATTCTAAGCGTTTGGCTACGATATTAGAACTAGCATGTAAATGTTTCAGAGCGATTAGGAGAGTCATACGTTTATCGTAAATAAAGCTTTCTTATCTTCAATTCTCGCTCAGTACATTGAACATCTGCTTGGGTATACAAGAGGTCATGGTGAAGACTCATAGAGAATTGAGTAAATGGAGGAAATGAGAAGGCTTATGATAGTGAATGACGCCTATCGGAAGATATCGTAAGAGTGGTATCTTGCCTTTAGAATATATCTTATAAAATAACAGTACGTTTAGAGGAGTAACGGTACGTTTGAAGTAAACCTTCGATTGGTAGGATGATGGAACGATTGGTGAAATTCTTGAAGTTGTCTCATCGTCTGGTAATTCCATCACCAATCGAGTTGAAGTAGAGTTGATGATTGAAGATTGAGCAATGAAGAAGTCCTAGTAGAGTCTAGGGAAATTGTTTATGATTATTTGGACACATTAATATGTGTTAAATTGTTTTGTGATTTTCTTGTATGGTGACTTGGTCGACCGCGGGACAATACTTGGGACGAGTATGAGTAGGTGTGAAAGGTAGTAGATGCATATACTACCGGAAGCACAGGACTCGCACTTGGATCAGGGAAAGTCACAAGGTTACCAAGAAGCTAGTAATTGATTCCGTTTTGTTCAAGTGTGTCATTACCTTTGTTTCGGTAGTGACTAGTAAGATGATTGTTGTTCCGACCCTAGTGGTCATATTTAAATTTGAGTTCGACTTCGAGGAGTATGTTACGTGGTCTAGAGGACCAAGTTAGATGTAACATCTAACTTAAGTTAGAAGGTTGAAGTTAATGCGATTGATAGTGTCGCGCTCGTTGTTAAAAGAACTTTGCAGGTAGAAGTGCTACATGCTAAAATGTGATTATATCACATTAAAATATGAAGGAAGGTATATTCCATTCTGGAATTGAACTTTATTAAAGACCGAGTCTAAGCGTCGCATCATGCGATGAGAGGTCATTAGAACACGACCCATCGGTCTGTTATAATAGATAAAGGAAAGTATTTATCTTGAGAAGAAGAAGGAGTCCATAATAAGGACTTATTTTGTAACTTGGAAGTTATGATTGAAAGTACAACATAGTACGATAAGCAGGTGCAAGATTGGGCATCGTCTGTGGTCAAGAAAGCCATAGAGTTAAATACTCTATCGAGGAAACATAGAAGTTACGGTTATTACCTAAGATGAAGAGATAACGTGTGGAATCATTATGTGAGACCTATTTCGTTGATGATTTTGGGATGTAATCATCTTAAGGGGGAGATAAATGTAACGCCCGTAGATCCGGGCTAGTCAAATTAGAGACGATAAGCATCAAAAGTAAATTTTTGATGGAAGATTATTTAGAAGGATTAATCTTAACCAAGTTGTAGTATATTTCACAAGGTTTCCGTGCATATAAAGAACACCAAAGTCCAAGTTATAACGAAGAAGTTATGACCTGTCGAAGCTTCGCGATAGAATCGGCAAGATCCAGTGCGACCCAGCGCGACGTAAATAGTGAATATAAGGTAGATAGATATCTATCCTTAGTGATCTAAACCAGAGTCGAAGATGTCTTCGATAGTAGTCCAACGATAAAAAGACAGACGAAAACGGAGTTCAGATGAAGGAGTTATGAGTTTATAACGGAGTTTTCCTGTCCCAGCCTACTAAAAATAATATATAAGTAATATAATTATAACATATTAAAAATAAAGTCAAAATTAGCCAATGTACTCTAAACGAGAGTTGTAGAGCATAATCTCACCTTCACGTCGATATAAAGAACGTCGAAAATGGAGTTCGTATGCGAAAGTTATGAATTTCTGAAGTTCGGGGCGCGAAACCCCAAAACTGTCAGAGACCACGACGTGGCAAGTAGTGCCACGACGTGGCAAGTCTCCTGACACCTCCGGGAGTCCCCCAGATGCAACTTGGGATGATGCATGCAGTGACGATCAAGCCCACGACGTGGCAAGGGCCAGTTTTGCCCTATAAATAGATTTGAAGGGCCAGCCGAGTTTGGTTGCTCATTCTCTCATCTCTCTCCCATATTACATCGATTTACGTGCAAAGAAGTACCCCTGAAGACCCGATATCAACCCCAAGACCCGAAGCAAGTCCCGAAGTCCGAATATCCCGAGAAGAAAAGAGTTTCCCAGCCGAAGCTCTACCCGCGAGAAACCCGGTGTGTGAAGTGATCCAGGTTTCACTGAAGAATACTACTTCTACAAGTTGTAGTGTTGTCCGATCATCTTCTGATCAAGTGAGTGTATAGTCACTTTCATCTTACACATAGATATGAAGTATTTTATAAAATACGTGCTATGTGTATATATATTGTTGTCTATACGTGTGAGTATGTGATCACTTTCTTCTAACATATATATATATATATATATATATATATATATATATATATATTAAGTATTTGCTATGAAGTAAGTGCTATGTGTTTATATATTGTTGTTTATTTGAGATGAGTGTGGAATGGATGTTTTATATAGGTATTAAATGAGTTAATATGTATATGTATTTTATATCTACAAATATGTTGGGTGGAACATGGGTAGATGAATTAGATGATGTGTGATGATAATTAGGTGATGAGAAATAGGTGATGATACTTAGGTGATGAGAAATAGGTGATGATAGAAAGGTGATGACAGATAGGTGATGATAAATAGGTGATGTGAGATGAGAGGAGATACCATAACCTTAACCGGCGATGTGGCAATTTGGCGATGTAGTCATCTACCAGAGTATAGATGGCGACCACGGACTGTTCTAGATGACCCCGTGGATACACTAGCAGGCTCATAACCTATAGGTGATGAATTATGAGTCCAGACAATGTTGTGCTACGTATCCATGCGATGATACTCTAACCCTTACTATGAATCACGAGTCCAGGCGATGTTGTGGCTACGTATTCATGCGATGATAGACTAACCCTTACTATGAATTACGAGTACAGGCGATGTTATGGCTACGTATTCATGCGATGATAGTCTAACCCTTATTATAATTTCCGAGTCCAGGCAATGTTGTGGCTGCGTAATCATGCGATGATACCTTAACCCTTACTAGACATATATTGAGGGAGTGATCCCCGAATTAGTATTGTCTATGCAATGTAGGCGATGATCCTTAGGAAAAGTTCTTAGGAACAAGCATATAAGGATATAAGATGTAAGGAGATGATGGGTAAATATGATATAGGAGATGACCCTTAGGATAATATCTTTAGGGAAGATTAAAAGAAGATAATGGGGATGGGTAATTGGGTTGATTGTTTGATAATTAAATATAATAATTTTATTATTGTGGGTTGAAAACCCTATATGCTCACCAGGCTCCCAAGCCTAACCCACTCAGTTTAATTGTATCACAAGTATCGATACGAAGCTGCTTTGCACTGAGAGATTAAAGGAGATGTAAATCACTAGAGTAAATGAATGTATGTTCTATTTATGCTTATGTGTCTGTATCGGAACATGACATCCCGAGGTTTTATTATTTAATGAAAATACATTCTCTTTGATAAATGTTTTGATAAGTTTTTATCATATCTTGTTTTGGGAACAAATTCCGCAACCGTTTTCTTTAAACGATTACTCTGATTTATAAAACAAAGCATAAACAAATCGGTCTTTTCGGGCTGAGAAATTAGGGATGTCACAGCATCCTATGAACTCCACCTTGAACAAGAACTTCCTCTCTTTTCCTGCCATTCGTCGTCGAAGGGACCTACCTCCTACAAACATCAACCATGTTCAAACAAAGCTTAAACGTCTCCATGGGTAATGACTTTATCAATATATCTATTGGGTTAACCTTGGTATCAATCTTCAATATTGAAAACTTGTGTTCTTCTAGAATACCCCGAATGAAATTCAGGCTAACATCAATCTGCTTCGTCTTCTCATGATACACAGGGTTCTTCAAAGACTCAAAGCATTTTGACTGTCACAATACAAGACATGCTTCTCCACCTTCAGAACAAGACTCTGGATAAACCCTTGCAACCATATCTCCTCCTTTATTCCTTCCATCATGGACATGTACTTGGATTCAGTTATAGACAAAGAAATAGTATCTTCTAACGTTGACTTCCAACTGATGGCCCATCCGAATAAGGTGAATATTTAGCACGCCCATGACCTGAGCTTCAACAAGTCGCCACCATAATCAGAGTTGGCATATCCCACCAAGTTACTCTTCGTATTTTCTCTATACACCAAGCAAGCATCCGTCGTTCCCTTCAAGTATCGCAAGATCCACTTTATAGCTACCCAATGAGTCTTCCCTGGATTACTCATAAACGTACTAACCACACTAATCGTATGAGCCAAATCAGGTCTGGTACAGACCATAGCATACATATCACTTCCAACAACACTTCAGTATGGAACCCAACTCATGTACTTCCTTTGTTCATTGGTAGTGAGTGTAGTGCTTGGACCAAGTTTAAAGTGATCTGCCAAATGAGTTCCAACTGGTTTGGACTAATCACAATTGAAAGACTGCAAAATATTCTCAATGTACTTCTATTGAGAATTACATAGCCACGCTAATCTTATGTCCCTTTGAATCTCCATCCCCAGTATCTTTTTTGGTACTCCCAAATCCTTCATCACAAACTCATATTTCAGGTTCACCTTCAACTCATTTATTCCAACCATGTCTTTAGCTGCGATGAGCATATCATCGACAAATGGAAACATATATATGTAGGAATTCGGTTGTAAGTCCCTAAATTGCCCGTGTATCAATAAGATTCGTTTGATGGTGCGAAATCCCAATCAAACGGATGATGTCAGATAAAATAGAAGAGAATAAGAAGAAGAATATTATGAATCTATGTATGAATTGATTAGAATGAAAATCCGAATACAAAAGATTCACACACATAAAACTTGTCTCTAGTTTCTCTCTTGGCCGTACAATTCTTGTGTTTCATCAATCTCTACTCCTCAACCCTAACACCTATATATATGCTAGGGTATATGGGCTTGGTGAACATGGGCCGTCAATGGGTTTACGGCCGTAAAACTGTTTATGGCCGTAAACACAGCTGTAAACACGTATACGGCCGTAAACACCAAGTTGTTTACGGTCCAAGACACAAAAATACATTTTTCTAGAAAAGTAAAGTATAAACCATATTTTTGACCCAACAATATCCCCTTGGTTTATAACTTTATTTTCTTAATTGACCCAACAAGCTCCCCCTAAAAAGTAGCCGACTTTTCTTGTTAATCTTCATTGGGAGATTGGCTTCAACATTTATCTTCAAATTCTTCAAAACTTCAAAATGTACTTGATGAATCTTCAATGAATCACTTCATCTTGAGCACTTGAACTTTTCTTCAAGATTTTGGCATTAAACGCACATTGGGTGAGGAGGCTTCTTGTACTGATTCTTGAAAGATAGCGCTTTCAGCTTGAGAATCTTCAGAGAGAACGAATCTTCTGGATCACTTTAGCAGGTACAATAATAGCAGTAGACTGATTGAGGAGGCTTTAATGCAATCCGTCACATAATCTTCAATTTCTACTTCACCTTGCTTCTAAGGTTGAAGGATTGAATGTTGAAAGAATAATCTTCATTTCTTGCTCCTTTGAATGAGAATTTTTCGATGCTCATGGACGAAGCCTTGGCTTAGAAATCTTCGACACAAACTCCATGAGTTTCATCTCCACCTGAATTTATTTTTCAAGACAAAACAAAACTAAAAGAAAACTTAGCACACAATATTTTTGGGTTTTTCATATTTTTTGAACAAAAAATAAAACAGAAATAACACTATTTTTGATTTTGAATTTTATGATTTTGTTTTTTTTTTTTTTTAATTCTCCCCCTTATATATAAATTAGAAGAACACTATGAACAAACTTAACAAAAACCAAAGTAATAGCTAACTTTAAGAGTGATTTGGGATTAAAGTTATCAGACAGCCTTGTTCCACTTATCGGTACCCTTATCTTCACATCTTCATCTGATCGATCGCCAGTATTGTGGTCCACTTAAACACGAAACATTTGTGACAATATTTTGGACAATTTACTAATGACATGACACATTCATATAGATGATTATAATTTTATTATCATTATTGGCCCTAATTCTTAAATAAAATTTTCTTATAACCATTTAACTGACTACAACCAGGGATATTGTTGTCCACCTAAATTGAGCAGCGAGATCTACAGACAATCTGTATAGGTTTAGTTTTTAATTGTACTTGAACGTGTTTCCCGCTTCCTGGCATGCCCCAGCCATCAAGGACTTCCAAAATATTCCTTACACCGAGTGAGCAGACAATTATTAACAGATAAGATAGATTTAGAATGCATATGATGTACATCCAGGTCGGATATCTTCCAATCACGAAAAAGACGAAACATATGACTAACTGAAGTTTTAGAGGGATTGAGAAGAGAACGTTGCATATACTGTGTACCAGATCGGATTTTGAGTCACGCAGAGGAGACAGTATATGGCTAACAGATAGAAAGAATTGGATAGATGGAATATGCAGAGAGATAGAGTTGCATATGTTACAGTTCAGGTCGGATCTCTCGATCAAGCAAAGGAGGCAACATATGTCAAAAAGAAAGAAAGAAAGAAAATAACCTTCTACAGACCTAGCTTATCTTAATTCCCCAGTCACCCCATCTAACCGGAATTAAGGACAGAATCCACACATCAAGGAAAAGTGAATCCACAGTTCTAGATACGGGTTATTTAATGTGACCGGTAGATTCCCATGTATATCTCCCTGCTCAACCTATCCAAGCGCTGTGAAGTCAGGTTAAACGGATCTAACTAGGTCAAAGTTTGTCAAGTCCTTAAATTCATTAGGTTCAACTTTCCCTATCAAGTTCATTTAAAAAATTTCAAGCCTACCAGCGCATCGAGCATAGAGCGTAGACAATTCAACTTAGGTACGTCACGCAGATTCAGATTGCCCATTATCACTTGCTAATTTCATTTCCCATTTTGATTTTCTGATTTCCCGTTATCACTTGCAAGGACATTCAATTAACACCATATTTTGATTTTCTGATTTTCTAATGTTTTTGGATTTTTTTTAAATTTAAAAATTTTTATTTTGCTTTTTTTTATTTCTCCCCCTAAATTTGTGCATAGGAGAGAAACGAAAGTAAATGCGCAAATTTAAACTATCCTAAAACAAAAAATCATTCTTTAAAGCGAATCAGCTTAAGAAAAACTCGGGAATATAGAGAAGAAAATTCAAACTGTAAGTCACCGATTGAATTTGCATCTAGAAAGTCTGAGAGCAGCACGCGTAATCTCAG